>NC_054378.1:107959438-108588188 GCF_017654675.1 Xenopus laevis | reverse complement strand
AGACTCAATTGGGGGAATGGCAATGGGAGGCATCGATAGAAATGCACATACTTAAATGTAATCAGATCATTTCATTTTTGGCTGAAACTGTTGTAAAAGAGGATTTAGGCCACAGTGGTCAGAGAAATGTTTCAGAGATTGTATGTACAGTATGTGTGTGCTATTATTTTACTGTTTAGGAGCTATTAAATCCCCCCCAAGCCACATCCTGTTCAGATTATTGCAAGTGCTTTTGAGCGAATCTGTTTCCTAAGAATTTGCGAAAATGCAAAAAAATTCACAAAACGGCAAAACAATTAGTGAAGAGCAATAAACCCAATAGGCATCAAAAATATTTTAAGCACGCAACAATCTCACTCCAAATGTATTAAAGTCAATGGGTGTTTTTTTTATTTGTGGTGACTTTTTTGTCTTGGTGACTTTTTGGTCCTAATGCAAGTCAATGGACGTTTTTTCTTATTATGACTTTTTTTGTCGAGGTGACAATTTTGTTTTGGTGACTTTTCTGTTGCGGCGACATTTTTTGCGGTGGATTTTTGCCGCAGTTTCGTGAAAAAATTTGCAGATGGTGAAGTGCAGAATTTCGCCACAGATCTATGCCTCATTCACTCATCACTACTCATTATAACATTAAGCCATTATAGCAAGTGTCATTATAGCTCACTATAGCATTAAACCCCATACATATAAATTTGCCTATAATTATTCAAAAAGGTTCTAAAGAAAATCCCTAAATTTGCTGGGAATCTTTTACTTGCTCTTTCACTACGCCCCTTACTATGAAAAGCCGCGGCACTTCAATTCCCTAACTCCATCATGTCACAATTAGTGACAGGCGAATTTCTCCCGCGAAATGGCAAAAAAATTAACGAAACTATAAAATTAAAGCCCGTGTAAATTTTGGACACGTGTTCAAAAATTCGCTTGCGTCAATGTTGACCCTGGCGCTAAAGTCAATGGGCAAATTTATTTGCCGGCTGCGAAACGTGGAAATTTGCCGCAAATTCACGCCAGGTGAATTTATTTGCCCATTACTAGTCACAATGGAACAAGGTGAGGGAGAGGTCTCTACCAGTCTAAGCATGGTTGGGAAATTATATGTATGAGTTTCATGGTTTCCTTTTTAAACTGAGAAAACATGTATATCTGTGTAAAAAACGAGTATTTATTATTTTTTTGCAGTACAGATGTTTATGCATCTCTTCTACATAAGCCCAACTGAATGAGTTGATGTAAAAAAAGGTGGGATAATTTCCCTTTAAAATAAATCAGCTTAAGTCCAAGGACCCAACTTCCTGGCATCTTGAAAACGTGTAATGGCTTCATACTAATACATTCACTCCAGGTTGGGTTTAGCTGTCCCTTTCAATGAAAATAAAAGTCAGCACCCCGTTCTGATCATTGTCGGGCCGTTGGCCAATGAGCTTCTTTGAAGAACTTAGGGCATTTGATGGTGCTTTTTTTTTTTGCTGTTCCCCAGCTGTGAGCGAAACAAAAGGAAGGTAGGAAAGCTAAAACCTAATTAATGATTTAAGAAAACGTGATATTGTTCTCACAGGTGCCATGTAAAAAAACACATACACATCTGAAAGTGTAAATTGCAACATTTATCCTTTGCAACATTCTCTTTACGGAGCATATGGTAATTGGCACAAAACTGAGCTCGAGAATGCATTCCCTTAAGGTATTTTACATTCATCATCAGCTTATGGAACCTTTCTCCTTGTTTTTGTGTAATCATTGTGTATGGACAAGGATAATATAGATTATATATTTAGTGAAAGTGTAAGGTACTGAAATGGATAAGGTTTTCAGCACCACGGAGAGTATCATATACAAAAGCACTGCCCATTCCTGTCCCATAAGCTATTGCACTGCCAATTTGTTGAGTCTCTAACTTGGAAATAAACAGGGTGCACTGTGCCTGCACTCACCAATGGATACAGCAGCAGAGTGTCGGAAGCCTTAGAGCTATATGCCCAACACATAAGCTGTAGGTAGGTTGTTTCCTTTAATAAAAGTTGTGTGGCTTTCTAGACAGCCCTTGGGCTCTATTCAATTCAGTCACTTTTTAATGAAACATTACCATTCTGTGCTGCACCATAGAAACAATATATATATTTAGTATGTATAACAGGTATAGGATCTGTTATCCACAATGCTCAGGACCTGGGGGTTTCCAGATAACAGATCTATCTGTAATTTGGATCTTCATACCTTATTTCAACTAGAAAATCATGTAAACCAAATAGGCTGGTTTTGCTTCCAATAAGGATTAATTATATCTTAGTTGGGATCAAGTACAAGCTACTGTTTTATTATTACAGAGAAAAAGGAAATCATTTTACAAATTTGGATTATTTGATTATAATGGAGTTTATGGCGCTTTCTGGATAACAGGTTTTCAGATAACAGATGCCATACCTGTACAAACATGGGTGCTTGATTTTATCAAAGATACCTAAAATAATAGATTTGTACATAACATATAGCTGCCTGCCCAGTTACTTAAGATTAAGGATGTACTGCAAATTAACCTTTTAAATGAACCATGGCATTAGGTGCCGCAGAAGATATACTGTATATACACACAATACTCCACAATCTAATCACAAATAAGGATCCATGGTCCAAGGATTTTATTTCAAATGTTGTTTATATACTGTACATGTCAGACAAACAGGCAGTTCTTTAACAGGGTAAAGTACATTAATTGTTAATATATATATAGACTCTGTGAGCAAACAGGCATGAAAAAAAAAAGGACGAAAAGTCGCCAGCGACCGCTTTGCACCAACTGCTACACTTCGCCAGGCGTAAATTCGCTCAGACAACGCTAATTCACTAAAATGCAGAGTTTTATCCCGGGCGTTGAACGCTGGCTAATTTTAACTAACGTTACTTTGGCAATGCAAGCAATTCAAAGCGAAGCTGCGCTAGTGTTCATTTGTGTCTAGCGCAAATTCGCTTGATTTTTTGCGCTCAGGCTAATTTGCATACAGATCGATTCAATTTTAAGTTGAATGAAGGTCTTTATGTTATATGTTGCAGGAAACACATTACATTTCGACTTTTAACCTTAATAAAGACATTAGAGTTGTTATAATTTCCTACACATGAGCCCAGTGTATAGTTAATGTTCCATATGTTAGAAAATGTATGGGGGAAACCGGTTCCCCCAAAAAAATTTTTAAGGACTTTTGCAGGCTATCACTCTGAAAAAAAGAAAAGACGCCAGCGTTTTTTGAACTTTGATGCTTTTTCTACTCAGAATATGATGTACAGTAAGTAACAGGAGGTTGAGGAAGATGTATGCACTCCATTGCACTTCACCTGGTCTGAGCTGGCAAAGGCAAGTCTGGCGAAAGAGGTAACGTTCATTAAAATCCAGATTTTAGTGAATTTGCGGAGTAACGTCCATTCACCAGAGCAAGTTGTCGACTGGCAATAGAGTGCAAATGAACACTGGTGATGGTCCTCTCCGGCGAGCAAAGTGAATTGGTGATGTCCCTGCGGGTGGCAACGCTGCCAAAAAGTTGCTAGCGTTAGCCACTTCGTCCTTTAGTGACTCTGCCCCTTGGGCTCTAACTACTACACAGGGTATTTCCCTCTCTACTACCAGTCCCCTACTGGGATTCCTGGCCATGGCCAAAACCAGAATGTACTGCCCCCCAGAGTCAAAGTACTTTCACAGAGTCTTTTCCTTTGGGGAAAACACAGCAACACTCCAAACTGTTTTCAGGCAGATCCCAGGTCTCAACCCTTTCAGCATGTTGCTCAATCCTTCTCTGAGATTTTCCCCCTCTCTAACAGCTAGCAGATCTAGCCTGCTAATTATTCCCCAGGTTAGACCTTCTAGGGAAATTAACCCACTCAGGACTGCTATACATATGGAAGTGCGATATGAACCTAGGGGGAAATATATCTCCCTTCAAACTGCTCTCCAGTTACCAGTTCACAATATATATACTTTTATTGTTTCTAGGGATATTTTATAATATTAAGCACCCATTTTTGCAACAAATAAATGAGGATTTTTGTAGATGCAGAAAGTGGGTCTCTTTACAGACACGCCGAGTGTATCTTTTTTTGTCTTTCAGTATTTAGCACTCCCTCCTATTTAATTCCTGTTGGGTAATCACTGCTTTCTGTTCTTTTTTACTTTGAACTTGCATTTGACTAATGAATTCTGAATTAGATGATTGCAGGAAACAGTAGTGAGGGGAAAGAAGAACAGTTCAGCTAATAGCATGGGGCAAAAATGGTGACAGGGTGGGTGCACACTGAAGGGCTGATTTGGTGTGAATGTGGGCGTTGTGCAGTGTTAGTGATACAGCTGTGCAATCACACAAGAGCAGTGGGTAGGTGAAAATGACAAACTCCATTCACTCTTAAAAAAATTTATGGGCAATGTAAGGGGCCCAAAGGCTCAGTAAGGATTAGTGGATAGCACCAGTCCAAGGTAACCGACAAGGATGAGGAAGAAGAATGGTCAAGTCCAGGCAGAAGGGTCAATGCAGGCAGGAAAGGTTCAAGACGAATAACAGGCTGAGGTCAAACACAGGAATCAGTAAATAGAATCAATAAAGTGCACCCAGGAACACACAAGGTAGAACCTATAATAGGGCAATGTCTGTAGTGTCCTGGCATCTTAAATAGGTCTCTTTTGGTGCCAAAATGGACATGATGACATCATGACGTTGTGACGCTGCATCCATTCTGACGCGCCGACGACGGAACGGACCGCGTAGGATCCCTGGGCACCACCATCTTGGGAAGGCAGAACGGAGTGGCGGTGAGTCCTCCTTACAGGCAATCCCTGAGGTCATGTTCAATTAAATACTATTAGCAGTAAAGGAATTTAGTGAAACCCTATAGGTAATACTCACCATATGATTAGAGGCTCCAATCCCATTTGGTCTCTTAGGGGATAACCACAAATCAAATTACAATCAATAAAAGCCCAGTGATTTTTGGGTGCTGGAACAACAGGCTCATATTGATTGTTATTTGGTAAATACTATTAGGCCAGAATATTGAGGCTGTGGGAGTCATCTCTAATCACATTTTATGTGTTAGGGACTTGCTTACATCGCTATAATGCAATTGCATGTTTCTGATAACGAGGGAGCTGCATTTTTTTTCTGTCTTTGCATTCTAAGCCCCTAATGACCCATCTGCAGTCCAACTAGTCCCTACTCACAAAGTATATATGGTTTATGTTTTAAAAGGTGCTAAGTTTGCCCCGATGCGAAAACCCACAGCAACCAATAAGACATTTTCTTTTAAACAAGTGACCTTTAAATGCTACCTGCTCATTGTTTGCCATAGGTAACTGCACCTGGGCAAATGTAGTGCCTTTTATTACAAAACCCCTACATACTTTGCACAGGTCTATAGATGACTAGTGATACACAATGTAGAAAGTTAGTGATGCAAAGAGGTGTAGAAGGAAGATATCAGCCATTGGCAGGAGCTATAATGCCCATCTCTGCAGCGTTAAATTGTGCCACCCATATCAATTTAAATGAAAGTATGAAAGTATTAGTAACATGTGGTCATGTGAAGGGTTTTTATGATTCGTATAGCCAGGCTATTTGGTGAAAATGATGCACAGGATTTTAAAATTAAAGGGGCAGTGACAGTTTTGACCAAGTGATAGCACCCACAGAATGTAAGGGTAGGTACAGTTGGTCATGGCTTCTCGGGATTGGAGAAATTTTATGGGTGATATTCAGAACATCAAGTGAAAGGGTGCCAGAGGCAGTGATGCACAGAGCATTAGGGATTACATGGGAGCTATGCACAAAGCTGTAGAAGGATGCGCTTGTCAGACGCGGAGTGGTTAACAAGACTCAGTTTTACTGCTGTGAGTGCAGCTGATGTGTGCTTGTGTCAGCGCTGAGCTCACACTGAGAGAGAGAGAGAGAGAGAGAGAGAGAGAGAGAGAGAGAGAGGTGTAGCAGATTTATTTATATGCTTTGCAATGGATTATTCCTCAAGTCTGGTGAAAAACAAAAGCCCTGTTTGGAGGATTTGGGCTCAAAAAGTCTTGAGAAATTCATAAAGATGTGAGTTTGGAATAAAAAAAACCCCCTAGATCAGGAGTGCCCATACTTTACTAATGCAGGGTCTACTTTTAGTGATGATGTCCCATTATGATCTCCATCCATAATAGCATTGTTAGCTTTTTGTTCCATGGAAAATATTACTTAAACATTATATTGATTTATGGAAAAATGTATATTGCTATATTAAACAAACTGTTTCTTATGTAACCTTAACATAATAAATATCCGAATGAAAAGCATGAAACAGGAGGGTGATTTAGACAAGCTTTTTGTTGACAGTGTCTTGAGATCTACTGATCACCAGCTAAAGATCTACTGGTGGATCCCGATCTACATTTTGGTCACCCCTGCCCTAGATCCTCCTATAACTGGCAGATGTCTAAAGAGGGAGGCCCGTGGTGCAGATGATTGAATATGTACAAGGGGGCAAATATACGAAGATGCGATATATCACCTTGCCAAAGTTCAAGTGAATACGCCATGTATATCTTTCCAGTGATAGGAAATATTAATTGTAAAAAAAATAAAAGATATTTCCTCTCCTCTTTTTGGTCTTTCCTTCTCTGTATCCTTCCCATACACCCCTTCCGTTTGCCAACATCTCACTCTTCCCCATTATCCCCCACCTTGCAAGCTCCTTAAGAACTGCCCTTCCATCCTGCCAGGGATTAGCAGTGTTTGCTGTTGCTGTATTTCTGAGAGCAGTGCACTCTTGTCTGGGTAATATATGCAAACTATAGCTATTTGCTTTGCATATTTTAGTACCAAACAACCTCCTGCAAAGGGCAGGATCCCAGAAACCTGCAAAAACTGAGCTAATATTAGCAGCCTCTGAACAAACCCTGCAAAGCCAGTATGCTTCTAAGGCAGAGAGTTTCCTCTTTGAGAATCACTGACTGCCAACAACAGGCTTCTGCCACCGGAGCTGACACTTACTTCTAAATGCAGGGACAAAATCTCTCTCTATGCTCCACCCTAGGATATCCATGGCTTGGAGACACAGAGCCAAGAAATGCCTTTAACCAACACATCACAAACCCACAGCAGCACTAACCAGCTATGCCACAGCTCAACATTAGGACCAACTTACTGTATAGCAAATCCTGTACCAGAAAAGCTCCTTATCCAATGTTCCCACCATAAACTCACAAGGGTTAGTATCATCAGGGGCCCATTAAGCTGCTTCCATGTTTTCTGAGTGAGTGAGGAAAAGGGGTACCAGGAGGGAACCCATGCAGAAATGAAATGATAAAACCCAATGCCAAGGGTTATGACACATGAGGAGATTTCTGGTGGATCTCCTGACAAGCACTAGCTCATGCACTCAGGTGTTTTTTCAAGCCTATGTGGTTATGGCGCCATGTTTTTGGGATGCTCAAATAGCAGCACTCAGAGCACTAAAAAGAGTCTAGTTTAACATTACTCATTACTCTATTACTGTGATAGATATATGAGAAGTATTTGGTACAGATGTCCACCCAGCCTGATGTCCTCTTGCTGTAGTGAAATATCAGCACAGGTCTGACATCTTCTCATATTGGGGGGGGGTCCATCCTTCATTGTTTGTGGGCCCTTTAACTCCAATTTTGTTAACACCATTGGATGACAAAACAAATGAAACAGTGTATTATGCTACAAACTGAATATATACATGAATTTCTATTAATACCATATATCCATATTCTGCACCAAGGGTTACTCGCATTGGCTTACCCACTCCTTTGAAAAGACTTTCACTGGCACACAGGATTTTTAGCTGCAGGGCAAGCCCTTGCAATTTTTTAATGCAGTGCAGGGGCAACATTTCGGGGTCACACCCCTTTGTCAAACATGCTTGACAAAGGGGCGTGACCCCGAAACGTTGCCCTGCTTGACAAAGGGGCGTGACCCCGAAACGTTGCCCCTGCACTGCATTAAAAAATTGCAAGGGCTTGCCCTGCAGCTAAAAATCCTGTGTGCCAGTGAAAGTCTTTTCTATGGAATTTTGAGGTGGCCGAAGCCTCTATCGTTGTGCACCAGGTGACAAGTACAGGAAGTGTGGTGTTGGTGTGCGGTTAACCGAAATTTCTTGGTTACCCACTCCTTTCACATAGCAGCAAGATGAGCAGCTCTTAAATAAGCCTTCTACCTATTACAAGATGCACATTCATTGGTTTACCCAAGACTTCCACATTGTACAAGATGCACGATCGTTGGCTTACTGTCCAGGTGATTATGTATCCCTACTGCTACTATAGGCACCATCTCTCCCTACTATACCTGCTATCCCACTGTTACTATAGGCACCATCTCTCCATACTATACCTGCTATCCCACAGTCACACTCCCTTCCCAGAGACTATTATCCCACTGTTACTATAGACACCATCTCTCCCTACTATACCTGCTATCCCACAGTCACACTCCCTTCCCAGAGACTATTATCCCACAGTTACTATAGGCACCATCTCTCCCTACTATACCTGCTATCCCACAGCCACACTCCCTTCCCAGAGACTATTATTCCAATAGCTGCTATAGGCACCATCTCACAATGCCAATGTTTTGTATAGGGAAAATAAATAACATTTAGGAAGGTGAGTTTTCTAGAAGAGGTGCCAAACAGCAGCCACTGTTGATGAGACCCGCCTAAGCAATCAAGCTAGATGGTTCTATGGTTTGAATATCAGCTGCATAGCCATATCCTATGGGGCACAGTCATAAAAGTGATAAATCAGTGATAAAAAGCAACATTTTTTTATTTATCACAGTATAAAGGGGGTTATGATGATGTTGACCATACAATGTCAAAGCTACTATAGCATCCAGCAATGGGCCTCACTCCAACTGCTATTTGCAGGAAAAGATGGATTGCAGTCTTTGTGGTTGCGGGAAAACACTGCAGAGACCAGGAGTTCTCAGATAATTATGAAGTGTTTGACTTTCTTGGGTTTCCAATCTCTTGAGGGGAAAATAAATGCCCTAGACAGGACCATAAATCTTTTGTTGTGACCTTCTAACAGCCAGGAGGAAGGGGGACTGACAAATGAGGGCAAGGCCCACTCAGCACTATAATCCCACAAGGCAGCCACTTTTCTAAAAGGACCTGTGCCATCAAACCTCAGACCTACAGCTGCTGATGGCTCCAACATCCCCAAAATACTGGATGCTGGATGATGTTAGTGCTATAGTAGGTACACAAGATCTGTCATCCCTTATAACCCAGTGCAGAACAGCCTGCTGCCAGACCCTCCAGGGTTTAAAGGGTATCCCCACACAAAAACTTCATAATGAAGCAACTTTCTTAGATACATTCATTCAGCATTCAGCATTGTTAGTTGGTTTAACGTTACTCATGAATGTAATTACACTTGAAACAGCATCTGTTTGCCCCTTTCTGTTCCATGGTTCTGAAACAATGAAGTCAGTTCTCTTTCAGGTCGGGCTTTGGTTTCACGAGTGAAGACTAGTGATGGGCGAAGAAATGCAGCAGACACAAACTTGTGGCAAATTTCCACGTTTCACTGCAAGCAAATGAATTCGTGAAATGTGCCAACAATTCGCCAGCGAAAAATGTGGCGTCAAATTTGTCACGCGCAAAAAAAATTGTCACACGTCAAAATTATTCGATTGCCCGTTGACTATTTTGGCGTCCATTGACTTCAATGCGTTTTCGCAAATTTTTCGCTGTTTTGCGAAACGGCACTTTTTCACCCATCACTAGTCAGGACCTGTACTGTAGCAAATATAAACAACCCAGACAGATACTACAATCAACAGCTACTGATTACACTTCCAGATGACTTTAAAATCATTGAACATGTTTAATTAGTGCCTGGAAGTTGCTTAGAATTTGAGAATTTCTTAGATTATTATTATTAATAACATGTATTTATATAGCACCAACATATTGCGTAGCACTGTAAAGTAAATGTGATTATACAACTAAATCCCATGAATTAAATACATAGAACATATGGAGTTACATACATCACAATCAATACCGGTACTATAGGTGAGGAAGGCCCTATGCAAAAGAGCTTACACTCTAAAGGGAAGGGAGTAATACACAAGGTGTGGGAGTGGGCAAGATCGAATTAAGTGGGTGAGAAATGTGGTACTGTATGTGGTGTTGCGTTTGGTAGTCAAGCAGAGTGAGGGTAGGCTTCTCGAAAGAAGTGCATTTTACCAGACTTCTTGAAAGCAGAAAGGTTGGGAGAAAGTCGGACAGAACGTGGGAGAGAGTTCCAGAGGAGGGGTGCAGCCCTTGCAAAGTCCTGAATGCGAGCATGTGAAGAGGTAATGAGAAAAGAGTTGAGTTGCAGGTCAGTAGATGAGCGTAGTAAGCGGTTGGGTGAGTATATAGAGATGAGTTCAGAGATGTAGGGTGGGGCAGAGTTATAAAGTGCTTTGAAAGTCAGTGTCATTAATTTGAATTTGATTCTGAAAGGTAACGGAATAAATATCAAATGGATGAAAAAAGTCTCTCGATATGATGTTTTACTATAACTCCCAGAATTCCTTCAGCAGTATGAAGTTAATAGAGGGGGATACACTGGCATTTTGGGCATTCTATCCAATGCTTAACGATTACCCTTTTATAACCTACAGACAACACAGATGTGGTTATGCTGTTAGGAAAAGCTGTTATTCCTGGGCAATTATCACTTGTACAACATTGGCTCCTGGTACTTGGGTTGCCTGGTACCTGAGGTTCCCTGGGTATTGAACCCTAACCATGTAACTATTCTGCAAGCCAATCCCCTTGACAATGTGACCCGAGACAATAACCGCACGGATCAGTTTATAACCATCGAAGCAACTTTCTGCAGGAAAATACAGGCTGAGTATTAGCAAACTGAAACAGCCACTCGGAATCAATCTTTCTGAAATACAAATGAAACCTTTTATTCCCTGCATCGACTTTTCCTACAGTAAATGAAATGTTAAAATATGCAGCCTCTTGTTATTGTACGTGAAAATAAAACCAAAGAAATCTTAAAGGGCAAAGTCGGAATGAAAATAGACTTTTTAATTGCTCTGAAGGCATTTAAGGCAGCAGTCCTATGCTCATTAAATAAAATCTCCTTTGCAATCTGCACTTGCCTTCCAGGTTCCTATAGCACTGCCCACCTTCTCGCTTTCTTATAAGGTGTAGCTTGTACACAATGCAGCACCCCATCGATTACCTATCACCCAAAGGTGGCACACTGAGCATACACTAGACAGATAATTAAAAAAATCCATACAGTATGTATTTTTTTTTCTACAGTGAAGCTCTAAAGGATCATTATTTTTTTAGTCTTGCCATTCTTCCCCCCAGTAATGAGAGATTGTTAGAATAGTGATAATGAGCTCTGTATAAACAAATTCCTCCGCAACTGCAGCCTGTGTTTTACAAACAAAGAGAAATTCATAATACTAGAGGTTTATCTGTGGAGCTGTAATTTGCTTACATTCCTTCTCTTACTCCTAGATCAGAAGAGATAGTAACTAAGATAATGAGAGCTGTATAAACAAGTCCCTCCCTCCAGTAATTTGGCTAGCTACCTTCACCTTCACCCCAGGATGAAGTAAAGTTCCTGTTTAGTTCAAGGACTATAATATATATGTATATGTCTCAGTTTAAGTAAACTATATTTTTAGCAGAAACCCTTTTCATTGGAGTCAAGCTGAAGGTATGCTAGTGTCTTTAGGGTCACAAGGCTGCTAGCAGTGGGAAGAGGTCCTAAAACTAGAGTTTGACTTGTCCTTTAAAATCTGTTACATTTTTAATGCAATTAATGGCTGGTGCGCACAAGTTCATTGTAGTGATGCAGGTAAATATTTCTGAACCTAAACAAAACAGTTTAAGGTCCCTAAAGCCTTGAGGAAGATGAACTGTTTCACACACACACACTTATATATTCAGGTAATTGATCTGTTATCCAGAACCCCCTTATCCAGTTCTGAATAACGAGAAGGCTGCCTTCCCTAGACCCCATTTTAATCAAATGATTAAAAAATAGTGATAGGCGAATTTGGGGCGTTTCGCTTCGCCCAAAAATTTGTGAATTTCTCGCGAAATTTGCGAAACAGCAAAAATTGGCGAAAAGGCGCCGGCGTGTAGTTTTTGACGCTAACGTCCGTCGTGGGGGTTTCGCAAATGTATTCGCTGGCGGCAAATCTCGGGAATTCGCCGCAAATTTGCGCCTGGCGAAAAAATTCGCCCATCACTATTAAAAAATGTTTAAAATATTTATTTTATTCCTGTAATAGAAAAACAATACATTGTACAGGTATGGGACCTGTTATCCAGAATGCTTGGGACCTGGGGTTTTCCAGAATTTGGATCTTCATACTCATAAGTCTAGTAGTAAAATCATGTGAACATTAAATAAACCCAATAGGCTGTTTCTGCTTCCAATAATGATTAATTATATCTTAGTTGGGATCAAGTACAAGGTACTGTTTTATTATTACAGAGAAAAAGGAAATCATTTTTAGAAATTTGGATTATGATCTGCTCACACTCCCCTGAAGACAATTTAGCAGCCAAATTATTATAACTTTTGGCTAAAAGTTCTTGGTTTTGTTTTCACTCTATCATTTTGAAGAGTACTTATCCCAGGCATTAGCACATTAGGTATCACAGCAGATTCCAGTGATAGCACAAACAGAAACCTTTATCACATGTGTTTTCACAAGTAATAATTGAAACAAGGGCCTATTAATCAAAGACATTAAAATGTGTCTAAACAGCCCCATTCTTCCCGCACCAATTCACACCACGGCTTGTCATATTACTTGCTTTATTCATTATTGCAGCTATCCGTTACATTCACATCAAGTGAGACCGAGGCAATGTGCTTGTTTTACTGCGTCCAGCCGATTCTAAAATGGACCAAACAAAATTAGAAATGACTGGTATTAGATATATGGGTCATTATAACCTAGAAACACAGCAGCATATTAAAGTGAAATTAACTGTAAAGATTGCCAGGATATAAAAGTGCATAATATCCATTTAGCAGATCTATTAGGACTGCCACAAAAAGGGGTTTTGGCTTCACAATTTTCTCTTAAAAAGAAATTGTGACAACTAGTGACCCTTCATAGGGCACCTTAGAGTCCTGCAGTGGGTCGGGTACCCGTGGGTTACCTGCAAAAAAAGCGGCACGCTTATGTTATCTTATCTTATGTTATATTGTCTATATTTTACTCCTTTTAAAGTATTACAAAATTTGTTTCTGTCCCTGCCCACTTTTGATGATATCACTTCCAGTTTGCAGCAACATCACTTCCGGATTGATGGCGGTCAGGTTGCGGGTCGGGTTGCGGATAAGGCAGTTGCGGGTCCGGGTAGAGTAGCGGATCAAAGTGGCTAAATATGCGGGTTGCAGTTCAGGTAACGGGCTGCGGGTTGCAGGTTCAGGGCTGGAACAAGGGGTAGGCAGAGTAGTCACGTGCCTAGGGCGCAAAGCTGGTGGGGGCCACGTACCTGCTCTGTCACCTACCCCATGGCCGTTCCCATCTCTCTCCGACTGCCGCTGGTATGTGTCATGTAAATGCGCTTCGCACGCATTCACGCACAAGCTCAGTTTCGCGCATGCACAATCGAGGGCGCACTCAGCCGGCGCCATGGCTGGCCAGGTTGCCTAGGGCGCCTGGCCGGTTTGGCCTGGGTCTGCTAGTGCACCTAGCTTCTGTTTAAAGGAGAAGGAAAGCCCCAGGGCGCAAAACCCCTCCCCCCCTCCCGTGTATTGCCCCCCTCCCTCCTCCCCCCTGGCCTACCCCTCCCGCTGGGCAAATGCCCCTAACTTGTTACTCACCCCTCTGCGCAGGTCCTGTCCATGGAGTTCACAGTCGCCATCTTCTCCCACGCGCGTCTTCTTCCTGCTCTGACCGGCGTCTTCTGGCGCATGCGCAGTAGGAACAGGTACCGGTACAGCTCTATTGCGCATGCGCAATGTCACGAAGTTTTCCGATTTCACTTCGTGACATTCGGCGCATGCGCAATAGAGCTGTACCGGTACCTGTTCCTACTGCGCATGCGCCAGAAGACGCCGGTCAGAGCAGGAAGAAGACGCGCGTGGGAGAAGATGGCGACTGTGAACTCCGTGGACAGGACCTGCGCAGAGGGGTGAGTAACAAGTTAGGGGCATTTGCCCAGCGGGAGGGGTAGGCCAGGGGGGAGGAGGGAGGGGGGCAATACACGGGAGGGGGGGGAGGGGTTTTGCGCCCTGGGGCTTTCCTTCTCCTTTAAAGGAGAATTTCAATCGCAATGGTTTTTATTGGTTATGTAATGTGCTAATCTATGGAATTTATTTTTTTCTGGCACTAAATAAGAAAGTGAAACCAGTTTCACTTCTGCACTTCCTGTCACTTCCTGGTTCTGACAAGCAGAGTAATATCTGATAAACTTAATTAAGTGCCAACTGAGAAACCCTCTAATAATGAGCTATTCAAAGGGTGTTGTTTAGGTAAGGGAGGGGTTTCTTTGTTAAAAGGCAGATAAGGATCTTGTTTATAATGGGAGAAATTGAAAAAAACAACTTCTAATTAATTTGTTATAATGGCACGAACTTAGGAAAATGTGAATTTTTTTTAACCATACATTGGGTATAATCTGCTGACCAGGTGGACAGAGTTTCTTTATTGGTCTAAACAGGATAGTATGCACCTTGAAGTGGTCTATTATCTGAGCTAGGGCTGCATAGTTCTTTGATATAGTGATGATCAGGACATACATAAGATTGCTGTATTCATACATTTTTGGGGTTCACACACTCACCTCTATTATTATCAGTTCTATATAACCCTGTTATAGTTCCAGCAGTATATAAGACATCCAACAAAAATCCCCCCCCCCCCACAAACATGCCATTCAGGCCCCTGCCCCAGTGATTCCCCTTTGTGGGAGCAAACTACCAGCTATAATATAATGTACAGCTGACAAATTCACAGCTTGAAACCTTAACCTTGTGAATTCAAAGCGAGTGTGGGAGCTGCTAAGCGAGTGTTGCATGTGATCTAAGTGTTGCATGTGAATTAAGTGTTAAGCAGCGTTAAAAACCATTGGTGTTTGCTGTGCATGCTGGGAGTGCTAGGTACAAGAAGGGAGTAAGTGCAAATAACTGACTGCTGTGTGTTCTGTGAGTTATCTGACTGAGACAAACAGCTTTTTCTTTTCTCTGTTTGGGGTAAATGCTTAGATACATTGAGTGCTTTTATTTTCTTTTTGTGTTTCAGCTTTTAGAATTTCTAAGGGGAACATTTAAAAAAAAAAAAAAGTTAATAAGGGGTTATTTTACTGCTGGTAGCAAATAAATTTTTTTCCCTCTTTCTTCTAATTAAGGGGGAGAAGTTAATCAGGTCAATTCTGATCAGGCTTTGTGTGCTCTGGTTGAAACCTTAACCTTGTGAATTTAAAGCGAGTGTGGGAGCTGCTAAGCGAGTGTTGCATGTGTGTTGCTAAACAAGAAGGTACAGGCATCCAATGCAAAGAACCAGCACAGCCCACTCACAAACAAAATCCTCAGCTTTACCACTTGCCACAAAACCACGCTACACCACTATATCTCCTGCATCCTCATCTCACACATCCTGCTGCAATAAAGAATGTACTGGACTCTCAGTTTTAGCAGGTTCAGTGATAAGGCAGAAGAAGCATATGACTAAGGCGTAGTAACCCCCCCACTACCAAACGGTGGCATATAAAATCAGACTTTTAAAAAATCACAAGTTTTTCGGAATTTATTAAACCCAGAGGATGGAAAAATCCGAATCTGAAAATCCGGCATCTCAGACCTGTCGAGGTTGCATATAAGTCAATGGGAAAAGTCCCAATGATTTTTTGATGTGCACTGGGTTTCGTGCAATACCCCAAAGTTTTCACTATTTTTTTTTGAAAATATTTGAATTGCTCAATTTTTTTGTGAAAGGGTTCGAATTGCTCTATTTTTCTGTGAAAACGTTCGACTTGCTTGATTTTTTCTTGAAAACGTTTAAATTGCTAGATTTTTCTGTGAAAATGTTCCAATTGCTCGATTTTTTTCGTGAACTTTCTGAGTTCACGATTTTTCACAAATTTTCCGCCATTTCGCGAATTTTGCGGGAAATTTGCTAATTTCTCTGCGAAACGGGAGAGATTCTCCCATCACTAGTGCTTGGTGAAATTAAGGGATCTCAGAGTATTTAATTGAATGAAAATAAAATTGAAGTAAATTTACACAGTGCGACAAAAGAGATACTTTTTTTGTTCAATTTTGGTTATATTTATCTCACACACCACCTAAAAAAATGAGGATAGTGTAATCTTCAAACAAAATAGCAGTGTGCACTGCCATTTGTAAAATATCCAGAACTAAGGGTAGGCAGAGGAGGCACGTTCCTAGGGCGCAATAGTGTGGGAGTGCTGGGCATGTTCCTCTTCAGCCTGGGGTCCCCTAGTTCAGGCCCTGCAGGATCTCAAATTAATAGTTCCCAGGACCCTTCTGGTCTTCCTACTGGTGCTCACTGCCACACGCACACATGCTCACAGGGGAGGGGGACACCTATTGCCTTCGGCACCTAGGTAATTTGGCCTGACAATTCTGCTGCTCGTTCAAAACTCGTTCCCTACTCCCCCACTTCTCTATGGTTACAAGTCTTCTTAGGGTCCAAAGCTTGATACTGGGGACGTTATACCAGCCTCCCAGCACAACCACCTCTGGTAGGTGGAGACCGAAGAAAATGAACCATCTGCTCCCTCCCATTATATAACCAATGGGCAGGAACTAGGGATGGGCGAATTTATTCGCCTTGTTTTGCCGAAAAAATGACACCCATAGACTTGTATGGCGGCGTGCATCAAAAAAAAAACAATTTGCCGCGTGCCAAAAATTTTTTGACGCCCATAGACTTTAATGGGCGTCTGCGACATTTCGCCGGCGGTGAATTTTTGGCGAAACGGGTCAAATTCACCCATCCCTAGCAGGAACTGATCACCAGATCCCTTGGCCAATTAGTGAAACCACCCTTCCACAGCATTGGGACTTCCCAAGCAGCAGGGGGAATCAGTGTCGGACTGGCCCACCGGTATACCAGGAAAAGTCCTGGTGGGCCCAGGTGTCAGTGGGCCTCTTGCTTCTAGCCATTTGGTCTATTTTATGGTCATTCCCTATTTCTATATAGGAACAAAAATGCTTAATAATGGAAGAATAGAGTTTTGTATTTAGAGATAAGAGACTAGAAAAATAAAGAAGTTGAGTGAGGAGAGGAGGTATAATATTTTAAAAAATGCGCCCTCAGCCTAAGGTTTTCTGGTGGGCCCCTGGCAACTTAGTCCGACACTGGGGGGAATCAACCATTTGCTCCCATTGATATTGTTATTCGACTTTACATATTCAGACTAACTGGCTTGTAATTGAACAATTTTCAAACAGACATCCAGTGTTGATTGCAGTAGATAACAGGGTTAACTTACCAAAAATAAAGGGGGGGTCCAGGTGTTCAAGCCCCAGACTGGCTTGTAATTACACAGATTCCCCTAAAACCCCTTGTTTTAACAACACTTGGATTTTACAGTTACTTGCCTATGACATTGGGCACAATGAAATACTTGTACTGAAGGCTCAGAATGCACATGCAAGAATTAATTCCCTATGTATCCAGCAGCGTGTGCATGTGAGATGCTTCCAGCAGGAGTAGATCTTTATTTTTACAAGTTAGCTTTAAATGTGTTCCCTCAACACCCTTGAGAAATATATTGTGAAAAAAGGCAAATTAAAAATGTATGACTATTCTCTGGAATATTTGAAGAGAAAATAAATACTTAAGTACTCTTATCTTCCATTCCTCAGTTTAAGGACCTCTGAAACATTTTTTCTTTTTCCTTTTGTATCTGTCTAATGGAGATATTAAGAGGTGAATGTGTAATTATTTTCTGGTTCTATTTCCCCCCCCCCAGCTTCTGTAGCTGTGTTCATGATTTTTCCTGGCAGACTCTGACTTGCACAAGATCTCCATTATTCTCTACCAATCCAAAGCCCTTTGATAGTGTGAAAAAGACAAGACCGGAGGGTGTTTAGTCTGATTTCACTTAGGTCTGTCCAACCTAAAGTGATAAAAGACCAGGCAAAGCAGCATTAGTATACATATACAGGATATTTTCTCTAATAAGTATTACAAACACAGCTTCAGATAATCCATACAGTAATCAGGCAACCTAGGGCCCACGATCGGATCTGCCCGATATTGCCCACCTCAAGGTGGGCATATCGGAGGGAGATCCGCTCGTTTGGCGACATCGCCAAACGATCGGATCTATCCATGTATGGCCACCTTAAGATAGACATATAAAGGAAATAAGCTCAAATATTGTCTTGTTCCTGAAACAATAGCTTCCAATCATCTTTAAATGAGCCAATCAGCTTTTATGGCAATGGTGCAGTTACTGAAATGACAAACACTAAATTCCGACAGGTTGCTAAGGGTTACAGGACTATTGAAAACGTTGTCTCTGTCTATGTTTGTCCCAGTTAGTTTCGTTTACATTGTAAAACAGAGCAACATATGAGGCTACAGGTAAACGTCCCATAAACATTCCTTCTTGGTATATTTTCCAAAAGACCTACACCTTATTAGTCCTGGTCATGCCTCATTGCATCACTACATTGCTAGTCTCTCCATAGGCTTAACAGAACATCAGCATCTATGTTTTACTACATTCTATATAGAATATAGAGGCAAGTGCGGTGGTAGCTCCCATACTGGTGCCTATTGTAAGAATCTTCTGTCCACACAGTAAACCACAGCCTTGGACTTTGTCTAATTATTGCACCCTAGGCTGGCCGTGGAGGCTTGCAGTTATACAAAGAGCTGGGTGATTATCCCTGCCCTGTATTTTTGTGTTACTCTTTCTGCACCTGTCACCTGTGGCCTGTTGTAAATATCAGGCATCAATCAGCTCCATAACAGCAACTAACACTTAAAACAGAAGGGCAAGCTTGCTTTGTTACAGGAGATTTACACAATAACAGTAATAATCACTTGGTTAAGCGACACAGGATTATAAATGCATAATTCTTTCCCTTGCTGCCTTGTATGCAACTGTGCAGAATTACCTGGCACAATACTGAGCAGTGGCAGCAAGTAGACACTTTGCTAATGTGATGCTAATGCTTTCAATCTCCTTGTTTTTGGGATTAAGTAAAAAAACAAAACACCCCCAAATCAAGGCTTTGTGCTTGTCCATGCACATACAGTGTAAAGCATATCTGCCTAATAAAACTCAGGGCTAGATTTATTTAAAGGGGTTGTTAAATGAACTTTTAGTATGATGTAGAGCAGGAATCCTCAACCTTTTTTAAACCCGTGAGCCACACATAACATGCAACATAAACACGCAAAGAGTTCCTTGGGGGTGCCAAATAAGGCCTATGGTAGTTCCTACAGTATGTGAACTTGCAGTCTACAGGAGGCTCTGTTTGGTAGTACATCTTTTTTTTATACAAGAATAATGTGCCTTCAAGCCAGGAATTCAAAAATAAGAACCTGCTTTGAGACCACTCGGAGCAACATGAGCAACACGTTGCTCACAAACTAGTGGTTGGGGAGCATGATATTCTACGACAATGTGCATTTGGTTTTCATTTTGTATTATTTGTGGTTTTTTTTAGCTATTTAACTTTTTATTCAGCAGCTCTCCAGTTCGTAATTTCAGCAATACAATTGCTAGGGACCAAATTACCCAAACAACCATGCGTTGACTTGATTAAGAGACTGGAATATGATAGGAGAGGGTCTGAATAAAAAGAAGAGTAATACAAAGTAGCAATAGAAATAGATGTGAAGCCTTACAGAGCATTTGTTTTTTTAGATGGGGTCCGTGACCCCTCCATATAAAAGCTGGAAAAAGTCAGAAGAAAAAGGCAAATAATGCAAAAACTATAAAAAAAAAAAAAAATATTAAAGTCCAATTGAAAAGTTGCTTTTTTTGCAAATGTGATATTAACCCTGGTTGTGTCCAATGATATTAACCCTGGTTGTGTCCAATGAAATCATTAGTCTTACATTAGTCTTATTAGTCTTACTACAAATATGTTAAGAGACTGAACCCAAGAACACAGCCATTTCCCACCTGACCCCGGTGAAAACTTTCTGTTGGATCTTCAAATAAGGACTTTTCAGTGAGTAGTGTGTCCATCAGCCAATTACTGATCACAGCATCATAACCCTGCTTCACCTGCCCAGCTCAATGCAATCAAGGCAATTGGCTACGTCCCTTGAACTCCCACGCTGCAAAAGTTGGCAAGCCTATTTAATGTTAATTAAGTTGCCCATTTTTTACTCCCCTCCCTAAAGCTTTTTACTGCTAAAATCCTGCTTTTTAAACCCTCCGTCCCCTCTCCATGTACTTACATTCTCCCAATCCGCCTATTTGCCATCCCTGACATTGTAGTCCCTCCCATTTTCTGCCCTGTGATATCATCAACCTGCCCCCATGATGTCACCTTCTCCCAAAAGACAGCAACTCTACTTACAGGTAATGAGACCTTTACAAGTAAAAAAAAAAAAATCTGGTCACCCGTATGCTGGGCCAAATGATCGGCTAAACCTGTTGGTGGGCCCCATACACTGACATATAAGCTGTGTGGGACTGAATCTGCAACTTAAATCTGCCCATGTATGGTCACATAAATAAGCAATTTGTCAATATGTTAAAAATGTCTTGGTGTGCGGCAGTGCAATCTGATTGGAATACTTTAATGCACACATCCATACATCAGGGTTCTCAACAAGCAATGTTAAGGCTAAGGCTATACTTAAGAACTAATTTATTATGTGGAATGGTGCAAGGTACAAAAATTACATTTCTCCTGTGAGTTGAGGATGCCCAGAATGGAGTACACAGAGAGACAGTCTCTATATACAACAATGTTTGTGCCTGTCAGATCTGCCTGCGGGATTGGAGGCACCTGGGTGACACTTGGGCCAAAGGTTACGCAAAGCAGGAGACACCTCTGATCCCCAACAGGAGAAGCTGATAGGTGGCTTCTGACCAAGGAAACATGGACAAAAGGTCTGTTCCTCGAGTGCCGAAACCCCAGGTGAAAGACGTTGCTGAAATGCAGCTATCAGTATGGGAGAATAGCATTTACTTTGAATGTATTTTGCTTCCAAAAGCCTTTAACTCCATTTTTAACTCCAGTTTATAGAGTTAAAAGTAAAGTTGAAATAATTTGCTAACTTGGGAAAATGTTCTAAATCAGCCAACTGTAATCTGCAGGCTGGGGAGAAGGTATGAAGCTATATGCGAAGCTTAAGTGAGAGAACAACAGGAGATAAGAGAGAACGTGAGAAAGCACTAAACGGGAGCTAAATCAGATAGAACGCGAGAGAGACAGCCAAAGTCCATTAGTGAAGGAGTATCCTGGAGTTCTGTTGAGCTCCCCCCTCCACCTACTTTTCCTTTAAGTACATTTCCCTAATATTTAATTTATAAATAATTCCCAAGTGCATTGGTAATAACAGGCTGAGGGCGGCAGACAAGAATAGAAGGAAACAGAGAGCTGGCTCTTTACTAAATACTCTCATTAAAAATCATCCGAGTCGGACATGTACCACTTGCACATCACCCAGTCTCAATAACAGTGCAAATTGCAAACACCATTGTCAATACTGCTTTCCCCAGACCTTGTTGAATTCCCAGTATATTTTCCCAAGGCACATATGTAATCTGCCTACCCCTAGAATATGGCTTCAATTGTTGTGTTTTATAAAAAGAATTTACTGCACTAGTCTAGAGGTTCACCTTCCCTGTAATAGTAATGATCCAGGCCTTCAAACTTGCGCACAAGAGCTTGTCATCTCCATTTGTCAGTGGCACTGCACATGCTCAGTGTGTTCTGGGCAGCTGTTGAGAAGCTCAGCTTAAGGGGCGTCAGAAATCATCAAACAGAAAACTAAATGTGCCAGATAAGCTGATGCTACAGTATTCATTATTAAATTCTGGTGCAAATTGCATCTGATTTAATTAATAATTAGCCTTGTGACTTTTATATTCTATTTATACAGTATACTGTGAGTCAGTCCCGAAGTTCAGCAGAAAAGAAGTTGGGGAGCTACTGGGGCATAAATGGTGCCAGATATATTCACTGGTAGTGGTTGCCTTGGGGCTGATATAGAACCCAAATAATAACGTGCAGCATTTCTAGTCTATTTCTTTGTTAAACTTTAGCTCTCCTTAAAAAACCGGATTTTAACAACTATCTAATCTGTTGTTTGCAGGTCAAGCCTTCCTCGTCTTCATTAATTTAGATGACTAAATCCCATCTCTATAACGTTGTATTTACATACCGACTGCATAGAGCTTTCCTATGAAAAAACTCTCTATACTCTATACAGGGTATATATTAATATGCAATTTGACTAATTATCTAAATTTGACCCCTGCATCTACAGTTAAACTGTCATTGTCTCACAGAAATCCATCTCTCTTTGTTACCCTATAAATGTTATATTGATTGTCTTTTCTCTAGCCCAAAAACATGTTCAGGCTTTCAGCACTATTCTGCTCCCTAAATCAGCCCAGCTTGACTTTATTGACATTGTTTATACACATTTAAATAGCCTAGATAATTATAGCTATAGCATTAATCATATCAGCATTTATATGACTTCAGTTTCTTGCTTGCTATTGCAGAATAACTGCTTCATGTTCCTGGCAGATAGGAATCAGAGCGCGTGACACAGACAAATTAGTGAAGGAAGACTTGTACTGTCCACCCATATTTCTGCTTTCACCTGACCAGCAATAAGTGAAGCATTGAGAAATAAGGGTTTCCAATAATGGCAATGAGACAGTGGACCATAAATTAATGAGGCCATGGAGGTCAGTGAAACCAGGAACCGAAGAAGGAATAGTGATTGTTACAGAGAATAGAAAGGGGTATAATAGGCAGTAATAAGGCCATAAACCTATGAAGGAAGTAGTAGATATGAAGACAAGTCATTTTGAGGAAATTAAAGAGTTGACCTGAATGTTTGATGGGATCGGTTGGAGGAAATGAAAGAAAGGATCTGAGAAATGGATGTGGGTGATTGGAGAGAATGAAGGAGTCACCCTGAGATGCTTATGGGGATGGAGGGACCAGAAATTTGAGAAACTGTTGTGTTTGACTAAAGGAAATAAAGGAGTGGACCATAGAACCTAATAGGGTTATTTGGAGGGAACAGACCTGAGAACTTGACTGGGTTACCTGTAGGAAATGAAAGAGGGTACCTGAAGACCTAATTGGATTTATTGGAGGAAATAAAAGCGTGTACCTGAGGACCTGATTGGGTTGCCTGGAGACACAAGCCTAATTCAGACAGCTGGAGGGTCCAAGACAAACTTTTCTGAGATGGCATAAAACCCGTCACTGTGGGGTGGAGATCAATGAGAATTGTGCTAAGGTTGACTGTAGCACAACAGAAAAGGAAAAAGAAATGAGCTGCAGAGATGAGTGCACCGTTCAGAGTGCAGAGTGGGGTGGAGGAAATGATTAATAAGGGTAGAGTTTCAGGAATGAGATATAAGCAGAGAGTCTGAATATACCAGGTGCTGTTGTTTTGCAACGACTGGAAATACACAAGCCAATCACCCATGCCGTTCAAAACCAAATAACCCATTTACACAAATGGATAGATGAATTTTATGAGTTGGGTCTACTTATAAACTGACTGAAGAATGCTAACTAGCTGTACTTCTATAACAGTACCAACACAGACCATCCCGGGCCCAGAAGGAATCACTGATGTTTTTATTACCATCCAATAACACAAGAGACCAGTAGGTAGGTATATCCATTTCAATCAGTTGCTACCAAGGGGCCCATTTACTTAGTTCGAGTGAAGGAATAGAGGAAAAATAGTTCGAATTTCGAATGTTTTTTTTGGCTACTTCGACCATCGAATGGGCTACTTCGACCTTTGACTACGAATTGAACGATTCGAACTAAAAATCGTTTGACTATTCGACCATTCGAAAGTCGAAGTACTGTCTCTTTAAAAAATTCTTCGACCCCCTAGTTCGCCACCTAAAACCTATCGAGGCCAATGTTAGCCTATGGGGAAGGTCTCCATAGGCTTCCTAACAATTTTCTGATCGAAGGAATATCCTTCGATCGATGGATTAAAATCCTTCGAATCGTTCGATTCTAAGGATTTAATCGTTCAATCAAACGATTATTCCAAAGATTGTTCGATCGTAGGAATAGCACAAAATCCTTCAACTTCGATATTTGAAGTCGAAGGATTTTACTTAGACGGTCGAATATCGAGGGTTAATTAACCCTCGATATTCGACCCTAGGTAAATCTGCCCCTAAGTGTTCATTGATGTGTATGTTTAATCTCAAAGCCATCTGGAAGCCTTAAACCCATCCACCTTTAAGAACCATTTAAATTCTCACTTCTGTTATTAAAGTTTGCGTCTAGTGGTAGGCGGAAAATGCTGCAGTGTGTGACAACACTTGAATTCTGGGAAAAAGCCTATACATTGTATGTAAACAAAAATCATAGAGACTTTTTGGACTCAGCTAGCAAATGAGGCCCATGAAGTGCTGATATTCACAATATCTGGGACTTTTTGAGAATGTTTTTTTTTTCAGAAATATCCAAATATTGACTTAGATTAAAAAAAACTGCAGTGACAGTTAAGAATAATTATCCAGCACATACTTGTCACTTTGTTATATCAGGAATTTATTGGCCTTTGACTGTACATGGAACAATTATAACCAGTGATTACACTGCCCTTTATATTCATGGGAGTTCTGTGCCCCCAAATATAAAGTTCATTTCTTCCTGTATCAATCTTTATAACCCACGAGGCATTTCAAATGCAAATCAGGGCCAGCAGTGTAAGGAGCCCAGAGATACTGACTGTGCAGATCTGCTAATGACAATGTACTTGCGGAGACTGAGTCAAACAAATTCAGCAGGGACACTGAGTGCGGGGGGGGGGGAGATGGGTGGGGGATCCCCCTGTGTCTGACTTGTTCTATTCCAGGCTACCAGAAAATTAATTTAATCAGGAATATGGGATGCACAGAGCAGGGCACTGCTGTTGGTTCTGATACAAAAGGCTGAAGCTGGGAGACCTTAGAGAAAAACACATTTTCCCTTGGCCTGCAAATGCGTGTGCAGAATTAATCCCACATAAGCTTTTTAGATCCGTTATCAAAGTGAACACGTTCGCACAGACAGGGCACAAGCTGCAAGTTACTTTGCAAAATGATCCCATCTTCTTCCTCTGTGATCCTGACAAAACCCCACCACTTTCATCTCTCAGCTTTCAATTAACTGGACACTCATTCAGGCTTTGTTTTGCTTCTGACAATGCCATGGGGAGACCGCATGAGGGAAAGGGGGGGGTCCTGGCTTGGGATAGTGGGATAGAGGATAAAGACAACGGATAAGAGAAAAAAATAGGAGGTACGGGAAACACAGAATTGGGGATTGGCAAGGAAATCTAGCGAAATGTCTTTTGTGTATTGGCTAATGTTAGTGTTTCACCAGGTTTCATAATCATTAATCAATATCCAATATCTTTCTCTGTGTTGCTAGTACAGGTATAGGACCTGTTATCCAGAATATTTTGGACCTGGGGTTTTCTGGATAATGAATATTTCAGTAATTTGGATCTTCATACCTTAAGTCAGTGATCCCCAACCAATGGCTCACGAGCAACATGTTGCTCTCCAACCCCTTGGATGTTGCTCCCAGTGGCCTCAAAGCAGGTGCTTATTTTTGAATTCCAGGCTTGGAGGCAAGTTTTGGTTGCATACAAACCAGGTTTATTGCCAAACAGAGCCTCCTGTAGCCTGCCAGTCCACAAAGGGGCTACCAAATAGCCAATCACCCCTTTATTTGGCACCCAGGGAATTATTTGCATGCTTATGTTGCTCTCCAACTTTTTTTAGTTTGGTTCAAGTACAATATACTGTTTTATTACTGAGAAAAAGGAAATCATTTTTAAAAATTTGAATTATTTGGATAAAATTGAGTCTATGACTCGAGAGAGGACCTTTCTGTAATTCTGCGCTTTCTGGATAACGGGTTTCCAGATAACAGATCCCATACCTATAGTAAAAACATTCAGAACATTAAGTAGAGTACAAGCACCTCTATTGTAATACGCAGGTATATTAGAAGTCACCACGCTCCATGACCTATATAAAAGTAGAAAGCCTCACTAAGCGCTATTACTAACAATATTTATACAGAATATTCATGGCCCTTGTGTATTGTATTAATATAATCTTACAGTCAGGTTTAGGTTGCATGATGTATCATTCTAGCAATACATTTGCTAGATATTCAACCATCGAAGTTAAATCCTTCGATTCGAAGGATTTTAATTCATCGATCAAACGATTTTCCTTCAATCTGAAATTGCTAGGAAAGCCTATGGGGACCTACCTGCTCGGTAAGTTTTAGGTGGCGAAGTAGGTGGTCGTTTTTTTTAAAGAGATAGTACTTGGACTATCAAATGGTCGAATAGTCGAACGATTTTTAGTTCGAATCGTTCGATTCAAAGTCGTAGTCGAAGGTTGAAGTAGCCAATTCGATGGTCGAAGTAGCCAAAAAAATACTTCGAAATTCGAAGTATTTTTCATTCTAATCCTTCACTCGAGCTAAGTAAATGTGCCCTTCAAGTAAAAGAACAATGTCCAAAAAGGCTCAATTCATGTAGCACTAAAGCTCCATATTTAACTCTTGTCACACCCCCTAAATACCATGTCCCTTTTACAAAATTTGGCAGGTTATGGAAAGTTTGAACACATTTCTGGGAGTTTCAGGGCCATATTTTATGTGTTATTACAGTTTGCTAATGAAGGTGAAATTGCCTTTTAAGCTGCTAGACTCCCCCAAAAGAACTGCTTATCTTAAATTATTACAGTTGTATCAAAATGCAGGTGCTGATTAATCTGGGTTCTTTGCCAAAAAGCCCCTTATTTAATCAAGTTTCAGAAACGTTGTACATTTTACTGGCGTCAGTGCAAGAGATCAAAGTGAAATTTGGGATATTTCAGTAACAATCCAGGACTGAGCTGTCAAATTCAGGACTGCCCCACGAAAAATGGTGTAATGTAACATGTATGTAACATTGTGGCCAGTCTGGCAATAAGTTAAAAATGCTTTTGGCATTGAGCTGTGCCCTGCCCTCTCCCACCCCACGTCGCACTCCCACTTTGCTCTTTTTCTACCCAATTTCTGCTCTTGTTGTGCCCACGTCTTGCCCCCCGCTCTACCCACATCCCAGCCCCATCTAATGACACCGAGGCCTTGAGATTTATGGTCCCTGGGCAATTGCTGGGACAGGCCCTATGGGTATTTGCCACTGCAGCGCAGGTGTTACAGAATTTATTATTCAGGGGTCGTGGGTTACAGGAGAGGAAAAACTGTATGATTCTTATAGAAGCAAATTCATTATTATAGTTTTGGATCAAGACCAACATTTTTGTCACTTGGGCCAGGAATTCTTGTTTCTAGTTTCCGGGCGACTTAATGTACATTCCTGTACAGTACTGGGCTAATGATATATGTGTTTTTATGTGTGTGTGTTATACAGTATATATATATTCTGTATGTGTGCATGAGGGGGTACTGAACAGCTGCTTAGGTTTGAAAATAATTATTCATCACTGACGAAGTGAGTGAAGTTTCAGGCCACTAATATTCACACTCCTGTCATACTTTATTCTCACAAGGCTCTTTGCACAGGTATTCTGGGTATCCGCTCAGGTTTTAATGCTCCAGCTTGAAAAGCCAAAGTCTCAGACCTCGGCAGCAGTCACTGCTCTTTAAATCAGACACTGCCAGAAGCTACAGCAAATAATGAAATGTGCCAGGTGCAGCGGCTCTGAGTCACATCCAATGTAGACCTGCTGTTCTCTGCTGCCATCTGCAAACCAGAAAATATGCCCACTGGGTTGTGCTTTAATTATACTAAATGCTCACACAGAGGCCGAGTCTGGTGGGCTTTCTTGTGTGAAGAGTCTGGAGGTTTAAGGTCACAATTCCAACTGCATTTGCATTGCGTGTCACCAGTATTGCGCCTGATACATATGATGCATAAGCAGTTATGCGTCTTGACAAATGGCATTCAATTGTGTCCACCGTCAGAGTTTCATCATTTCAGGCTTGATGTTATTATGACATTTGCACATAATTCCCCTGCATAAAAGGTGGACAGACACACTGGTTCTGAGTGCAGCGATAAGGAAATTCTGGTAGAGCCTTTGGGCACATACCTTCCAACAGTTTTGAAATAGAAAGAGGGACAAAAAGGTTTGGCATGCGTAGCGGGACGAAATTTTTTTGACCTTGCCCGTTTTGTGGCCACACCCCCAATTAACATGTTCATTGTACAAAATTTGGCAGGTTATGAAAGATTGAACACATTTCTGTGGATTTTATGTGTTATTAAAGTTAATGAAGGTGAATTGCCCTTTAAGCTGCAAGTTTCCCCAAGAGACCTGCTTATCTTAAATTGTTCTATAACACACAATGTTCAGTTTAGGGGATGATTGGTAGAGGCACTGGCCTAGCCAAATGCCAGTAATAAATCCAATAAGAAAGAGAATGGCAATACCTTTGTTTGCTGCAAATCGGGGTGTTCCCAAAATGTATTCCATAGTGCTACGAACACTCAGCAAGTTTCGGGACCACATGTCCCTTCCCAGTGAGGAACACCACGATTTGCAGCAAACAAAGATATGGGCGTTCTTTTTCTTATTGGATTATCTTAAATTGTTACAATTACTTAAAAAAATTGTAAGAAAACAAAGTTAGTCCAGTTCACTCCTGCCGATCCTGCTTCAGTCTCTCAACTGTGGTTTTGTTATATATGTGTAAGAAATGGATCAGCGCCTCTGGCAACGGAGAAAACAAACAACAGAGAAATACAAAGTATATATTGTAGTATTTCCAAAATTCAAATTGTGCTGAAAATGGGGAAATGGTGCTTTAACTGATTACTTCTCCTTTAAATTCAGATTAAACCATCCAAAAGAATATCAAGTGCGTTTACCCTTTAAACAACCTTTAAGGGCAAGGCCAGACGTGGCGTTTTTGCGACGTTTTTACGTTGCGTTTTTTAAAAAGAACAGCCAGGCGTAAATACGCCACTGAAACCACATGCAACCATCAACATGCATTTTTCATGCGTTTTTCAGCACGTAGGATTCTTTTCCCAACATGCACTTCTCATTGTTCTCATTGAGAATTTGGATGCCATATTTAGAATACGCTGTGTATTTATGCAAAGTGTAGTTTCAAACGTGCAGATCTAGTCTATTGATTTGGTAGTTTCTTGACGTACTGGCGTTTCCGCTAAAAAATGCCAATACTTGCGTCCTGTGGCGGATTTCAGCTTGTGTGAATTGCCATAGTGCGTTTTCCATTAGTTTCAGAGGCAGTGCAGTTTATGCGTATTTACGCTTGGCTGTTCTTTTTTAAAAACGCATCGTAAAAACGCCACGTCTGGCCATGCCCTAAACCCTCTTTATCATGCACATGTGATTTTTACAGGTATTTCCACCAAGACCAAGTGAATGTGCATGATAAAGAGGATTTAAAGGCTGTTTAAAGGGGAAGCTCGCTTGATATCCTTTTGGATGGTTTAATCTGAATTTAAAGGAGAAGTAATCAGTTATAGCACTATTTCCCCATTTCAGCACTTTTTGAATTTTGGAAATACTACACTATATACTTTGTATTTCTCTGTTGTTTGTTTTCTCCGTTGCCAGAGGCGCTGATCCATTTCTTACACATATGTTACAATTACTTATTTGCTTATTTTAAATTGTTACAAAAGTATCTCAGTGCACCTGGTGGTTGTTCTGGGCTCTGTGCCAAAAGCCAATTAATTCAGAAACTTATCTTTTTCTGGCTGTTCAGTGCAGGGGATCAAAGAGAAAGTCGGGACATTTCAGTAACAAGCTGGGACTGCAGGTTGAGCTGTCAAAATCGGGACTGTCCCGCTCAAAACAGGACAGTTGGGAGGTATGTGAACACATATGCTAATTTGAACGATGGTAGAGTTGCCCATTTTTGTGCAACTGCAGCAGTACCTGTAGTCGTAAATGAGCCCTTTAGTCATGCCATTCCCTAATTTATTGCAGTTTGGCATTTCAAACCTGTGTCCCAGCTACATTACAAATCCAGTGTCAGCCAACCTGCAGCTATAGGTTGCAAGCTAAGCATAACTGACATAGAAAGACATCTCAGCTTTGTAAGATTGTATATGAAGATGATCCTACAGGTCAACAGCTTTGAACTAATCAGGCTTGGCTGTTACTATAAAACATATGAATCACTCTCCAAAAACTGCCACTTGTGCATTTCAAAGTCAATCTTTGGATGCTGAGAGTTGCAGTTTAATAAAGCCACATGTCAGGCATCCCAGCTTGAGGGGGAAGCAGGCAAGTAAGGGGGAATCAGCTGCAGGGAGAAGACACAAGTGAAGAACAGGAGTTAGCCCCAGGTAATGAAGACAGATGGTGCACCGTAAATATAAACAGAATAAGGTGAGATTTAGGTGAGGCATAGACATGAGTGTTGCACACGCCATGGAAAAAGAAATCAGATTAAATTCAGAGGAGAGATTAAAGAAGTGAGATTAAAGAGGTACGATTTGGAGAGATAAAGACAAAGAGTTGAAAGGTTTATTTAGAGAGGTGAAAATCCTTTACGAGATACTCCCTCTCCAACATCTCCTGCAGCTTCTCTACTTCCTATATACAATTAGGGTTGTCACATTTTCCGGGAAAAAAAACACCAGCCTTCCTCTATTTACATGTACCGGTATAGGATCCGTTATCCGGAAACCCGTTATCAAGAAAGATCTGAATTGCCAAAAGGCCGTTTACCATAGACTCCATTTTATCCAATTAATCCTTTTCTTTTTTTCTCTGTTATAATAAAACAGTAATTTGTACTTAATCCAAACTAATATATAATTAATGCTGGAAACAGAACCAGCCAATTAAGTTTATTGTTTACATGATTTTCTAGTAGACCTAAGGTATGAAGATCCATATTACAGAAAGATCCCTTCGCTGGATAACCCCAGGTCCCGAGCATTCTAGATAACAGGTCCCATACCTGTATTTTCCCTAAAAATAACATTGGCTTCAAGAAACATTTTGACTGACCAGGTGGCAACCCAATACACAATAAAACTGACACTTATAAGAAGAACTAGGAAAGAACTATTGATCTCATTACAAAAAGGAAGCACCGTGAATAATACCCTATATCTATAAGAGACTACTGATCCTACAGGGAAGGGACGAACAGCAATCGCCAATACCTCAAGGCGAACAAAGGTTGTGAGAGTTGTAGTTCAGTAATAGCTGGCGGGCGGCCAGTTGTATATCATTGACTGGCAGCATCTCCATATCTCTGTTTACCCTTGGGCTTTGCATTTGGAGCTGCAGCCCTTGGCAGAGTTAAAATGAAGCGGCAGATGAGTAAGCAGCGGATACTGCAATAGGCAGTGCTCAAGGAGAGTTTCTATGGAATTATGGATCCAGGAAGAAAAGGGCATGCAGAAATTGTGCCTTTCTGATTGCCGGCCTTAAATCTTTGCAAGTATCCTTTTGCTGTGAGGTTGGAGTATTTTATATTGTTTCTTTTTCCCTGTACAACCACCAGTTTTTGTACCTGAATTTAAGACTGTGAGATTAAATGTAATATTTTATATCAGCCAGTGCACACCCAGGAGGATTCTTTATAGTGCTTTTTGCTATAACAAGTCATTACATTCTGCCCCTAGAAATCGTGGATCAGTAAAACCCATTCACCGGGAAGGGATGTCGGGAAGACACCACTGTAGTGCTAAGGGGGAAGAAGAGTTAGCTCGGAGGTGGACATGCATGTTTGAGGGGAGACACAGCCGCTAATAATTATAAAATTACACATAATTAAAGGATAAGGAAAGGTTAAAACTAAGTAAGCTTTATCAGAAAGGTCTATATAAATGCACCAGTAAACCCTCAAAACAATGCTGCTTTCAGTTCTCTGTCAAAAGAAACACTGCATTTATTTTCTTCTATTCTATATACACATGGGCTTCTGTAACAGACTTCCTGTTTTCAGCTTAAACCTCCAGGGCTAGGGCTTGAGCATGCTCAGTTTCCTCCTCTCTCGCTCTTCCCTCCCTTCTCCCTCTTCCCACTACCCCTCCTTGGCACGAATTTGAAGCGGATTCCCGTATTTCGCCGCCGGCGAATAAATTTGCGACACTCCAGTGAAAATTCCCCTGCGTCAATTTCCAATTTTCATGATTTTTTTGTGAAAAGGTTCGAATTGCTCCATTTTTTTGTGAAAACGTTCGAATGGCTTGATTTTTTTAGCAAAAACGTTCTAATTGCTCTATTTTTTCATGAAAACGAACTTTCTGATTTCACGATTTTTCGCAAATTTTCTGCCGTTTCGCAAATTTTTCGGTGAAGCAAAATGGGAACATTTCGCCCACCACTAATGGCAGCTGCTATCTTAAACAAACAGAGAGCTTCTACAGTTGTTTACTCAGGTATGGTAAATCACTGTACAGAATAAATATAGCGTTATAGCTTGCACTATTGTGGCTAATCTATAGGCAATAAACTGCCTTGGTAGCTTTCCTCTTCTCCTTTAAGGCTTTCCAACCGGAATAATGTACCAAATACAGTATACTAAGTGCCTATGGTATGGTGGTTAATGTTAAGTCTCTTCCAATGGTCTTAACTGCACAGTGCTTCTCATGGTAATTTGTCTAATCTTCATGGTTCCGTTTTGGGCATTTTTTTTATATATATATATTTGTGTTCCTACCATTGTTACAGAGACATAGAAATTAATCAGACTGCACATGAGGCACATGGAACACACAGCTACAGCAGCTGCACACATTATTGGCTTCAGTTGGAGTTGTGTCTTTAAACAACCCTCTTATTTAAATTAAGAAAAAGGTCTTAGGTCTCATTTACAGTTGCGGCCGCAAGTATGGTCATGCAGAAATGGACTCAATTTTTGTACATAGTAACACTATTTATTACAGGTAATTTTTTGCTCATTTAGAAATTTACACGAGCACACTCTTACACCTCTGCCCATTGACATTCAAAAAATGTCCTTGTACAGGTATCTGTTATCCAGAATGCTCTGCACTGGGGTTTTCAGGATTAGGGATCTTTATATAATTCGGATCTCCTTACTTTTTCTGCTGAAAAAAAAAATAATTTAAATATTTTTAAATTAAGGATGAATTACTGTATATCTGAGTTAGAAACAAGTGCAAGCTACTGTTTAATTATTAAAGGGAAAAAGCAAATCATTTTAATCTTATTTAAAATTAAAATGGAGTCCATAGGAGATGACTTTATGGATAATATGTTTCTGGAGAACAGGTCCAGAACCTGTATATCTATGTAGTTTGCACCAAGCAGCTATTGAGCCCCCAAACTGTCTGATGTATCACTGGTATATTGATGAAGGGCAGCCTTGTAGCTACCATCACCCTGAAAATTGTGGTAATTCCAGAGTTCCCACTGCAGGCTGCATCAATAGGTGTAGCAGGCTTGCACCTAAAGAATCGCGTGAAAAAGTCATTTTGGACAACATATGTGGGTAAATAATACTGATGCAGCCTGTTCATCAAATGCCCATGTTTAACTGTGAACATTGTAATTGCAGTGGCCACAGATTAACTCCCGGGTGCATTTATGCTGGAATTATGGGAGGTAATTTTTGACATGGTTGTAAACGACCCCTGTAGTTACTTCTATGACTGCATAATGTAGTGAAATCTTATAGTTATAACTATAACTCAAGAGGCTACAGTTCCACCATGGTTTATGGCTGAAACTCCAGCACATTGGTGCAATATCCAGTTGTGGAAATTTAGGAACCAGAGATCACTTAAGGTGAAAAACTAAATTTTATTTGACATTAGCTTCATGGATTCTGAGCTCAAAAAGAGTCTGAACCCCAAACAAAGAAATCACAGAGTTTTAATAGACTTGCAAAATATGAAATTAGAATATACGTGTATGGTAGTGAAAGGGAGTTACCAGTGGGAAAGCACAAAGATATTGCTCCACAGCACAAAAAAAAACAAAGAACTGCTCTTACAGCCAATCAGGTGGCTTTGCCCTCAAGGCCAGGGTGCAAGTGACCAAGGCTAGCTTGAGAACAGAATCCACTCAATCAGGGGGTCTCACTAGGGAAAAGTAGTTTTGTTCTCAAAGACAGCATCAACACAGGAGTGATTAGGATGAGAAAGGTCATAAAGGAAAATAAAAAACAGGTATCCAGAAACTTGTTATACAGAAAGTTCAGAATCACAGAAAGGCTGTCTCCCATAGACTTTATTATAATCAAATAATCCAAATGTTTTACAAATGATTTCCTTTTTCTCTGTAAAAAATAAAACAGTACCTTGTACTTGATTCAAACTAAGATATAATTAATCCTTATTGGAAGCAAAACCAGTCTATTGGATTAATTTAATGTTGTAAATGATTTTCTAGTGTGTGTGTGTATATATATATATATATATATACACAGTATATGTAACGGGAAACTACCCAGCATTAGGCAAGGTATGAGCTAGGTGTTATAGAGGGACTGCCTTTTTGGGTGCCTTTAAAGTGGTTGTTCACCTTCAAACACTTTTTCCAGTTTAGTTGTTTTCAGACAGTTCACCAGAAATAAAAACTTTTTGCAATTTCTTTCTATTTTCTATTTGTGATCGTTTTTATAATACTGAAGTGTAAAAGTTTCAGATTTCTGTGGGGGAGTCACGGACTCTGTAACGGTTCTCAATTTATACATTTGTTATCTTTGTCCCTGCTGAGCAGAATCCCTGAGTTTCATTAAGGTTCTGGCCACACGAGCAGATTCGAGAGATTAGTCGTCCTAGCGGCGCGACAATCTCCCCGAACCGCCTTCCCCCTGCCCTCCGCTGGCTAAAATGAAAATCGCCTGGGGGAAGGCACATGCTGCGATTTGTTTCCTGAAGTCTCCCGAAGTTGCCTCACGAAGAAACTCCGGATGACTTCGGAAAACGAAGTGCCGCATTTGCCTTCCCCCAGGCAATTTTCATTTTAGCTGGCGGAGGGCAGGGGGAAGGCAATGCGGGGAGATTGTCGCCCCGAAGAAGAGGAGATTAATTGGGGCGACTAATCTCCTCGAATCTGCTTGTGTGACCAGACCATAAAGGCCGCTATCAGAATTGATACAATAGTTGCTAATATTGCACAGATAGTGCTGAGAAATGTATCAACTCATGTAGCAACTAAATGTAGCAAATTTAACAGTTCAGAATCTGCCAGTGGATCACTGAGCTGCCAGACTGAGACACGAACATTAAACTTCAATTTTGGAAAAACGATAAAAAATAAGAAATTGATAGCAATTGAAAAAATATTTCTGGGGAACAATCTGATAGCAATTAAACTGAAAAAAGTGTTTGGAAGGTGAACATCCCCTTTAAAATGCAGGTCCCCCATGGGTTGGGTTTGCCAGAGAACAGAGAGGACAAGACTGAGCGGCAGAATGAAGCCCCATCTCAGATCAGTGATCTATCATCAGAAATTCCAACACCTCACTATGTAGAAAACCTATAACTCAGCCAATGACCTTCAAGTACAAGCTGACAAAGAGTAATCCCTCTGAAAACTCATGTTGTGTCAATGCAGGGAAAGTACAATTACAGGCTCAGAAGTCCTGGAATGAGCAATGATAAATAAAGGACACATACAGCATGAGAATTCAAACAGCAAAACAGCTACAGGGTTGTTAAACGGTGAAGGCCCTGTAATAGAGCAATGATTTTTATAGGGTAGATAAATAGTGAGGGAGCGGTAACAGAGCAATGATAGGTAAGGATAAATAAATAGCAAAAGACCGGTAACGGAACAATGACAGGCACTGAGCAAATACTGTATATCAGTAATGAGAAACCAGCTTCCCTCCACATGTGGCCAAACTATAACTCCCTCATTTGGGAGTTGCCACAATCCGTTTAAAGGCCTATTCATTTTTGATTAATCCCAACCAAATAAAATAAAACCCTGTGATATGTGCAAAATATTTTTATATACAGGATAAACATCACATACATTACAGCATCTACACCATTACCAATTACCACTTCCCAAGTATGAATATACAACATTTGCCAAGGTGGATAGAGCAGATATGAGCCTTTCCCAATGGGATTTCCCACCTGGTTAAAAGCAAACATCCAACTCCTGCAATGAATTCAAAAACCTGCTGCAACTTTGCAACCTCTTTAACACAACTTGTATTACATGGATAGATAGAGAAATAGACAGATATATAGACAGACAGACAATGATAATGTGATAGATAGATAGATAGATAGATAGATAGATAGATAGATAGATAGATAGATAGATAGATAGATAGATAGATAGATAGATAGAGATAATATACTGATAGAATATACTAATGATAATAGTTTATTGATGGACGATGATATATTGATAAGCAGACAGATGGATGATAGACAGACAGAGAGACATACAGTCAGATAGATAGATGGTAGATAGATGATAGATAGATAGATAGATAGATAGATAGATAGATAGATAGATAGATAGATAAGATAGATAGATGATAGATAGATGATAGATAGATGATAGATAGATAGATAGATAGATAGATAGATAGATAGATAGATAGATAGATAGATAATAGACAGACAGACAGACAGACAGACAGACAGATAGATGATAGATAGATAGATAGATAGATAGATAGATGATAGATAGATAGATAGATAGATAGATAGATAGATAGATAGTTAATAGATAGACAGACAGACAGACAGACAGACAGACAGATAGATGATAGATAGATAGATAGATAGATAATAGATAGACAGACAGACAGACAGACAGACAGACAGATAGATAGATAAATGCTTGATAGATAGATAGATAGATAGATAGATAGATAGATAGATAGATAGATAGATAGATAGATAGATACATAGATTATACAAGATCTATGAAAGGCTTAAGGATAGCTAGAGAACAGGCAGGATGGCTAAATAGACAGAAGCATGATGTAGAAAATACCCACATACCAATTTATTTGCAGAAGGCATGATCAGTAGACTCTAGCACAGCACAATGACACGGTAAGTATACCCACAGTACAATTAAATCCGCACAGCACATTTATAGTGGTAGTAAACCCGGCCACAGCATTTTTACAAGAGAAAACTACAAATTGGCAGCAGTAAAACCAACAGGGGACTGGATAAATAAACAGGAAATGAGCTCCCAATCTCCAAGGCCTGCAATAAATAAATAAATGGCTCTCATTATAGGAAAAAAAATTATATAATAATAATACTGTAGATAATTGCTCCCCCAACATGGTATGTGTGGAACCCAGCAGCAGAACCTTCTCTACAATGGGTGACTGCATCAAAGAGTTGTTGGATATCAGCAAAGCTAGGCTGAGTACATGGTCCCCTCACAATCAACTAGTGGACAACTAACCCCAACAGTGTCGGACTCGGATGCCAGGGGCCCACCAGAAAAATTTAGGCTGAGGGCCCACTTTCCAAACTATTATACTTCTCCTCACTTAACCTCTTTATTCTCCTAGTCTTTTTTTCTCTACATACTATACTCTATTCTTCCATTATTAAACCTCTTTGCTCCCATAAAGAAATAGGAAATGACCATGAAATACACCAAATGATTGAAGCAAGAGGCCCACTGACACCTGGGCCCACCAGGGGTTTCCCTGGTATCCTGGTGGGCCAATCTAGGGTAGGTCAAATGCTTCTCCTCGAGCAGACAAACCCCTCTACTAGGGCACAGCAAACCCTTTCCATACTATTGGCCTTACCTTGCAACACAGCTAACCAATAACAAGATAAAAACCTTTTTCACATTACAGAGCAACAAATCCTTGGTTGCTCTGCTCTGAATCTGATCTAACCAAGTTGCATGGAAGTCTGTATTGTGAGTGAAGCCTTAAATGTGGACATACAGACTCACCCCAGTATCTCCCCACTGGACAGACCCATAGCTCAATTCAGTAGAACACTTAAGGGGCTTTGCTGAAATAGGCAGAATTTAATGTAAGAGCACAAAGGCAGATGGATAATGGGATTGGGGACTCTGCTCCCTAAGGCAAGCATACATTCCACCAGCTAAAGCTTTTCCTCTATAGAACCATTGACAGTGACATTTATGTATATATGGGCTATGGATTCTGTATTGTCTATAATGGGATTATCCCTTCATGCAGTTTGAATAGTCATATAAATTCTACAATATGGGATGAATATGTCCATAGAAAACTTATGACGGTCCCTTTAACCAACTATAGCAAAGCTTTTTATACTGTAATGGGCCATTTCATGGTTAATGTGCATCCAATCAGTTAGATCTGAATGATATGTATTTGCTTGCTCTATAGCCTAAGAGATGTGTGCTGCTTGCTGCAGTCTGTTGCTTTTATGCTGTTACTGGTTGAATTTAAGGTTTTGGAACTCTGTAGTTGGCACATGGATGTGCATGTGCATGTATAGCTGTGTGTCTTGAACAAACCAAAATAAACTTGATTTTGTGTTGTGTGTGTCACTTCAGATTGAGTTTTGTAGATGGAGGCATGTTGTGAGTCAGTAGAGGAGTATAAAATTGTCCGTGCATGAGCCTCATCATTTTCGTATTTGCTGTAATAGACCCACAACTGAGCACAGAATAGAACTGCAGGCTTATCTGTTAAATGGAGCCCCAACAGTTAAAAACTTTTACACCCAAAATATGCCAGCACAATTATACCCACTGCATGCCTGGCCATGGAACATTTATTACCACTGTATGCCTGGCTGTGGCACATTTATACCCACTGTATGCCTGAGTGTGGCACATTTATACCCACTGTATGCCTGAGTGTGGCACATTTATACCCACTGTATGCCTGAGTGTGGCACATTTATACCCACTGTATGCCTGAGTGTGGCACATTTATACCCACTGTATGCCTGGCTGTGGCACAATTATACCCACTGTATACCTGGCTGTGGCACATTTATACCCACTGTATGCCTGAGTGTGGCACATTTATACCCACTGTATGCCTGGCTGTGGCACATTTATACCCACTGTATGCCTGGCTGTGGCACAATTATACCCACTGTATGCCTGGCTGTGGCACATTTATACCCACTGTATGCCTGGCTGTGGCACAATTATACCCACTGTATGCCTGGCTGTGGCACATTTATACCCACTGTATGCCTGGCTGTGGCACATTTATACCCACTGTATGCCTGAGTGTGGCACATTTATACCCACTGTATGCCTGAGTGTGGCACATTTATACCCACTGTATGCCTGGCTGTGGCACAATTATACCCACTGTATGCCTGGCTGTGGCACATTTATACCCACTGTATGCCTGAGTGTGGCACATATATACCCACTGTATGCCTGAGTGTGGCACATTTATACCCACTGTATGCCTGGCTGTGGCACAATTATACCCACTGTATGCCTGGCTGTGGCACATTTATACCCACTGTATGCCTGGCTGTGGCACAATTATACCCACCGTTTGCCTGAGATGGTCACCAAAAGGAGCAGATCCCTACCTGATATGCCTACATCAGTTTATATCAGCCCTTGTATGGGGATCTTAACCACAGAATATTTATAGCCACCATATGCTTAATGCACACGGTTACTCCACAAATGGCACATCAATACCCACAGCATGCTCTCCACCCAAACCCACTCTCTGTCTGGCTGTGCATACCTACTCCCACTGTTTGCCCATCAATGGGATGTGGTGAGTCACTGATACCCTCTGTACACTTGTAAGTGTGGCATATCTATACCCACTCAATGTATAACAATGTACAGAATTGTCCCCTGATGTTTCAGATAGACAGGGTAGCGGCCCTTTGCTTAGCATTCCTGCTTTTCAGCACTGGGATATGACGTTGACTCTGACCAGGGCACTATCTATGTAGAACATACCTTCTTACTCTTCATTACCTCATTCAGCTCATTTCCTAATACAGATTTAAGCAGACAGGTTCCAATAAGGCTGCAATGTGAAGTCTTGTTCCAACTACAGCTCCCAGCATGCTCAATTGCTGCAGCTGAACTTCCTGCAGCTACGTACACAGCTATGCACACACCCATTTGTATTCCTCCAATGATTTACTATACTTATGCCAGGTATTAGCTTTAACAGATATAATATCAGCCTGTAAATCGCTGTAGAAATTGCAGGCGCTCTATAAACCACAGCAGCACAATGATACAACTGCATCTGTATCGCTTGTGCTGGAAATACTCTCTGGAGCCGGCAGATATCTCCCACTGCCTTTTTGTATCCAAAAAGATGAATATATGATAGCTACACATATAGTCTGGCCTCAGCAGGTTTCTAATCACACGGCGCTGCTTGGCACTGTTATAACTATTTTAATTTCCATATGCCAGTGTGCCATCTCCCCCCGATGTGTGTCACTTCTCTTTTATGTAATGTCAGGAATGACTGCACTCCGAGGACATTATTTTTCACTTATACACCCACTTTCTCCTGATATTAAAACTGTTCTCTTGCTTGAAGGCTCCTTCTATCAGAAGTTGTTTAATGGCTTGTGTTCGAATGAGGGGGGCAGTTAGTATGTGCTAATGGGGGGGGGGTATATAGACAAAATTATATCTGCTCATTTAATCTCTATACACATGTTTGATCAAACCTTATTGAATAATGCCCAATAAGATTTTTTAACCTTTCTGTAAGTTATCTGTCTGATATTTTTGGCTAGCTCTGCACCATTATCAAGCCCCCACATACAGGCCAAAAGCTGTGTGATAAAAGCTGCCGACTTGGCCCCTCCAGAATGATTCAGCAACATATCGGCCCGTGTATAGGTTGCTTGGGAGGTCCTGGTTGACTGATATTTGGCTGAAAATCGGCCCTATTGGATGAGGTCTGATTTGGTGTATTGATACGGTCCTTATCTGGTGGATCTCAGTAGGTGTGATGCATGATCCAATCCTTACCTGGGCCCTGAGTGTCAAATATGTAAGAGGTTGGTAAAGCCTTTGTAACAAGCAGTGAATGTCCTAGGCTACAGTACAACTGCTCTGTAGCCTAACACCTTTTTATCAGGGTTGGAGTGGGAGGTCCAGGGCCCACCAGGACTGCTGACTCAGGATCCCTTTAGGCCAAATGGTTGGTGCTCATTGCAGGGTTATCACTCATTATTTATATGTGAAAAAAGTTAAATCGTATTAAGACATACCCTTAAATCCATATGCCTCCTCCTCCCCTGTGGATAACACAGCACCCCCTAGCACATGATTAAACCATAGGGGCCCCTAACAACAATTTTAAAATTCTAACAAATCCCCAGAACAAATACCAGGCTTATGTTTCACAGACAGAGAAGGGCACCCACAGGCAGGGCACCCACAGGCAGAGTATGGCACACACAGGGAGCATAAGGCAGGGAGAGTATGACACACACACAGGGAGCATAGGGCAGGCAGAGTATGGCACACATAGGAAGCACAGGGCAGGCAGAGTATGGCACACACAGGGATCATAGGGAAGGCAGAGTACAGCACACAGTGCCGGGCCAAGTCAGCCGGGTGCCCTAGGCAACCCAGCCGACTATGCGTATGCATGGACCCACGTACACGCCGGAGATGCGTACGTGTATGCGCATGCATTGAGGAGTGCTAGCAGCTGGAATTGCTGCTGCAGGTGAGGGCAAAAGGGTCCGAACTAGGGGGAATCTGGCAGAAGAGGTACCGTGCCTGGCACCCCTCCAACTTTGCGCCCTAGGCACGTGCCTCTTCTGCCTACCCTTAGTTCTAGCCCTGACAGCACACACAGCGAGCATAGGGAAGGCAGAGTATGGCACACATAGGAAGCATAGGGCAGGCAGAGTATGGCACACACAGGGAGTACAGGGTGGGCAGAACAGAGCAGGAGACAGGGAAACCTATCAAGACCACTCTAATATGTACTACATACAGTGACACACTACTGATGCCCTTCAGCAGTTTGTATGAGTGTGAACAGGTGAACAATGAGGGCAGTTTCAGTCTGGATAAATACAAAATATCTACTAATTTTGGTGCCAAACACTATGAATATTTCTTGGCAAATACCGCTTAAATGAGTACTGAGATTCAGTGTGCAAAAAGACTATTGCTACTAAGTGCCCATTAACACATATATTGGCGGCCAATTATTCTGTTTGCATATGAACCGCTCACCCGTAAGTGATAGTGACCTGGGTGCATATACCCCGGGTCCTGCGCCTAAGTTCACAGTGCCTTAAAAAGTATTAAGGGTAAATCGTCCAAAGGAACTCACCATATCCAACGGGTGGCTCGGGTGCATCGCCCCAAGTCCGTAGCTGTAGGTGAGTCATGATCAATTTTCAAGAATAGACGAGCACTCCGTTTCCATCCGTATACGGATGGAAATGGAATGCTCGTCTATTCTTGAAAATTGACAGTTTCAATCTGGGTCTCAGGTATAAACAGTACAGGGCTTTAGTGGTGTGAACAATAGAGGTGTTACAAGTGTGAACTGAACAATGCAGGGGGATTACATGAGTAAACAATACACGAGAGGAAAGTCTGAATTCGAGGTTTAAACAATGCAGGGGCCAGTTAATCTCTGTACAGATGCCATTTGAAGATTACACATGGTAAACAGACACAGCAATCAGACTTTCATGTGGGGGGCCACACAAGAGGTGTCACGGGCCACCAGTTGGATAGCCCTATTTTACAGGCTCCTGCCCTAGTCTTGACCTGTCAAGAGGCCACAACCCTCCCCTGCTGTGCATAACTTTTCCCTGCTGTTCTTCCGTGGCCATGATAATGGGGGTAGTGGGCCCCTCAAGGGCTGAGTCAAGTGAAACTGTAATTTTCATCAATACAGTAATGTATTAAAAGTGTATTTGATCCCAGCACTGAACTGTGTATAGCCACCATACTACATATACTGTATGTCTGTCCCTTTGCCATAAAGTGCAGCCTTTTAATAACTTTGCCTTAATGGCATCTACAATACATATGTTTCCCTATAATTAACAGCCTATGTATAATGGCTTATGTAATGAATATCACTGCTATAATTTACTGCTTTCATACAGTTCTGCATGTAGCCTACAGCTGGCTCCGGGCACAAATCCCACCTTATCAATGCCCTGAATAAACAAACTGAAAATTATGCCTGGGGATGTACATAAATATTTGCCAAAATGTATTAGTATCATGGCTGACTAATATATAAAGGCACCAATATCATAGGTGGCACAATATTCCCACAACAGCAAAACAGTTATCTAACAGAATAAGACTGTGCCACACAGCATTTATACCATAGATGGCTTTTCTTTTTATTTGTCTTTACATCCACTGGTTTAGTTAATATTTGTCATATTAATTGTCATTTGTCATATTAATTTTTCTTGTTTATGTAAAATCAAATAAAATATATTTATCAAAAAAATATACCATAGATGGGGCCCTGCAACTATTGTTGAACTACAGGTATGGGACCTGTTATCCAGAATGTTTAGGACCTATGGTTTTCCAGATGATGGATCTTTCTGTAATTTGGTTCTTCATACCGTAAATCTACTAGAAAATCATGTAATCATTAAATAAACCCAATAGGTTTTGCTTCTAATAATGATTAATTATATCTTAATTTGGATCAAGTACAAGGCACTGTTTTATTATTACAGAGAAAAAGGTAATCATTTTTAAAAATTTGATTATAATCGAGTCTGTTGGAGACTTTTCTGAGCTTTCTGAACAATGGGATTCCAGATAACGGATCCAATACCTGTACATATAGACATACAGGGGCAAATTCACTAAGATGCGAAGTTGCGCCAGGCGCAACTTCGCCGCACTTCGCCGCACTTCGCCAGTCGTAGTTTCGCCAGCGGTTCGCAAATTCACTAAAATCCGAAGTTGCGCACAGGGGTAGCGTAAGGTTGCGGAGTTGCGCTAGCGTTGTTTCGCTATATAAAGCGAAGTTGCGCTAGCGAAGGCTAATTTGCATACGGCGCGAAATTCAAATTTCAATGGAGGAACACGTATCTGCACTACAAATGCCTAGAAAACCTTCAAATGTGCAAATAAAAATTTTATTTTGCCCTACACATGTGCCCACTGTCTAGGTAAGTTGCCATGAGTCAGGAAATGTAGGGGGGAGGAAGGGGAGCCCCAAAAAATGTTCGATCTTTTTCAGCCTATCAGCCATCATGTGAAAACACGCCAGCGTTTTTTGGGACTTAGAAAAAATGTTGACGTTTTTTTAAACAATCCCTATCTACTCTATTGCGCTTTGCCGGGTCTGAGGTGGTGAAGGAAGTCTAGCGTAAAAGGTAGCGTTCGCTACACTGCGCAAGTTAGTGAATTTGCGTAGTTTCGTCGCTAGCGAAGATTCGCCTGGCGTAAGGTTGCGAAGTAACACTAGCGAAACTACGCCAGCGTTCGTTAGTGAATTTGCGCAGTAGCGAAAATGCCAAACGCTAGCGAACTAACGCTAGCGTTCGGCGCTTCGCGTCTTAGTGAATTTGCCCCATAGACTCAGACTATAAAAAGCACAACAACGCTTAGCACAGCAGTAATAAATTGCATTATGGTGATACAACTCACTTATTTGCTTTAGAGCTTTTAACACCCAGGGGGATGTTTGCTTATCCCTTGCTTAATAACACCGGGGTTAAATCCCAGGTCCTCTGCCCTCTCCTTGACGCATTTCTCTCCAGCGAAATCCCTGGAATGCCCCAAGTCACAAGAAGGGCATAAAATACAGAGGTCTGCCCAGAGCTGATTGCTTAGGTGCCAAAAGCACCATCATTTATTCATGACAATGCTCGCTGATGGACAGAGATAAAGCATTCAGAGGGGAAGGGGGGGTGGAATATAAAATATAGCAACCAATTATAGCACCATTTTCTCCATATTCAGCTCCAGGAGGCTTTCCAGGGAAATGAAAATAGCTATGGAGCAATGGAATAGGCCACTATAAGAAATAAAAGGGGCAACGAAGGAGTAAGAATATGGAGGGGCAAAATATTTTACATGAATCAAGCCAGTGGCTGCTGGGTTTAGTTTAAGAGGTGCAGGGAGGCATATCCATTATCAATATAATTATTAAAAAAAGTAATTTTTCCTTGCATTTGTTCACCCCGCTGGGCCAATGCTCTCCCCAAAAGCAGCCCTGCAGCTAATGAGGGGAAGCATGAAAAGGGGATACAAGGTAAGAGAAAGGACAACTGGCAGACAATAAAAAGGAGAGAAATCCTTACGCTGTCGATTTGTATGATCCTTGCCCTGAGAGTCTGATTAATAACATGCAGAATAGGAAGCTGCTCCCTTTTTCTATGTCTCACTTAATTACAGAGGGTTGCTGCCCTGGGACAGATAGCAGTGCATGCAGCGTGCGACACACTCGTCTCCTTCCCTTTCAGTTGCTGCTGCTCACTGACAGCTGCAGGATGGATCCATTCTCCGACCTCCCCAAGGGTTGGACAAGTCTCTGCCGCACTTACTGCTCCAACACCTCCAATTTGCCAGTCTATAATAAATCCTACGCCAGTCTTGTGCTTTGCCACTCTTACCTGCACACTGTGGGGCAGCTGGTGCCCAAAAGTGGGGGGGTCAAATCATTCTATGGCAAGGTCACTGCTCACTTAGCCATCGCCCAGCGCTGATCCTATGGACTGCTTATATTTGCCCTGCATCCAAATCACAGCAGGATTATTCAGGCCTGGCCTGTGTGCATGATAGAAGCACTGCACTGTACATTAGGTCAGGAGGAGACATCTATTATTAATGTGACAGCTTGTCTCATTTGTGAGAGGGGATTCTTCTCTCAGCAACTCACTGACAGTTGGGGAAATCTCAGCTCTGTTATTACTCAGCCATACAGGCCCTTTATGCCCTCTACTAAAACCCAAGGGAGGTAAGAAAGGCAGCCCAACCACACACTCTCAGTATGAGGAGGGGTGTGTAAGGCCAGATCTAGGGGGCTTTTTTGTTTTGGAGGTTTGGGAATTAAGATTTTCAATGTAGCAGAAGTTGGATAACCAGCTGCTTCTGCTACAATGTTTCAGGAGCAGTGGCGTAACTGGAGTGTGCCAGGCCCCCTAAAAAACCTTCAGTGCACTCCGATCCCCATCCTCCTGCTCACTTCTCAACCTGCCAATGTCCCTCCTCTGCCCCACCCATGCCCTACCTCTTCCCGCGTCCCACTGACTCAGACCTGGACTGAGAGTCAAAATAGGCCCTGGCATTTCAGGTACACAGTGGCCCAAACAGCCCACACAGAGGCCCAAACAGCCCACACCAGCCCACTAAATAATGACTTGCTATGGCACCTTATAGCAGCCTCTCTGGCATTTGCCAGAACCCACAGATTGCCAGTCCGGGCCTGCACTGACTCCACCCACGTCCTGCCCCGACTTGCGTCCCCTTCTGTGCCGGTAAGAGAGCAGCAGGGGAGGAGGCAGTTTTATTATAAACTATAGAGGAAACAGACCCCACAGTCTGGGCCCCCCTGTTCCCTAGGCCCCCTGCCACTGCGGGGCCTTCTTACTCCATAGTTATGCCACTGTTCAGGAGTTAGAACCAGAAGTGCAGAGAATGTAAAAAGCTGGACAATTTCAAATGCAGTTTCATTTATAAATAACACCAGGCAAAATTGTTAATAAAAGTATAAAGGAAAGCTGCTTAGAATTAATGCCACAAACGTATATTGGGCGGAAGATTCCCCTCTAAGACATTATCAGCCAAAAGCTACAAAATAGGATCTCACCCTGTAAACAAGGGTTTGATTGTTCATACATTGCAATATGTTAACAGGTGAACTGACATTGATATTAATATGTGTCCAACAAATTTGTTTCAAAATATGTTTTATGTTAAGCCTGGCACCACTGCAATATACAGTAGGTGGTATGTGTGACAGGCCCATTCTATACACAGTATTCAGGATTCACTAGGCAGAAGCACCAGTGAAAGGAGTCAAGTATTAATTGAATGTCAAAGGGAGCTCTTAATTTACTTTACTCCTGATCTCACTGGGAACTGGGCAATGAAGCATTGGCATGTACATGTTACCTATTGAATCATGGGGCCTGGAGTGCTAAACAAGGCATGGGGTCTAGGTGAATCCGATTAAGAGTGGGTTTAGGTGGATCGTTGGTATGGCCAGATAAGCATGCACACTGTCCTACAATTTGTCATGAGAATTTGTTTGTTTCCCTTTCAGCTGTTTAATGGCTTATATGTAAGTTCCTCAACCCAGATTTTTTCCAGCTGCAAGCAGCTCACTCATGCTTTGAGGTAGAGTCCTACGCAGTTCTATTTTCTGATACCCGTACCCGACCCATATTCGCTACCTGTAACCCACAAACCAGACCCGCAACCCACAATTTTCCACCACTGATGCAATACCTGACCAGACCCTCAATAGACCAACTAACCAGAGCCGGGCCAGGCTGGCCAGGCCAGGGGCGATCCTGGCCCCTCCGCCGCCTGAGGCAGCAGTTTCTGCTGCCCCCTCTCCCCTGGGAATTCACTCTTAAAGTACCAGGAGCATCATTTTTGCTGCCCCTGGTACCTAGTGGGGTGCTGCCACCTGAGGCGACAGCCTCAACTTGCCTCATTGGCTTAGCACCCCTGGGCCAGCCACTCAAGGCAACCTGGCCAGTCACGACGCCAGCTTGGCATCTGCAGATTGCCTTGTGGCGTGCATGCGCAAATTGCTGCAAGGCGCAAAGATTTGGGGGCGCTGTGCAGCTACCTCTACTGCCTACCCCTAGACCGGACATGGCACTAGACTTCCGCCCATGAGAAAGCGCATGCGAGCGAATGATGCTAACGAGCACGCGGGCACCACTAATGCGCATGTGCACGCTGCTAAAGTGCATGTGCGGAAGATGTGGATGGGGGCAAGCTGTCCGGCTGAGGTGCCTAGGGCGCCCAGCCTGCTGGGCCTGCAACTAACCTTTCAACCTGGAGGACACACAACCGGAAGTGATGTTATCCTGGACCAGAATTGATGTCACTCTGACCCCAAATCTTTACAAAATAAGAAAACAAAATAGCAGAACAAAAGGGGAGGGCTCTGGCCCCATACCTTTGTTGGGTACACAGCTGGGTTACCTTCGGACTGCCCACACAGCCAGGGAATTGGGGACTTTTTGACTGAAACCACTTTGCAGGTATTCCAAGGGTACCTGGCCTGATCTATTTTGAGTCACAGACTCATTTCCCGATATAACAAGTTAATTGCAGCATAAGTCAGAGAATAGGAATACCCCACTGTAACACACGAAGGAGGAAAAAAATTGGGGGTTGAGCAAGCACATTACTATAAGAAAGATGAAATAAATAGCAGTCTGGCAAATATATTTCTAAAACAAAGCTTTACAATTTCGGTATCTGTTTATAGAGATGCTCCTTTACAGAGGACAGGAAACGAGTACAGACAAGGCAGACACACACCCACAGCAAATGCAGTTGCACCCGCAGTTATTACACCACTTAGTCCAGCAACATCTGGGGACCCATGACAGGTCTATATGTGGGCCTACAGGGGCTTCTAGGATTTTTTTTCTGCCTAAACCAGAGACACTTAGGGGCCGATTCACCAAGGGTCGAATATCGAGGGTTAATTAACCCTCGATATTCGACTGGGAATTAAAATCCTTCGACTTCGAATATCGAAGTCGAAGGATTTTAGCGCAAATAGTTCGATCGAACGATTCGAAGGATTTTAATCCAACGATCGAAGGATTATCCTTTGACCAAAAAACCTTAGGAAAGCCTATGGGGACCTTCCCCATAGGCTAACATTGACTTCGGTAGCTTTTAGATGGCGAACTAGGGGGTCGCAGTTTTTTCTTAAAGAGACAGTACTTCGACTATCGAATAGTCGAATAGTCAAACGATTTTTAGTTCGAATCCTTAGATTCGAAGTTGTAGTCGAAGGTCGAAGTAGCCCATTCGATGGTCGAAGTAGCCCAAAAAACACTTCGAAATTAAAAGTTTTTTTACTTCGAATCCTTCACTCGAAGTTAGTGAATCGGCCCCTTAGTTTGTGATGCCACCTCACAGCTGTTGAACTCAAACTCCCAGCATCCCCTAACAGCCTCTTTAGGTTCCCTGGAGTTGTAACTTAACTACAGCGTGGGGGGCAGCAGCTGGAAAATTCAATATAATGAAACGTTGCTGCTTTCTTTTTTCTCTTTGCTGCCACTGAGGTCATAGACTTTCATAAAACAGTTGCCATTTGTGCTGGCCAAGCAGATTAGCTGTGATTTGTTGGCTCCTAAATGTAATGTCCCATTATAATTAATATGGCGGTTGATTGAATGGCAGTGACAGAACACATTATTCCCTGAAATGCTGTGAAATATGAGGAGCTGTGTCACAGAACACTGGAACTTGCTACATCAGTAAGTGTGATGTTCTTCCCAGCCATTAATTAGCCGGCGCTGCTTGCCAGCACGCAGAATAAAAGCGCCAGGCCCAAATACACTTAATTGATGAGCAGATCAGAAGTTGGGCAGTTGTCAGCATGTGAGGTAACCCAGAAATAGCGATCTGCATAACTCATCACACACAGCAGGTAGTAGTTGATTCAGTCACATGGAAAAGCTCAGTTTGGATTTCTCAGCCCAAGTAGGTTTGTAGGTGTGTGGTGGGGGGGCGAAGGGAAGGTTTGGCCTATTCTGGCTCATCTATGGGGCAAGAGAAGCTCTGAAATGAGGGGATGATCTGACAGCATAGAGCTGAGAAAGGCAAGGTGATAACTGCCTTGTTAACAATTGAAATAAGGGAAATTCAGCACAGATAACACACTAAAAATAAGTATAACTCGCCATACATTAATGGGGTTGTTCACCTTTAAAGTAATTGTTAGTATGATGAGACAATTTGCAATTGGTTTTCATTTTGTATTATTTGTGGTATTTGACTTATTTAGCTTTTTATTCAGCAGCTCTCCAATTTGCAGTTTCAGTCTGGTTGCTAGGGTTCAAACTACCCTGGCAACCATGCATTGATTTGAATAAGAGACTGGAATATGAATAGGAGAGGGCCTGAATAGAAAGATGCATAATAACAATATACATTAGCAGCCTTACAGAGCATTTGTTTTTTTAGATGGGGTCAGTGACCCCCATTTGAAAGCTGCAAATAATTCAAAAAAGTATAAATAATGAAGACTAATTGAAAAGTTGATTATTATTAGCCATTCTATCACATACTAACGTTAACTAAAAGGCTAACCAACCAATGATGACAACAAATCAGATCAGCCAGATTTGGCACAGAATGTACGTAGAATCACCAAGTACTTGTTGCTCATAGCACCTGTGACTAAGTGCCCCATGTAGGCTTTAAACACGTCAGGCTTAATTGACACTATGTTAACGGGTGTTTGAACCTTTTAATAAAATAATGTGCAGCATTTATTGACTAAGGTCCTGTTTGTGCCAGCTCGTTAAGAGTGTTTGGTGATTCACTCTAATTTGAAGGTCTGGGGCATGCAGGAACCCCTCAACTGCTGTTATCTTGAGATAGATTCTTAACACACTGGGTCTGACTCATACTAAACTGGCTAATAACGAGGCATGGTTGATACCAGGAAAAAATTAATGTGGTCCTGTTTACAGACTATAACAGAACTCATTAACCCCGCACACCTATTATATCGCTTTTTTTTTTCAGATTGAAAGAAAAATGCCTGAATTTACTGGGGCAGGGGTTGGGAGAGCATGCATTAAAGGGAAAGCTACTTTGCAGCTCATCCCCATGTTGCAATTAAAAGCCTATTGTATAGGGGAAAGTGGCTTTCCCTTTAATGCATGCTCACCCAACCCCTGCCCTAGTAAATTCAGTCCTGTAGTTCAAGAAGATGTTCACAAAAGCTCACAAAGCAGAATGGTTTCTTTGGAAGAGGTCATGCCAAATAAAGAGATAAGCAGGTATGGTCTCCTCCCAAAGAAAATACTTTTTTCACATAGTCAGGACTGATGCATAAACGCATCAGCTTATGCTTACTTTGTACAAACCATGTAACTAAAAGTGTCTCTTTTTTCTTCCAAATATAGATGTTTTCCATTCAATCTGATTTTTTCCAAAAAGCGATATAGTAGGTGTGCGGGGTTAATGATTTTTGTTCAATATATAAGCCACCCACCCATGCACCCAACTGCTTTTAATTGCAACATGGGCATGAGCTGCATTTTTTGACTTTACAGACTATAACAGAGTCTGCCAGCACTGTTTACCAGTGTAGAACCATTTATTTGTCCAGCAGGCAAGATCAGACTGGCCGGCCAGAGTATTTTCACCATAGGCCTATTTAACATTGTATACAATGAGCACTATCTGCATCTAATTATTGTGAAAGTGTGTTTTTTGGTGGGATCTACGGTGCCAGATTGACACTGTCCGCAAAGAAAAACCTCAGCACTCTATTGACTTAGCAAGTTAGAGCGCAGGGTCATTATTTGCAGGCATTTTATATGGTAGAGTTGAGTAGTGTGGTGGAACTCTTTGTAATACAGTGTAGAGCACTGGTACTTTATATGTTGATCATTCTAAAGCACTGGCACTTTATTTGCCCGGCAGTATTCCCACGTTGACAGTAAACATGCCACAGTAGACATAAGCAACAAATGCCTAGGGTGTTGATTCATAAATGCCCAATGCCGAAGCATGGTTACTGTGATACAGTTTAACTGGAGCAATTCTAGTTCATAATTATCACTGGACACCTTTTCATAGAGATTGTTGGCTTCAGCAGAAGAGCTGAATTATGTATACCTCAAACAAGCCGTATGAATGGGACCCACTGCAGCCACTACCAGACTCCCTGCAGAACTCCGCAAACTAAATGAAGACATCAAAGACCCCCCTCTGACTGCACCCTCAAGGGCAGAAATAAGACAGAGAAACATCAAGCGAGAACCAACTTTCCATATTCATTGCAACAGTTCTACATTATCTGCACTGTGAGCACAGTTGGTTTTAGACATAAGCAGCTCAGGGTAGTGCACCCCCTGTGGTGAGCTGGATATTGCATGCTTATTACTGGCTTTGTTGCGCTTCATTACATCATGCTATATTACGGATAAGGCAGGGCCTCAGGGACGTTCCTAGTGCCTTGTATTAGTGTGCATGGAAACAAGAAATGCACAATCTATGAACAGTAATACAAAATATGCAAATGTTTATGGAGGATCTGATGCAACAGAGCATGTTACATAGTTACATATTTAAATTGGGTTAAAAAAAATACAAAGTCCATCAAGTTTAACCCCTCCAAATGAAAAACCAGTATCCATACACACACCCCTCCCTACTTTTAATTAAATTCTATATACCCATATCTATACTAACTATAGAGTTTAGTATCACAATAGCCTTTGATTTTATATCTGTCCAAGAAATCATCCAAGCCATTCTTAAAGGCATTAACTGAATCAGCATCACAACATCACCGGGCAGTGCATTCCACAACCTCACTGTGAAGAACCACCTACGTTGCTTCAAATGAAAGTGTTATCATGTCCCCTCGCAAGCGGCTTTTTTCCCAGAGAAAACAACCCCAACCTTGATAGTCTAGCCTCATAATTTAAGTCTTCCATCCCTCTAACCAATTTAGTTGCACTTAGTCTCTGCACTCTCTCCAGCTCATTTATATCCCTCTTAAGGACTGGAGTCCAAAACTGCACTGCATACTCCAGATGAGGCCTCTCCATGGACCTATAAAGAGGCATAATTATGTTTTTATCCCTTAAGATTTTTCCAAAGTGCATAACTTTGCATTTATCAACATTGAACATAATTTTCCAGTTTGCTGCCCAGTTTTCCAATTTAGACAAATCACTCTGCAAAGTGGCAGCATCCTGCATGGAACCTATAGTTCTGCACAATTTTGTATCATCTGCAAAAATAGAAACAGTACTTTCAATGCCCACCTCCAGGTCATTAATAAACAAGTTGAAAAGCAAGGGACCTAGTACAGAGCCCTGCGGTACTCCACTAACAACACTGGTCCAATTAGAAAATGTTCCATTTACCACCACTCTTTGTAGTCTATCTTTTAGCCAGTTCTCTATCCAGGTACAAATACTACGTTCCAAGCCAACATTCCTTAATTTAACCAGTAAACTTTTGTGTGGCACTGTATTAAATGCTTTAGAAAAGTCTAAGTAAATCACATCCACTGCCATCCCAGAATCGAGGTCCCTGCTCACCTTCTCATAAAAATAAATTAAATTAGTCTGGCAAGATCTATTACGCATAAAACCATGGTGGCACAAACTTATAGTATTATGATTTGCTAAGTCCAGTATCAATGAAGTACAGTATCTTTATTAAACCCTCGAAAAGCTTTCCTACCACTAACGTCGGACTAACTGGCCTATAGTTTTGAGGCTCATAACGGGATCCTTTTTGAATAGCGGCACCACATTAGCAATTTGCCAGTCTCTCGGCACTATGCCAAACCTCAATGAATCCTGAAAAATTAAGTAAAGAGGTTTGGCAATCACAGAGCTAAGCTCGCTAAGAACCCTGGGATGAATACCATTATATTAAAAAGTCCAGCATTTCATGAATGCTAAAATGTTAGCACAGTGAATTGCTTTTTGGTATGGCTGTTGTGGACTTGCAACATCTAAAGGTTGCCCAGCCCTGTCTGTATGTGCACTCTATCTGACACTTTACCTGTGACTATATACCCTCTCAACTGCACTGCTGGTTTTATGGTCTCCTGGATATAGAGGAAGATCTTTGAGCTTGCTCAGCTTTTGGCTTGCTTAGAGTACAGCCAAGTAACATCAGATGTCCCTCAAATAAATAAGTTCCCCCTCCCCAAACCGAGGCTGTCCAGATGCTGAACTAGATGGAGCAGATTTTGCACTGGCTCACTTCCACTTTCCCACAATACACTGCTTGCTTGAGAGTGGAATGCACGGCATGTGCCAGAAAGCAACAGTTATGCATGCCAAATCTACTCTGGCACTGGGTACCACAATTATATCACTATGGCAGTGGCAACATAGTAACAGGTGAAATATCTGCTCTGTTTTGACACACAGCAGCCAATCAGACGCTTATGCAAATCAGCAGTTCTGTAAGTTTTCCTGCTGACTGGTTGCCATTGGTTACTAGAACTGGCACATGTCAAGGAGCTGATTTTAGAGAGAAGAACCCCACTGTTCCTTAAAATGACTTGTGCATGGCATAAATAGAAAAGTCCAGCATAAGTATATTGATCCTATTCTTTACTTTAAGCTGAGACGTTAAGATTTTAGCTTTCATGTCAGAAAGCATTAGGATTCCAGGAAACTGATGCAACCTGCTGAATAATGTCTGTAACCTGATCAGTTACGGGAGAGAAAGGCAGATGACTCTGCATAACAGGCAGTTCTTCCCCAAGCTTGTCATGTGTGGAAAATGGACCCAGACATGATATAATGCACATGTAAAACCCTAGAGGAATACAGAACAGATTCATTTTAAGGGAGAAAAATCAAATGCAAAGAGAATTGTACTCATGAATATTGCCATGAGATTCAACATGTTGAAGGGTTAATTATTAATAGAAATGCATACAACAAGGAGACATACAAATCTGTGCAGTCGGCAGCTCTTCTGTTGGCCTTATAAAAGTTATGGGAGGTTTAAACTTGCACCCCAATATTTACATTTTCTCTTATATTAAAATGAATTGTTTTTTGCTGAAGTCACAGCAGCCCATAGGCACGAGGGAACCCCTTCTGGCATTTCATACTCCAACACTCGAGGCAGCCAAAATCATGGGCTTTAACTGAAGAAAATGCCATTTAACCTTCAATGAACTTGAAACTGTGAAAGTGATGCATTTTAGAGTTACAATTGCATCATTATGGGGTTTATGCCAATTTGTCATCGTTATTCATGGATTTCATATAAAAAGGGGATAAAATCCAATGAATTGAATCGGCTGTGGTTAGAAAAGAGCTAACAAAGCACAATGGCAAGAGCTTGCAGGGCCCCCAACTAAAAAGAAAAGTAGAAAGGGAAGATAAAGTATTATTACTTCTCTCCCTATATAGCATCCATCCTATCCTTTTTTCTCCAGAGACCATTCAGCAGTTTCAGTTATGGGCAGATTGTAAGCTGGAGGGATACAGGCTGGGCTTCCCTAGAGATTGTATACATATCTGGCATAGTTATATATCATTTACATATTTGTATGATTTAGTAGTGCAAGTGCAATGTGCAAAAATGGAAGGAAGTAGCTACGTTTTACCCACAATTCAAGTTTAATGTGCTCATTATCTTGCAGGCAATTTACCAATGCAGATGTAAATACGCATCTGTATCTTGCATTCATATTTTGATTGCTTCAATGTGATATGCACTATATCCGTAATCATGAGGCCCCATAATAAAGTCCTGCGTGGAACCAATTTTTGAAACCCGGACCTGTGAATCACAATCCACATTTTTAACTGTTTGGACCCACCACCTGGCCATACCCACATCTGCCTTTTCGCAGATCTGCAGGCATTACTTTTAGGACTCCCTTGCACCTGTGCATCTTATTCAGGAGTTTTAAGTGCACAAGTATTTCTTGTATAGAGCAACAGCAGAAATTGTGAGTTTTCTCCAAAATAATCATCCAAAAAGTGGTTACAAGTTCAAATACACTTATTAGGACAATACATGTGGAGGCCTAATGCGTTTTGTGCCTGTTGGGGGCACTTAAAGGGCATGTAAAGGCAAAAAAATAAAATCCCATTTTTACTTTCTTTAATGAAAAAGAAACCTAAATCCAATATACTTTAATTAAAAAATGTGTACCGTTTTTATAAGAAACCTGACTGTATGCAGGGAAATTCTCCCTTCATTTACTGCTGTGGATAGGAATTGTCATACGGTCCCTAACTGCTGAGCAGGGAAACAATCATACTTATGAACAGCAGGGGGAGCCCCCGTCTTACTTCCCTGCCATGCAGAACTCAAGCAGCTTTGTTTATGACGATCCCTAAGCAGCCCAGACCACACTGAGCATGTGCACAGTCTTAGTCTTGCAAAGATGTTTAACAAAGTTACAAGATGGTGACCCCCTGTAGCCAACTTGGAAAGCATAAATATTTGTTTGATTAGGCTTGTGGTGCAGTAAGTTCATGTTTATATTTAGTATACAAAATACAGCATTTCTAGCCTTATTCTATTTTAGACTTTACATGCCCTTTAAAGTGTCCATACACGGGCCGATAAAAGCTGTCAACGGGCCGAGTCGGCAGTTTATTGGCCCGTGTATTGGGCCCTCCGACGGGCTTCCCAGATCAACATTTGGCCGAAAATTCGGATATCGGCCACATCTGTTTGTTGATGTGGTCCCGCAATCCGACCGCCCGTTACCCTTCATTAAGATCTGATCATTGAGCCCCACTTTAAGGTAGACATATCGGGGAGAGATCCACTGGTTTGGCGACATCGCCAAATGAGCAGATCTCTCAGTGTATGGCCACCTTTACTCATAGGCCCCAACAGGTATGAAATGCATTAGACCTCCACCTGTATTGTCCTAGTAAATGTATTTGAACTTTTAACAACTTGTTGGTTGATTATTTTGGAGAAAACTCGCAATTTCTGCTGTTGCTCCATATACAAGCACCCATAGACTGTAAGGACTCACCCTGGTGGTCTAGTGGGCAACTGGGTCCCCTGCCACGGCTCAGGCAGGGATGCCCACCGCGTGCGTACTCTTCCCTTCCGCGCCGGCTTCCCTAATGCGCGCACAGATTATGACGTCATCGTGCAATGGCGCAAAACTATTTAACGGGATATCAGTATTAAACTCATTGCTCGTTGTTAGGTTCTATTTGTAAAGTTCCTAGGTGCCTTGCCTTTGTGTATTCTATCTGATATTACTGGTTTGACCCTTGCTGTGCCTGTGACTATTCTGATCCTCTCCAATCCTGACCTTTGCCTGCCTGATTACTCCAATCTCTCTGATCCTGCCTGCTTTTGACTACTCTGACCTCTCCAATCCAACCTTTGCCTGCCCACTGACTATTCTTCGTTCTCCTATCCTGATTTCGGCCTGTCTGACGATTCTCTGCTTGTGCTGGCCCGGCCTACCTGTTCCCGGTGATGTTCTTCCTTCTACTATCCTGTGAGATGATCGTGGCCCTTTGCTCGTCCAGAACCGTTAGCTTTGCTCCTCTCTCAAATAAGACCTGGCTAGGGATGTCGCGGACTGTTCTGCGGCGAACTTGTTCGCGCGAACATCGGCTGTTCGCGTCCGCCGCAAGTTCGCGAACGTCGCGCGACGTTCGCGTCAAAATCGTTCGACCATTCGACCATTCGGTCGCTAAAATCAAACGATTTTCGTTCGATTCGAACGATTAAAATCCTTCGATCGTTCGAATCGAACGATTTTCGGATGTTCGAAGTTCGCGAACTGTTCGCGAACTGTTTGGATTTTTTGCCGGTGTTCGCGAACGGCGTTCGCGAACACATTATCGGCGGTTCGCTACATCCCTAGACCTGGCGGCATCTGATTAGCCGAGGGCTCCTCATGAGGTGAAAGGCGGCGGTTCGAGGCAGAAGTGAGAGCCGATACCAGGGAGCTTAGCTTGGGTTCTGGATATAGGGTGCCGAACGTGACATAGATTAGGGTCAACTGTGAGTATATTTTCTCCCTTTCATTTTTTTTTTGTTTGTTCTCGTTATTGGATTCATTACACTTTGTTGTTGCAAAAATTGGTTTTTGCACCATTCTCGTTAAAGGGCATGTAAAGGCAAAAAAAATTAATTCCCATTTTTACTTTCTTTAATGAAAAAGAAACCTATCTCCAATATACTTTGATTAAAAAATGTGTACCGTTTTTATAAGAAACAAAGTTACAAGATGGTGACCCCCTGTAGCCAACTTTGAAAGCATAAATTATTTGTTTGATTAGGCTTGTGGTGCAGTAAGTTCATGTTTATATTTAGTATACAAAATACAGCATTTTTTAGCCTTATTCTATTTTACACTTTACATGCCCTTTAATTGCTATCTCTCGTATAGACACAAGTATGTCTGAGAATAGCGCCAGCCAAATTTGCGTTTTTTAGATCAAAGAGTAAACTGGAAACGTAAAATCGACAATGCTGACAGTTAGGTAGTTGACAGTCAGCGCAATTGATTTGACAAACTATGAAGTGGTTAACGGCTGCAGTTTTGAGCTGCTTGCCCTGTGTTAGTAAATGAGACCTAAACTGCTCATCTTTGCCTCTGCATTCTCCTTGTCTAAGCTTCACTCATCTGGAGGCAGCCGGCGAGTGCTCAATAACCTTAATGCACGTAGCCCTGCAGGTTATTACACGACACAGCTGTGTCCATCTCAGCCGCCGAGGAAAGTGATAAATAAAGGTGTGTGAAGCTGATGGACTGTGCAAATGTCCCCTCCTTCATTCCTGCATTTTCCTGCACCAGTTAAACAGGCTGGCATTGGGAAGCCCGGGCTTCATTTCCAATGTGTTAGATGCTAACTAGATTGTCACATGGTGGCACTCCGGCTGTGCGGGACTCATATTCTCAATGTCTGCCTTGAGGAAGCAGGGGAGGGATGTGCCGGCACAGCTTTCATTACACAATTATTTATCTCCTTACACTGGGGCTGAGAGGCAAAGTCATTTTCCGCATGAGAAGCTTTGTGTTTCACTTCTGCGCTATTTCCCATTTACAAGGGGGGCAACGTCATTATTAAGGGGAATGAGAGGGAAATTAACATGGGGACCTGATATAGAAACCATGTCAGCGACTATTCTCTCTCCGCACCACTATCTTCATCAGACACAATCCCGGGAGAGATCGCAGTGTCCCAGCCTCCATCCACCCATTTGATCCAGTCGCAGATAGAGACGCTTTCGTTAAGATATTCCAATTATCTCTGTGGACCCTCCCATGGACTGCCTTTCTGCGTCTTCCTCGCAGCGACAGAGAGAAAATAAAAGCTGACACGTAAATAAAATCTTATCAAATGTAAGGCAGTATCACTGGTGTCTCTGCTGGGCGGCAGATGAGAACTCCATCGTCGGCTGTCAGTGTAAAACAAGCAGACGCCTTGCCCTATGCTTAAAGGAGACATTGGACTTCCAGCCTCATATGTAGATATGGGACAATCCTGAAATAAAGATATTCTTGTTTTAGTTGCTCAGATCCCCTTCATAACAATTTTAAAGGACAGTATAGTTGAATTCTTTGATTTGCCTGTTTTATTGGTCGCATATTTAAGAAAGAGAAAGTATAATGAACTGTCCCTGTTTAGGCAGTGGAGTTTACATAAAAGAGAGGGGAATTTAAGGTAGATGGGGCTCATTTGGTGTTGCCTAATCCATCCTCATTCACCAGTGGGGAATAATAGGAAGAGTGTAAAAGGACTTTCTCTCATGCTGTCTAGACACACTCTTTCCTATCTCCTCCCATTGCCCTCCTATTGTGTTACAATTGCCAATAAGACAATAATTTCCAAAGTGGCCTAATATTATAGGTATTCTCAAACATGGGTGCTAGTTTGCCCAAGCACAGTTACTTGTAGTAACCAATCAGATATTTAATTTTATAATTGAAGGAAAGGGTCAATCAGTGGAAAGCGCTAATTTATGGGTATAATCATTAACCTTAGACTCTGGCCCACAACTATGCTGCCATCTGGCCTCTTTTTCCAGCAATCCCTTGCTGCTGCCCTTGGGGTGCCTAACAAATTGGCAACCCCCCAGTGATTAATCCCCTTTTATTTTGAAAGCAGAGATATAACTTATTTCTATAAGTAACTGCACTGGGACAACTTAGTACACCCCAGGCCAATGTATTTTTAAACAAGGAGTAGACCTGGACACTGGTCTGAGGCTATGTTAATGAAATGTTAATGACTGGGATGTCCCTAACATATTAAGTGATTGAACCTTTCATTGTCCTTTAATCTCTGATGGGTTTCTCTGTGTAACTGCACTAAGGAAAAGTCCCATTGTCTGATATATGAATGTGTATAGACAAGAAAAAGTGTGGTCAATTTTCTAAATCCCTTTATTGGATACTTATAAGGGCTCTCCCGTGCATATAATGTGATTTGTGAACCTTTGGGCTCATTCAGTGATGTTTTAAAGGAGGTTACTCAAGAATGTATATATTAGAAGTAGAATACTAAGCAGACGATGAGTCCAGAACCAAAACTTCCAGCACGTCCAGCTGTGCAGAGTCTGGGAGTTGTAGTTCAATATCTGAATGTCTACAGGCTGCTATCCTCTAATTCACATCAAGGGTTAAGAGTGTAAGAAAAGAAACTGGCAGAGTGGTTAAAGGCATATATAAGCCTTGGGCAACCTGGTAGGTAGGCAAACAATGCAGCAGCACCAGGAGAAAATGGAGCTGGGTGCTAAATGTATTCAGAGAGAGAGAGAGAGAGAGAGAGAGAGAGAGAGAGAGAGAGATAAGAACAGGACAAGAGAGGGTAACAGCATGCGGTAAGGGAAGCGCATTTTGCTCGGTTAGAGAGAAAGATAGCATGGCTTAATATTCCACTGATCTGCTCTTAAAATATTTCCTTTTATTGCCAGAAAACAGACACAGGCAATGCAAGCAGAATATATAATGTGGAGGAACGTGTTGCAGGTCTTTTCTGCTTGATTCTATTACCGTCGCTCTTAATAACATATAATAAGATATATAATTTCTCTGCATTAAAAGTTGGTTCGTTCTATGTCCTCCACCAATAACAGAGCCATTATAATATTCTACAACCACAGATGTATTTCATTGTAGTGCAGAGATGTCAGAAGCAGTAGTAGTACTGTATAACCAAAATCTGTTCAGCTGTTCAGTTTCCCACAACTCACCTGTAAATTCTATGTACTGGCTGGACTGCTAGGGGTTGCTAGACTTGGTGCACACATAGTGATTTTTGTAAGAGGATTATGGAAACTGCAGAATTCAGCACCCTGGACAGCAGAAAATGATTTTCTTTTTATGACTGTGTTCATGTATTGCCTTCATAAAGGACAAGTCTTCCCAAACAGAATGAGAGAGATGTGGCCTTCCAAAATAATTCTTAAGGCCACCAGTCTGCTCAAGGGCTCTATGGACTTCTTTGTATGGAATTTTAATTCTATTATACTGCAGCTCACATCCATGGTACAGTTGATATGCGGCCCAAAATGGACAGCAGTGAGTACGCACAAGCCTAAAAACATAATTTGAGGAGGGCACAGGCAGACATAGGGCAGATGAAATGTCAGGATTTGGGGCCTCTATGCAACCACAGCACATAAATATTATATAATAATATGAAGGCTGTTCCTAACCTTAATGCATTCATCTTTTGTATTATTCTCTGAATGCTGAGTCTGGTGTGAGATAATACACTGACCAGGCAGGCAGCAGAACTGCTGACCCATGACCCATGGGGACCTAAACATTAACAGTAAGCTGGTACTATGTCAGATTGGAGGACCTCAGGATATGAAAGATGGAGCTCTCAGTTGGTGACCTCGTGCTAGCCTATCTGTCTCAGCATCAGTTGACAGATCACTGGTGAGAACAGATTTCAGCCCAGAAAACTGCGGCTCCGGAAAGATATTAATGTTCAGCTAAAAGAGACAGAACTAATGTGAGGAAATGGTGCTGGTGATAATGTATTGTAGGAAGATGCTTAAATTTTTTTACTAATATATTTAGATGGACTCCATTCAGAGAAGTTTGAACAGTTAACTCATTTAAAAGAAAATTGAGGCTGTATTAGCCAGGACCCGATAATACTCCATACCCCATCTGCGCATCCCTCCTCCAGGGGCACCCACTGCTCTCCTTCTGACTCTTTAATCCCAACTCTGGGACTGCAGTTCTCTCGTTATGCCACTTGTCCCATATAGAGTTTACAATAGCAGGCATGTGTTGACCAGTCTGCTTACAAGTTGGATAAATAATGATACATAGGGCTCCCATCAGAAATCATGGGGCCTCAAACTATTTAGTTGGCAGGGCCTTCCCTTGGGTTATAAGTTCACTGCTTGCCCAGTGTGGCCTACTGTATATAGTCCACGCCAGTCTGCAATGCCATTTTACACTTTATCACTCCCTGGTCTCAAATCCCCATCCCCTGCTCCCACTAAACCCTACCACTTTCAGCGTGAACAAATCTGGTCTATTGTATCTGTCCAGGCTCCCATGAAGGGATCCATGACATGACTCCTGCCCGTCTCCCTCTGCTGATACGATTAATACACACATAAATATGGAAGGTCTATATAAGCATTCTACCATTTTTCCTGAGGCTTAGAGTTTTGACCAACAGAGGCAACTGTTCCACAAAGTTAATGAATGAATCTCAGATTTAATATACTTTGCATTTAAAGCCCTTGGCGTGGAATGGCTAAGCACAGAAGCGAGAGACTAGAATATATGAGATCTGCTTGTAGTTAAAAAAATAATGGCCAGACTCTAAGCAATAACAATTATCGGAGAACACAACCCAGAAAATTACACGGTTGCCAGCAAAATAGAGGGTAGAACCAGAGAAATGTACATAGAACATGTAATTTTGCATTTAATCATAATCCTTCATAAAACCTTAATGCAGCCGCCGTTGAAATGCTATTAAGCTTTCACATACATTGTTGCACTAATGCACTGTATACATCTTAATACTGGGGAATATGCTATCAGAGTACCTATTAACAAATCTGGTGCATGGTCTGTGGGCTACATTTCCTAAAGGGGTACAGCATTTATGCATGCTCCTTAAAATCACTGCAGCACCTAACAAACATAGTTTGATCTTAAAAATAACCTTCTCAGCAGACTATTTCTTCAACAGGTTTCAGGGATGTGCCCCTTCCCCCAATGACTTGGGCACAGGGAAGTAGGTACAAGAAACTGTAGTACTCATTCAATGAGTGTTATTAAAGGGATCCTGTCATTGGAAAACATGTTTTTTTCAAAACTCATCAGTTAATTGTGCTACTCCAGCAGACTTCTGTACTGAAATCCATTTCTCAAAAGAGCAAACAGATTTTTTTATATTCAATTTTGAAATCTGACATGGGGCTAGACATTTTGTCAATTTCCCAGCTGCCCCTGGTCATGTGACTTGTGCCTGCACTTTAGGAGAGAAATGCTTTCTGGCAGGCTGCTGTTTTTAATTCTCAATGTAACTGAATGTGTCTCAGTGAGACATGGGTTTTTACTATTGAGTGTTGTTCTTAGATCTACCAGGCAGCTGTTATCTTGTGTTAGGGAGCTGCTATCTGGTTACCTTCCCATTGTTCTTTTGTTTGGCTGCTGGGGGGAAAAGGGAGGGGGGTGATATCACTCCAACTTGCAGTACAGCAGTAAAGAGTGATTGAAGTTTATCAGAGCACAAGTCACATGACTTGGGGCAGCTGGGAAATTGACAATATGTCTAGCCCCATGTCAGATTTCAAAATTGAATATAAAAAAAATTCTGTTTGCTCTTTAGAGAAATGGATTTCAGTGCAAAATTCTGCTGGAGCAGCACTATTAACTGATTCATTTTGAAAAAAAATGTTTTTCCCATGACAGTATCCCTTTTATATAGATATTTAATATAGACCTATTATAAGGCAGCATAGAGAATATTCCTGCCTGGAGAAAATGGAAAATGGAACTGGAGCAGTTGCCAGTATGAATAAGGCCTACGATGCAAAACAACTGTGGTTTTTTATCTTCATCCAAAAAAACACGTAAAATGTTTCATTCCTCTTAACAGAATTACTGTTCCTTGTGGATATAACTGACTATTCCATCTTCATTCACATTTAATCAGAAAATCTGGAAACCTTCCCAGAATAACAGTATCCAAATCCAGGGTATTCATCAGGCCTACATTAGTCATGTCTCCATTTATATGTATGGAATATGTTATCAAGAAACCTGTTATCCAGAAAGCTCAGAAATATAGCCAGGCTGTCCCATTAAAATGAACAATTCTTCACTGGCTGAATTGCTGTTTCTCTGTAATAATAACACCGTGAGGCTCATTTACAAAGTGGAGGGTGCTTTATACTATGAGTACTTTATACTATCCTGAGTAGTAAGCATGCTTACCCCATGAATGCAGCCCTATGGCAGGCAGGTGCTGCACCTCATGCTGTTTTTTAATCGGGCACAAGGTGTAGAATGAAGATATGGCCCAACACAAGAACTCTTGAATGAGTATGATTGGGCATGGATTTGCACCCCATTAGTTCTCTTGCACTTACATCTGGGGAATTAATTAATGACCCCTAGTAAGTCCTGGTAACTAACAAAAAAAAAAAAACCTGTTACATTCCTAACCTGACCCAAACCCTATTTCTATTCTACTATAAACCTATTTCTATTTATAGACCCAATCCGCATGATGTCATGAAAGGGGGCGAGGCAGATGTACATCTATAAATAGTGGCTGCCAGAAGCAGAAGCCGGCACAGTAAGTCCGCGACCCCCAAACTGTGTGTGGAAGTCAACTAAATCTTGTTGGCAAACCCACGGGTCCCATTGGCATTGGGTTGACTCACACATAATTCAGAATATTGATACTAAAATATGCTAGAATATCAATAGTGCTCAGAATATCAATAAAGTTCTCAGAATTTCAATCTATTGGGCTTTTATGTTGATACATTTATTAGGTTATTTACTAAAGTCCGATTTATTTTTTCTGTTAGGAGTTTTAAAAGGGAAAATACAATTGCTTGTGGAAAAAAAACAATTTTTTTTGAGATTTGTTATACTCCGAGGCCATTAAAAGGCTGAATCAAAAAGTACTCCATCTCAATCCTGCAGAGGTCATGTGGAAGTCAATGGCAAATGTCCCTTTTACAACTGAAAGATATCCTGATCTGCCCTGGGTTTCAAACGATTATCCGAAATATGTGTATCAAAATGTATCAACTAAATGTATCAATTTTGAACAGTTTAGAGGGTCTGCGGCCCCCCCAGAGCTGCTTTTAAAAGGCGAATAATTCGATTTACACTTCAATATGAGAAGAACGGTCACTCATAGAAAATAATAAGTAATTGGAAAAAGTCTTTATTTCTGGTGAACTATCTGAAACCAACTGAACTGAAAAACATGTTTGAAGGTGAACAACCCTTTGATATGGTTGTTCACCTCTGAGTTACTTTCTAGTATGATATAGAATGTGATATTTGAGACAATTTGCAATCAGTTTTCCTTTTTTTTTATATCATATGTGGTTTCCAATTTCAGCAATCTGGTTGCTAGAGTCCAAATCATCCTAGCAACCAGTAACGGAACTTGGTGGGGGCGGGCCCTGGTGTGGGCCGTGCAGCCGGGCCCGCCCCCATCCTCGTCTGCGTGATTTTTCTCTGCGGCTGCAGCCGACTGCAGCCGGGGGGGCCCTGCGGGGGTGCGGGCCCTGGCCCAGTTGCACCCCCTGCTCCCCCGGTAGTTACGCCCCTGCTAGCAACCATGCATTGATTTGAATAAAAGACTGGAATATGAATAGAAGGTCAGAATAGAATATTGAGTCATTTAAAAGCAGCAAGAAAAATAATTGTGTAGCCTTACAGAGCATGTGTTTTTAGATGGGGTCAGTGACCTTCATTTGAATGCTGGAAAGAGGCAGAAAAAGGCAAATAATCCAAAAATTATAAAAAAATAAAATAAAATAACAAAGACCAATTGAAAAGTTGCTTTGAATTAGTCATTCTATAATATACTAAAAGTTAACTTAAAGATGAACCAAGGGTACCAGATGTTGCAAGGGTACCAGAAGGTTTATGCTCATAAGAGAACAGGCAAATCTCTGAATGTAGGGAACAGTCTCTTATAGTGACTAATTAACATGCTCAAGTTCTGCGGTTATTAAACACTCAAGCATCTCGAGTTTAATTATGGTCTCTGGCTCTGAGTCTAATTAAGGGGCTTAAGCTGTGAGTGTGAGTAATCAAGGGCAAGGGCCCTGAGTGTGAATAACTTTGTGTAACAGAATGTAAAGGACTCAGCATCTAACAGCTAGATCTTAGCAAGTAAATGTAATAGGGCAGGGTATAAGCAACACATCCATTATATACTGTATAAACAGCTCAAGAGAAATAGAGATAAACTATGCAACTTTGGTCTTAATTCACTGTATTAATTGCTCTGCTAAACTATATTGTAAGTAGGGTAGAAAATCGAAATATGTAGATCACAAAAACATCCCTAACCCTGACTAATCAGTAGGGCTAAAATACAATTGTGCCTATAGAGAAAGGGAGAGTGGCTGCCATGCTCTGACTCATAAAAACACCTTGGCTCCAACAAGCAGAAATATTATTTTTGTTTCTAGGATTTTGACTGAGAGACATCATTTTCTAAATCCGCTTAATACTTGGAGCTCCCACAAAGCAAATACCTCATTCAAAATCATACAAAAATAATAATCAGCTTAGCCAGACATAAGAAGTAATCAACAGAGACGAGTATCCAACACTACATGCAACAAATTGCCACCCGGGGGAGGAAGCAAAGATGGATTTGGATCAGGGATGTTTGCTCTATAGTCCTACAGCTGCTATTGGACTACAGCTACCAGCATGCACTTCAGTAACAGCTAGACTGATATATAGCTTGTACCATGAAAACATGGGGGTCTCAAGTGAGAATGCACATATTCTGAGAGCTGCCTTTCCTCTTCTGAATTTTTGCAATTTAGCATTTTTCTGCAAATCACCTTTTTTGCATGTTTGCACCCTGCATCATACTTTGTACCATTCTGGAGTGCAAAGACCTGTACTTTTCCCCATGAGAACAGCACTGCTGGTGTTCACCAGTTAGAAGTGACAGGTTGCAGAAGGCACAAAGCCATCCCCCATCCCGACATCTAAAATGAAAATCTTTTAGACACTCAAGTCAAGGAGTGCTAGGTGGAGGGTGCCAAGGAGCCCTGTTCTCATCTACCCTGTGGCAGGTTCTGTACCTGGTACCAGTCCTGGATACTGGTGGTTATTGGGACAATGGGCAGGTTTATGTCTGCCAAAAATATGAAGAATGAAAATGCTAGACTGGTGTTGAGTGTGTCCATTGGAGAATGGGCCCACGTTATAGAAACAGAAATGTAACGGCAACCAAAGCAGTTTTGGGGGGCTGCAGATAGTTGTGACTGTCGAGGCCCTGTAGCAAAGTGGAACAGTATAAGAAAATAGGTAGCAGGTTATGGTGGCAGTAGGGCTAGATAGTTTTGAAATACCTACAGTTATGTATAAATAAATTGGGACAGTTCTGAGAGTAGACTGAGGCCATAACTGGAGAATAATGAAGATTAAGTGAGGTTTAGCCTTGCCATGTAAAAAAACACTTGTTATAGATATTCATATAGAATAAAAGAATACAGACCGCACTCCAAACAAAGTAATAAAGCCTGGGTGCCAATCTCAATGAGGGTAAATATTTCGGAGAATAGACGGCACACTAAGGACCCTTCAACAACAAAGTCAGTTTGAAAACATCATGTAGGTTTATTGGACCAACGTTTCAGTTCCCCACAGGAACTTTCGTCTTCCCTGACAAAAGTTCCTGTGAGGAATTGAAACGTTGGTCCAATAAACCTACATGATGTTTTCAAGCTGACTTTGTTGTTGAAGCGTCCTTAGTGTGCCGTCTATTCTCCAAAATATTTATATATAATGATAAGTTCTTCAGTAGAAAGCCTTCTGTGCAGGCTCGGATTTGTGGGGAGGCCACCAAGGCCACCAAGGAGTAGGGCGGCAAGATTTTAGGCGGCAGCATTCTGCACAACCACAACCACATTGGTTTGGAAACACTGGGGATGCGCAGAGATACTATAGTTTTTTTAAAATTTCCCCATTGCTCTAATCCCGATGATGAAAATTTGAGCAAATAAAAGGGAGGGGACGGGCAGACGAACGAAAGTGGGCCTAGGGGTGCCCACTATGTAAATCCGGCCCTGCTTCTGTGGGGTGTCTCCCCAAACAAAAATGTCCCTTACATTCCCTGATTGAGGTACAAATAGGGTTGGTACTATTTACAACGTAATTTAGTTTATTTAATGCATTTGATATAAACAAGAGTCCAAGGTCTGACGCATTTTCGTATACAAAGTATCTAACCTGTTCACTTCTTTATATCAGTTCTTGGTATAAATCCCCCATAACATTGTTACTTTATTATACATGTAAAAACACAATTATATAATTCATTTTGGCGATTCCTAATTTAAATTTAATACACTTTAAAAATAGCATCTTATGTCAAATACTGAATTTAACCCTTGAGGCTGTCTGGTATGCAATTTATAGATCCATTTAACTTCGGATCATTCCTTAAAATGTCTTCATATTGGTATAGATTTTACCAGGTTTAGTTGCTCCCTAATTTTATCTTTAAATCGTCTTATTGTACAACCCTCATACTGCTTTGAGCAATTTGTACACGTAAGTAAATAAACCACTGACTTCGTGTTACAATTTATGTAGCTTCTGATCTGATAAGTTTCATGCATTATACTGCACTCAAACTGACTAGATACCCAAACTGCTGAACATGTTACCACCTTACTGACCCACATTAATGCATTCCTATGTTTCACAACATGTGCCATTATACGTTTCCTTAGCAAAAAAAAAAAGGGATCAATGCTCAAACAGATTAGAACCCTGACTAGGCTAACCCCCAACAACCCTAAGCCCCAACAACAAAGCTTTTGTAGCTACTTTTACTTTACAAATGATTCAGGATATGTCCCTTGGGACACCTGCTCCATTAGCAGTCACTACACACCTGCATTGTGGGACCCACACAAACAGTAGCCAAAAACTCCTTGATACAACACATAGTAATGGGCTACAGAACATGACAAAGATGCTTTCTGTGGATTGAGATGAACCTTGCGCCGGTTTGATGAATGGCTCCCAAGATTTTTAATTAAGAAAAGTTGTCCATGTAAGAACACAATGTCTATGCCTGACTACATCGCCCTAGTGCCACCATGCCTTGGCAGGTTTAATAACACACACCCCAAAGCTCTAAATTAGTAACACTTTCCAACTATCCATCTCTTAACTTTTCTTTTGCCTCAGGGAACTCACATTCATTTGCAATCAATCCCATGCCTTCAGCAGGAAAGGAAATAACAACATAAATAGATAATGAAACACCACCCACTGGCCCTCCATTCACATCTTGAAAGTATTTTCTCTTCTCGATATTGCGCCTTATCAAAGGCTTGAACTCAAATATTTCACTGGTCATAGTTTTTGGTTATCTCTCACCAAAATATTGATTCCAGCCGGCTAGTTCTCTGGCTAGATGTAGATGGTGGTAGTCAGGGTCTGACCGGGAAAAACCCCAGTGGGCTCTGCAGACCCAGACCCAATCCCCCAGGCTGCTGATCTCTCTCTCCCTGGACGCGCTCAAGGTAGGTTTCACACCTCTGTAGGCGGATGTGAGGGTGCGGTGATGCATTGGAGATACTTCTGTATCACTAATGTATCTTTGTTGGCTATTAAGATACATTCAAAATAATTACTGTGCCCCATTCTCAGGCAAGCGGTATTAAAGTGATACTGACACTAAAAAAATTGTTATTCAAAATATAAATGTACGTCAAAAGTTATCTATAGCTCATGTTGATCGTTTTTCCACTGATAGTTCTGCTTATGTAAGTAATTGTTACTTGAAATTCCTAAACCTGACTGTTTTGCCAACCTGACTGTCCCTTCTCAACATGACAGGTAGGGGCAGATTTATCAAGGTTCTTCGAAATACTTCGAAATTCGACCATCGAATGGCTTTACTTCGACTTCGAATGTCAAAGTCAAAGTTTTTTTCACCGTTTTGCGTCGAAGTAAAATCCTTCGAATCGAAACGATTCAAAGGATTTCATCCATCGATAGAACGATTTTTCTTCGACTTCGAAAACTGCTCTAGAAGGTCCCCATACACTAACATAGCACTTCGCAGTGCCGTGCCAAGTCAGCCGGACGCCCTAGGCAACCTGGCTGACTACGTAGCCCTCTTCTCAAGCATGTGTGCGCGCATGATGGGGATTCCAGAGTCAAGCGTGTGTGCTCACTTACACACATGTGAGCGTGCTTGCGCGCAGCCGCGTGCCCGACGCTGATACCAGAGCTGCTGCCGGCGGTGGTGGACACGAGTCCGATGTGTGTTTGTGTTTGCACGGAAGAGCGCAGCTAAAAAGGTAAGAGGAGCTGCCAGAAATGTGAGACACAAGGGTCTGAGCTAGGGGAAGGCGGCAGAAGAGGTAACTGCCTGGCGCCCCTCCACCTTTGCACCCTAGGCACGTGCCTCTTCTGCCTACCCCTAGTTCCCGGCCCTGGCACTTTGGCAGGTTTAATTTGGCGACGTATTGAAGTCGAAGTTTTTTTAAAGATACAGTACTTCGATTATCGAATGGCCGAATATTCGAACGGTTTTACATTCGAATCGAAGTCGTAGTATCCTATTCGATGATCGAAGTATCCAAAAAGTTACTTCGGAATTTTTTTTTTACTTCGAAAATTCCCTCGAATTCACTTCGACCCTTGATAAATCTGCCCCGTAGAGTTTCAAATGCTAACGGACTACCGAAGCTCAAATATGGCAGCCCCCTCGTAGAGGAACATAAGGGTGAGAAAAGTAATGTAAAAGCATAAGGCAAGTAATTTTATGGCAAAATTATACAAAGACATTATTAAGATAGATGTAAAAAAGGTTTAATTTCTGGTGTCAGTATCTCGTTAAAGGCACTGTACGCATGGGTTTTGCTTGTCTTGCTAGGCCCTCCTTTTGGCTCTTTCTCATTCCCTTGAGCCTCATGCATCACTTCCAATGAGGGAGCAGACAGAACAGCAGCCATTTTTGCCACACAGACAGCCCAGCAATGAAGCACAATGGTAGCCACAAACCTGTCCCTAACAACGGCACATTGTTCCCAGTGGAGCTAATTTATCTCTTGCAGATTGTTTTAGCTTGCAGAAATATGACACATCCCTAAATATGCATTCATGAATATTTTGTAAAACAAAATTTCCTTATATAAACTTTCTGGCAGTCTCACCCTTGGATCTGCTATTAATTTCCCTGCTCACCTTCTCATGTACCATAAATATAAATGCCTCCATATTAAATTTAGCCTTTTCTGTCATTAATATAGAACTGTCAGGACAAGTTTGGGGTCTATAATGAAACCAATGTGAAGACCGGAGCCTCCAGCACTGGATATTCCATTATAAATTGTTACAATACAGGGGGAAACTATATACCGTACATCAATCCTGAAAAAATATGCCTACTACAGCCTGCAGAATAACAATAGAAACTGTATTACAGGTATGGCATGCATTATTGGGAATCCCATTATCCAAAAAGGCTGTCTCCCATTGACTCCATTCTATCCAAATAATTACATTTTTTTAAATTGTTTCCTTTCTCTGTATTAATAAAACAGTACCTTGTATGTTATCCCAACTAAGATTTAATGGGAGGAAAAAAAAACTGTTGTGCTTAATTAATGTTTAAATAATTTTTTTAGTAGACTTAAGGAAGATACAAATTGTAGAAGGATCCATTATCCGGGAAAACCCTAAGCATTCTGGATAACAGGTCCAACACCTGTTTTATTTTTTACAATTATATTTCAAAATTGCTTTCACAGTGTTTTTAAATCAATTATAAATAGGTTGTAGCTCACCTTTAGTACATGTAGGTGGATTCTCCTGCAAGGTGTCCTGTGTCCACACCCAAATTGATACAGTCAGTATTATAATAGAAAGCAGGACAAATCCAAGGCAGTAGCTATGACTGCAAAGTGCTTTTATTGGGGAAAAATGCTCCACAACATGTTCCGGGCGTTGGCCCTTTATCAAGTGTCTTTATCACAGTGTTTTTAAGTAACTGGGGAAATGTTTAAAGGACAACTAGAGCACCAGCCCAAGCGCTGTATATTGTGTTTCTACTGGGATGTATTACTTGCTTTAGACTTTAGACCTACTGTTTAGTGATGAGTGAATTTGTCCTGTTTTACTTCACCGAAAAATTGTGAAATACATTGAAGTCAATGGGAGTCAAATTTTTTTTATGCATGCGACAATCTTTTCTCTTTCCAAATGCATTAAAGTGAAAGTCTTGGCGACTTTTTTTCGTCTCAGTGATCTTTTTGTCCAAATGCATGAAAGTCAATGGGCATTTTTTCTTATGGCAACTTTTTTGTCTCAGAAACAATTTTGTCTTGGCAACTTTTTTTGTCATGGCGAAATTTTTAAGGTGGATTGTTGCTGTATTTCCGTGAATCCATGCCTGACGAAAATAAATTGCTCATCACTACTACTGTTTGCTAATATGGGCCTGCATTCCTCACCTCCATGATGCCTTATTCATTCTGAGATATTAATCTTTGTGTTATTGAACACTATAAGGGGGCATTACATAATCCTTTTGCCCAAGGCTTATAGAAGCAGACCAGAGACTTGGGGTACTGGGGGTTATAGTTGTTTTTTGAGCACATATGAACAATGTCTCCAACTCAATAACAGAAGCTTCATATACTACTCAGGGCTGGTGATTTGCAGCTAAAATCAATTGAAAAGATTTAGGTAGAAGATTGGTGGGCTGTGGATGCAAAGTGGTTCTCCATGGAAAGGCATAATCATAGATGACAAAATCTATATAACAGTTAGGTGTATCCATATACAGTCCAAAAGGTAAACAGAGACAATATAAGGGGGTTATAGTCATAGTATAGAGTGAGCTTAGTACTGACTGTTTTGCCAACCTTACTGTCCCTTCTTAACCAACCTTACTGTCCCTTCAGTTACAGTTTCTAATGCTAAATGTGCTACTGCTGCACAAATATGGCAGCCCGATTGTAGAGGAGCATGAGGTTAAAGGGCATGTAAAGTCTAAAATAGAATAAGGCTAGAAATGCTGTATTTTGTATACTAAATATAAGCATGAACTTACTGCACCACAAGCCTAATCAAACAAATAATTTATGCTTTCAAAGTTGGCTACAGGGGGTCACCATCTTATAACTTTGTTAAACATCTTTGCAAGACTAAGACTGTGCACATGCTCAGTGTTGTCTGGGCTGCTTAGGGATCATCATAAACAAAGCTGCTTGAGTTCTGCATGGCTGGGAAGTAAGGCGGGGGCTCCCCCTGCTGTTCATAAGTATGATTGTTTCCCTGCTCAGCAGTTAGGGACCATCTGACAATTCCTATCCACAGCAGTAAATTTAACAGCATACCTTCAGGTTTCTTATAAAAACGGTACAAATTTTTTAATTTATATTAAAGTATATTGGAGATAGGTTTATTTTTCATTTGCCCTTTAAGAAAGTTAATGTAAAAGCATCAGGCAATACTTTTATGGCAAAATTATAAATAGCATTCAAAGATAATGTTATGATAGATATAAAAAAAGATTATTTTCCGGTGTCAGTATCTCTTTAAGGTATGGAGGGTCAAATTATGGTGGATAAACCCCTTAAAGGAGAAATAAATCATTTTACCAAAAATAACCCTACCCCCACCCCACGTAGAACCCCCCTCCCTCCTGGCTGCCGTGAACCATGATGCTGTGACTCTGCTCCAAGGGGTAAGTAAAAAGTTAGGGGCAATTCCCCAGGGGGGCAGCTAGGCTGGGGGGAGGAGGGAGGGGCATCTACGTAGGGTGGGGGGGGGTAGGGTTTTTTTGGTAAAGGGTTTGTTTCTCCTTTAACAGGAAAACCCCAGTTCACAAGCATTCTGGATAACAGGTCCCATACCAGTATGCAAACAAAAAAAAGGGTATTGATCAATGTACATTTCCTAGTCCCTGTTTTATCAGCAATTTAATATCTATGCATGTGCATGTACTTTTAAAAAAAACGGGGTTTTTTAGTGACAAAGATCTGATCATAAAATTGGTAACCCACCATACCATGTCAAGGTAAATCCTTTTCCTGTATGTCCTATGTACCTTATATACCTTATGGGATGACAATTTAGTAGCACTGCACTGTAGTCATTAGTCCATAGTCAGTAACACCTCAACAAGAAACATATAAATTCTATGAAATGCTATAAAAATGCTTAAATGATATTTATATATATACGCAGTATTCCTTATTGTAACTCTTTGAAGTCAACCGGACTTGTTTAATACACTAATCCCAATTAGGCAAACACCAATCCACTAAGCACATCATACAGATGATATGAATACATGCCACTGTATGGCTCCCGTGCTCACCATCTTTTTGCACCATCTTTAGCACTGCCCCCGGCCGGAAAATTAATTTTCTATAATTTACAGAGTTTCTTCACCATTTGGGGGGGGGGAGTCTTTCTTCATTAACAAGGGACCCTCTGCCTACAGCTGACACTCATCCCAAGGTGTCCCTACCTCACTAACTCCTGCTTGTTACATGTTCTTCTCTTACTCAGATCTTTGACATTAGAAAATCTGGCCCCTCTAGGTACCCATTGGAACAATTAGAATGCTCTGCCGGCAGCAGTAACTTAACTGTGGGAAAGATCTCTATCATTTTATAGCACAGAGTATCATTTCCAGCTGAAGTGACTCTACACTTTAGTGCAATGTTCCTTGGAATGTTTAATCCAGGAACCTGCTGGCTGCCATTGTAAGCAGACAAGGACAGCTTTCATCTTCCCAGCCATTGTTTCCACTGGAACATGAGGCCTGGCAGAGAATGGCACTGCGATTAAAATCGACATTTCTTTGAGAAACACTGATTTCATAGGCAGCAGGAACCTAGGTATCCAACTGCATATTGCTCTAAACAAGTTCCTTGTTACAGATCCATACTGTATAGTTATCTGACAATGAAATCAGTTATTTCTACTTTTATGCAACTTTGTTTTAGTCCATGGCCCACAGAGCTCACAGTCAGATTTCCAGAGTCCCATGTCAGATGCTCCATAGATAGGAAGACATTGAGGGCCTTATTTATCAAAATCTGAGTTTTTCAGAGTACTTTATTAAAAATAGTCTGACCAAACTAGAATCCATGATTTGACCTTATTTATTATTAAAAAAAAACAATTTAATCTGATCTGGGAAAAACTTGATAAAATCAAGTGAAAATCCAAATTGTATGATTTTTTTGGTTTTTTTTTTTTTGCCCAAACTACATGAAATAATTGGATTTTCTGGCAATTCTAGCACAGACGACAGAAACTCCTGATCGACTTATATACAACCTCGCAGGTCTAAGAGGCCGGATTTTCGAATTCTGACTTTTTGTAGCATTGGGCTTTAATAAATCCCAAAAAATTTTGTTTTTTTTCCACTACAAATTCAGACTTTATAGTTAAAAAAAACGTTTTTTTTTCGACTTTCATTCAGACTTTAATAAATAACCCCCTCAATGTCTTCATATTATTAAAAATTTGGGAGAGCACTCAAAAGGCATATTAATGCTGTGGTTGTTCTTTTATTTGCCGAATACTAGTATACAACATGTTTCGGGCCTGTGTGCCCTTTATCAAGTGTTTCCATAAAACCAAGGTATTGAGTTTTTTTGGCCACACCCTTTTCAGGTCAGGGCTCTGCTTCCGCCTGTAGCAGCCGCCTTTGGCTTCGGTAGGAGCCCTCAGCTACTCAGATGCCGCCAGGTCTTAATAAGAGAGGAGCAAAGCAAGAGTTCTGGACAGGCAAAAGGGAACGGTCGTTACCAAGGTTTTGGACGGAATGCACCAGTTCAGGGAATAGATGAAAATTGTTGTCAGGCAGGCCAGAGTCTGTACAGGCAGAGTACAAGCAGGGTCAGACAGGCAGTGGTCGATTCAGGCGGAGTTCAAGCAAGGTCAATCAGGCCAGGGTCGGTACAGGCAGCATTCAAGGGATAGTCAGACAGGCAAGGTTCAATACCGGTAGAATCAGAATAGGCAGGCAGGCAAGGGACAGATTTGGCAGAGGTCTGAATAGTAAGGCAGGTAGGCAGGGGTCAAAACAGGAATCAAACAGGACAAGAATCGCACTCAGGAACTAACAAATTAGACCTAACGACAGGCAATGCGTTTGAGCTTAAAGCCCCTTTAATATTTGAATTTCACACCACTCAGAGTGATGATGTTACAAGTATAATGTGTAAAACCCAGAATTTCTCTCCGCGAGCATCCTAGTGATACCAGCATTAGGCAGAAGTACCACGTGGCGGGCATCCATGCCGGGCACTAGAACACCAGGGTGAGCGTTCCTTACAGGAGCTCAGTTAGCAAATAAGAAGCAAACAGCCAAATGGTTGCTAGGGAAAGAGCAAATGCTCATAAAATTAAGGTCCAAACTGGGCTTGTGGCTATATGAAGTACACATAACGTTGGTGGCAATAATACAACATATTATTACATTTTTTATTTAGGGAAGTGTGAATTGAAATGCTAAAGATTAACTCGCCAGATGATATGTGTTTACTCGAGATTAAAAGTGCCAAGAAGGCAATCTTATTACCAAGCTCACATTCATAACAGAGACCTCTCTAGGGAACATCCCATCTACTGGGAAAATAACAGCAGCGCTTAAAGGATTTGTTTACCAGGGAGAGGATGATACGATCTAACAGTCTACATTCTATGTATATTCTACTAAATGCCAGTTGGGTTCGAACTGAATGAGCTTTGACTAATGCAAAGAATGTACTTTTGTTTTTATTGGTGATTCAAATCCCACTTGCTGTTTTGCATTAACCAGAAGAGCCAAGTACAACAAGCCTTGCTCTTATGGGACTCGGCCCTGCAGTAACGCGGTGATAAGAAAACAGCCATTCTCTCTCTCTCTCTTTGGATTTTTAAGAGATATCCTAGAGAGAACAAACACCCACATATCCCACTGGGCTCTGTTAAAGAAGTGCTTCACAGTGAAACTTCGATTTTAATTGTTCGTTCCTGTTCTGGCACTTTCACTGCTTGTTTCACAGCGGAGAGGAAACAGTGGCAGGACATGGAATTATTGGCTGTTTCAACGGCTGCTATTATCTTTTTAGCAAGTTGTTTTCTGCTGCTAGAAAGGAAGAAAATATCTCTTTAGCCTTGATCTCCATGCCTACTAGTCTGAAGAAAGACACCATTCCTTCCTTTATAAAATAACTTAAAAAGGTATACTGTCATGGGAAAACATATTTTTTTTCCAAAACACATCAGTTAATAGTGCTGCTCCAGCAGAATTCTGCACTGAAATCTATTTTTTAAAAGAGCAGACATATTTTTTTATATTCAATTATAAAATCTGACATGGGGCTAGACATTTTGTCAGTTTCCCATCTGCCCCAGTCATGTGACTTGTGCCTGCACTTTAGGATGGAATTAATTTCTGGCAGGCTGTTATTTCTCCTACTCAATGTAACTGAATGTGTCTCAGTGGGACTTGGCTTTTACAATTAAGTGCTGTTCTGCCAGCTGTTATCTTGAGTTAGGGAGCTGCTATCTGGTTACCTTCCCATTGTTCTGTTGTTAGGCTGCTGGGGGGAGGGAGGGGGTGATAGCACTCCAACTTGCAGTAAAGCAGTAAAGAATGATTGAAGTTTATCAGAGCACAAGTCACATGAGTGGGGGCAGCTGGGAAACTGACAATATGTCTAGCCCTATGTCAGATTTCAGTGCATAATTCTGCTGGAGTAGCACTATTAACTGATGCATTTTGAAAAAAACATGTTTTCTCATGACAGTATCCCTTCAAAGGGGTTGTTCACCTTTAAATTAATTTTTGGTATGATGTAGAGAAAGGTATTCTGAGACAATTTGCAATTGGTTTTCATGTTTTATTATTTCTGGTTTTTATGTTATTAAGCTTTTTATTCAGCAGCTCTCCAGTTTGCAATTTCAACAATCTGGTTGGTAGGGTCCAACGTATCCTAGCAGCCATGCATTGATTTGAATGAGGGGCTGGAATATGAATAAGAAAAGGGCCTGAATAGAAAGATGAGCCATAAAAAGTATCAATAATGATACATTAGTAGTCTTTCAGAGCATTTGTTTTTTAGTCAGTGACTCCCATTTGAAATCCTGAAAGAGTCAAAAGAAGAAGGCAAATACTTCCAAAACTATAAAAAAAATGAAGACCAATTGAAAATTTGCTTAGAATTAGCCATTCTATAACAAACTAAAAGTTAACTTAAAGGTGAACCACCCCTTTAACGAAATGCACTACATTAACATTTTAATTCTTAGACTTCAAGGGGGTTATTTACAAAAACTATTTTTTTCCTCATATTTTATCAGAAACAAACCCGACCTACTGTAACTCCCATCCGCGAATTTGGCTTATTTATTAATATTTCAGTTTGAAAAAATCAGATATAAAAAAGTTGAGTTTCAATTTGAATCGGACGATTTTATCGAATTGCCACTTGAATCTATAGAATTTTTACAATTTTAAAGCAAAAAACAGCATCAAACCATCAATAACATTTTCAAATGGATAACGGGATGGCTTCTATTGGCTTTTACATGAATTCAACAGGTTTTAGATGGAGTATTTTTCTAATTCAGACTATTAGCAGCTTCTGGGAATAATAAATCTTGAAGAATTTGATTTTTCCTCTGTAAAAATTCGAGGTTTATTCACTAAAAAAATGGAGTTTTAATAAATAATCCCCTATATGTAAAGATACAGCAAAACCCCATAAATCTTTACCTGAATGGATAACTTACCCAATAAGTAGCTAAATTATGTTGCTTTCCCTTAAAGAATACTCCTAAAATATTTTTGATTGGCCTAACCCTCCTAACCACTCCTGTCCCTAATAAATGCCTCTTACAACTCCTCTACCACTTTCCTCTGCCATGACACTTTGCCAACCAATACACTGGCTTTGACTACCATTCAGAATACAATTCAAATTGCTGGCCCTGAGGTTCAAATCAAATTAGAACTCTGCCCTACATATCTGAATATGTATCTGAAAATGCTTCCAACTAAACTAGTTAGAGGGATGGAAGACCTAAATTATGAGGGGAGACTGTCAATGTTGGGGTTGTTTTCTCTCGAAAAAAGACACTTGAGAAGGGGACATGATTACACTTTACAAGTACATTAGAGGACATTATAGACAAATAGCAGGGGACCTTTTTACCCATAAAGTGGATCACCGTACCAGAGGTTCTTCACAGTCAGGACAGTGAGGTTGTGGAATGCACTGCCGGGTGATGTTGTGATGGCTGATTCTGTTAATGCCTTAAGGGGGCTGAGGGTTAAAGAAAACCTTGAATTTGACCCTTGAATTCGAATTCGAAGGATTTTAGCGCAAAAGATTCGAATGAAAAAAGTTCGATCGAACGATAAAATCCTTCGAAGCGAACAATTGGAACGGTTTTAAGAGATCGATCGAAGGATTTTTATTTGATCAAAAAAAAGCTTAGAACAGTGCTGGGAAAGGTCCCCATAGGCTACCATTACAGCTCGGTAGGTTTAAAGTGGTGAAGTATGAAGTTGAAGTATTTTTTAAAGAGACGGTAATTCGATCATCGAATGGACAAATAGACAAACGATTTTTACTTCGAATCATTCGAATTTGACCAATGCGATGGTCGAAGTACCCAAAAAAATACTTCGAAATTAGAATTTATTTTCACTCGAATTCTTCACTTGAGCTTAGTAAATCCGCCCCTGAGAGTGGCTTGGATGATTTCTTGGACAGACATAATATCCAAGTTTATTGTGATATTAAACTGTATAGTTAGTGTATGAGTATATATAGTGAGTGTATGGAGGGGCCAGTGTGTTTATGTATGGGTGCTGGGTTTCATTTGGAGGGGTTGAACTTGATGGCCTTTTTTCAACCCTATCTAACTATGTAACTATATAAGTACTCACCAAACTGCTTGTTACATTCTTATAAACCTTAACATATAAGTCAATACCTACACTGAACACAAATTCAAGAAGACCTTCATAGAGCTGCCCCCCCTTTCCTTTTCTGAATTCTGATGTACAAACCTTCTAATGTCCATGCTACATTAACTATGGAAGAAGGTGAAACACCTAAACACGTAGAATAGGCTACAGCCCCACTAACTGGGAGGAACACTCTCTTTCTAACTTGCAGAAAGAACCTCTCTCTGCAGCATCTGGATTACAATATGGTTCTTTGTGGGCAAAGAGACTACTTCATGGTAAAGGCTTATATAGAGTACCAAGGACAGCACATCCTAGGATCTTAAGACTAGATCACTATCAATAACTTATTTGGTAGAAGAGGACACAGAACTATGCATATTTTAACCTTTAAAAGTCAACAAAACTCCCCTTTAAGAAATGTAAGAAATGACAGGTATTGTACTTCATATGCTGGACGGCAGCATGTTGAACGTTCCTGATTTAGAATAAGAGACTGCTTCTACAAAATGAAAATGTTCCCAGCTGTCTTCATGGTTAAATCTACTTGGGAACATCCAAAAGTATAAGGAAAGAATTTACTCGCGTTTGCAAAAGTAATAATAGAAAGGCAGAAGCCCTGGGAACAGATTTGCTGACTTATAGGTACATTTAATGTAAAACTAATGGGCTGTCTTAGGATATTAATATTAAAAACGGCATGGTGCCTTATATCTCCAATGCATGGCACATAAAATGTCTGACGATATGTACTTCCAGTAGGGTGAAATGTATTGCAGTAGTCAGACATCAGAAGGTTATATGTTTCCTCTTCTACTGGAGATATTTTCTGCATGAATTTATAATAGGATTCACACTTAAAGGGAGACTGTCGCCAGAATACATAGTATAGCATTAGAAAAAATGTTTTTTCCTTTCCTGCAGAATAAAAATGATTGGTACTTTTCATGCTTACATTGGGAAATCAACATTTTGGTACAAACGAAGGGAGATGTCCCAGACCTAGAAAGTGCCAAGTCTATGCCCCTTCTGCTTTCTGGTAATGGGAGATAAAAGGAAGTTTAAGACTTGTATGTTAGGGCACCAATGTATGCAAAGTTTGTCCAAATATCTATTCCCACACTATAGCCCAAAACAGTGTAAAAATTTTATATTACGTTAATGGATTTTGAGCTGAATCCCCTATTCTAGCATCAGTTCCTTACTTTCTTCTTCCCCACCCCTTTATGCACTTGAGTCACTGCTTAAGATATTGCTGAGCACTTTAAAAACAAAACTGACACTATAAGAAACAATATTGTTCAGCAACTGAGCTGAGCTAAGAATCCTCCTCTGATCCGGGCACCTCCCTCTCTTAAATCATCAGTCACTTTTGTGCTTCTTCTTCCCTGTGACTGAAGAGACTCTCCTTGCCTCAAATACTACCTGCCCTCTCAATCCTATTCCTTTAAAACTTCTCTGCAATTCCAATTCCTGTTTAATCAAAGCCTCCATCCATCAACTTAATCTTACAGTGTCACTACTGTCTTTGCCTCCCAAATAAAGCATACACACATCACCCCTATTCTGAATCCCTCCCCCCTTTGGAGCCCTCCATTCTTGATAACTGTCATCGTATTTCTTTGCTTCCCTTTATCTCTAAACTGACTTAAGCTGGCCATAGATGTTGAGATTTTTAAAAGATCAGATCCTGATCGTGAGACCACGATCTTCTCAGAACGATCGTACGATCGTACGAATCTACCATCAACTAAAAAGACCAATTTACCAGGAAAACAAAGGGGAGCTGCCTGCTTGGCCCTGCAAACATAGAGAGATTGCACTGGGACCGACAAAGATTTTTTGACCTGGCCGATCAATTTCCCGACAGATGTCGGCCGAAAAATCGTAAGATGTACGATCGTTCGAATACCACTAACCGCACGATAATTTCGAAGGATTGGTCGGGCTTCCCTAAAATAGGTCGTTCGGCAAGAAGAATCGTCGCGTCTATGGGAACCTTAAGTATATAACCAGCTGACTGGCCTGACCACCTACAATGGTTTAATAGTCTACAGAAATCACTTTTACCAATGACCCGGTGTCTGCAAATACCTCAAACCATTTCTCCTTACTAATTCTCCTATCTCTCAGCAGCTTTTGACTCCTTCAAAACCCCTCTCTTCCTCAGCCCTCCCCCCCATTCTCTTGACTTTTGTGACCCTGTACTATCCTGGTTTACCTCTTAACTTTAAAATCAATGTTTTACTGTCTGTGGAGTGGAGCTTTATCTTCTCCCTTACCCATCCCTCTCTTGGAGTAAATGTCCTAGACCCCTTATTATTCTCTTTAAATTTGTCTTTCCTTTGCCATCGATTTAATTCATATGATTTGTAATACCACCTCTAAGCTGCCAAAACTTACATTTGTCTCCCCTCTCCCAGATCTCTTAACTTGGGTCTCTTTTTTGTCAGCCATTTCTACTTAGATAGCCCAATGATACCTTAATTAATTAGAAGAAGCCCGAAGAGGATCTCTCCATGGGGCTCGCTGGAATAACCGCAGGCCGGTGCAGTTTTCTGCTGATAAGAGCACCGGCCCGGGTTTCAGGTAAGTAAATACAATCACTTGGGGATGTCTAACATTTGGCACCCTCAAGTGCGAGACGACTTAACTTCTTCATTAAATAATGTTTTTTCCCCATTTAACACCCATAACATCCCTTAAATGTCTTTAACAATGATACTATCTCCCCCTTCGTCCAGACCAAGTGCCTGAGGTTGTCTTGATCTTGATATCTCTGCCTTTCATTCCTCATGCCCAATCATGAATAAAATCATGTCACTTTTAACTTAGAAACACTACTAAAATACCTACATGATACAACCTATCATACAAGATGCCACCAAAATGCACTTTCTCATTATGTCACGTATTATTTAATGCAACAACCTATTAATTGGCCATAATAAATGCAGCCAGACTCACCACCTTACCATCTGCCATGCCATTCTGCTAGTGGCTTCAGTGGCCTCTGGATAAAATTCAAGCTGCTGACTTACGTGGTGCTCCATTATTGGCTCTCTGTAGAATGTGCCCCTGCCAGCTGCCTTGGAATGATGCCTATAATATTCAATCATTCAATTTCCCAAATATTATACGAAATACTTTATAGAAATCCTAAAATACATGTTCCAGGTGCTGTCCTGATTCACATATGTTGTATTTTATACAGATATTTCAGCCTCAAAAAATTGAACTATGGCTGGTCTAGTTTTGAAATGGCTTTGGCCTATCTTTGGATACTTTTGATTTTTTTTTTTCATAATAAAACATTCCCAGGTCATATGTACCTGGTACAAACTCTACACATTTTCAGAATAGCAATGCTTCTTTTGGAACTGTACAGGGGAAATTGGGACCACTGGGAGGTATGCATTATCTTGACCAATGAAGAAATGTATTTTTCTGGTCGGGAATCCATATAGCTGATTCCTGTAAATCTCAAGCTAAGCCAGAGGGACATCCCCCAGTTCCAAAGGCAGCCAAAATGCAAAAAAAATCCATCAAAAGAAATATGTCCCAAGGCTTATTTGTAGTAAAAATAAACTATTTATTAATATTCACATTAAAAATTGGTACATACTGGCCCCACCTTACGCGTTTCGTACCCTCCGGCACTTAGTCACAGGTGTCTCTCTCAGTAGCATATTGAACACAGAATTTCAACCAAGGTAATCCCACCCATTTTTTCTTAAAACCAAAAGTGAAAGAAATTTGTCACACAATTTCCTGGGAAGCCAATTTTTTAGGCACTTTCTAGTGACTTATTAGCTAACCTGGGATCATGGCCTGGTGCTTCTGTTCTTGTTCCGGGTTTTTTTGGGGGCCCCTAAGGTCAAGCTTATCTGGTGATGATAGAAACCATTTATAACACATGCATTTTAACCCTCCCTGAGCAGTTCCACTAACCAAACCAGTCTTTTAAGACCTTCATTACCACTTCCACCACATACAGTCTCTGTCCCTTCTCCTAATCAACCCAATCCTTGCCCCATGACATAAGTAATCTGCCCTGAATGCTACAGACTGATAAAGTGCTTTCAGAAAGGTAGCAACTTTAGGTGGGCCACTGATACCCAAGTCCAACACTGAATAGTACTCTAATGAAAAGTATTTTATTCTGTAGAGGAAAGGATTGTAGCCTTGGGGTCCCAGAATTGAAAGGGTGGGCATGATGCAAAATGGTGAGCCATTTGCATCTCTAAAAAAGTTAGGGATGCACTGAATCCACTATTTTGGGATTCGGCCAAATCCCGAATCCTTCTTGAAAGATTTGTCCAAACACCAAGCCCAAGCCAAAACCTAATTTGCGTATGCAAATTAGGGATACAAAGAGCAAAAGAGAACCATTCTCTGTGTACATGGTTAAAAAAAGTTTTACCTTGTTTGTGTGTCAAAAAGTGACGTGATTTTAAGGATTCAGTTCGGCCAGGCACTTGAATTAGGGCAATTCCGAATTCTGAAAAAGGGCAAATCCCAAAAACAGTCCTGGATTCGGTACATCCCTAATACTTTTCTAACTAAACAATTACGGCAATACAACACAAAATTAAAGAATACTAAATAACAGGGTTTATTGTGTTTTTGATAAAACTTAAAATATTACAGTAACAGCCAAAGACAAACGGTACACTTTACACTTAGGGAATCAATAGAAAATATTGTTTTAATTACAATGCAATATAGAACTTTAAATAGATTCGAAGCACTAACTCCCCTTGGGAAACAGGGTTTTGACAGTATTTTCCATTGTTGCGTTTTAGGTCACTATAACAACTCATTTCTGTGCATGATGTCAATCTATACGTCTGTCTGTCTACAGCTAAAAACTCCACCCATCTATCTAGTGAAGAGTGGAGCCGCAGCATAAGTCCATTTGATTAAATCTATATTGCAGCATTAGAAATCATTGTCTATTGGGCAAAGATGTTTCAGGAGTGATGAGCCCTGTTTATTGGCTTTGGAGCAATACTGAACATCCAATGGGGGGGGGGTGCAGCTCTAACAATAAATGAGAATGCAGGTGATGTCAGTGATATATGAAAAAGCAGGTCTCTAGTTATCTTAACATTCCTTACATTGTAACGGGTTTATCAGTGCTGGCACATATCCAGCATATACTGCAGTATTGTAGGCTATATCACATAAATAAATATTTACATGCTATACTTGTAACAGGAATAGCTGAAAACATGAAAACATGAAAAGACATAATTTCAAAGTGTTAGGTAGATATTCTTAGCACAAGCAAGTTCTAATACCAATAGATATTGCTGTATATAGCCAACCAACTGCCCACTGGCAGTCGTCCAGTTCTTGGCTGCCTACAGCTGTGCTGGGAGTTGTAGTTCATCTACAGTTGGGCTATACTGTTAATAACTAGTCTTTATACATAATTAATAGCAAAGCTAAGGCTAACAGTTATAGATATCCTCATTAAACAGACACTATATCATAGGTGACAACATGCAGCCCTCCGGCTAATGCTAAACTGCCAGTCCCAGGGGGCGAACATCTGGATTAGATATTGGACAGGCAGCAGAGCAGATAGACAGCCATACAGAACTGATTAGTGGGTTCAAAACAGATAATAATAATAATAATATTAGGGTCCACTAGTTGGATTGATTGATTGATTGATTGATTGATCGATCAATTGGCAGTACCTATATACTTCAACTAATAATTGTAGAAAAATAGTAATGACAGAAAGAGAGAGTAACAAAGCAATGCCAGATAAAGAAAAAACAAAAAAAGAAAAGAAAGAAGAGGCTGATATCACAGGGAGGGGAATGAGACTTTTCTAGTTGTAATATGAACTCAAGCCCGGAGCTCAGAGCCAGACAGCCGCTGTCTGCCAATCATTCAGTGCCATTCCTCTAGATGCCAATCAGTCTGTTCCCCGTGCCACCCAGACAGAATAGGGAGAACTCCTCCCAGCCTCACCTGCACTCAGCACCGTCCTGTCTCCTCTGTCCTTCCCAGGCGACTGCAGGAATCAGAGCCGGCAGGAGAGTGGCACACACTGGGCGAGCAGCTGCAAGCGACACGTTACCAGGGGCAGCCAGACAGGGCACACACAACTGGGTGGAAGAAGCCAGACTAGGCACGGACATTGAGCATCAGAGACTTGGGGAGCAGGTGATGAGCGAGCAGAGTCCTCCTCTTAGAGTAAAGGAGGATGAGGAGGGAGGAGAGAGGGAGAGAGACAAGGGGAGGGAGGGAAACAGGAGGAGAAAGTGGTAAGTTGGATGAGGCAGAACACAGAGGAGGGAGTGGAAAAACATTGCCCAGGGTTGCCAGGTCTCATTCAAATGTAGGCAAATATTGCCCAAAGCCATTTAAAAAGTAGCCAAATAATAATAAGCTAACAGATCTAAATACCGTACAGTAGCAGCTCAGCAGAATAGTGCCTGGGATTTATCAATGTGTTTTCTGCTTTAAAATGACATGTTTTTGGATTTCCCCTGACTGGGAGAATATTTGGGACACTGAGGTTTATACACCACATCAATCTAAGGGGGAATGAGCAGCCTTCAGACAGCCAATCATAGAGCCCCTGAGAGCGGCACATTATGATCGCAGAACTGTCAGTTGGTATCATTGTAGGGAGTGTGCGTATATAAAACATTATGAACCTGAATATGATTGTCATGCTCCTAGACACACAAGTCAGGTGGCACTTGTATTACTAGTTATATGATACTGCTCAGTCTGTAAGCAGTAAACAGCCTATTCTGACACTCATAACCCCAAAATACTCACCCTATTTGCTACATTGCACATTTAACTCTATCAGCACCACAGCTCAGACTGACTTGCTTTTATTAGGAATATAGGGTGGGTTTTACAAAACTAGTGGGGGCTGCATTACCAGGGCCAGAGTGACTATATCAGCTGCAGATCAATGAACATAATCAGAATCTCCTACTCTCCCTCTATCACAGGCAGACTCAGGAGCAGGGCACTTATGAGGAAGAAAGCTGAGAACTGCTGTGTCCAGTGCATGCTGGGTATTGTAGTTTTACTTTAACCTGTGTAAAGGAGGAGTAAAGGAGGATGAGCATTGCACACTCACCTTGTTATAAGGGATGCACCGAATCCAGGATTAGGTTCGAGATCAGCCAGGATTGGGCCTTTTTCAGCAGGATTCGCCTTCAGCCAGGCCCGAACCGTATCTGATCCTAATTTGCATATGCAAATTAGGGACGGGCAGGGAAATCAGGATTAGGATACAGTTTAGTAATCGGCCGAATCTTTTGCAAAGGATTCGCATAATACAGTGTATATTATATATTGTAATAAAGTGAATGCGCTTCCCTATAGCAATCTAATGAAGGGAGGTTGGCAAAGCCTCTCCTAGTAGCTAATGGATTCTGAATGCAAGTCCTGCTGTTAAAGCCTATTTTTCTTTGGAAAATAAGTTAGTAGGTGAGCGGCTGGGTCCACTCTAAGCACCCACCCCAGAGAAACATTCAGACAAGCTCTTGTTAAATGCATTGCCGGGCACTTGCTGGGAACAAGTCAGATAATCAATGCTGTGACTGTGCACCAGATTTAACATTGTGCTCCTGTTGGGTATAAATTGTATTGGTTATCTGCCACCATCTGATCATTTACAAAAAAATGCCCCTTTCAGGAAATCCAGCGCATGAAGTTCATGCTGTATCTTTGTGAGAGAGGATTTTGTAACATGCATTAATATTAATGGAAATGCTTTCATCACGTTCATAGAACTTAAAGGCGAAGTACTGACACATGACATTTTATTCCTCATACATACTGCTTTCTATGAAGCACTCACAGATCGTTTAGATGCCATCACTGCTCTATAATTGCTGTTATGGTATTCCGGGGACCTGATGATGATTTTCTAGTAGACGTAAGGTATGGAGATCCAAATTACAGAAAGATCTGTTATCCGGACAACCCCAGGTCCCGAGCATTCTGGATAACAGGTCCCATACCTGTATGTCTTTATTTAAGGTGTATGGTTAATGATGATATATTTCACGTAACTTTAATCTTTAAAGCTGTCATAGAATATCTCTCTGGGGTGGCAAGCAATATGGCAACACTTACTGAAATGGATAAATAAAGCTGCAAATAGGAGAGAAAATGTTCTGTGCATGTAGTATGTTACACCCTGACATGTTATACCTATTTAATGAACAGCAGAATACTTGTGTATGCGTTGCCCTCCCCTTGAAGGTTGTTTCTTTCTATGAAGCTGTCAGGGAGCACAGGCGCTGAGCTGGAGGGTGATTTGTGATGGAAAGAGCTGTCTTTAAGCAGAGCTAATTATCAGTTATTGATTAGGATGGACAAAGAGAATTGCAGTGGGTCTGAAGGTCACGGGTATCCTGGGAACTGTGTCAAAATTTCACGTGAAAGGCTGGGTGAAAATAAAAAATCAGTGCAGCAGAGACAAATCTCCAGCAGCGCAGGGATAACTATGTGCAATGCTTGAGCGACTGTTACTTTCAGGCTTCTATGCAAATGACATGCATTTTCCTGCTACAGGCGCCTTCACCTACTCAGTTTCCCCAAGACAGGTGCAACATCATTTAACCCGTAGCTCTCTGGCATTTATGTGCTGAGGGTGGGTACTATTAAGACTGCACAACGTTCTCTGGGGGTTTGCTCTCCTACAATGTAGGTCCTATAAATTCCTCTATTAGCCCCAAATGCTCCCCAGGTCCCATCACTGCTTTGCTGCGACTCACACCACGCCCCCTCCTTTTACTTGTCTCCAGTTCACCATCCACAACACTGCTGAGCTAAATTAATCCCTTGTGGTCTTTGCCTCCTGTACTGGATACACGCCCCCCCCCCAATCCTGAGGAGTTGGTTTTTCATACTGCCCATACTGTATTGTTGGGAAAGAATTGTGTTATTTAGCAGGGAAAAGGAAAAGTTGTGTTTTAAAGCTCATTAAAGGAATTGTTCAGTGTGAAAATAAAAACTTGGTAAATCGATAGGCTGTGCAAAATAAAAAATGTTTCTAATAGTTTCATAGTTACATAGTAAAAGACAAAGTCCATCAAGTTCAACCCCTCCAAATGAAAACCCAGCATCCATACACACACCCCTCCCTACTTTTAATTAAATGCTATATACCCATATCTATACTAACTATAGAGTTCAGTATCACAATAGCTTTTGATATTATGTCTGTCCAAAAAATCACCCAAGATATTCTTAAAGGCATTAACTGAATCAGCATCACAACATCACCCGGCAGTGCATTCCACAACCTCACTGTCTGTGAAGAATCCCCTACGTTGCTTCAATATAGTTAGTTAGCCAAAAATGTAATGTATAAAGGCTGGAGTGACTGGATGTGTAGCATAATAGCCAGAACAATACTTCCTGCTTTTCAGCTCTCTTGGTTTACACTGACTGGTTACCCTTGAGGGGGGCCACATGGGTCATATCTGTTGCTTTTGAATCTGAACTGAATGCTGAGGGTCAATTGAAAACTCATTGAACAGTTATGTCCCATGTGGCCCCCTTCAAGTTGCTGACTAACTCAGAGTTATAGAGCTGAAAAGCAGGAAGTAGTGTTCTGGAGATTCTGTTACACATCCAGTCACTCCAGCCTTTATACATTACATTTATGGCTAACAAACTATATTAGAAACATTTTTTATTTTGCACAGCCTATCTATTTACCCAATTTTTATTTTCACATTGAACTGTTCCTTTAACTGTTGATGAAGGGACAAGGAGAACTTGTGTCTCCGAGGGAAGGTATCCAATCAAGTACTGTAGGTAGATATGTATTTTCTCAAGTTACCTTCTTTAGTTAAAGTTAGAGAAGATTATAGCTCTGATCCTGTATCTCGCCATGGGGTCAGGTTTTAGTGGCAGCTTTTCATAATCAACATCAATTACCATATGTATTTGATGCTTGTCTTGATCTTCAGAGCACTCTCTTGTGAATGCAGTCATGTTCCAGTCCTGTTTCATCTTCAAGTGAAGGTACATAACCAAGTTCCTGACCAAACCAAATCCCCTTCATTTAACTCCCCAGTTTGACTTTCCCTATGATAACCTCACTCAAACTACCACCTCAACTCAAACCTGCTTGACAATTAGGAACCTTTTCTGCTGACAGACAAATTTGCTGTCTCCTATGAAAGTTATTAAAACTGGTGGTGAGACCTGAGTTAAAGGAGACAGTTGTAGGCAGAAGACTAGGCTCTCAAGTTTTGGTTTGGGATTGACAGGCACAACAATAAAGTTCTCATTAGGATCCAACCTGCCGTTGACAATCTCATCCTTTCCCCGCATCCTTCTTACAGGTGAAGACAATAGGTCAGTGATCCCCAACAAGTGTAGCTCACCAACCCCTTGGTTGTTGCTTTCAGAAGTCTCAAAGCAGGTGCTTATTTTTGAATTATTGGCTTGGAAGCAAGTTTTGGTTGCATCTAGTGATGAGCGAATTTATCCGACGCCGGCACCAAATTTTGACACTGGCAAAGATACACGGACACCCATTGACAGGCGTCAAAATCGTCATTTTGAGAATTTTTCACTAGTTTCGTTAATTTCGTGTGAAATTAGCATAATTCACGGCGAAGCAAAACGGGACAAATTCGCCCATCACTAGTTGCATCATGTTGCTCGCCAACCCCTTGGATGTTGGTCTCAGCGTCTCAAAGCAGGTGCTTATTTTTGAATTCAGGCTTGGAGGCAAGCTTTGGTTGCATAAAAAACAAATGAACTGCCAAACAGAGTCTCCTGTAGGCTGCCAGCCCACATGAGTCTACCAATAGCCAATCACAGCCCTTATTTGGCACTCAAGGGAACTTGTATTTTTGTGTTGCTTCCCAACTCTTTTTACACTTCAATGTGGCTCATGAGTAAAAAGGTTCGGGACCCCCACAATAAACCTGTTTGTAAGCTGGTCCCATTTGGCCAGTTGTAATGAGGAAAATGTGTGCAGGAGTGATGGGCGGGCTAGCCCGACACCCACAGCATCCATGGGTTTACCCCCAGGTTTGGCAGGTTCGGGCTGATTGCCAAACACACATTCTGAGTCCATGGACCAGTAGCAGGGGGAGCCCAGTCTGAAGGTCAGCATGGGGTATAATTTGGTCTCCCAGATACACCTAAAAGCCTATCCTGAAGATCAGCTAGTGTGAGGTTTTGGTAGAGATTCTTGGAACTGGCGCTGAATGACTGATACATCAGTGCTTTTTCTGACAAACACTAGTCTGAATATTACAGTAGCTCATGTGGCTGTTCCCATAAGTGTTAATATATATATTTAGCTTGCTTTATATATGTATATACATTATATCAAATCAGGGGTATGAAATTGTCTCATGTTTCTATAAAATGTTTTTTATCTATTTGCCAAGTTGCTGTTTGATTACCCTGGAGAATTATTACAGACCAATATGTCCTGGCATGGGGCCCTCTTCCCATAAGAAACCAGTAATGACCACAACCTGCTCTGCTTAAAGTTGGGTCTCGGTGCTCAGTGTCAGTAACAGGGTAACAAACTGTCGGTTTATTAAAGCTGCAGCTGTCTGTCTATGTCCTGCATTCCCCTGGATACCGCAGCTACCTGCAATTCTTAGGCTCTCCCTCTTTCATTATTTTTATGAGGAGAAATTCCCTTTAGCTAGCCGAGGATATCGATCCTGAGCGAGCATGTGCTGCTACACAAATATATTTAACTGTTTGAATGCCAGAAGGATTGAGCTATAAAGGTTTATTCCTACCGTTGCTTCAGTTTGTATTAACATGACTTTCATATTTTAAAACTGCAATGCTTGCTTTGCTCTACTAAACATCTGTTTAATGTTTTGTATCCTATCTCTTCATTTCTTTAATGGGTGACAGGCTCTTTTAAGGGCATATTCCCATGTCAGAGTCTGACTTTTTCCATTCTGAGTTGCAGTACTATGCATGTGAGTTTATCCATGGGCTCCCGTGTGCCTGATACAAAAGAAAACAGCCAGTAGTAACTTTCTCACTTGCTACAAGCAGCCCCGACCTTCCATTTCCAGGAAAATGATGCCGTTATTTATAGATAATGTGTATTTTACTTTACTTGTATTGTCCTGAAAGGGTAAAGAATAATGACTTGACTGCTGCCCAACTTTTTAATTTACAGATTAATAGATTGTAATCCTCCATGGTGGAGGTCTCTACCCAGAGGAGGGTAAGCCTTAAAACTAAACAAATTATAAGTCAAATGTAATTTTTGATATTTGGCATTGATATCTTACAAAACTGCTGGACTACTTACTTTGGCATGTGGTGGAAAACACCTGCCACACTCAAAATTGTTTCCTCTATTAAAGGTGCAGGTTTATAGACTTTGGTTGTAGGAAACAAGCTTTTTTTTTCATTTTTTTTTTTTTCTAAATGCCCCCCAAGTCCTAGGCCACCCACACTGGGACGGCCATGTTTTGGCACCGATGACAGTACCAGAGTTTTCGCTGATTATTTGCATGCCTCTGATGTCTCAGGCATGCACATAGGAAGTGCGTCAGGAGAAGCACTTAATATGCATGTTCGCCAATAAACATTGTACATACAGGGTGAATTTAAAAAACAAAAACTATTATTTCCTTAAAGCAAAGTTGGGCTCTGTTTGCCTACACCTCAGGTGGGAGAAACAATTTTGGGGTAACAGTTAACCAGCAGGCCGGATTTACATAGCAGGTGCCCCTAGGCCCACTGCTATTCATTGCACCCGTCCCCTCCTCCTCCTTTGTGTACAGGCACAAATTTTCAGTATCTAGTCCAGAATACTGGGGATTGGTGCACAGAAAATTCGAATAATTCATGTTTTTTTTTGGACTAAAGAAAAACTATGAATTTTTCGGAATTTATTAAAGCCTGATGGTCTTAAAAGTCTCACTCCAAATCCAGCATCTCAAAGCTCTCGGTGTCCTGTATAAGTCAATAGGGAAGGTCCCAGTGTCTGCACTGCTATCCATAGCGATATCCAATAATTTCAGGGATTTTGGACTAAAAAGTCTGAAAACTCGGAAAAATTCGTAGTATTTGCGTAAAAGTACAAAAAATTCTTACTTTTCGGGCAAAGTTCCGAAGTTATCGGATTTATGCCCGACCCAATTTTTTCTGACTTTTTTAATGATAAATAAGGTCCATTCGGGCAGTCGGGAGTTGATCGGATTTTTACATTAGAAATACTTTTCCTTGATAAATAACCCTTTTAATGTTTAGTAGACTCAAGGTATGAAGATCCAAATTATGGAAAGATCTGTTATCCGGAAAACCCCAGTTCCTGAGCATTCTGGATAACAGATGAAGAGCAGACAATTTTGCACTCAACATCTACATCCTGCTTCTGCAGATTGAAAGAGTAACTCTACTGATCCCTGCATGTGCATCTGATTGACTCTAATAACACTTGGATTCATGACAATCCAACCTCAAATGCAAGCCCGAAGAAGGCATTAATGTGTGGGTCCTCTAAACTGCAACCAAACAACGTTTGAATGGCCGGCACAGCGAACTACACTTGCATATGCTGTACTTGTTATGGTTCTGAAGCCTTTCCTGTTATGTTTTCTTATTTATACCATCCATCATCTTAGCATTCTCCTCCGAACCGTTTGGATTTGATTAATGTCTCTGTGTAGATAGGGCCTCCATAACTGAATGCAATAATAAAGGTGAGGCTGGCCCTGCAAACTATTAAATAGCAATATACAGTAACTACTCTATTTTAATAGCAATTTTAATGGGCACAGACAGTGGCGTAACTAGATGTTACTGGGCCCCACAGCAAAATAATTTTAGGGCTCCCAAAATATCCAGTGGTTGCCCTGTATTAACAATATATGTTAAAATTTCCTAATTAATTAGAGCCTTATGGGGCCCCCTATGCCTCTTGGGCCCCCCTGCAGCCGCAGGGTCTGCTTCCTCTGTAGTTACGCCCCTGGGCACAGAGGACATTGGCCCTCGGCCCCAACATCTCAGTGATGTCCAACCTGTCTCCAAATGTTTGAGTTCAGGGAGGAATTTATATATATATTTATTTTTTTTTAAATGGTGTGAAATTGCTCTTCTACGACCTTTTGCAATGTTTTCATGACATTAGTAGTGTAAAAATTGTTATCTGAAAAACTAGGGAAAAAATATCATTTTTAATTGCAAAATGCTCAGAAGAGCTCAGTTCCAACATAGGTGTTTCATTAACCCATAATTTGGGATTAGCAGCCTATAGTTAGTCTCAGTTTGTCTCTAGGTCTAAATGTCACCCCGTTAAGATGGAAAAAAAAAACAGCTGCTATAAAACACCACCTTACGTCACTGCTTCCCAAAGTAATCTCTAGAAAATGACAGTTAGACCTCTGCTCAGAAATACTCAGCCAGAAGAGGTCCGGCTCCTCTACAGAAGGGTAAAGGCTATCTGGTAACTATATGTAAATATAGTGTGGGCATACAGTAGAAACCCCCGGCCCCTGGGTGGGGGGTAGTCATTCTAAAATTAACTATTGGGATGATTATGTGAGCTGTCTCCTATTGTATGTTCTCCTATAAAAATCAGTTTTGATGGTTTTGAAACAGGGCAAAAGCCTACCGGTGACTTGAGTTGAGCCGAGAGCCTCAACTGTTGCTGATTTGCTATTCATGTTGTACAACAGCTTGGTGATTGCTTATAATGTAGTGAGGTGATGTTACTCTTTATATTTAAAAAGCAAATAATGAGCTCTCTGTGGATGCCAGCTGCTACATAGTTACATATAAAGAAATGCAGAATAAAAGGCATAAGACTATTAAATTAATAAATAATAAATTATTAAATTAATAAAGTTTTAAAAAAAAATGGATAAATGGCTATGTATGTGTATATATATATATATATATATATATATATATATATATATATATATATATATATATATATATATATATCTGTTCTGTATATACAGTATATTGTGAGTGGGTCCCTAAGCTCAATAAGTGACAGCAGCACAGAGCATGTGCAGTGAATCAGCAGAAAAGAAGATGTGGAGCTACTGGGGCATCTTTGGAGGCACACATCTTCCATGCCAAAAAAATATGGTTGCCTTGGCCTGGTATACAGTATAAACCCAAAACATTATGTGCAACATTCCTAGCCTACTTATTTAGTTCTTAAAAACATTTCCATTGTCTCCAAAGGCTGAACCAGGTATAGAAAAATGAAGAAGAATGCATCCCTATGGTCATTGGGCAAGCACTCAAATAAATGAAACTTCACAAAAGGCATGTACAAAGCAAGTTTATATTGTGTCCAGACAAGACAGCCTTGCGCATTTTAATCATAGGCTAATCCAGGGCCGGATTTACATAGCAGGCACCCCTGGGCCCGCTACCCTCTATCCCGTCCCCTTTATTAGTACAAATTTTCAACAGACTGCAGCAATGGGGATTGGTGCATGGGAAATTTTCAAAACGATTGTATCTCCTGCGTATCCCCAGTATTTCTGGACCAATGTGGGTGTGGTTGAGCAGCATGCCGCCCCCCAAAAATTATGCTGCCCTAGGTCTGGGCCTCTCCACAAATCTGGGCCTGGGCTAATCACATCTACTCAGCACAGGATATCTAAAGAGCAAAACACCAGTCATGATCCGGGTTACATTCCACCAATCACAGGTGTCAGTACAAAAACTCAAACTCAAAAGATAGTTTTATAGGTAAAAGTAACACCTGTATGTCACACCCATTTAAGAGGACATGTAGGAACTCCCAGTCACGAAGGCAGGATAACACAAATGTAACATAAAAGCCACAAACAGAAAGCGCCAATTGATTCAAAACCCAAAGTTTTTGTATACAAAACAAGACTGAAAGAAGAAAAATGCCAGGTGATGATAGGTATGATAGGATGTTGGATGAGGATCATTTATATAAAAGGGCAGTAAAACTTCATTACCCCGATTCATTAAAGGGCAGTGCATTGCACATGGATCCTATCCTAGGAGATTATGAGGAAAGGTAGGAGTAAGTGGAAACTAAGAAAAAAAAAGATGCCACAAGGAGATATTGGAAGTCATTAACGTCCAGGATGACAGTGAGAGAAGTGCAAAAAATTGGCTCCATCTTGAATTGTTTGCACTGTGCACATTGCGTTTCTGCTTTAAAGTATTAACAGTGTTAATACTTTAAAGCAGAAACGCAATGTGCACAGTGCAAACAATTCAAGATGGAACACATCTACATACTCTGTTCCAGTGCACAGAGACATGGGCTGCCCTATGAATTAACCCTGCTTGTGTTCAGCAGTGCAACTAGGCATGCCCCCACCCTTTACCTGCCATTGAGACATGCAATTTAGGAAACAGTGATGGATGCCCAATGGCAAGCATTAAAGGGCATGTAAAGTCTAAAATAGAATAAGGCTAGAAATGCTGTATTTTGTATACTAAACATAAACATGAACTTACTGCACCACAAGCCTAATCAAACAAATAATTTATGCTTTCAAAGTTGGCTACAGGGGGTCACCATCTTGTAACTTTGTTAAACATCTTTGCAAGACTAAGACTGTGCACATGCTCAGTGTGGTCTGGGCTGCTTAGGGATTGTCATAAACAAAGCTGCTTGAGTTCTGCATGGCTGGTAAGTAAGGCGGGGGCTCCCCCTGCTGTTCATAAGTATGATTGTTTCCCTGCTCAGCAGTTAGGGACCATCTGACAATTCCTATCCACAGCAGTAAATGAAGGGAGCATTTCACTGCATACAGTCAGGCTTCTTATAAAAACGGTACACATTTTTTAATTAAAGTATATTGGAGATAGGTTTCTTTTTCATTAAAGAAAGTAAAAATGGGATTTTATTTTTTTGCCTTTACATGCCCTTTAAGGACAGGGCTGGCCTGTGCTTTCCAACACTGTACTCTGCACTGGATATTTTATCTGGCACAAGCTGTAGAGAGTAGCTAGACTCCAGATAAGTGGTGGGCGAATCTGGGCACTTTAGGTTCGCCGAATAATTCACGAAATGGCAAAAAAAATTTCCGAAACAGCGAAAATTCACATTGAAGTCAATGGGCGTCAAAATAATTTTGATGTCTGACAATATTTGACGCGAGCGACAATTTTTTAATGCGTGACTATTTTGTCCAAATGCATTAAAGTTAATGTGCGTCTAAATAGTTTTGATGTGTGACAATTTTTATGGCAATTTTGGCAACGCAGTTGTTATTATGTAACTTAAAATCTGGACTTTACTTGTTCTTAATGGGAGTAAAATATGATTCCACTTGTACATTGACACAAAGTCTGATGCAAAATAAGGAGACGCAGCTAACAGCTTATAAAGAGCCGTTATCTTCCAGACACAGTATCAGAGTGCTTCTTGCCCAGCCATTTCTTATGAAAGAGCCACTTATGGACATCTGTTTTTTTTAATTCCACTATGAGATTGATCCAGGGAAAATGCTGCCATCAGAACATGAATTCAACACCCACTCTGTTTCCTGGGATCCCGGCCGCAGCCAATACACAGCTGGCATTTATTTTTCTGGGAAATATTATACAAACATAAATAGGAAGCTATGGAAAGGTATTAGCATTCGCCTCATGTGCAAGAGCTTTATATTGAACATAATAATCAGAGCTGCACTCACCATACTGATGCTGTCCCTGTGTGATTCAAAGGGTAACAAAGCATTCATATTTATTAATCATTATATTGCCTGATCAAACTCAGCTCTTGAACTAGCAGAAGAACCTTGTTCTGTCACTAGGGGGACTTTGCACGAGAAGTAAATACGGAAGGAGGGGAGAGAGTTTATTGAAAGTGCGGATTAAGAAAAGATTGAAGAAGAGTATATCTTATAAACGGCAGTGCTCTACATTTTAATATGAATGATTTGTTTTAAAGGGTCTGTTTGCCTTCCAAACACTTTTTTTGGAGTTGAGTTGTTTTCAGATTGTTCACCATAAACAAAGACTTTATTCAGATGCTATCCATCTTTTATTTTTTGCCATTTTCCCAAAATGTAAGTTTAAAGTTTAATGTCCATGTCTCTGGCGTCTCAGACTGGCAGCTCAGTGATTCAAAAGCAGATTCTGAACTGTTACAATTTGCCGCATTTAGTTGATACCAACAGTGTCTTTGTATAAACACGTCACAGAGGCGCCTGACGTGTTTATACAAAGACACTGTTGTTTTTGCTCCCGTTCCACATTGCCTGATGAAGCAGGAAATGCCTGCGAAACGCGTTGCAATACTGTTTTGTGAAGAAACTATTACTGAAAATTACCACTTTCGTTGGTGTCTGCTTGGAGGAGGTAAGTCCACTACTACCTCCTCTGAATTACCCATTGGGGTTTTAAGTGTTTTTAGCTATTTTTATCCTTTTGGCGCCTCTGATTTGTCTTACTACTATATCGAGTCCACCTCCAGTGGAGGGGTATCATCCCCTTTTTCGTCTTCTACAGAGAGCGACGTCTTATTCCTGAGTGGGGTCACGATAATCTCCCCACCTGCCTATACAGTGGTTGCCTATCGGTAACCCTGGTTTGTGAGTATTAATTTGTTTACTCTACCATTACTCCCTGTAAAAACATATTACACTATTGGGGCTCTTGGTGTTCCTTTTTGTCTTCGTATAGCAGTTGTTATTTCTTGCACTAACTACTAATAAGCAGTTTGTTTAACATTGGATCCCACCTTCGTGGTTACCAGATTAGTTATTGGAGGAGGGGAATTGGTTAAATTCTACCTCCTTATCTGAAAACCTATGAAACATGTGGGGGAAGGGTGGGATATTATTTTTATGATTATACAGAGCTAACCTTGCAGATGGCAATCAGTTTATACAGTGTGTATGAATGATTAATGCAGAGAGTGCCTCTACTCATCATAGTAACCTTCCAGACACTGCATATCTTTCTGTTTTTAAATACTAATAAGTTTTGTGGTTTTTTTTGGGTAGGGTTTTGGGGCATGAAAAAATGTTGAATTATAGCCCTTTCATTCTCTTTTATTGTACCTGCTATAAATATCTTGGGCTAGGGAGCTGTGTGTCTGTGCAGTTGCCTTTAGAAACTGCTGTAGTACCAGAGCTGCTGTCCAGGGTGCTGAATTTATAAGATCCCTGCAATACAAATGTTTAGACTTAAATTTACTCTAGGTCAGTAATTATTAGACTTTTTTTTTGTTCAAACCCTTGAAATTAAACCTTTGTCTAAGTGCCCCCTTAAAGATCCAGCCTTTGGTCAGGGCACCCCTGATACTGGAGGACATTATAGTATCAGTTGATAATAGTCATATTAAGCCATGGAATAAATTGAACCATTGCAACCTTACATATTATTTCACACTAATGTGGCTCACAGGTCACTAAGGGGCTAGTGATGGGTGAACCTGACCTATTTTGCTTTGATAAATATTCCGGAAATGACAAAAATTCACCAAAATGCATTGAAGTCTATGGGCGACAACATTTTTTTTGACCCACAGCAAATTTTTTTTACCCATTAGAGTCTATTCGTGTTATCTTCCCAGTGAAACTTGGTGAAAAATTTTGCTCATCATGAGGGGCCTATTTGTTAAACCTCACATTTTTCTGTTCGAGTTTTTAAATGAGAAAAAGTCTAATTTTTAAAGGGGACAAAACCTCCAATTTTTCAAGATTTATTATGCAGCAAAGTTGCGAAAAATTTGAATCCAAAAATACTCCAGCTAAATCCTGTCAAAACCATGTAATCAAGTCAATGCCAGAAGGTCCCTTTAATAATTGCAACATGTTTTTTACCTTCGGGATACTCGATAGTTTCAGCTGCTTGGGCTGGGTTTTGTTCAATAATCTGATAAATTCAAGTTTTTTTGGGTGACAACTTGAAAAAGTCAAATCGAGTGTCAAATCACAATTGTTGCACATTTTGAATTGTCTCATCATTTTTTAATAATCTCTGCACCACCATCTTGTTTTCTATATGTGGTTGTGGCATGTGTCTAGGATAACACAACAAGGAATATGATATGTGAGCCATACATTATTTAGTTTCTTTTGTGATATAACTAGAGGGCTAAAACACCCCCATTTGATGGATAATAGATATATATGTACAGTTCCTTGATGACTGCCTTATAAATTATGAGCTGAAAATTGAAAATCCATTTGAGTCAGTCAGTGTTGTTCAGGCATGAACATCATTCATGGCGATAGTAGGGTGTTGGAGGGGGTCACATGTACAGCATTCGGGGCTTTCATAGATCTCAACCAGGCTTAGCGTCATGGCAAAGAGGGTAACTTACTTATAGATGCCCTGCTTTGGTTTGTTTGCATTCATTTAATAATGCAGTTTGGTTGACTTCTTAGAGTTTGGGTGTACACCCCTGTTAGACACCACAATGCATTATTCTCCCACTGTTCCCAATAGTATTGTATTTGTCACTCACTATAAATTTAGTGTTTAATCTTGTTTTGAGTATCGTTCCAGTTCAGCCTTGACATTTTTATCATTTTGCTGACGTCCATTTGGGACTTTGACCCTGGCACAATTATATTCTGTCCTTTTGCTTCTTGTTACTGACCCTTTCCCTGAATACGGTCTATTTCATATGCAAGGAATAAGCAATGGCTTAGTCTGCAATCACTGCGCACCTCTGTTCTCCAGCTCACCCTTTGGTTAGTGAGTAATCTTCAGCCTTCATCTGCTGGGGTTTGGTTTATTTCTGTACTCAAGGACATAATACAGTTATAGTATTGATAATTTTGCTTGTGATATCATCAAAGATGTTTGTTTTTTTTTTAAAAGGGAATCAATGAAGAAATCTTGTAAACATGAAATGGGCTTGTGTAGCAATGTACTGTGAACTGTATATAATAAAAGAAGCTGCGTGTAACAGCGGGGGTGCTTCAATTGCTTGGGAAAGTTGTACTGTTTGGTTCAGTAAAACATATATTTTTCCATCCCTGTGATTATTATGCATCTATCACAATTTGAGATATGATATTGAGGTACAGTGGGGACAACACACATGACCATGATTCCTATGGTAGACTTTAATACAGTAATACAGGGGGATTACCATGGAGTCATTTCGTTTTAATTATTGTTCACCCTTGAGTTAACTTTGTGTATAATTTAGAGCAGTGATCCCCAACCAGTGACTCGTGAGCAGCATGTTGCTCACCAACTTCTTGGATGTTGCTCCCAGTGGCCTCAAAGCAGGTGCTTTTATTTAATGATTCCTGGCTTGGAGGCAAGTTTTGGTTGCATGAACAACAAGTGCACTGTCAAACAGGGCCTTCTGTAGGCTGCCAGTCCCCATAGGGGCTACCAATGCCCTTATTTGGTATCCACAGGAACTTTTTTCATTTGGGTTTTTTCTTGTGTTGCTCCCCAAACTCCTTGTATATTTGAATGTGGCTCATAAGTAAAAAGCACAGCTGCCCCCCTATTGAACTTTAAATCTACCCTGTGCCCCCTGATGGTGGCCCTGGTTCATGAATTAGAGCATGTACCCAGGCAAGTCTTAATGCAGGTGATTCAGGGTTAGACTGGCGCATTTGGGGTCCACCGGAACCTTCTGGCAGTCACTGGGGACCCCCTCCCAACCTCCAATCTCCATGCCCCGAAAGACTCTCTGCGCATCAGCGTGAACAATGTGCAGTGTACAGTCCGACCCTGTGGGGAACATAGGGAAGTGAATAAAGTGGCCATAGGTAGAACATCAGGAAACAAGGGAAAGTTGTGCTCACCACTAATTTTTAAAACCATTAGGCGGGGGTGCAATGAGGCTGTGACCACAAAATACATGTAGACAAATACAAGAGTCCTCTGCACTCAACCCATTATCAAAATATTTAAGACAGGCTCATTTTGTGCATACTGCTACTGAAAAATGGTAGCTCTGGGGTTAAACCCAATCTGCACTTTTCTCTGCCACAGGTAAATGAAGAGCAATTATTTTGGGACACAAAATCTTCATACTTTTGCTTTCACTGCAAATTGCTCTGGAGGAAAACTGGAGCTGTATAATTAGCACTTTTTGGAGAATGTCACACTCTGCAAGTGACACCTGCCAAGTACAGCGATCAAACTGTGTCCCTGCTGCTCATTCAGCTTGGATGGCTCAGGAAATGTAATATTCGATTTCAAAATACGACTGTATTAATACTGTATTAGAGTAGCTTCATTACTATAAGTATGTGTGACTGCGGTACATTTCAGGTATTTAATAGCTATCTGGGATTCTGTCAGTTGAGCAGGTGTGTGTGTGTGTGTGTACTGTGGGACTGCAACTGAGGCCAGCACTTAAGGGCACTTTAAATATATACACAAATATAATATATATATATATATATATATATATATATATATATATATATATACTGTATATATATATATATATATATATATATATATCTATATATATATATATATAATTGTCCAAACTTGAGTGGAACACTGTACCAAGTCCAATACCCAGTCTGCAACTGACAAAATTATAACAAATTATATATAATAAAAAAATGTTTAGAATGTATAATGCAGAAAACAGCTTTATTTTGTCATATATACAATTTAACATTTCAAGGCTCCCGCCTAGGGTTGTTACCTTTTCTGGGGCTGGAAAATGGACAGGGGGGCGAGCTGGGTATTGTCAGAGGTGGGGCAGGGCCGGTGATATCAGGGGTGGGACTGATAACATGGCAATCTGTGATTGGCTGATCACAATATCATTATTTTCAATGTACAAGGACAGCCCTTCCAAATACCGGGCTGCCCAGGTGACATCTGGTAACCCTACTCCTACCTTTTTTTGCCAAGCAACATGATAATGAGTAATAAAAATGATCTATTATCCAAAAGTCCATCATCAAGAAAGTTGCAAATTATGGGAAGGCCATCTCCGATGGAGTCCATTTAAACATAAAAGTTAAAATTATTTTGTTTTTCTCTGTAATAATAAGATATATGTTATAAGATATCATTATACCTTTCTGGAGGCAAAACATTATTGTTGGGTTTAAATGGGTTGTCCACCTTTAAGCTAATTTTTAGTATGTGTTAATACTAAGCAACTTTCTATTTGGCCTTTTTCTTTTTCTTAGTTTTTAAATTATTGCCTTCTTCTTCTTTCCAGTTTTCAAATGGGGTCACTGACAAATGCTCTGTAAGGCTACAAATATATTGTTATTGCTACTTTTTATTAATCATCTTTCTATTCAGGCCTCTCCTATTCATGTCTAAGTTACTCATTCAAATTAGAGTTTCCACTGGCCAGACAGCCCGGTATTTGGAAGGGCTTTCCTGGGTGAAACCTTCCTGTCCAGATTTCCAAATTAGGAAATCCAGACAGGACATTGAAAATAATGACATTGTGATCAGCCAACCACTGATCACCACGTCATCAGTCCCGCCCCCCGACCTCACCAGTCCCGCCCACCTCCATCATTATCCCTGCCCATTTTCCGGCCCCAGCAAAGGTGGCAACCCTAATTCAAATCAGTGCATGGTTGTTAGGGTTATTTAATGCTGAAAAACCCTCAGGGCCGCTTCTGCCATGAGGCAAGGTGAAACCCTTGCCTCAGGCGGCAGCCAGCAGCCAGTTACAAGTGGCGGCAAAAAGCCGCCTCTTGTAACTTTAAGAGCCGAACTTCCGGGTTTTAACCCGGAAATTGGGCTCCGCTAGTGCAAAGAGCGCTATTGCGCTCAATGCACTAGCGATCCTGCCCCCTGAAACCCGCTCCGACGCTAATTTTTAAGCGTGGAGCGGGAGAGGAGGGGGGCAGCATCTGGGCTGCTGCCTCAGGCGGCAGCAGCCCCAGAATCGGCACTGAAAACCCTTAATTGTTTTTAGTAGAATTTCAGTTCCATCTCCTTTGGATTGTAAGAGCTTGCAATCAGGACTCTCTATTCTTCATCTTCAGCCCCTTCCTAATGCCAGGTTTGTCTGATCTCTGTGGTACAGAACCATGGGCTGTGTTGGTGCTTCATAAATAATTCCATTAAGGATAATAATATAATAAAAGTGATTTGGTAAGTATGCTTAAAAAGGGCTCATTTACAAACAGAGATGCTAAGCTACACATGTACAGTTGCCCATAGCAACCTATGAGCAATTAATTTAAATCAGTCTAATATCAGTAATAAAATTAGTTGTTGGTTGTCATGGGCAATTACACTGGTGCAACTTAGCATCTAACTCATGTAGAAGAGGACTAACTGAGTATCAGCCGGCCAGTTCCTATACAGATATTTGTTGTTGGAGAAATAACTGCATTCCTATACAATATGTCTAAAATATGTATAATCTATATTGTCTTTTATGTTTCTGAACCTGGTCTATGTTGCATACAGGCCTGGACTGGGAGTCAAAATAGGCCCTGCCATTCCAAGTCCACAGAAGCCCAAACAGCCCCCTGCCAGTCCAAACAGCGCCCTTCCAGCCCACTATATGGTGATTTTCTATGGAACCATACAGCAGCCCCTCTGGCATTTGCCAGAACCCACAGATTGCCAGTCCGGGCCTGGTTGCATAGACATCGGGATTATTTATTAAAGTCTGAATGCTAAAAACTCAAAAAAAATCGATTTTTGTTTTAGTATAAAATACTAATTTTCAGTGGGGAAAAAAAAAACTTGATTTATTATAACCTGAGGCTGTAAAAAGTCTGAATCTGAAAGTACTCCATCTTCAACCTGTCAAGGTCCTGTATAAGTCAATGGCAGAGGTCCTATTTGCAATTTGAAGATATTATTGTCTGCATTGGGTTTTTACAATAATCTGAACATTTCAGGTGTTTCTGTCGATTTCACGGAAAATTCTGACTTTTTGGGTGCCAAATCCGGGTGAGAGGAACGAGCAGCGACAACAAAACCCCGAGTAGGATTGTGCGGACAGCAAGTAACACACTCGCAACTGTGACCAGAAGGATCCTGCAAGTACTAACCATACAGGGGCTCTTTCTTTGTGTCACGGTTACGCACAATTGTCTTTTCATTTCATTTTGTTTTGGAGGGGAGCGGAGAGGTGTGGACGGCGGAATTTGAGAGTTTGAGACCAATTACCGGGAAACGCTACAAAACAAAAGATACATCTGAACTGATAAGAGACACATAATTCGGTGGAGTGCGAGAGACTCAAAAACATTTTGGTAAAAATTTATTGTAGGAAGCGCACAGGATCTCATCTAATATTTCTGTCTTTTGGGGTTGGAACCCTGTTTTTTGTTGTGCATCCGATTACATTGAGGGTGCAGGGTGCCGGCCTATTCATTTATCAGCTCCATTAATAACATGCATGTTTGGGAAGGTCAGGGGGTGGAATGGGTTAGCCTGTGTGCCCAGTGTCAGATTGGAAGGTCTGGCACCCACTGGGCCCCCCCACCCCCCACCCCGGCCACAACCCCCCTTTTCCCACAGACCCCCACATCAGTGGCAATCCCCCATGAGTACATTATTTTCTCTACTTACAGTCACAATTGGCCAGAGGGGAGGTCAGATTGCCGCACCCAGGGTTTCAGATGGGATACGGGTCTGAAGGGCCGGGGCACCCATGGATACATTGCTACCAAATGCAGGCAGCAATGTATTCATAGGATGCACAAAGGGCCATGTGCTTCATAATGGTGCACAGAGACCTACAGCAATTCATCTACAGTATATTCATAGCAGGAAGCAAACAACATGGCAGATTGCACCCATTTTTATTTTGTACTTTGACCCTTCCTTGCACATAGTAAATGAGCCCTAATGAATACACTGTTTTTGTTTAAAATGTGAATGCTCATCTAATTGCATTGACTTAAAAGACATGGTCATACTGTATGATTGGCAGACAGCAGACAACTAGAGCAAGGAATAAAGGAAAAAAAGAAGAAAGGGCACTTTCTGTAATAATATGTACGATCTAAAGCAGGATGACTTTACTGCAGGGAGATCATGTTGGGCTAATCCAGTTGACTTTATTTGAAATCTGAGCACCATTGTGCATTGTAAATATTAGATGATGCCTACTTATCTGATTTATGGATTGAATGTGCACTGTAAGAATGTTGTTATGAAAAAGCACTACATGGCGAGAATTAAACATCTGAGTGCTGTAAGTACTTGGAATAAATGCTACATGCATTTACTGTATATGTAAGGAGGGTAAGGATACATTTTCAGATTAGTAAACAATGACTGCCCAGCTCTTCTGAAGCTCCCTTGTTCGATCTCTGTTCTGAGATATTCATATATACTGTTTATATATAATATATATATATATAATTCTAAACATAAAGGTTTCAATGTAAGGTGTGAATAGGTTTTTTGCAGTGAAAGCTGTGAATGTCTCCCTGAAGGGGTTGTACTGGCAGATATATAAGATTAAGAGACTATTTTAGATATTATATTTAAGAAAGGGATAGGTGACTTTTTAGCAAGGGATAAAGTGCAAGGTTTCTAAAATTAACTCATAGTAAATTTGATCCAGGGACTGGTCTGGTTGCCCTTGGAGAGTCAGATTTGAAATTAGAGAACATTTTCTGCTTCAGTACAATAAACTTTTGTCATTCATATATATCACAAAAAGACATTGCCAGAGCTTGGTCTAACCTACGCTGTAGCATTGACCAGCTTCTTCCTTCTGTAAGAATTCCAGTGTAACCCACATTCTGGGGTTGACCAGCTGCTAAAAATGATAAAAAGCCATTTGTACACAGAAAGAAGGAGAACGATTGCCAGAGCACAGTTTGCCTTTAAAATAATTAATAAAAACAATGAGGTGTTAGTACCATTTGACCAAAATATGTAAACTCCCGTGCCACATCAAGACCCCTCTGTACTTGAGTCTTACACACCACCCGTCAGATGTGGATACTCCATGATGTGTCTTCAATCTGACGAGATGAAATCTGATGGTGTCTGAAAGGCCTTTTTTTTTATTGAAATACATTGAATATCGAATGTAGGTGCATGAACAAACTACTAGGGATGCACCAAATCCAGGATTCGGTTCCGGACTTGGCCAGGATTCGGTCTTTTTCAGCAGGTTTCAGATTCGGGCTGAATCCTTCAACCCGACCAAACCGAATCTGAATCGTAATTTGGATACGCAAATTAGGATTCGGAACGGTATTCGGCCGAATCTTTCGCGAAGAATTCGAGGGTTCGGCTGAATCCAAAATAGTGGATTTGGTGCATCCCTACAAACTACAGCATCTGACTTTATCTGAGCTGACTTTACATTGTAAGAAAAGGGGGGGGGATCAGATTTTGTAGGATCTTACAAATCATTTGTTGTTGCATGGTGTTGCATGGTGTTGTGTGCAGTTGCATTGCAAGATCAGATAAAATATCTGATCCACAAAACCAGATCAAAATCTTCTGTGTTGTTTTACCCAAAAATCTCCTTCTCTTTTACTAGAACTCCTGAGTTAAGGGTAAGTGCAACATGGTCTTACTACTCAGTTACAATGTTTGCGGGGGACATCATTTTAAATGCTCTACAGACTTAGAACGGCAGGGATGAGCGAAACATTTTACTGTGTTTCATTGTAAAAAAAACACCCATAAATTCTAATATATACCGTATATACTCGTGTATAAGCCGACCCGCGTATAAGCCGAGGTACCTAATTTTACCTAGGAAAACTGGGAACCTGTATTGACTCGTGTATAAGCCTATACTACACTTTTGCCTGCAGGGTCACATTTTCCTTTCCCGGCACAGCTACATTTTACTAAAAGCTGCTCCCCACTCCCTCCCTCCCTCCCTCCCAGACAAGCAAGTGGAAATAAAGCTCTGAAAAAAGCTCCCCCCCTGCAAGCAGCCTCTGTAGTTTCAGGTCTCCCGTGCACATTTCTTCATACATTCCTTTCCCTCTGTAACACCGCCTCCCACACAGACAGGCACGGGAAATAAAGGGAGACTGACCGTGTATTTGTTCCTTGCCGAACATTCTTTTCTATGCGCTGAGCACTGACACCCGCGAGTATAGACGGTGCTGTTTCAGGTGAATTAGGCTGCTTATGTGACATTTGCGCATGTGTCAGTGCTCAGCGCATAGAAAGGAATTAAGCCTACACTGAACTACATCTCCCATGATCCCTAATCAGCCAGAGGTTAAAAGCCCCACTAGACTAGATGCCTAGTTTGCATCACATTCGCACCAATAGCCATGAAACTGTCTGACCTTTCAGAGCCTCCTGGAGCCGGTCGACGTCCATTGCCGGAAGAGGAGGGTGTCACACACACACCGGCTGCCTCCCTTTGCTCCTCGCTCTCAGCCCCATCCGTAATCGCTTCCTCCGTCACAGTGAGGGAAACCCACAGGAGGGAACGAGGTCCAGTCCCCTGCCTCCGGTGACCATGCTAAGCGAACTGAGATCCCAGAAGCTGCCGCGCAATAATGGCGCTTGTGACGTCACCAGAAGGAGAGGCCGGAGTAGGCAGCAGCTTGTCTGATACTGGGCACTGGGAACGAGCACGCAGCAGCAGGGGAGAGACTCGGTACTGAGACTCGCGTATAAGCCGAGGTAGACTTCAGTGCTGAAAAACTCGGCTTATACGCGAGTATATACGGTAGTTAAACAATATTGCATGGTTTGAAAAATGTTGAGGAACAAACGCCCGACTTTTGACTTTTGAATTTTCGGTGAAGCAAAACAGTTCAGATTCGACAGTCCCATGTAGGACTTATATACAATAAGGGGTCCTGATGTGACAAGTGAGCTTACATATTTTGGCCAAAGTGTGGCACATGTATTGGACCTGATATCCAGACAGCTTGGGACCTGGGTTTTTCCTTATAAGTGGTCTTTATGTAATTTGGATCTCCGTACCTTAGATTTGCTACAAAATCATTTAAACATCAAAGCAAATTAATATATAAATAAAAATAAATAATAAGGATTAATTATATCTTAGTTGGGATCAAGTACAAGCTAATGTTTTATAATTACAGCGAAAAATTTAAAATTCTGAATTATTTGATTAAAATGGAGTCCATGGGAGATGGCCTTTCCGTAATTTCGGAGCTTTCTGGGTTGTGGGTTTCAAGAAAACATATCCTATAGATGCAAGGAGAGTGTTTAGCCTCCAGAATCTTAAGTAAGCAAGCATCATTGAGCATATACATCTTTTTAATAGACAAAAGCCATCAATATCCTGTAAATTATATCCTTATAAATGGATTTTAGTGGTGTCATCAGTTATAAACGGTGCTTAGTGATGTAATTTTTGTCACATGACTCACTAAAACTTATTATAATAAAGTACCCCTTTTTGGAAAATATGAGGATATTAGAAGTAACCTCGGAGTTCCATAAATGAAGTCGGCCTTCGGCCTCGTGCTTTTTTTTATGGTCATAGAACTCCTCGGTGACTTATAAGATCCTTATATTTTACAATAGAGGGTATTTTATTCACTGTATAATAGGTGCCTAATGGTGTCACTTGTGTCACATGAGCCGCCGAAACATGTGTATTATAATAAACAATGTTTTGTCATTTATTATCCTTATACTTAGCAGAAAGTACGATTCTCTGTATAAAGTACAGTAGGAAATATGTTATCTCATATATATAATATACAGTAAAGGGACCATTATCCCACACACATATATTTATATTCATGTGCAGAACCAGTAAGTAGCTAGTGTTTTATTCATTTTTTGTGTTGAGAGCAGGAGGTTTCATGCATTTATATCACTGATTTTTCTCCCTTTAACTTTGACTTTACGTGTCTGGCAAATGATTTAGGAAGGACGGAAAGCATGGATGTGGCCAAACAATATCCACCAAGTATATTTTTAAATAATTAAAAAAAATAAACCTCCCGACCTCCATTAATGCTTAAAGGAAATGTGCGCAGAAGAAGAGCACTGCGATGCATTATTATATGGCTTTTTTTAAAGGTAGAATACATGTGTGTGAGTGTTTGCCTTTTAAATAGACCATTCACTTCCTTCATTTGCTTTGCACTCAAAATTCTTTCTAAGGGCTCATCCAGATAATCAGTTCTGCCTGTGCTCCTCTGCCAGCTAAACAAGACTAAATTAAAATACATTTATAAGTTTGGACATGCAGTAGGCTTCACTTATTTTGAAATTGAAGAGATGGGTATTGGGTTCCATAGCCACATAAGAAGTAGAGGGAAAAGGTAAGAGATCATAAAATCATTATATTCTAGTTTGTTGCAGGGCCCCGTCCTTACAGTACAGGTATGGGACCTGTTCTTCAGAATGCTCAGGACCTGGGTTTTGCTGGATAATGGATCTTTCCGTAATTTGGTTCTTCATATCTTAAGTCTAGTAGAAAATCATGTAGACATTAAAGAAACCCAATAGGCTGGCTTTGCTTCCAATAAGGATTAATTATGTCTAAGTTTGGATCAAGTACAAGGTACTGTTTTATTATTACAAAGAAAAAGGAAATTATTTTTATAAATTTGGATTACTGAATTATAATGGAGTCTATGGAAGGCAGCCATAGAAGGGAGCTTTTTGGATAATGGGTTTCTGTATTCCATACCTGTACTAAAGTGGAACTATCTTGATATAAACCCAAACTGCAGTGGATGTTTAATCTATTTTCACAAATAATGCCTTTGACAAAGCCTGCTAATGTCAGGAGCATTGTAGATGAGTTAGGCAGGGGGACTGAACAAATACTAAGGGGCCGATTCACTAACTTCGAGTGAAGCATTCGAAGTAAAAAAACTTCGAATTTCGAGTAGTTTTTTGTGCTCCTCGACTATCGAATTGGCGTAAACTCGCCTGAGTAGAATGATTCGAATAGATAGAGCGCAAAAACGCTGCGACTATTCGCCATTCGATAGTCGAAGTACTGGATCGAGCGCAAAAACGCTGCGACTATTCGCCCATTCGATAGTCGAAGTCTCTTTTAAAAATACTTTGACTGCCTACTTCGCCACCTAAAACCTACCGAATTGCTTTAAAAGCCTATGGGAAAGTCCTATAGGCTTGTTTTCCAAGTTTTTGATTGAATAAAAAGGCATTCGATCGAATGAAAATCCTTCGAGCGAATATTTGATCGAGCGCCTATTCGCCAGCACGTAAATTCGCCCGAATTGCCTATTCGATTCTATTCGATTCTATTCCCGAGTCGATTTTCGAGGGATTTAACCCCTCGAAAATTCGACCCTTGATGAATTTGCCCCTTATTACCATAGGCCATCGATTCACAGCTGAACCGGGAGGGGAGCTCTGTGGGTGAAGGGGTGGGCGATCAACTGAGCCTTTTCTGGGGTAGAATTTATCTAATGTGAGCCTACGGCGTGTACCACAACTCGTCTTTACCTATGATACAGTAGGTCAATTTTTGATGCCACCCAACTCAACTATCTCCCTCTATGGAATTGGGAGGGTCTGTCTGAGGGTTAAAGGGGGGCATGTATCATTGGTGGATTGTGTAGGCAGATCAGTGACCCTTGTTTGCAGTTTATGTGTGATTGATCCGTACAATTGCCACTTCACTTACCCGTCTCTCTTGCCAGGAAACTCTGAGGATTAAACTGAGGGTGAAGGGGAGGCTGTTTAACTGTGGTTCAGAAATGAACCGGCGAGAAGCTGGGCAGGTGGGTCTGGTACCCACTTTTCTGTAGGTCACTGGACAATTGTCTTTATTCCTACCCCGTGATTACTTTAATGCTCCATTACAGACCTAACAGATTTGGTCTATTTCCTACCTCACGGCCTGTAGACATCTCATAACCTATTTTCAGTTTACTCATCTCACTGTTCCTAACCTTATTTTAAACGTTTTCCTGAACTCATGGTTTTTATGTAATTCATTAGTAAAAGTTAAGTTTTGATTTGTTACTTGAGTTATCGGATCCTATGATAGGGGGTGCAACTTTAAGGGTTAGCTTTTTTCTCTTTTCAATTACCATCTTTTCACAAATAGGCATAGTAAAGTGCTGACACTTGCAGGAATCGGCCAATTAGAGCAGGTCAAATCTGTCAGTGCCTCACAGCGCGAGGGTGTTGGTTGCAGCAATGGCAATAAAAGTTAGGTTGTTGAACAACTGTTAAAGACATTTTTACAAATGTAAAAAAAGATATAAATAAATATAAAATTTTGAATTTATTTTAGGGACAGCATTTGTTTTATTTTTATATATTAGCGAAGTTTTCCTTGGTGATTTTCCCTTCTGTTACTTACACAAAGGTATTTTTACTCAGCTTGTATTCTTAGCCTTGACAATGGTGCCACTGGCTTTCTGGCTTGCCCCTACAACAAACACCTTACATTCTATTGAATCCTATTGAAAGGAGCTAAAGAGGGTGTGCCTTAACAGACAAGGAGGAGCCGGTCTGCTTCTATAAAGTGTGTGTCCATCTATATAAAGGCCATGAATACAACATCCACAGCAGAGAAAGTTCTGTGTCATAACAGAATTTATATTACTATGTTTAAAAAACATCTATTCTTATGTTATCTTAACATAATAAATATCTGAATGAAAAGCATGAAATAGGATTTAGACAAGCTGTTTGTTGACAGTGTCTTGAGATCTACTGATCACCAACTAAAGGTCTACTGGTAGATTCCTATCTACCTCTTGGGCACCCCTGATCTAAATGAAGCTCAGGTATTTTCCAGCACTATGTAGAATTCTGCAAGAAAATATCAGTGTATTGTGGACTTATCTGCCCCCTGCCTTTCTTTTTACTTTACTGTTGGCAAAGCTGGCTTTTTTTTGAGCTGCAACTCCAAAGTAACATTGCAGAGCCTTCTTGCATTCAATTGACATTCTTAGCTTTACAATGGGATTAAAGAAGGCTTAACTTGGCAAATCACTTTAATGCATTAAGCCTTTGTATTTGCTGAGATAGAGACTTAATAAATCAAATTGCCCATCGAATTCTGCCCCTGGGGGGCCGCAGGAAAGCAAAGGGCTTTGAAAGTTAAAAGAAGGGTTTTGTTAAATGTACTGTATGTTGGGAAGCTTTGAAACAGAATCTAGTAGTAAAGTAGAAGTTTTACTTTTAGTGAAGAGTAAGAGGACTCCAGTGGGTCACTTTAATAAAGTAGGAAGGGATGGCAACAACGATGCCCAAAAAGCCTAGTTATTAGTTGGCTGCACAGGTCATGGTGGGATAGGGTAGAGACATATGATACATGAGTTTGTTTGGATAAGGGTTGCCAACTGGACAGAGAATTACCAGCACTAAGCACATCATCCCAACATATAAGAACATCATTCAACTGGTCAAACTAGTTAAACACATTCTGATAAACTGGCACAGGTATCAGGTATGAGAAATGTGTCAATTCTTTAAAAACTTTCCAAAAGTTTTGATAAATGGGGTATATATGGAACTGCTTGGAGTCCTTCAGTATTATATTTGATAAATCTGTCCATAAATTTACTGTATGTTTCTATATAAACTAAGATCATTTCATGGTCTTTTTAATTTTAGGCTACTTTTAGCAAGTCATCACCAGTGGCTTCTGCCCATGGCCCTTGGCCACAAGATATTTGAGTTAACACTAGAGGAGAGCTGAAAGGTTGTGGGCAGAGAGGTGGAGAACAAGTCAATGGGAAAATAACTATACAGTCAAATCCTTCGTTTCAATTAGATAATAAGTTATAACTGATTCCTGCTTAATTGACCATCCTAATAGGTGATCTGCACTTTTAATATGGGAATAATTATAATACTACTGACAGTAGTAAACAGGGTTTCAAGATCCTACTCCTAGCTATTGGCCATATCTTATCTGTTCTCATTATAATTCTCTAGGTTCTAGTTGTTATTCCAGTGGTAAGATGGTGCCAATATTATAGTTAAAGAGCATTGATGTGCAAAGCCTTATAATTGGTTTAACATATACATGTCCAAATACAGATGAGAAGGTTCCAGAAGCTAGAGATAATTAATTGGTTGGTATACGGACAATGGAAAAATGCTGAAATGGCAGTTGGTCAATGGATCAAGTATTAAGGAAAGGATAAAAGTAACCAAGGACTAACTCAGTGTGTCAGCCAGTGCCCAACCATTGCAATCATTAAATGGTCACTAGAGACCCAGTTTCCAATCAATTTCCTGTTTCTCCCTGCATTCACCATAACGTCTGACTCACTTCTGGATTATTGGCTGTCACTGCTATTGATTTTCCAATATCTTTTGATGAACGTATCCGTCAGTCCTTCAGATCTCATAAGAGCAGAGCCTTCTATGCCTTTGTTGCCTGTATGTTATAGTATATAATCTGTAATAGTTATTTGAAAAAGCATTCTGATTGGAAACCATTTCTACTGTAGAGCTGATTGATACACAATATTTGCAATTTGTTAAAGGGGAACTCCGGCTTCAAAACCAATTTGATAAAAGAGGCCCACATAACACAGAAACCCCTAATATATCCATCACAGTTGCCTGTTTCTTCAAAAAGTATGAATAAATTCCATTTTCTATGCTGAAATCCAGCTGTTTAACAGTTCTTCTCCTGGCAGGGAAGGAGGGACTAAACACTGATGTTACAAATTGTAACAACTTCTCCACAGCTTACAGACAGCATGCAGGAACTACATAACCCACAATGCATTGCACTGTGATGTTCCGTTCCTTATTGAAATCACCTGTGCAGGGAATTGTGGGTTTTGGAGGATGCAGACTGAGGACAGATGGCTGTTGATACAAAGTACCAGTAGTCAGCCAGCTCAGCAAAGTAGTCAGACAGATAAGCAGAAGAGCAGGGAACTGTCAGAAACCATTAAAAACCATTAAAAATCATGAAAAGACTGCATATTTATAATTGATGTATATAGCAAAGTTGCTTGAAATTATGTTTACTTTTCAAAAAAGCTCAAGTTATGTTTTTGTGGAGTTCCCCTTTAATAAGAAGCAAATATAGATATACATTATTTCCAGTTCCAGCTCTTCAACATCTAGTGGAAATTTGACTATAGCAACATTAGGAGGAGAATTTGAGGTGTGTAGGGTGCAAAGGCAAGATATATAGGAAACTGTAATCCATTCCATCCATCATATTTTCTCATCTTGTCAAGATTGTTGCTTTGGTAACTTAAGACTAGTCTGTACTATTAAATTCTATATAATTATATTTTTAAGTTATACTTCTATAGGAATATTGTAGTTTTCCAATACTGTGGAATGCAACAATATCATTAGTTGAACTGGGCTGGTGGGACACTGGGAAAAAAGAAAAATCCCGGTGAGACCAGCCTGAAACCCTGGATGACCTCCCCCAATTTCAGCAGCAAGGGAGAATGCAAGGTACATGTGTATGGGGGGGGGGGAGTTGCCGCATCAGGTGGACCTCACAACTAACGTTGCAGTGCTCAGATAAGACCTGTAACCAGCAGTGCCAGCAAATGATCTACAGAACCAACTCCAATACCCTTGACAACCCCTAGGTATATATTTACTACTTTGCTACAATGCTCTGCTGAGTAGTTCTCCAATACTATGGAATGACACTATTCAATCTCACCTCCTAAAAAGATGTTTGTCTTTTGTCACAATGTGCTGCTGGGTGGTTCTCTGATACTACTGAATAGAGCAATCTCATTGTCAAATGACTCCGTGGATTATTTCAGAAGGCAGATTTTTTTTTCAACAAAAAAATTAACATTGACCTCCTCCCAAATATGAGAATGGTCCCAGAATTGCTTTGTTGCATTTGGTTGTTCCCTATGGAATGCTGAAATCTGATCATCGATTCATTCTTAACCATCTCCTGTATGAGTGGGTGGTATCTGAAAAATTGTGCTGCATTCTGTCCTTAAAAATATCATGTGTAGTAAGATGACCCATATATATATATATATATTAGGGATGCACCGATTCGGCCAAACTTCAGAATCCTTCCTGAAAGATTCGGCTGAATACTGAACCAAATCGGAATCCTAATTTGCATATGCAAATTAGGGGTGGGAAGGGGAAAACATTTTTTGCTTCCTTGTTTTGTGACAAAAAGTCACGTGATTTCCCTTCCCACCCCTAATTTGCATATGCAAATTAGGATTCAGTTCGACCAGACAGAAGGATTCGCCGAATCCAAATCCTGCTGAAAAAGGTTGAATCCTGGGCGAATCCCAAACTGAATCCTGGATTCGGCGCATCCCTAATGTGTGTGTGTGTATATATATATATATATATATATATATATATACTATATGTACAGTATGTATATATATATATATATATGGGATTCCTTATCTGGAAACCCATTATCCAGAAAGCTCTGAATTATGTAAAAGCTGTCTCCCATAGTGGGACATTCACTAAGAATCATAGTTGCGCTACAAATGCCTGAGAAACTTCAAAACATCAAATAAAATTTTTATTTTGCCCTACACATGTGCCCACTATATAGTTAAGTTGCCATGAGTTAGGAAATGTAGGGGGGAAGGAGGGGAGCCCCAAAAAAAAAAAATTTCGATCTTTTTCAGCCTATCACCCATAATATACAGTAGAAAAAACGCCAGCGTTTTTTGTGATTTATATAAAAATTTAACTTTTTTTGAAGCAATCCCTATCTACTCTATTGCGCTTCGCCTGGTCTGAGATGGTGAAGGAAGTCTAGCGTAAAAGGTAGCGTTCAGAACAATACGCGTGTTAGTGAATTTGCGTAGTTACGTCCGTTGCGAAAATTCGCCAGGCGTAAAGGTGCGAAGTTACACTAGCAAAGTTACGCCAGCGTCCCATGCTAGCGAATTGACGATAGCGTTAGGTGCTTTGGCGCATAGTGAATTTGCCCCCCAGACTCCATTTTAGCCAAATAATCAATAAGATTAAGATTTAATTACTCATTATTGGAAGCAAAACCAGCCTGTTGGGTTAATTTATTGTTTAAATGATTTTCTCATAGACTTAAGGTATGAAGATCCAAATTACAGAAAAATCCATTATCCGGAAAACCCCAGGTCCCGAGCATTCGGGATAACAGGTCCCATACCTGTATATACTGTATTATCTTTGTTTAAGTGTTACATCAATTGACTTACTGGATGTCAAAATTATCTGCCCAGTAATAAATAGAAGACCAATTTCAACGAAAAAGTCTAAGTATCAATGAAGCAGAATGAACATGTGAGAATCAGTTTAGGGTTGAATGGGCAAGGGAGGAATTGCTTTTGAGGGATAAAGTGTTGAAGATACATGGGAAAACTTGCGGGTATGTGACAAGCATAGGAAATTATCATGTTCAGTTGTGTAATCAGAAGCAATGTTTGGGGTAATTGGGTTACAGGGCTGTTGCCTTTTGGGGCTTAAGAGGCAAGAAGAGGTGAGTGTTGAGTTATGTGTATAGATAGATTATGCTGTGGTTGGGTGGAAATGAGTTGTACTCTGTAATCCACAAACATACTAAACAGAGGACATGAACTTTATTGGATTCTCCTAGTGACTAGATATTTTGCCAGCATACGGCACAGGTGGAAAAATTGAGTGACTTTGACAGACAGAGGTATTCATCAGCAGACATGCATTTCTAATTGAAAATTTACAGTTTTGAACTAATCAGAATGTATTTCTCAGCTGTTTCTTTTCCCACCCCCTCTTCTCAGCAGCTTTTACCACTGCGCTGGCCTACAAATAGCAAGCAGCAAATTGCCCGAAAAGCAGGAACATTATCTAAATTAGGAATCTCCAGAAATCAGAACTTTGCAAAAAGATGAAAATAATCTGTTAGGCATAAATACTTCTCATCCATCTCCAGACAGGTTTGTTTTTGTTCATTTGTATCATGAGTTCTAAACTTCTACACTTATATAATGAAAAATTCTACACTTATAAAATGAGTCAAGTGTATACTCATAGGAAAGTAAGAGGTGGGGTAGGTTTGCTTCTCCCTTCCCGCTGTACTTTTAAAGTTTTTCCACCTGTTCCCTCTTTATCATTCTCCTCATTTGAGGCTCACTGCATTAGGCTCTTTTCTCCTGTTTCACTCTGCATTGCTGTTATATATCGACCAACAGGACCAACTGCACAATTTCTGGACAACTTTGCTGCTTGGCTTCCTTACTTTCTTTCATCTAACATCCCATCCATCATATTAGGTGACTTAAATATTCCCGTTAACAACATTAACAACTCTTCTGTCTCTAAACTTCTTTCACTAACCTCCTCCCTAGGCTTATCTTTGTGCTCAGACTCCCCCTCTCACTCCAATGGTAATGCTCTGGATCTCATATTTACCAGACTCTGTTCAACCTCCAATTTTACTAACTCCCCATTTCCCCTCTCTGATCACAATATGCTCACATTTCAACTCTCACTAACTCCCTCCTCACCCCCTGCTATTCCCCAAACACGTACTTACCGTGACTTGCAAGCTGTAGACATGTCACATCTCTCTTCTTCCTTTGACTCTATTCACTCTGATATCTCAGCCATCTCATGTCCTAATGTGGCTACCTCTGTCTACTATAGTACTCTCACCACTGCCCTAAATGAGCTTGCTCCTATAAAAACTAAACGTTCTCGACCCAAACCACTTCAACCTTGGCATACTGCTCATACAAAAGCGCTCCAAAGACACTCTGCACTTGAGCGTCGCTGGCACAAATCCCGTTCAGAATCAGACTTTTGGAGCTACAAATCTGCCCTGCGCTCCTTTAACATCAGCCTCTTCCAAGCCAAACAAACATACTTTACTTCACTCATTAACTCCCTTTCTAAAAAACCAGCACAACTTTTCTCCACCTTTAACACTCTCCTTTCCCCTTCTCCACCCCCTCCATGCACATCTGTCTCTGCTCAAGATATTGCTGAGCACTTCAAAAACAAAATTGACACTATCAGAAGGGACATTACACTACTCAACCCCCCTAGACTTCCACCACCCTCCCTCCACACTCCCCAGTCTCTCCTGTGCTCCTTCACCCCTGTCACTGATGAGGAAGTCTCAAAGCTTTTGGCCACTTCTCACCTTACCACCTGCCCGCTTGATCCAATTCCCTCAAAACTTCTCTGCAATACCAATCCTTGTCTAATCAAAGCCTTAACTCACCTATTTAATCTTTCGTTCTCAACTGGACTGTTTCCTTCACAACTAAAACATGCTCTTGTCACCCCCATTCTGAAAAAACTCTCTCTTGATCCCTCCAATCTTGACAACCTCCGACCTATCTCTCTGCTACCTTTCGTCTCTATACTACTTGAGCGCCTAGTCTACAACCGACTTACCTCATTCCTCTCTGACAATAACCTACTGGACCCCCTACAATCTGGTTTTAAGCCACAACACTCCACGGAAACTGCCCTGACTCGACTAACTAATGACCTCTTAACCGCTAAAGCCAACAATCATTTCTCACTACTAATACTGCTTGATCTCTCAGCCGCATTTGACACTGTAGATCACCCTCTCCTCCTCCAGTCCCTCCAGTCGCTTGGCCTTCGTGACACCGCCCTGTCCTGGTTCTCTTCTTACATCACCAATCGTTCCTTCAGTGTCTCCTACAATGGAGTATCATCTTCTCCCCTACCTCTTTCTGTTGGAGTTCCTCAAGGCTCTGTCCTGGGACCATTACTATTCTCCCTCTATACTTCCTCCCTTGGCAAATTAATAAATTCATATGGTTTTCACTACCACCTCTATGCTGACGATACTCAGATCTATCTCTCATCTCCTGATCTCAACCCAGAACTCCTAACTCACGTCTCCTCCTGCCTGTCCGCTATCTCTACCTGGATGTCGCAACGCTACCTTAAATTAAACCTCTCTAAAACTGAAATGGTTCTCTTTCCTCCAACTAACACCAGTAGCATCCCCGAAGTATCCATCATAGTTAACAATTCCACTATCACCCCCTCTCCCCAGGCCCGGTGCCTTGGGGTTATCCTAGATTCTGCTCTGTCATTCACTCCTCATATCCAGTCACTTATTAAATCATGTCACTTCCACCTAAGGAACATATCCAAAATACGATCATTTATCACCCAAGACGCTGCCAAAATTCTTATTCACTCTCTCATCATATCGCGTCTAGACGCGTCAAGGGCTGCACCCCTCCTCTGGAACGCTCTTCCACGGTCTGTCCGACTTTCTCCCGACCTTTCTGCTTTCAAAAAAATCTCTGAAAACGCACTTCTTTCGAGAAGCCTACCCTCACTCTGCTTAACTACCAAACGCAACACCACATACAATACCACATTTCTCACCCACTCAATTCGATCTTGCCCACTCCCACACCTTGTGTATTACTCCCTTCCCTTAAGACTGTATGCCTATGCATAGGGCCTTCCTCACCTTTTTGTACCTTTATTGATTGTGATGTTTGTTACTCCATATATTCTATATATGTAATTCATGTGATGTAGTTGTATAATCACATTTACTTTACAGTGCTACGCAATATGTTGGCGCTATATAAATACATGTTAATAATAATAATAATAATAATAATAATAAAAAGTAAAGGCACTTAAAAATTTAAATTTTCAAATTAAAATTTGAATCAAAGTGAATTTTAAAAAGTTATGAAATGGATCCTTTAGATAGATGAGATTGATGATATGGATGATATGGGATGGATTTGTTACTTTGTGTTCCTCAGTGGTTGCATCAAAAGGAAGCCTGCGCGTGATTATTTTGATGCAATTTGTGCGAGTGCTGTGGGAACCCTAGTGCTACTTCCACTTTTGACCAGGTTTCCCAAGTTAATTTTGTCTAGTTTAAGTTTAGTTGGGCTAGATTAACTACATGGTTTTATGGCTAGATGTTGATTTGGTCTAGTTGGGTTTTGACATGGGCTACAGTAGATATGTGGCTTTTGATTAGAAGGTTATTTGGGCTAGTTTAGCTGTTGAAATGGGCTACATTGGATACATGGTTTATGACCAGGAGATGTTTAGGCCTAGTTAAGTTGTACCATAGATAATATAATATTGGTTTGTAGTAGTGATGGGCGAATTTATTCGCCAGGCGCAAATTCACTTCAAATTGACTTTAATGGGCGCTGGCGAATTGTTAACATAGGAGAAAAATGGACCAAATTCGCCCATCACTAGTTTGCAGTTGATTTGGCATATGATCTCTGACAGTTGCTGATTAAGGATCAAATTGGGGATCATATGCAGCTGACTGTGATGGGCTAGTTCATTTTTCATATGTGATGGAACGGTGCTTGATACAGTGTTATAAATAGAAAATACCGCTCTGACTCACCGCTAGCCTTTTTTATAATACAGACGGCTCATGGATGTGTCTCCAGGTGCTGGATTCTCTTGGCGTCCCATGCCGCACTGAATAGGAAGAAGAAAGGAGGCAAAGCTAGTGCTTTGAAATGCAAAATCTTTATTGATCCATAATGATGGGCACACAGCACGTCTCGCTTGCCGTGTTTCAGGCACAGGTGCCCGAAACGCTTCAAGCTAGGCGTGCTGTGTGCACATCATTATCGATCAATAAAGATTTTGCATCGAAAAGTACTAGCTTGACGCGTGTGCGGAAACTGCCTCCTTTCTTCTTGATACAGTGTTGACCAGTGGTGGATACGGGATTTATTTGCAGCTGATATGGTACTAAGCAGAGAGTATTATTTGCACATGGGGCAATTCTACTTGGCTTGGTGACCTGCTCCAAAATGCAGCCTCCTGTAACTTTAAGAGCTGAATTTTCCATTTCTAAAATGGAAATGTATGTCCGCTAGTGCTATAGTGCTCACTGCACTAGCGATGTGACCCCCCTTAGACCTGCTCCTACGCTAAAGTTTTAATTGCGCCAGTAGCCCTGGGATTGCCCCTGCTTGGAAGCTTTGATGATCAAGCACCTGGGAGTTGCAAGGGGTAGGCTTATAAAGGCCCCCAATTGCCAGATTAATGACACATATGCTAAACAAGGTAGAAGGAGGCAAATGATCAGCAGGGAATGATATCAGATATCAGGAATACTAACCAATCCCAACTCTAAAAGCCCCCAGTGGCTTATACGGCCAATGCAGAAACAGTTCACACATTAGTTGTTGATATTGTCTAGATTAGTTAAATGGTTTATAACCATGGGAGTTGATTAGGGCTAGTTTAGTTGCTGACATGATCTATGACCGTGATAGCTAGTATATTGCTTCACATGGGTTAGAATAATAGTTGGTATGGGGTTTATTTCTAGTTGGTGTGCTATTGACAGTAGTTGATTTAGTTGTCTGAAGGGATGGGCGAATAAATTCGCCTGGCACAAATTCGTGGCAAATTCGTGGCAATTACCACGAAAATTCGCCGGTTTCAATTTCCGGTTTTCACGATTTTTCTGTGAAAATGTTAAAATTGCTCGATTTTTTCTTGAAAAGCGTTCGAATTGCTAAATTTTTTCGTGAAAATGTTTGAATTGCTTGATTTTTTTGTGAAAACGTTCTAATTGCTCGATTTTTGTGTGAAAATGTTTGAATTGCTCGATTTTAGTGAAGACATCGAATTGTTTGGTTTTTAAGTGAAAACGTTCGAATTGGTCGATTTTAAGCGAAAACGTTCAAATTTCAAGATTTTTGCCATAATTCGCAATTTTTCCGGCAAAGCGAAACAGGAGAAATTCGCCCATCACTAGTTGTCTGGGATATATGGTTTTAAAGAGTGCTTAATTTAAAATGTACATGTGGCTAATACAGTATGTTTTGAGCAAAGACTGACTTGGGATAGTTTGGTGGTTTATGTAGGAACTGTTAATGACTGATTTGGGATTTTGCAGCCGTTCCTTTGGGACTCAATAATGGTGCATTTGGTACTGAGCTCTGACTGATGTAGATATGAGAAGAGACTGCTCCGATTAAGCAGTGGATGAGCTGATATTGAGATGTGATTGGGTAGTTGTTAAGGTCCGACGGAGCAGCGGCTCAGCTGTGTTTTCGCCATGATTGAAAAGTGACTGAGCCTGATTTAATACAGTATTTCATTTTTCATTGCAAGGCATTTCTCTGGTTCCATCATTTTCTAGAGAATTAGCTGAGAAAAGACAGATAAAAGGATATGTATTTGGGAATACAGCACAAAAGAAATAATCCCACTGGGCCTACTTTTATTTCTAGGTCATATCTGGGCTGTATAATGAACGATATTCCTCAGTGGCTTTCTGCATGTATTGTCTTCGGCTACAATCCGGATCCCTGCGATACAGTTACAGGATGAGGCCGGCTCTGCTATCAGTGTGATACACTAACAGAAATAGCTGCCTCTTTTTTGTCCCCTGAGCTCAAACACAGAAATCTCTCCCGTCTATCTCATATTTTTTTTTGTATACAATGTGCCCAACCGTGTGAGAGAGATTGCCCACCCACACCTAATTTCATCGGCGCTGATCAGTTACAATACAAAACGCAGCTAATGGATCGGGAAATTCCTGTGGCTCGCAAACATCTGTAGCACAGGCGGAATCTCTCCAACACACATTTTTAGTATTTTGACACTTCTTTTTTTTTTGTAGATTAAATGCATATTTGCTATTGTGATGCCGAAAAGATATTTTGCACGTGGCGACAAATGAAACAAAGTGAAATAGAAGCATTTCTGTCAAGAGAAAAAGGCTTTAGAAGTGTGAAAGGGAATCTGTTGCTTCCCGTGGAGCAGAGGAACAGTTGGTGCCCAAAGGTGAAAGACATTATTTATGTAAGCAAGCTCTTATCTACGGCTTTGACAATCATTCCTGGTTTAACATTTTAGGAGAAAGAACCACTTAAAATAACTGAAGTCTAAGTGACATTTATATTCCTGTGACATTCCAGAAGCCGTTCTTTTTATTGAATTTTTTGGAGCAATATTAGCGCTTTCATAACAAGTAATAAAATCTCATCCCCTGTCTCATCTCAACTAGTGACACATTCCAGTTTTAAAGGGATACTGTCATGGGAAAAAATTTTTTTTTCAAAATGAATCAGTTAATAATGCTGCTCCAGCAGAATTCTGCACTGAAATCCATTTCTCAAAAGAGCAAACAGATTTTTTTATATTCAATTTTGAAATCTGACATGGGGCTAGACATTATGTCAATTTCCCAGCTGCCCCAAGTCATGTGACTTGTGCTCTGATAAACTTCAATCACTCTTTACTGCTGTATTGCAAGTTGGAGTGATATCTGCCCCCTCCCTTTTCCCCCCCAGCAGCCAAACAAAAGAACAATGGGAAGGTAACCAGATAGCAGCTCCCTAACACAAGATAACAGCTGCCTGGTAGATGTAAGAACAACACTCAATAGTAAAAACCCATGTCCCACTGAGACACATTCAGTTACATTGAGAAGGAAAAACAGCAGCCTGCCAGAAAGCATTTCTCTCCTAAAGTGCAGGCACAAGTCACATGACTTGGGGCAGCTGGGAAATTGACATAATGTCTAGCCTCATGTCAGATTTCAAAATTGAATATAAAAAAATATTTTTGCTCTTTTGAGAAATGGATTTCAGTGCAGAATTCTGCTGGAGCAGCACTATTAACTGATTAATTTTGAAAAAATGTTTTTTCCCCATGACAGTATCCCTTTAAATGTAACTTGCCACTATGAAATCCTTCCATGGAAAAGGGATAATTCAGGACAGGACGGCACCAAGAAAAGAAGAGATTCACGATACTAAGGGCACTTGAAGGAAATGTAAACCCTCAAAATGAATTACGTTAAAATTGCTCAGCATGCTCTTTGGAGCACTTTACACTGTTTTCATAGTTTTCAAGATATTGTTAGTTTTTACACTGTCAATATAAAGAATTTGAAAAACAGTATCGCCTGCTCTTTTCAGCCAACTGGACACATTCGGTAGAAAATTAAATTAGTTAGAAAAGGAAAGTCTTGTGCTTATAACTTAGTCCAGAGAAACATCAAATGACTCTTCTCTGCTCTATAACATCATTTTCTGAGCAGAGCAACATCACAAGACATTCCTATTGTCATTAGCTCAATTTTTTACAACCAGAGTCCAGTCGCTTATACTGGACAGCAGGTGGCACTATTATTACAAATGTATTATTTTAGCAGTGTAAGAACTGGTAATATCTTAAAATCTAGCAAAGTAATGTAATTTTGAGAAGAGAACTCTAATCAATGTTATACCAGTGTGTTTTGAGAGTTTACATGTGTTTTGAGAGTACCAGGGGAAAACCTATGCAAGGATGGGGAGAAAAATATTAGGGATCATTGATCTCCAAGTGAAGTTAGCATCACAATACTTTAGGCACAGTGGTTGCATGAACAAATGCTGTTCTGTAATGGTACTTGCGTCCAAAGACAATGCGAAGGGGGTTGCAGGGGGTCTGAGGTAGAAGCTACGGTGTGCCCCTAGACCCCCAATCTGACGCTGCAAAAGTGCATATTAGAAGAAGCACATACCCTTTGACTGTGATGCCCATGCACTGGTTTAGCATGATGGTTAACAAAATGTACACACGGAACTCCAAGTTTTCATTAGGTCTAGTAACCCCTAGAAACCAATTGGCTCTTATTGATAATTTTACTATAGGTTTCTAAATATGTTGCAACTTTTTTGCATATATTATACAACCCTTATCTGACTGCTTTATTTTCCTCACTATACCATTCTGCCAATATCAGTAATCCATTGTCTATTCAACTACAATTTTTAGCTTTTATGCTGTTGCAGAATCCTTGCTCAATTTCCAGTGATGGATTGGTTGTCTGCTGCCCACCAGGGCTGCCATCTCAGGGTCTCCCACACACACACACGCCAGGCCCTCTGCCCCATTCATTGAGGTCCTCCAAATGCCAAAACTGCAACACACTTGCCGCACCACCACACGTACCTTGTACTTTTACTTTTGTGCCCATGATTGGGGAGGCAGTTGGGTGCACTGTTAGTCCCAGGGGAGGAGCGGGTCAGGTTTTTTCCTGGTGACCCTATCCATTTTGGATTTTAGAGACCTGTGGCTAGCCCCTTGAATAGATGTCCAAGAAATGAGGGCAGGGGAGGCAGGAGTATTATTTAGATGCACAAGTTAGAGAGCAGCGGGAGACACAGGCCACAATTGCGCCTTATCAGTTGCCAAGTCCAGACTGGGGGGGGCACGGGGCTCACTGGGGCTGCTGTCTTGGGAACCCCTTCCAACCCCCCGCCCATACCACAAAGCCTACTCTGGGGTGGGAGTGAGGGGTGTCATAAGGTGAAAGGAGGCAGTGCGGAAGTGAGGGGTGCGAATCCGGCTAGGGGTAGACAGGGCAATTTTAGAGGTAGCTGCCCAGTGCCCCTCATTTATTGCACCCTAGGCAGCTGCCTCTTCTGCCTACCCCTAGTTCCGGCCCTGCCCCCAGTGCTTCTTAGGATGCAGCTGGGCAGCATGCCACCCTTAAAATTTTGCCTTGTGGCCTTGTCACAAATTCAGGCCAATCAGCATTTCCAGTGCTTGTGATTTAGATTATCACTGTTGTGCCCCTTGGAGCTCTAGCACTTGCACCTTGGGGGAAAGTAAACAACCCCTAATACATTCTAACAGATTTAGTGCTGCAGTTCATACATCCCTGCTAAATCCTATTTAATTGTGCAGAAATGGTTTTCCATTTTTGCATTTTCCTCCTTAGTAGATGTGTTTCGGTGTCTTTCCAAATCCACAGTACACTTTGTAACATTTAGAGGAATTGTTGGCACTCAGCATGTTAATGGCCCCCTACTGACAGTAACACATTCTCCTCATTCTCTGAACTAGGTGGGATAATATCCTTTTCTGCAATAAGTGCAAGATGGCAATCTGAGCATTTACCATCTTGGCCTTTGAAGATAAGCTCTTATACTTTTAATAATTCATAACAACATAACAAAATATAATAGCTGCCTGTTCCCATAATGAGAAATCCTCATTGTCTGCTGTCTCTGCATACTTTTTTTTCCCTGTGACTGGGGCTAGGGGAGTTCTTCCTAATTGTTCTGTGGCTGTTGGGGTTTCCATGGTAACAATGTGGGTCCAGGTTAACCTTTATATCTTGGTTTAGACCCTGAGGATTTTCCTGCGGGAATTTTGTAGGCTGACGTTCATCATCCCTAAAGGCATAAAGAGCTCAGCACCAGCCTGTCTGCCTCACTGCTTCCCAGGGAAAAAGGTATGGAGCTGGTGATAATAATGCACAATAAGTAAATGGATTTATTGACACAGAAGTTGGTATGATGTGCTGGATACGCTCTTCCTGCGTGCGCTGTACTGCAGCCCTTCTCAGCACATCTCCTTGACTGAGTTGATGACTGTGCTAATCGTGTAATTACAGAGACATAACTGCCATTCAATAATCACTACACAATCTGTGTTTGCTACACTGTGTTAATACTGCCCAACGCACATTTTAGAAATGTTTGCATGTTGCACAGATATTACTGCTTCGAGGATGCCAAGCCAAACCAAAGCCTTTAGAATGCTGGAATACGACTCCCCAGGCAGATTTAGCAGGAGGAAAGCTTATGGTTTTATGGCTGGTTTTTGGGATAGGGCAGAAAGGCGATCAACAAACACCTGAAGGGCACCATGTATGGAAAAGAACCCAGATAGAAGAAAGGATACATTCTAGTTAGCTTTTTGAAGTTGGATTTCTAAGGGTTATTTGTATTAATATGTGTCAGGGGCCTATCTGCTCCTAGTGGAGAAGTTTGCAGTAAACAAAAGAGATGAGGAGTAATTATAGACAGATTTGGGCAGTAGTTAAATTGGCAGGCAGCAAAGGTTCGTGGTAACAGGTTCAGGCAATTGCAGGAATACAATTAGGAACAATTTAGGAACTCCCAGGAATACAGGTAGCAATTCCTATCATCAGGCATTGAACCCATGACCTGGAAGGTCTTTTATTTTCAAATGTTGGGCCGTTCCTCGACATGCTGACACCACGTGTCCAGCGCGACGCAATTATGTCAGTGCGCACCGATGGGTGCCAACATCTTGGACGGGGAGTGGATCGCTCCCAGCGCTCCTGATAATATGGCTCAACAGAAGTCTGAACTCATTTGTGGTTGGTATTCCATAAGAATTCACCTTTTACACGCTAACCTCTAGGAAACTACCTTAGAAGATCTACCTATGAAATAAGCTAAGAAGCTAGCAATAATTCTGAAATCGGAAATCCCCAACCAGGAGCCTTCCAACTGGTGATGAGCTTCAAACCCTGCCCAAGGCCATTGTCCAACCTGTGGATTTCCAGGTGTTGCTGAGATGCAATTCCCACAATTTGGGTTTGGCTGTTCAATGACCTTCAGTTGCTGTAACTAATTCCATTTAGATGAAGAACCTGACATTCCATTCTAGAATGAACATTTTTAAAGTACCCAATCAGCCCATTGGTAGTCTACTACATGTTAGAAAACTAAAGCAAAGGTCTTACCGGGTTGCGTCTACACACCAAACTAATTTCCATCCAGTAACTGGAAACTACTTCTGGTATTGCATCTGTGTGCCAGAAGGGTGGCCATTTGCAATTGCAGTAAGAGACAAGATGTGTGCTACAACTTAGTGGACACTGATTTATGTCTGAATTGTGCACACCCTGCGGCATGTTGGACCTCTTGAAAAAACACTGCATCAAGAGTAAAAAAAACATTACCGTTTGCTTTCAAAAATATCACTTTGCACTGTGTTTGGAAATAAACCCTTAGTATCTATTATTATACAACATACTGGTGAAAAACAAAGCCTGTATGCACTGAATTATAATACACTCCCGTAATACCCAGAAACAATTTGATATTCTAGTGGCTGATGACACTGCTTATATTTTATTCACACCCAGTGTTTTATGTATTTACTCTGTACTATGGCCTTTCCATTCATTATGCACACTGCTTAATATACTTAGCCTGCCCTCTGTGCTCTCACACTCTGTTTCTTTGCTTTTTAGAAACAAACACAAAATCCTTTTTATAGGCTTAGATGTAAAGATAACCAATGTTTTGAACCTCTGTGGCACGTTGCATTTTCCAGTTCATTCATTTATTCAGAGTATGACAAATGTATCCAGTGCATCTGCTGCAGAGGCTTCTTCTATTGCAGTATTTAGTACCAATATTTGGAATAATTTTGAATCAAGTTCCAAAATACTACAGATTTCAGGGATAGGATATGTTGTAAAACGCCATGTTTTTCTGCCCGCAATGCACATTGCCAATGTTTTTTTTTTTGTAATGGGTGCCACCTATTGTGCCACACAATTTGACTGTTAGGTTGCATGGCTCCTCTATACCCAGATTAATGGTGTTGGTGCGGTTGGCCAGAAGATATTATTAAACTGATATCTTATTATTCCTAACCCTAACTAGGGTTTAAATGTGACACCTTATGAGACCATTTATAAAGAGATGGGTTATTAAATGCTGAATAACCCAAGCCCTACTGCTTCAGGGCTCAGACACTGTCAACAGCTTTTGTCACACATTCAAGCCAATCATTAAATAACTGTTTTAGGCCTTAGGTGCTGTGCTGCCATGTGTTATAAGTTATACAATTATATTAAATTATATGGGGAGCTGACTCTTATCATTGAAGATACCTGTAAGCAATATACATTGCTGGAGGCTGTTTGCCTTGGGCTCACTTGGTCTGTGCAAACCACAATGACAGCTGCAGAGGTCAGCAATGGCAATGGGCACAGAGGCTGCTGAATGTACAACCGGCTCTTGGTTGAATAGGAATTTAATTACAAACTCGCTGCGTCAGACTTAAGAGGCCTGGATAAAATCTTAATCCTACAGGACAGACAATATTGTCTACATTGTTATTAGTCCAGCTATAATTGGGGGAAAAAGTGAGCAGTGTTCTGTTGAAATAATGGCAATGTCATATGGAGGACTTTCATTAAAGTACTGATGGGGGGCATTGTCAAAATCGAAATAAAGTTACGGGGGTGGCAGTTTCATCTCCTAAACACATGTGGCCGATAACAATGAGCCTTGACAAGTATCATGTCAGGACTTGCGGAGTTTCAAACTCTGGACGTTGTGCTGAGTTACCTGTGGACTTACCTGTTGTGCCACTGGAGGTCCTTAGTTTGTTACATTCTTTGTTCTTGTTCCTGGTATACTCCTGTCTTAGGCTTTATCTCTCCATTATCCCCATCTGTTTCTAATGATCTCAGCCTGCCCTTGACCTCTGCCCAGTGCTTGGTCATTTAGCTGTTGCCACAATCTTGTCACTGGTTCCTGTGTTTTCTGATCCTGTTTCAAGTTCCCAGTTCTCTTGACCCCCTCTGGTTCCTTGTTCCTGATTCCAAGTCCTGTTCTAATTCCTGCCATGTTCCTGTACCCTTGTGTCCCTCCCTGCCAGCTTTTGGATTCCCTGGTTATGACTCCTGGCCTGTCCCTCGACTTTGTTTGTCTGCCACCTGCCTTTTGTTTGTATATACATTGGGAACACCGTGAGTTGTAATCACTTCTCTAAGTTTATTAAATATTCTTTCACCATTACCATGGATTTTGATCTCCGTAATGCTGTGTACGGTTACACACTGTGTTGTTGTATCAAATATGGAAATAAAAGCCATTTTACAAGATTTGTTTTGATCAAACAAGGTCCAGTTCAAGTGCCAGGCAATTGATTGGATTACATGGGAATTATTATTATTCGGATTATGATCCGAATGTTTGTCCATGGTTTCCACCCCACTAATACCAATGTATAATCAGCAGATTTAGTTACAAATGATCAACTTGTTCTATACGTCTCCAGAATTTACTGGCAGTTCTTTGGACAAAGCAGACCTTTTACTCGAAATTAAGATACAAATAACTTTTCAGATACTGATCAGAGGCAATTAGAGGCAATACTGAACAGATGAAAAAGAGAACAAGACAGATATAAATATACAGATAATAATCAGGGACAAATTAGAGAAATGGGGAGATAAACAGCCAGAAACATAAACTTGAACGGAGACACATTAGTATAAATCTGTGATCCAAGAACCCTCATCCATAATTAATTGGCCAAAATAATAGTTTTCATTTGAATTCAATGCTTCTCTTTCTTTTAAAGTTCCCTTTAAGAACTGTAATTTAAAGATCCATTATTTGTGAATAGCAGTGTGTGGAGGTTTGTTGTCTAGAATATGTGAGTTGATACGTTCTTGTTAATTTCTTGGCTCCACCACAGCAACGTGTAAATTCATAATATTCTGTTATTGAAAGCCTCTGAAGGTGAAGAGGATTGGTTCCTTTAATTATAGAACTGTTATTAAAGGCGCTGAAATTCCCTAGTGTTTAGACAAAGTGGTTACATGTATCTCTACTGAGACTGGGAAGGATGGAGACAGCTTCCATATCAAGCCATTTTGAGTCTATATGCAGTCTGCCCTTTTAGGAACACACATGATGCTTTTCTTTTAATGCTGCCAGGCAGCGGGTTTGTTACTATTAGTGATGGGCCAATATATTTGCCAGGCATGGATTTGTGGCGCATTTCTGCACTTCGCCACCTGCAAACCACCACCATGTGTGTAAACATTGTCGCGTGCATAACAATTGTTGCACGTAAAATTATTTTGGAGCCCATTTGGACAAAAATGTTGTGTATGTAAAATTTGACGCACTTCAAAATTATTTTGAGGCCCATTGACTTCAATGCATTTGGTACATTTTTTCAGAGTTTCCCGAATTTTTCAGTGAAGCGAAATGGAACAGATTCACTCATCACTACTTGCTATAAATAAATTTGTATACCTTGCCGTCCTGTGTATAACTCATTTTGACCAACTTTGTTAAAGAAGGTTAGAGGTTTCTAAGTTATATGTCAATACTCCGCCAGTCCTCTAAGCATTTTGGTGGACTTTTAAGCTGCTTTTTGTGCATACTCTATATTCCATAGAATTGGGGGCACATTTATCAAGGGTCGAATGTCGAAGGTTAATAAACCCTCGAATTCGACCCTCGAAGTTAAATCCTTCGAATTCGAATATCGAATTCGAAGGATTTAGCGCAAATACTTCGATCAAACGATAGAAGTAAAAATCTATATCGAAGGATTCTAAGCGATCGATCAAAGGATTTTTATTCAATCAAAAAAATGTTAGAAAAGTGCTGGGGAAGGTCCCCATAGACTAACATTGAACCTTGGTAGGTTTAAAGTGGCGAAGTATGTAGTCAAAGTATTTTTTAAAGAGACAGTACTTTGACTATCGAATGGTCGAATAATCAAACGATTTTTACTTCGAATCGTTCTAATCATTTGATTCGATCGAATTTGACCCATTCGATGGTCGAAGTACCCAAAAAAATACTTCGAAATTCGAATTTTTTATCATTCGAATCCTTCACTCGAGCTTAGTAAATCTGCCCCTTGGTCTCCTAGGTTTGTCTCTATCCCTCCCAGCCTTTGAAGGAGCAACAATTAATGATACGTCTACTGACCAGGAGCTTTACCCAAAATCTTTGTTTAAAAGGGTCTGGCTAACTAGGTTGTTAAAATGGCACTGGCAAATTTAGGATAAAGGCACACCCTACCACCCTACCCAGTAGAGTACCTACCCAGTTGTAACATTTTGGTAGCTTCTCTTAGTCCAAGAATATTAATTGCCTACTCTATCTAATATAAGTAGGTAGAATATTTAAGCACCCTCTTAAAATGTTTTTAAGATATTTTAAATATATCACCATCAGTTTTTCTTAGAAAAAGACACATGACACTGAACCAGGTTTCCTAATTTGTATTCTCTACCAGACAGTCCTTATGACCGGATATGAACTGTTTATACTAGATTCAGTGACTTTGAATGGTACCCATAGACTTTATCAACTTACCAACTAGGTAATGTATAACTAGCTAATGTATTGTTGCTAGTGATGGGCGAATTTATTTGCCAGGCGCGAAATTGCACATCTCTAATTGTTACCATTCTAGCAGGGTTAGAACATTTGCTGAGAGACTGCACTTGACTGGCTTTTTCAGTCGTTTCTATGACAGTAGAGGTTGGGTGGTTGTAAGAATGACAGTATAAGAAAACATGCATCAGTGACAGTTCTTCCTTTTTTCGTATTCCTTGACTGATTTTTAGTTGCTTCCAGCGTTTGAATGTTTGTTGTTCTATATACTGCAGCAGGTGTTCTTGTGGGGTTTATAGTGCTACATTGATGCATTTATTATTAGCTTTTGGCTTGTGTTCTTTCTGCTTCAATGAGTTAGTCAGCATATGGAGGTAGATTTTCAATCTTCTGGGTCAGAACATATCCTGTGTTATCTGATGCATGAGTATATATTATAAAAGTTTAGTTTCTTCTCCATCCCCCAAATGTTTCTCAGGAATCTGATTTGTACATCAACAGCGAACTTATATTTATTGGTATGTACTGACACTTGATTTCGACCTAGAGTGCCACATTCATACTTGAACTTCATGACCTCAGCATCCCTCATCCTCATTAATCATCACAGAGTAGGGACATGTAATGCATTTCAGTAACTGCCACGTTGCTAGAATTTAGGTTCTGGCAAAAAAAATGGTCGTTTATCTTCTCTGAGTTGCCTATTGTTAAACTGACATCTAAATATCAGTATATTTTAGAGGGAGTTAGGTCATTTAAGGAAGCATAATGGAAATATTTTTGGGGTTTCTTCTTATCTAATCCCCCACTGTGCTGATCTGACTTGCTAAAGAATTCAGTCTGTGATTTCTAACATATCAAGGCAGCAGCTCTGGCGATTTCTATGGTTACACATGTTGCAGTGGCAGGTTCTCTTGCACTCAACACCATCAAATCAGGAATGACAAAGAAACATGGCCCCATGGGCACCATGCAACATACAGGGGCACATTTACTTTGCTCGAGTGAAGGAATAGAATAAAAAAAACGTTGAATTTCGAATGTTTTTTTTGGCTACTTCGACCATCGAATTGGCTACTTTGACCTTTGACTACGACTTCGAATCGAACGATTCAAACTAAAAATCGTTTGAATATTCAACCATTCGATAGTCGAAGTACTGTCTCTTTAAAAAAAACTTCGACCCCCCCTACTTCGCCACCTAAAACCTACCGAGGTGCAATGTTAGCCTATGGGGAAGGTCCCCATAGGCTTTCCTATGTTTTTTTGGTTGTAGAAAAATTGTTCGATTGCTTGGAATCGTTCGATTCGAAGGATTTAATCGTTCGATCGAACGATTTTTCGTTTGATCGATCGATCAAACTGACTGCGGTAAATCCTTCGACTTCGATATTCGAAGTCGAAGGATTTACATTCTGCAGTCGGATATCAAGGGTTAATTAACTCTCGATATTCAACCATATGTGAATCTGCCCCACAGTGTTGTAATGCACAATTATAAAGTTTTGATGCAAAAACTATAAAGGTGCATATGATGTAACCAGCTTCACCAAAGACGCCACAAGGTTAATGAGTCCATAAGAATATGTTTTAAGGATCTTAAGACACCCAGTAATCTAAGGTTTATTTTTGCTTCTTTGGACCCCAGAATGTTGTAATTTACCATTATTAGATAGGGCACATAGCAACTCAGTATAATACATCTAAACTATTTTGAAGATATGCCAGTGTTTACTTTCTGCTGTGGAGACCAAGTGAGCCCATCTACAAAAGTCTAATATCACTTTCCTGTTGGGTTCCATTTGGTATAAGAGGTTTTGCTAGTAGTAGGCACAGAGCAGCCAAAAGAATTAAAAGTGCTACTTCTAGGAGGTATCTACCACTAATAATGTCAGTCCATGTTCTTCTTCCCAGCACTACAGTAATGCAAGCACTGCACGACGAGATCACTTGGAAGCATGTGTTGCTTTTCAGGATTTCAAGTGTTGTCCAAAAATCTAAGTTTTATGCTGTATTTAAAGGTATATTTTCAGAACATCTCTACTTCCCCTTCTGCAACATCAAAAGTCCTCTTCAAAATGTCTCTGGTCAACAAAAGGTGAAAAAAAAAACTTCCTTCCTGGGAAAGTTGGATTGATCTAAGTCCTGGGTGTGAATCTAAGTGGGAGGTTATTTAAAAAAATATTAGAGTGTCTAATATTCGATCAAATGATTCTGCCCTGAATCTTATTCGAATCATATTAGATTCGTACGAATTTTTCAGAAAAAAAACCTTGAATGTCAAGAAGGATATTAACATCTCCAAAATGGCTCATCGGACCTCTGACATTGACTTGTACATGATCTCTGCAGGTTTTAGGTGGTAAATATTGGAATTAGGACTGTTTCCATGGTCAAGGTGTGATAAATATCATATTCAAATTTACATTCGAATAGGGGGATTAAATGTGTGGTTTTGGAACTGCCCCTTATTTGCTCAGAATTGACAATATTTTTCAATTCTTCTCAAATGTATATGTTGATTACCTTACACTTTCAGATTTGGAAGATCATCAAACAAGCAATGTTGAAATATGTGAAAAAATAACAAATAAACCTCCAAATTTCCCTAAATTAATTGTCCATGCCTAGTTATTTTGCAACTGTAGCCCCTCAGTTTGGAAACATATGGTATAGCCATTCCCAGTATGTTATACCTGTGGCCCTTCTCTTTCTTACAGAGCCAGAGTTTCATCCCCTGGTTTTTAAGTCTTTGTGTAACTGGAGTTACCTATCAGAACTGAAACAAGAGGAAGAACCAAACTATGCACGAAAAAGGGCGCACAGAGGGCAGAAAGACAGTATTAGTAAATAGAACTGGCAATTTATCCTGACACAAATGGGACCACCTGTCTGAACAGATATCAGTGGAAGGAAAAATTCTCGTTGACATATATGTCTTTCACACTCTACTTACTCATGTACATGTGGAAAATGTTAATTAATCTGGAGGCTTCATCATCTAAAATGAAAAGTGAGAAAACACACAAAAACCACACTGGATAAGTGCCCAGTTTCACAGAATAAAATATAACTAGTTGTTGAGCGGATAAAGGAAGAGTAGATCCACAGGGAGCATAAGTAAAAGGTTTATGTGATTCAATTAAAACCCTTGATTATTGCACCATACAATCTTTATGAAAAGGAAAGTCATTGAACATCATTGTACAGGAAACGAATGCTGTTTTTCAATGAAGCTATAGGTTCACCTATCCACCTTTACAAGAAAAGGGGATCTTTGGTAAGAACCATAAAATTAGGTGACATCTCTTCATTCACAAAGTCTTATTACTGAGATCTTAATCAAGTGTGATTAGGGCTTGTGCTGAACAAACTTTTTGCCAATTGTTTTAAATAGGAAATATGAATGTTTTTTCTGATTTCTCACACTTAGGGCAGAGACACGCGTTCAGATTCGGGGAGATTAGTCACCCAGCGACAAATCTCCCCTTCTTCTGGGCAACTAATTTCTCCAAACTACCTTCCGCCGGCTAGAATGTAAATCGCTGGCGAGGTGGCAATTGGTGCGCTTCGTTTTCTGAAGTCGCTCTAAGTTGCCTCACAAGGAAACTTCGGGCAACTTCGGAAAATTAAGCAATCCAAGTGCCATCACGTCGGCAATTTAGATTCCCGGGCTAGGCAGTTTGGAGTGATAACTTGTCCCATAGAAGATGCGATTTATCACCGGGCGACTAAATCTCCCCGAATCTTCGCATCTGTCCTTACCCTAAGGGCTCTTACTGACGAGCGGTTGTAGCTACACTCCACTGCGTTCCGTTTTTCTGCATTCAGCCGCAGGGGAGTGCAGGAATAGACGCATTAAGCTTTTTTCAATGGGGCTGTACTCACACAGGCACGTGTAGGGACTGAACGCAGGTTGAGACACAACATTCTGCATTTTTCCTGCATTCGGCACCTATACGCGCCTGTGTGAGTACAGCCCCATTGAAAAAAGCTTAATGCGTCTATTCCTGCACTCCCCTGCGGCTGAACGCAGAAAAACGGAATGCAGGGGAGCGCAGCTACAACCACTCGTCAGTAAGAGCCCTAAAAAGGACAAATTCTGAAACTGAATCCACAAGTTCACTGAGAAGTTCCTGTATAATGAGCTGCTCCTTATCTGGTAGTCTAACAGGCTGCAGCTTAGGGAAGGGAGCAGTTTATACAAAGGGCTTCCCAGCTGATTTGTATTTATTGTGCTTGTATGAATCACAAAGTAGAATGTGATTTTACCTTCAGTGTCTAGTGATTTTGAGCCATTTTACTTCGCCAAAATTTTGCAAAACGGCAACAATTTGCCAAAATGCATTAACGTCAATTTTTTTGCCATGCGACAATTTTTTTCACCAATTTATGGGCGTCATTTTTGAGGCAGAACACTGCAAAAAATTTCACTCATCATAATCAGTGTCATATCTTGCCCCATTTAATGCAAGAAAAAATAAGACAAAACATACATATTTCCCAATTAAAACAATTGACAAAAACTATGTTCAATACAGACCCTATTCATTGGACTACTATTGACATGAGGGGTATACTACTCCTCCTGCTAATGTTCCAAGACTACACAATCTGCAGAATCTGTGACTAGTCTGTATGTGGAAGTCAGCAGGAGGCACGTGTAATTGACATCATTATTGAGGTCTGAAGTGCAGAGATTCTGCCTTTCTTAATGTCGATGAGTGAGTCATTGCTCTCAAACTGGATGGTCCCTTAGAGAGTATAGACCACAAAATGGAACATAAAGTTTTTAAATTCAATTTCACTTCCATGTGGGTCCTTGATTGACTCTGCTGGTCTATTTGATGACCTATTTAGGTTTTCATTTACTGATATCCCCTTGACCACTGAAGTATTCTTCATTCTATCACAGTATCCGGTGTATGAGATGGAAAATAAGACCCTCTTACCCCCCGCCCAAAGCATGTTTTTCTCAAATGAAAGTTCAGTTTTGTAAGAAGGAGATTGTGGGATATTGATCCTATTAAATGAAGTCTGCGTTTACTAGCACATAGTCATTGGATGTCAATATTCCAAGTCAGTTAGGAACACTTTTTCCCATATGTCCTCAGGTTAAGAGAAAATTATCCTTTTGGCAGTTTTGTTCTAAGTGAGAGAAAAAAAGAATCTTCTAGTAATGCAGGAAAGCTGGACCTCCTGTTTGAAAAATAATATTTTTTTCAGTAGCTGCTATCATATCTAGTGATACAGGCTATACTAGCTAAATGGCTGCCTCATCCAAATAGATAATGATAATGAGGCAAAGCAAGATGTGCATGTGCTGTGACAGTGACATGTATCCCAATTCTTGGAACATCTCCATGATATACTCTGAGTCAACTGCCACCTAATGCATTGCAAGATGCAGAGAAAAGCATTGGTGAGTAGTGATGGGCGAATTTGTCCAGTTTCGGTTCGCCAAGATTGTCACTGCGAAATTTGCAGTGAAAAACTGGCAAAAAATTTGCGAAACAATTCGCCGCCGACAAAATGAGCTATGGTTGACGTCGGCAGTCGGCACCCATTAAAGTCAATGGGCGTCCGTTTATCGTTGCGGCACATTCTCGAATTTATTCGCCCATCACTATTGGTGAGTGCAGGCCAGATCTGTCCATACCAACTGCCATAGGGCAGGCAGAAAGTACAGGGTTTGTAAGTGGCCTCTACTTCTAAACTTGCACATAATTCAGACTGATAAGGCAGTGCAAGGGCTTCGGTAGAGGGCACCAAAGGCAAGTGCCCGTTCTAAAATAGTCTCTTCTAGCACGTGCATGCACACCTCCACCACGCAACTCACACACCTTAACAGGGAGATGGCCCGAAACTAGAGATAGACAGGCAGATGCGGCACGTGCCCAGGGCCCCTACACTGTCGTGCCCTAGGCATGTACCTGCCCACCCCTAGTTCCAGCCCTGAGGTAGGGGATGTATAAGGACAGGAGTGGGGGACATCTATGTACCTTCTTACCCCTGATGAATACAGAACTGCTGATCACAGGGAGTGCTGTATTCATGGAGGCAGCTATGTGTCTCATTGCTCCAAGACCTGGGCAGATTTTACCTGTTTTTTGCACTTTACATAGTGGGGTCATTTATCAACACTGGGCAAATTTGCCCATGGGCAGTAACCCATGGCAACCAATCAAATTGCTGCATTCATTGTTCTACTTGCAGCTGGCTTCAAAAAGCTAATCACTGATTGGTTGCTATAGGTAACTCCCCATGGGCAAATTTGGCCAGTGTTGATAAATGAGCTCTACTGTCTTCCATAAATGACACCTATTCTGAACTCTATATAAGGTAACAAGATTCCCTTTGTTATTTTCAATTAAGAGAAATTTAATTTTCTAATTTCTCATTTAAATAAGCAACTTTCCAAATACAGTACAATCAGCATTCTGTACTGTTACAGAAATAATAACAAGTTAAATTACAGAAATAATAATAAGCTAATCTTTAATATTCCCATATCAACAATCTGTCTCTCTACATGCAGGAGTGAGGGTAATGACAAATACATTGGATTTGTGCTCATTTTTCTTAAACAAAGCATTAGCTTTGTCTTTCAAACTAACTGACTCTGACACAAAGCTGCGTGTAGAGAAACAGATTGCTGAGAGGGAGACTAGGATGTGTATTTTGATTATTGTAATTGACTATATTTAGAACATTTCTTATTTCCATAAAATGAAGCTTCTATTACATTTTATAGTTCTTAATTTAAGCAGAGCATTTAATTACATTATGAAATGTTATGGTCATGTTTGTGTTTTGTATTAAGCAATATAATCAAATTGTTTAGTCTCCTTTCCCCCAGAACACAGTAATTTGGATATTCTTTATGGCTGAGGGTCTTGATATATTTATAACAGAATATTTACACTAAAGCCACCCAAGACTGAATCTAAAACCCTGCGGGATAATGAAATTTATCCACAAAAGTGTAAAAATGTAATTTTATCCTCAGCACTAATCACAAAAGCCTACAAATAAAAGGTACATTTTAAAAAGGGAAATTTTAGTATCATAGTGAAGCAAAAGTTTTAAGGAGAACTAAACTCTAAAAATAAATATGGCTAAAAATGCCATATTTTATAAACTGAACTTATTGCACGAGGCTAAAGTTTCAGCTTGTCAATTGCAGCAATGATCCAGGACTTCAAACTTGTCACAGGGGGTCACCATCTTGGAAAGTGTCTGTGACACTCACATGCTCAGTGGGCTCTGAGCAGCTGTTGAGAAGCTAAGCTTAGGGGTCGTCACTAATTATCAAGCAAAAAATGTTCCCCTGTAATATAAGCTGATGCTACAGGGCTGATTATTAAATTCTGATGCTAATTGCACTGGTTTCTGTGTTGCCATGTAGTTATTTTCTGTATTAATTACTAATTAGCCTTATATTGTGACATTTCTATTTTATGTGTACTGTATATTGTGAGTGGGTCCCTAAGCTCAGTAACTGACAGCAGCACAGAGCATGTGCAGTGAATCAGCAGAAAAGAAGATGGGGAGCTACTGGGGCATCTTTGGAGACACAGATCTTTACTGCTAAATGGCTGTGGTTGCCTTGGGCTGGTACAGAAGCACAAAACTTTATGTACAACATTTCTAGCTAATTCTTTAGTTAAGCTTTAGTTCTTCTTTAAGATCAGGATTTGATGATAAGCTTTGAAATATACCACTATTTAGTTCAGAGATACTGTACCAAGAGAATCCATGATCATATCTTTAATGAGGTATGCCGAAATGTTGAGACCTATTTATATAGTTTACAGCAGTTGTTGTCTGACTTTTACAGTTAAAGTCTGCCTAGAAGCTTTAGTTCTTGTTCAGGGCCCACCTTAGCTCAAAGCTAGATTAAAGATAAAAGAACAATTCTATTGTATTACTCATTCATTGATAGTCACAAGGTTGGCAAAAAGTTCACCCCAAATCTCATCACAAATGACTTTCAAACTAGGCCTTTAGGTGTAACTAGGAGTGCAAATGGGCATTCTGCCCAAATCTTACCCTAAATGGCCTTCAGTGAAAGTCCCTTTGTCATTCTCCAGGTCCAACCCCAGGGAGTCCAGCCCCACAGTTTGACAGCCATTAGTCTAGAGCCACGGCGTTTTGTTATAATGCACAATCTCTGTAATGACAGCTGTACTACAGTGGTATCACAAATGCACTTTTATTAATAACAATTTCAAAAACAAAGGTATCCAGATAGGGAAGAATGCGAAAGGTAGATATATAGTGAATAAAGTACCCCCTCTTGTAAAATATAAGGATATTATAAGTTACCGAGGCCTTTCATGACCATATGTTTTTATACAGGTCATGGAACTCCAAGGTAACTTCTAATATCCTCATCTTTTGCAACAGGGGGTACTTTATTTATTATAATACACAAGTTTCAGTGAGCCATGTGACAGAAATGACATCAGAACTCACCGTTTATAACTGATGACATCAGAACTCCCCGTTTATAAGGATATAATTTACAAGATATTCATGGCTTTTGTGTATTATATAAAAATACAATACAAAAGCAGACAGCAGCTCTGCAGGGAAGTGTAGATTAACTGGAAACTCATGGGGCCCATGGATTGGGCAAGTTTGAGTTGAAATTTGGGTAACCTTTGTGGGTGGGTGTCAGACTGGGGAGTACATTTTTCTTCTGCTCCCAAGAACCACTACACTGCTGCATATCTGCAGAAAACAGCTCTATGACTGGAAAACCTGGATGAAAGGGAAAATATTCAAATCCTATTTGGAAACCACATTCATAAAAAATCACTTTCCCACTGGGTCCAATACAATCAAATTATATAACAGTTCCCAATTCATATCACTGTCCCAGGGTTCATGCGTCTAATGGAATAACAGTGTAAGGCGTCCTGCGTGCATCCAAGATGGCGGCGCCCAGAAGAGGCCACGCGGCCGTCGGACGTTTCGCGCAGCGTATTAATGCTGGCGCATCAATCTGACGCTGGCGCCCAAAACTTGCAGGCGTTGGTGCGCATTCTGGCGCACGTCCTATGACACGTTTTGGCGTGAAATCCTACCTATTCTCTCAGCACCCAAGTATAGGTTCTTCTATCCTGAGTTCCTGGGTGCTTACTATTATTGATTCCTTGATCTTCGAACTTTGCCTGAAACCCTGACTTTGATATCTTGCTGCCTGGACCGACCTCTGCCTGAAATCCCGACCACGTTATCTTGCTGCCTGGACCGACCTTTGCCTGAACTGACGATTCTTCTGCCTAAACCCTTTGTACCACGAACTGTGTTTGCCTAGTTGCTTCCTCCTTGGTCCGCACTCCAAACTGCGCCTTTGGGCCCTGACAAACAGACGGGAATGTGTGCTCTTGTTTAAATGTCAGAACAACATGAAACCTGTTCTGTGGCTTAAAGTACAAAGTTGCAGATGCAAAAAGGCATCAATCGGTAAGAACATGAGGCACAGACAATGCGGAGATTGTCAAAAGCTGAACCTGCCTGAATCATTCAACAATTTTTCCCGATATAAGGGCTAGTCCACACGGGGAGATAGCGACGCGTTTGCGGTCGCGGCGACAAAGCGCCGCGACAGTCGCCGCGACCGGCGCAGGCGACAGTTTTGTATGGGCGCCTATGTAAAAACGCCTGTGCTAACCACACGAGGCGATGCGCTTTTCAACAGTCGCCTGAAAAAGCCTGGCGAGGCATTTTCAGGCGACTGTTGAAAAGCGCATCGCCTCGTGTGGTTAGCACAGGCGTTTTTACATAGGCGCCCATACAAAACTGTCGCCTGCGCCGGTCGCGGCGACTGGCGCGGCGCTTTGTCGCCGCGACCGCAAACGCAAGGCTATCTCCCCGTGTGGAATAGCCCTAAACAGTAGGGAAAAAACTGCCATCTGCTGGGTTACAGAGGCGAGCAGGAATTCCTAGATAATAATTAACAGAACACAGAGAAAAAGTGACTGGGTCTTTAGCCAGGGAACAACTTTTTATCATCTCAGGCTGGGATATAAATGCCAATCATGGCTTAGAAACATCCCCAGGGGATTAGTTAAAAGCTTCTCTAAAATGTGAAGAGCCGCTGACAGCAAACACAGCCACGTGGAAAATATTCACTGATTACCAAGGAGCCAGATGTATGCAAATTCCCGGCGTATTAAGTCTGTGATTCTGCTGTCCCTCTGATTACGGAAATGAACTGTAGAGGAAGAAAACAAGCTGAAATGATTAACCATTATTCACATGTCTTTAGTTCTATTGGTACTTTTGTACTTGTGAATAATGTAATAGTTGGTGTACGGATGTTTTGGTTGGATATAAATTGGTCTACCTAATCATCTCATTGGCTAGAGGTTGGTTCTAATCCCACCCACTTCAATATTTGGCAAAACATGATTACAAAGTTGCAGGTACATGTATTAAATATAAATATTATTAGAGAAAATCATGTTTTCCCACTTCCTGACTTAATACATACAAATAGAGCCATCATAAATTGTACAACTAGGTTATATAAACATCTCCTTTTATTCCTTGAAATGTATGGTTGACTTGTTTGCCATGTTGTCCAGATGCCCAAAACACCATGCCCATGAGCTTAAAGAATGGAGCTCAAAGAGTTCAACCTCACTCAGTATGTGGACTGACAAACCAGCATACTGGATGATTATCATCTGGGCTAGGTGTCCCCTAGAATGCCCTACTTTGTGGATCATTCAGAACATGCAACTGGCATAACTAGCATAGGGGTAGGAGGTTGTGGTGTGCACTACAGATAAGAGCATGGCATTACAGAGGGAGGTCCAGTTGCACATTTTGTTTGTGGGTGTTTATCTGTCTTTTGCAGGGTTTCCTTTCATTCTTTAGATTTTCTACTTGTGCAAGAAGGTAATATGAAGGTAGCCAACATCAACCATAGCCAGGGGAGCAAGTTCTGGGTTCACGACATTGGCATAGTGACCTCATCACATCAGCATCTGATGTCATTGCATCGCAGTTTGGTGCCAAATTCAAAATAAATGCCGCAGAAGTTCCTGGGTTCAATGACTGAATATAGGTTCCTGGGTGCACTGTAGTTCCTGATTGACTGTTTTATGACTCTTGACCTACTTGCTTTGACTCCTGATTATGAATTACCACTGCCTGCCCTGATCTTTTGCCTGGATACAACCACAAACTTTTCTAACCCCTTGGATACCACAAATTGGACTATTTCATGTCAAGCCTGTACACCAGACCGTGACACTTTAGTGCTCTAGTACTTGTACAGGAGAACTTTAATTAGCTTAAAAATTGTCAGACCACCATGAAACTGATTTTAGCATTGGAGGAGGCCTACAGAAGGATAGGATAAAGGTGTAAAAAAATTGATACTAAACATTAATGTGTGTTCCATAAATCTATGATGTATGGAGTTTTATAGACACAAAACGGCACACTTTTTTTGGCATTTCACAAAAAGGCGTCTAGATAGAGACCATCCCTTTACAAGGGTTTAGCATTGCAGGATTATTTTTAAGAAGGGTACCCACACTAAAAGGGGACTGGAAAGCTCTACTGTTGACACAATCCCCTTAAAGGAGAAGGAAAGCTACGGAGGCATTTTATTGCCAATAGATTAGCTGCAATAGTGCAAGCTAGAATGCTATATTTATTCTGTAGAATGTTTTACCATACCTGAGTAAAAAGCTCTAGAAACTCTCTGTTTGTTAAGGATAGGAGCTGCAGTATTAACATGGTGTGACATCACTTCCTGCCTGAGTCTCTCCCTGCTCTGGGCTCAGATTACAGTAGAGAAGGGAGGGGGATGGGGAAGAGGAGCAAACTGAGCATGCTCTTGCCCAGGGCAATGAGGTTTAAGCTGAAGGCAGGAAGTCTGATACAGAAGCCCATGTGTACACAATAGAAGGAAAGAAATGCAGTGTTTCTTTTGACAGGGGACTCAGAGCAGCACTACTTTGGGGGTTTACTGGTATATTTTGATGGACCTTTCTGATAAGGCTTACTTAGTTTTAACCTTTCCTTCTCCTTTAAACAGCAAAAAATAAAGTGTTAACTTCACACATATTTAGCTGCTTTTAGTGCAACGTGACAGTTCTTTTCCTCAGGCAGATTTGGACAATCTACACAGTGAACTTTCACATGCTCTGCTCATCTCTCCAAATGTACTGCGCTGAGGAAGGATATTTTAGTTCAGCAGTGAGAAATGATACGGCTAACACAAAACAAAAGCTTCAAAATGAAGTAAATACCCGAGGCATCAGGCAGTAATTTTGAACGTTCAGAGTCTTCTGACATTTGACGTAGGAAGTGTGGAAAAGCAGTGACATTTGGCTGCATCATATTTGCATCCATCTGTGCTGCCAGGAAATGTATTGCTGAACTTGCTTCTGTTGCCTGTTGCCCAAGTATAAATGCAGTTACACACAGGAGACCTGTGAGGTCTATGCCATCAACCCAAGTCATTTATAAAAAATTATATGTGCACTGCCAGACTGCCATTTCTGTCTCCTATAGTGAATCAATTATACAAGGGCAATTGTAACTTTCAACAGATAAGGACATGACTGCCTAAGTTGTTTTTTTTTGTATAATTTTTAATACATATATGCTGGGTCCAGGATCACATCCAATAGCTATTAAAGGGGAACTATTGTGAAAATGTAAACTAAACTAAACCCTAAAAATTATTTTGGTTTAAAATGCCATATTTTACATACTGAACTTATTGCACCAGCCTAAAGTTTCAGCAGCACAGAGCACGTACAGTTAATCAGCAGAAAAAAAGACTGGGAGCTACTGGGGCATCTTTGGAGACACAGATCTTTACTGCTAAAGGGCTGTGGTTAATACACAAGGGGGGTTGTGGGAGCACCCGCATTGCTAAGTAAAAATATATAGAAGTATAAGGGAAGTGCTACTGGCATATCCAAATGGGTCAGTGCACATTCCCTGGGCCCCTGTCTAAGTAATTCAGTAGATATGCAAATGCATGTGTTAACAAAGACAGGGGTTTTTAGTTGCAAAGTTATGATCATAAAGTTGAAAAGCCACCATACCACGTCAAGGTAAACCCCATATGGCGGTACCTAACTTGTTTACCTACCAGTCATAGTATTGAGGATCCTGTGTCTCTCTGCATAATAGCATTAGTAAAGTAAAAAGTAAAAGTCTGCTGAACCTTGGTTTCTGGAGGGCTAAATCCTCCCCCGCTGCTGAATTGCAGCTTTTAAGAGAGAGTGATTGCCCAAACCAACGCCCATTTTTGAAAAAAATGTATAAATATGGTGCAGTTAAAAGCATAGGGCCACTATTAATTAATAGGGGTGGGTATGGGGGGTGCTACAAGCCACAAGAAGCTTAGCCAAAGCTACAGGCTGTAAGAGCAAATACACAAGGGGGGTTGTGGGAGCACCCTCCAGAAACCAAGGTTCAGCAGACTTTTACTTTTTACTTTACTAATGCTATTATGCAGAGAGACACAGGATCCTCAATACTATGACTGGTAGGTAAACAAGTTAGGGACCGCCATGTGGGGTTTACCTTGACGTGGTATGGTGGCTTTTCAACTTTATGATCATAACTTTGCAACTAAAAACCCCTGTCTTTGTTAACACATGCATTTGCATATCTACTGAATTACTTAGACAGGGGCCCAGGGAATGTGCACTGACCCATTTGGATATGCCAGTAGCACTTCCCTTATACTTCTATATATTTTTACTTAGCAATGCGGGTGCTCCCACAACCCCCCTTGTGTAAAGGGCTGTGGTTGCCTTGGGCTGGTACAGAAGCACAAAACATAATGTAATCTACTTCTTTAGTTAGGCTTTAGTTCTCCTTTAATATAAGCTTCATCTCACTGTAATAAGACACTTTCGAAATATAATCAGTTCTGTACCATTTATGAAATAATCAAATTACTCTTCAGTATCTCACTCTCAGCAACTTGTGACTCTTGTCTCTTCATGCTGAGGTCTGGGTCAGATTTTTGCCTAATACATCTTTTAGATGAAACCAAGATCAACCTCTACCAGAATTTTTATTTTCACAATAGAACTGAAAGAAACTGAAAATTCCTATTATTACCGACCAGACCATATCTGGGCTGTCTGTAGTGCTGGCCACCTGGCTGGGTGTGCAATTAAAAATAGGCAACTTCGGGGGCGCTCGTGAGCAGCCAAACAAGATGGCCGCATCTTGATAGAGCTGCGCTCTTCCGTGCCATCATCCCTACTCAGCACCTCGCTTAAGCACCTTATATTTGGGATCTCGGGACCAGACGGGTCAGTAACCATATTCCTGACACTCATATGGCCCATAGACGCCGCAAAAGAGAAAAAAAGGGCCCAGACACGGAGTCTCGCCGCACCACGCGGAGCGTTGCGTCTTATCTCACTAGGCCGCAAGCCTCCTCTTCGCCCCAGATGGCGTCGCAAGCAGAATCTTGGCTGGGCTTGGACTCCCAACCCGCCCACTCTGCCACTCAGGAAAGCACACTGGTCGAGGAGCCGGCACTCCTGGATAAATTCAAAGCAATGCTGCAACAGGAGCTGGCCGCGACGGCGGCCGCTATAACGGCCGACATCTCTAAGCAGATACACGAACTCGGTCAGAGGACGGACGTCTTAGAACGGAAGGTGGATGATATAACCACAGTTCTCGACGCACATGAGCAGGACAATACCGAACTGCATAAGCAGTTGCACGAGGCCATGGACAAAATTGAGGACTCCGACAACAGGACCAGGCGTAATAACCTTCGTATTCGGGGCCTACCGGAAACTATAACCGACATACAGGCCGCGATCCAGGATATTTTCTCCAAGTTGACTCCCAACTTGGCTCCTGAACGCCTGGAATGCGACCGTATACATCGTGCCCTGAGGCCGCAACGCGAAGGGGATCCCCCGCGTGACATTATCCTGCGCTTGCATTACCATCAAACGCAAGTCGCCATTCTGAAAGCTTCGCGGCAATCGGACAGACTGGAATACCAAGGGCACAGGTTTCAGATCTACACAGACCTGGCTCCGGCGACCCTACAAAAACGAAAGGTACTTGCTCCCATTACTAAAGCGCTACAAGGCCACCGGATCAGATACCGCTGGCTCTTCCCGGTCAAACTTGCATTCTCGGTCAACGACCGTCAACACCATATCCAATCCTTGCAGGCGGGTACAGAGCTCCTTCTCCGCCTCGGCCTGATGGAACCGACATCTACCTCACCCCACCAACCGTCTCAATCCTCTCCGAGACGCAGCGTTTCACCTATCTGGAACAAGGTCGGGGCCTCTCCTCGGGCTCGATCCAGTCTTCCCAATCAAACCTGATTTTTAGCAGGTTTGCTACACTTCATTTCTACGCTACCACTGTGTCTTGGTCATTTGCACTCCTGACGACCCACCTAAGGTAACATGCCTATGTTCTACTTTCTATGAGCGGTTGGCCCTGATTATGCCCCTTCGGAACTTATAATGTGCTGCCTTGCCCTCTTTTTTTTTTTTTTTTTTTTGTTCTTTTGGGCACGCCATGGGCCACCTCCAGGACACTCTCCGATTTGGCCGCTTATTATCTGCCTTAACCCTTTTAGGGGTCGGCACGGATGGAGTTATTCGAATGACCCCCACAAGTCAGTCACCTCGACTTCCCCCCGTCGGGGCGGAAGCTAAATGGACACTGACTATTGACTCAAGTTTGGTTACTAGTTTTCTCAGTTTTTTTCTCCATTTTATTTTTATTTTTGAAACAGCTCTGATATGCCTTGTTTTTGGTGTTTTGTATATTCTCATTTCCCATTGTGTGTTCTGTGTACTATTCTACTCCCTTTACACCTGGGGTGTGGGTACGTTATCTGTTATGCCTACTCTTTATAATGAGTCTTAAAATAATTTCGCATAATGCACAGGGTTTAAATTCCCCCTTGAAAAGGAAGAAGGCCTTCTCTTATTATACTTCTGTCCATGCGGACATAGTTTACCTTCAAGAAACCCACTTCTCTAAATGTTCCTTTCCCAAATTTTTGCAGAAGAAATTCCCTACTGTGTATATGGCTAACAGTGACAATAAGACGAAAGGGGTTGCGATCTGTATTAGAGCTGGTTTGCCTTTTCAGCTTCTCGATAAATTTGAGGACGCAGAGGGAAGGTTCCTAGCCCTGAAAGTTGTACTCAATGATGTGAAACTGACCCTGATTTCATATTATGCTCCCAACACGGCCCAATGTCAGTTTTTTGAGAAGTTGTCTGCGTTTGTGTCGAATTGGGCTGTGGGCAACGTCATTATGGGAGGGGATTCCAATGTTACCCTTGACAAATATTGGGATAGGCAATTAATTACTCAACTATCTCAAACGGAGCAGCCCCTACTTACTTCCGTGGGTAATAAGGTAGGCAAGCTCTGCACTGCTATAGGTCTAGTTGAGATATGGAGGGAATTACATCCTGGTGTTAAACAGTTCACCCACTACTCAGCCCCCCACAAATTGTATACCAGAATTGACCATGTTTGGGTTTCCCAGTCTTTAATTGCCTCACCCCAATCATCCAAGGTGCTGAACGTCCCCTGGTCTGACCACTCCCCTCTCTCCTACACCATTTCATTCCACCACACTCCCAAAAACTTCTCTAGGTGGCGGCTTAACGACGTACTATTAAAGACCCCAAACACTCTTCCCAAATTGAAAGCTCGCTTAAAGACTTCTTCGCTAACAATCTGGGTTCGGTAACATCTTACTCTATGCTGTGGGAGGCGCATAAATCGGTCTTGAGAGGCCTTCTGATACAAATGGGGGCCCAGCGGAAGAAAAGACACCTCCAGGAACAGCTTAGACTTTCTAAACAATTGGAGGACCTACTTTTAGCACAAGCAGCTGATCCTCAAACTGACCTTTCCACCCAAAAACATAGAACAAAAACTGAGTTAGACCTATTGCTAACCTCCAATGCACAAAGTGCCTTACAATGGACCCAACAGCGCTATTATACTCACTCAAACAAACCTAGCCGAATCTTTGAGCGAAAGCTAAGGCGCAGACTCGATTACACCCCTATCTCCACTCTCAAGACCTCCTCAGGCCACACAACCAATGCTCTCCCTAAAATACTGCTAGAATTTCACAAATTTTACAAACAACTTTACGCTTCCCCTTCAGTAGTCCCTCAATCTAAGCTGATCCAGTTTTTCCAAACTATTACGCTTCCCACGATTTCTGATACCCACATAGCCTCTAGGAGACTCTTTCCCCCCGCAGACTCTTACTGCCAACATTACCCCAATTCCAAAGCCAGATTCGGACCTTACGGATTGTAAGAATTATCGCCCTATCTCGATCCTTAACATTGATGTTAAAATCTTGGCCAAAGTCCTAGCCGAACGCCTCAATTTGATCCTCCCTATAGTGATTCACAGAGACCAGGTGGGCTTTGTTAAAGGAAGGCAAGCGTCTGACATAATCTGCAGATTATCCATATTGTCGACCCAAGCCCAGAAATCCCCGCTTCCTTCCATGCTCCTGAAATTGGACATACGCAAGGCCTTCGACTCGGTTGAATGGCCCTATCTCTACCATACCTTGCTCAAATGGGGCTTTGGCCAAAATTTTATTACATGGATTAGAGCTTTATATCATAAACCCTTGGCGAGAGTTACTATTGGGTCTCACTCGTCCACAACCTTTCCCATAGAACGGGGCACTCGTCAAGGTTGCCCCTTATCCCCCTTATTATTTGACCTGATCCTGGAACCTTTGGCCATTGCAATTAGAAGCCATGCTGACATACAGGGTATCAGAGTTGGAACCCAGGAGCACTCCTTATGCCTGTTTGCAGACGATGTTACTCTGCTTATCACACGTCCCTTATCCTCTCTACCTCACTTATTCCAGACCCTACAAATGTTTGGCTCTATCTCTGGGCTGGTGACTAATCCTGAGAAAACGGAAGCTCTCAGCATTAACCTACCCCCCGAGATGATCAAACTTTTATCCATAAACTTTGATATTCACTGGTGTAAATCATATATTACTATCCTGGGAGTTAGGTTTACTGTGTCATATCATCAACTGTATAGGGCTAATTATCCTTACATGTATAAGAAACTTCTCAAAATGTTGGAAGAGTGGGGCAAATACCATATATCATGGATAGGCCGAATAACTGCCATGAAAATGTCTCTACTCCCGAAACTGTTATACTTATTCCGGGTACTCCCTGTAGATGTCTCTAGGAAAGACCTTGACTTATTTGAGAAACACATCACCTCGTTTATATGGAACGCTAAGCCCCCAAGAGTGAATAGGAAAACACTTGAAAGAAGGCCACAGGATGGTGGATTAGGCCTCCCTAATCTAAGGAAATATTACTTAGCCTCCCAGGTCCCTCAAATCCCTGTACTACACCTACAACACTTACCTCCCCTTTGGGTTGAATTAGAGAACGCCCTAGTACTCCCTTACTCAGCCGAAGCGCTGATCTGGACGCCCCCCTCCAAGCGACCGCAGGTACTAAGCCCTAGCCTACAGCATACCCTGGGGTTATGGGACCAGAATGCTACATTATACAAACTGGTCTCCCTCCATAACCCGGTCGCTCCAATCGTTCGCAACCCATCGTTCCTTCCTGGGTTACAGGCCCGCTCGTTTGGCTGGTGGTCCGCGAATCGGTTACTTAGAGTTTGTAACATTCTCACAGTCAGAGGCCCCTTTTCAATGTCTTATTTGAGAGAGAACTATGATATCCCAGACTCTGAAACCTTTAGGGCTACCCAACTTCTACACTGGGCACAGCAATGTTGGTCTCTGAGGGATCCCGAAGCACCCACTCAAACCTACTTTGAGAGATGGTGCACTAGTCCTTCTACCACCCCTAAGGCTGTCTCTCTACTGTATCGTAATATGATCTCTCCAGCTAATCTCACAGACCTGAATTATATCAAAGCTTGGCATAAAGAATTGGAGATTACCTTAGCAGAAAGCGATTGGGTGAAGGCATGGGACAACCTCGAACATAGTTCTAGGAATACCACACTTTCTGAAGCGGGATATAAAGTCCTTTTCAGATGGTACTTGACGCCTGTGAGATTGGCTAGGATACATCATTCTACTCTAGATCACTGCTTCCGTGGTTGCTCATCCTCCGGTACCATGACACACATTTGGTGGTCGTGTCCAAGAGTGACTAGGTTTTGGACTCGGGTATACAATATGATTTTCTCTATTATACAGCTTAACCTGATAAAGTCACCATCTGAAGCCCTCCTGGGTGTCCCCCCTCGTGGTGTCCCCTCTCTGAAGCTCAAACTTTTGAACCACATCTTCCTTGCCGCAAGGCAAACTATCGCTAAGTCATGGAAATCCCCCACCATCAATTTTGCAATGTTTAAGAGCAAACTGGACTGGATCTTCATAAATGAGAGACTTTCAGGCATAGCCACTGAGTCTCTTTCTAAAGTTATGAAGATTTGGCAACCTTGGATCTCATATAGGTTTGGTGACTCCATACCTCTTAGTATTGCATCATTGTGAAACCTGTTTCTGTAACTGGTTCTACTGTATCTATAGTACTCTCTACACCATTAACGTATCTGATGCTGCAATTACACGGCTGTTCTTTGTCCCTTTATCCTTTTTTTTTCTTTTTCTCCCTTTCCTTTTCTTTCCCCTCTTCTCTATTGAACCTTCCTTTCTATATTTCCAGGTTACTTATTGTTGTACCTTCAATACATCTTTGATGTTTCGGCTCAGTTTCAATGGCCACCCGAATATGCACGTCTGCCCCTCTGTTTTAATCTGTTTGCATTCTACGGGGATCAGCCCCCTTGTTCTTTCTGTTCACTACTGCTCATACGAAGTATTTGGTTCAAGAGGGGTTTCATTGTGTAACTGATTACTACTTTTGTAACTCGGTTTTACTTTCATTGATGTAATTCCTTACGAAATGTCATGTTCTGTATATGCTACTTTTTCTCTGAAAATTTTCATAAATAAAAACATTTAAAAAAAAAATAGGCAACTTCATGGGTCCAACACCTGAAGAAAGTGCAACACATCTAGGGGCAGATTTATCAAGGGTCGAATTTCGAAGTTAAAAATACTTCGATATCCGACCATCGAATTAAAATACTTTGACTTCGAATATCAAAGTCAAAGTTTTTTCCAGCGAATGTGGGTATCTTGCGGTCGAAGTAACGATTCGAAGGATTTCAGCGATCGATCGAATGATTTTACTTCGACTTCCAAAAACGTAGAAAAATGCTCCAGAAGGTCCCCATAAGCTAACATAGCACTTCGGCAAGTTTAATTTGGCAAAGTATTGAAATCAAATTTTTTTAAAGAGACAGTGCTTCGATTATCGAATGGTCGAATATTCAAACTATTTTTCTTCCAATCGAATTTGAAGTGGAAGTCATAGTATACTAATTTCAAATTTTTTTACTTCGGAAATTCCCTCGAATTCACTTCGACCCTTGATAAATATGCCCCCTAGTCTTCTACTTTGCCGTAAATAACCCCTGCCAAGCATTCAAGGCATCCCCTCCATCTGTGACAATGTTATAAATATGCCAACTGACAAAACCTCGATGATGGACAGCACCGTTTTTGTATAGATAAAAAGCCTTTATTGTTGCATGGCTACGACCAAAGATACAGTAACGTTTCGAGCCACATCCTGGCTCTTTGTCAAACTAACTGAGATTTATCAGACTCCTTTGAAAGCGCTCCAGATAGCGCCCTCTGGTGTGCTAAATTACGTAAATATGCCAAGTAAATATGCCAACTGACACCTCATAATATGAAACTATCTGCAAAATAAAACTCTCCAATCTCAATAATAGGTAAGACAGAAGGGATTCTTATGCACCTTGGAGGCTAAGTGGGACATTCACTAAGATTCGTTATTGCGCCAGCGTCCGCTTTGCCGCGCTTCGCAACACTTCGCCAGGTGTATTTTCGCCAGCGCTACGCAAATTCACTAAAATCTGAAGTTGCGCTCAGGGGAAGCTTAAGGTTGCGAAAGTTGCGCTAGCGTTAATTCACCAAGCAAAGCAAAGTTACACTAGCGATGCTTAATTTGCATACGGCGCCAAATTCAAGTTACAATGGAGGTATATGTAGCAGCACTACACAAGCCTGGGAAACCTTCAAAACATCAAATAAAATTTTTATTTGGCCCTACACATGTGCCCACTGTATAGTTAAGGTGCCATGAGTTAGGAAATGTAGGGGGGAAGGAGGGGAGCCCCAAAAAGTTTTTCAATCTTTTTCAGCCTATCACCCATAAAAAAATGAAAAAACGCCAGCGTTTTTGGGACTTAGAAAAATGTTTAACTTTTATTGAAGCAATCCCTATCTACTCTATTGTGCTTCGCCTGGTCTGAGGTGGCGAAGGAAGTCTGGCGTAAAAGGTAGCGTTCAGAATAATTTGCGCGTAAATTTGCGTAGTTACGTCCGTTGCGCAAATTCGCCAGGCGTAAGGGTGCGAAGTAACACTAGCGAATTTACGCCAGCGTCCGTTAGTGAATCAGCGAATTAACGAAAATGCGCTACGCTGGCGTATTCACGCTATCGTTAGGCGCTTCGTCGTTTAGTGAATTTGCCCCTAAGCACCGAATGCCGCCAAATAGGTGGAAAAAGTCAGCCCTCTCCTCCTCCATAGACCAACAGTTTCCCTCTCCACACTGCTGCAAAGCCACACCCAAACCACCATTATCAATCAGTTCAAATGTCATCTGCCAATGTTGGCCTGGGCATGGTGCAATTGGTTGGACTGTTAGCCCCTTGTGCTGTTAGCCCCTTGTGCATAAAGAATCAGCCAATAATCTCTGCAGTCGTGATTACTAATCCTTATCTAAATGGCTAATAATTGTTTAATAGGCTAAGGATATAAAGCAGATAAAGAAATACAATAATTCTATGTTTTTGTTTGTTTTCTTATCTCCGACTTATTTCTTATGTAAACAAACCATTAGGCTGCAGGGTTGGAATATAAGAGATTGAACTTGGATACCAGCACTGGTTGCAAAACCCGTGGTTCATGTATATAAGGAAATACATAGGAAAATTGGATACAACTTCAAAATTGAAGGAAAAACAACATATTTTTTAATGTTCCCTTAATGAAACATATCCTGTTATGACTAGAAAAAAAGAAATCTTGGCAAATTTGTATTTGGTCTTTATGTACAGTACATGAATTTTGAATCATTAGGCTTCTATTGTGTCTCTTGTTAAACTGGAATGTAAAACACAGGGTCAGATTTAAAGAATAACAAATAGGGGAACATAGTGGAATTTATACCAGTTTCAGTTTTTTTTAGTTAGTTAGTAACGCTTTTCTGTCAGGTAGGAAAGCGTCTAAATTTTAATTTACACATTTATCAAATCATATCAATGTGTCAACTGTCAACTTGTCACATTTGTGAGCTATGGGATTTTCCAACTTGGCAGCAGTGCTGAGCTCTAACGCCTCATTGAATTGGAAACTAACAAACACTGCATTAATATTAATGCAATTCATGTAAATGTGGCCCCAGAGCTGATAAATGTCCACTAAATCTTCTTTGAAATAATGGAGATATTGATAGGCCACTCTATAATTATTTTCTTTTTTCTGTTCCCTACAATTTATAAAGATTCTCCTTTCCTTCTTTCTTTCTTTTCTTTGTTCTTGCAAAAAAAATCTCCATTCCTTCTTTCTGTCTTCCTTGGCCATGATCTCCATTCATTCTTTCCTTCTACTTTGCACAAGATTTCCATTCTTTCTTTTCTACTTCCATGTTCAAAATCTCAGTCCCTTCTTTCTTTCTTCCTTGACCAAAACTTCCATCCTTCTACCTTGCACAAGGTTTCCATTCTTTCTTTACCTCTTCCTTGTGAAACATTGCCATTCTTTCTTGCCTTCTTCCTAGCACAAGATCTTCATTCCTTCTTAGTTTCTTATTTTGGCTACACTGCACAAGATTCTCATTCCTTCTTCCCTGCACATTATCTCCATTCTTTCTTTCATTCTTCCTTGCACAAGATCTGTTTTCTTTCTGCCCTTCATCCTCGAATAGGGTTGCCACCTTTTTAAAAAAATGTACTGGGCAGTTGTGGGGGGCGGTAACTAAATGGACGGACAATGATGCAAAAAGGGGCGGAGCCACAGGGTGTTGTGCCACAAAAGGGGCGGGCCACACCACAAGAGGGGCAGAAGACGAAGAAAAGTTAAGTATCCAACGGAGGGCCAAGGGCTTTTGTTAAGGGTATTACAAATTACAGGCAGCTACATTGCCGGTAAAATACCGGCCGGGTGGTACCCCTATCCTCGACCAAGATCTCAACTCTTTCTTTCCTTCTTTCTTGTACAAGATTTTCATTCCCTTTTTCCTTCTTTGTAACACAAGATCTTTATTCCATCTTCCATGCATAAGATTTACACTCCTTCTTTCCTTTTACCTTGCACAAGATCTCAATTTTCTTTTCTTCTTCCTGCTCAAGATCCCCATTCTTCCTTATCTCCCCCTCTAGCCCACCTGTAATGTACTAATATATGGGTAGCAACTGACTGCTTAAAGGGGTGGTTCACCTTTGCGATAACTTTTAGTATGATGTAGAGAGTGATGTTCTGAGACAATTTGCAATTGGTTTTCATTTTTTATTATTTAAGGTTTTTGAGTTATTTAGCTTTATATTCAACATAGATTCAATTTGCATTCTAAGCAATATGGTTGCTAGGGTGCAAATTTCCCTAGCAATCCTGCACTAATTTGAATAAGAAACTAGAATATGAATCAGAGAGGGGCTGAATAGAAAGACGAAGAATGCCAAGTAGCAATAACAATACATTTGTAGCCTTACAGAGCATTTGTTTTCAAGAAGGGGGTCAGCAACGCCCATTTGAAAGCTGCAAAGAGTCAGACGAAAAAAGCAAATAACTATAAACCTATAAAAAATAAATAATGAAAACCAATGGAAATCCTTAGCAGAGAAATTATATATAAACTATTTAGTATAGGTGATGTCATGTACTAAGCACAGATTAGGAAGTAAATTGAAGACTTTAGTCTAATCAAAGTTATTTAATAAATAAAAAACATGTTTGGTATTTTACAATAGCTAAACAGAAACATGATCACTACTTGCATGGGGATATTGTTCATACAATGTATCTTTAATTGTGAATACAGAGAACTTCTTTTATTTTTGAGGAAGGATGTGTCTCTTACTTTTCCTTTGTGCCTGAAGAGAAAGAGTTATGTTTCCAGGTTAGGTAAGGCTTTTGATAGGAACTCTGCATTTCAGAGTGTTTGAAGATCTAGCAAGATAGAAGAAAGAGCTCTTTTTCATAGCCAGACTAGTTCTCTAGGGATCGGCTCATGTAAGTTTGAGTGCAGAGTGAAATGTGCAGGGTTAAACAAGGTCAGCTGCAGGACAGGCCTAGGAAATACAGACTTGTAGTATGATAGCTGTGATCAGTTATGTATGGAGCATTTAAAGAGAATGACCTGTTATCCAAACACACCATGAATGTTGAATAAAGGGTCATTTTAAAAGAGAATTCACTTTAAATGTATCATTTCGTATAAATGTAGACAGTGACATTTTGAGAGAACTTGCAATTGGTGTTCTTTTTTATAATTATACCCTTGGCTACCAAAAGTCAGATCAATCTGATGCTGGAAATTGCAACAATATCTAGAGGTTGGACAATGTACCTAAAAGTGTTTTCCACCTGGCAGGCCTGGGACAATGAGTGCAGCTCTTGTTCTGGTGAGATCAGTCAGCTTAAGACTAATAGGATTTGCTTAAATAACTGCTAAAAGTAAGGGAACATTCTGAAACATCTCAGTTCAGCTCTTCTTAAATGTCCCAAGGTATGGTTGATGCTCACCAAGGACGTCTTGCCTTATTCCAATTCCCAGGATGTTCTTACCATGTGGAGATTTATAATAAGAATAATTGTTTTATCGGCAATTGTATATTAGGCCAGATAGCCTGATCCTCAAAATCAGCATTTTCAGCACAGCGAAACCCACTTTCCTCCCAGCATGCACTGAGCCTTTCTTGGACGCAGCCTTTGCACACGTTGCACTTGGTGCTGTGAACAAGTGGGTGACGTGGACACTATTTTACAGCTGTTCTTAGGCAAAAAGAATATGCTTCCCTTCATTAGAGACTAATGAGTGACATTACATTTAAGTGCTCGCATTAGATCTGCTTCTTTGAATTTAATGATAGGGCAATGAGGCCTGTAATTAAATAATCAAAAATCTCCACTGGGAGAAACAAAACAAATTTATCCTGTCAATTTTTTTCACACATAAAATGGAATAATTTGAGAGACCCAAGGTTTTTACGTCTAAATCTAAGATTCCAAATGGCTTATGATTGTTGGAAAATGAAAGCCGCTCTTTTCCATCTCTTGCTCGTTATTTGCTTTTCCCTCCCAGCATTGCATTTCTCTGAAGCCCAGGGGTCACATCCAGAGATTATCCTCAAGAAAAAACAATATTGTGGGGCCTCTTCTAGGGGTAATCTAATATTGAAGTATTGTGTGTTGTCTATTGGAAGGCGACAAATAGATATGATGACATGGTTTATGGCTGGGATGTCCAACTTGTCGACTGCAACTGTCAGGGGTTGTGAACATCTGTAGCCCAGTTGTTGGGAGGTGGGTGAGTTTGACATTCTTGGCATATCCCGCAATAATACAGCTTTATTAGCTATATTAAATGAGGAGTTTAGATGAAACATTTGGTTCTTCTTTGTCATCAGATTCTGTGTGTGTTTGTCATGCTTCTGTCATACATTTCAGAATTAGTTTTCATTTAGAGGGAGAGCTTTACATCAATGGCTCCGAGGGAATCCTATCAAAGCAATTGTGCTAGAGATTAAAGCGTTATTAGTGTGTTTGATTGCAGAAAGCCATTTCAAACATGTATCTACATAAAAGCAATCATGAAAGCAACATGAGAAAAGGAGACTTTGAAATCCCCAGACGCAAGAAGGACATTTTATATCAAATGTTATGAAAAATGCTTGCATTATTGAGCAGAGACTGGCTATTTCTCACACTCAGCATGGGGATAAAAAGTACTTTTTATTCACTTTGTATTTGTCGGAGATGAACGATTAATCATTGTGATGTTTGGTCTCCCAAACCCAGAGTAAACCTCAAGGTCCCGGTCATGGCTCACTGTTCTGCCTTTAACAACCGCCTTTCACTTCGGGAGGAGCCCTCCGCTACTCGGATGCCGCCATGTCTTCTTGTGAGAGGACCAAGGGAAGAACTCTAGGCAAGAAAGGGAACCATACGTACTACTGGAATGTAGAATAGGAGCATAGTCAAAGGCAGGCCGAGTCAATACTAAGCTGGATAATGAGCAGTACCCAATTGAGAGGCAGGAACGTAGTCAGGGTCTCAGGCCGAGTCCGAATTCCAGATCATGCTGCACGGTACAAAATCGAGAGACCCGAGCATAATCAAGGTAAAACAAAGGTAGCGGGTACAAATCAGGATCTGGGAGAATGGTCATAAAACAGGCAAGAGTCTGGACAGGCAGCAATCAGGACAAAAATTAGGATCAGGCAAACACGGCATCACAAACTACAAACAGTACCCAGGAACTATCGGAATAGACCTACGTTGCGCTATGAACACTAGCATGTGAGCCCTTTAAATATTTGAATTTTCTCGCTGGTGCCCAGAATCGGTGGTGGACACGCGTCATTGTCTTTTGGATGCTTTTGGAAAAAGCTCCCTCTTCCCAACTCTGAACAAGCCCAGACCTTGACTGTTTCAATGCTTATTTTACCCTTTTACACTTGGTAATAAACTTCTTTACATCTGATGCATCTAATAGTCCAATTTCTTAGTTGGCAGGAAGCTTTATTAGTAAAAACTAAAGGAAATAATTCCAAAGAATCATTTAGACTTATATGGTCTCCCTACTTTGAGTTCTGTTACTCCAATACTAGAAGTCAAATATCTCAGTTTCTTCAATTGTAAAATGTTCATAGGGGGGGCTATCTGACATTCCCAAGACAATGGGCTTTTTCTTTCTTCTTTTTCTTTTAAGAATGTCTATGCGTCCACTGGCTTAGTTAGTGATAGTTCTTGTTAGTTTCTATTTTATTTTACATATTACTTCATTGTAAATTATACATTCTGTTTAATATGTCATTGTATTAATCTTCATATTCCGCATACTATTTGTTATCATATTGATTTTTATGGTTTATTGTGAAAACCAAATAAAATATTTCAAACCTAATAGTCCAATTTGAAGTTAATTAGAGTGAGATTTGGGGCAAATACTTGCATTCCTACATATTCTTAAAACTATAGCAATGTGACCTATACAATAATGTTTCCTATATGTATAACCTTGTAATGAGCTAAGTGTTAGACCTTCAAGGGGAAATTAAACTGGCAACAGTTGCCTCGTGATTATGTGCCTGCTTTATTACTGTTTTTTGTTTTGATTTAAATTTTATAAAATAAACTGTTGAACATCTACATTAAGTACGACAATGCCTTTTTTTGTTTTAACATGTGTAGTATGAAGATGGTTATACATTGTTTTCTAAAAGAACACTTATTATAAAAGTTATAAAAGTAAAGTTACATTTAACAGAATAATGGTTAAGTGATTCTAGAAGAAATTGCCCATGTGCCTTTATTGGGGTAACCATATACACATACAATAATAAGTAAAAAGATTTCCACTGCAGAATACAGTCTTACTTTATTCTCACCGCTGCATTGAGGGAAGCTGGGAGCTGTTCTTGGATGTTTCAGGTATCTGCTAATTACTTGTTACCTGTGTCACAGCTTGTCACAATGGCATCTGTACATCAGTCTTGGCAGCTTTTGCTTCTTTCATTATGGGTGACAGTCTATGCAGTCGGGCCCTTGTTAGTCACTTATGTAAAAGACATTGTGAATCCTTCTCTCTGCACCTAAAATGATAATCTGCTCCTGTCTCAGACACTGCTCTGCAAACAGTTTAATCCTCTGCTTTCGAGCAGAATATATGGCACAATGCATCCTCCGTTATTCATTTTAAAGGTATTAGAATTCTGCGATCGTGCAAAGGCAGAGGATTGCTTTTGGAGGCTCATTAAAAAGACAATCAACTCAACTTCTAATATCCTATGCATATGCTGCTAGATATATGTTACACTTTATATTAAAAATGTGAAACATGATTTATTATACAAGGATATAGTAGGGAAATGGGGAGGCTTGACAAAGCAGGATTTATGGAGCCTGTGTCGAAAACAAAATTATTTAAGCATGTAGTAACAAACTTTTAGCTTTTTAATTAGTGTTAGATAAAAACACCGACTACACTATGACAAATAAAGCCTGGGGAAGTTACCATGTTATGCTGATAGCAAGAGCCCATCATGCATTATTGAAGAAAGGGTAGAAAAATATTTTGCTAAGGGGCTTTGTTAAATTAAATGGGAATTAATACCCCACCCCTGCACAGATCTGCTTGAGAACCCCATCCAACTACCTTAGCCGCTCCAAGAATTTGCCCTTCTCCATGTCTGTTGGGCTAATGCAGAGCAGTGACATACAAGTGCCATTTACCCCTTCTAACTGCTTTACATCCAGTGCCAAAACCCCCTTGTAGTGATCGCTGAGTTGGGCGATAACTGTGACAAAAACCTGGCCAGCAGATATTACTATGCATAGTGGCCTTCAGACCTGCTCTGCTTTTTCGAAAATTCAATATTCTTTCCTTACTTGGTAATATGTAAGGAGGGGAAAAATAAGTTTAAAGTGGAATGGACATATATGTTGCAGCAAATACATTAAACTACACAAGTCCAGGGAACCTTAATAAAGACAATAAAGTTGTTATAATGCCCTACACATGAACCCAGTGTATAGTTAATGTTCCATATGTTAGAAAATGTATGGGGGAAGCTGGTTACCCAAAAAAAAATTTAAATACTTTTGCAGGCTATGACTCTGAAAAAAGGAAAAGACGCCAGAGTTTTTGTTGGACTTGAAATATGATGTAAGTAACAGAAGACTGAGGAAGATCTATGCACTCCAGTGCACCCATTAGTAAATAGACGATGTCCCTGCAGGCGGTAATGCTAGCGAATTGACGCTAGCCACTTCGCCCTCGAGTAAATCTGCCCCTAGGAGTGAGAGATAGATAGGATAGCTAGGAAAGTAGAGCCCCATGGCCATTGTGTGTTAGGGACTGAGAGTGTAAAGGATTAGGTTAGTGGCAGCCTAGTGGAGATGTAGTAAGACAGCTTGGGAGAAGCTTAGGCCACTATATGCTGGACCCCATAGATAACCAGGAGGACAGTTTATTGGGGGAGGAGGCCTCCCTCAATGACTAATGGAATTTTGCCAGTGCACTTCCACATGACAGAAGTCCTGGAGGCTTCAGGGAAGACACAATGTGTATGGGTGTGAAATAGAGAGGACCAGAGTGAATCCTCTGATAAGTGTAATTTGCCTAATGCAAAGTTCTTGGTCAATTGGCTACAGTCTACCCAAGTGAACCTGTGAGAGGTTGTTCAATAAATGTTTTCCTTAGTTCAAAGCATCAAGTGTTCCATGCCTGCCCTGGCTGGGAGCATAGCAATCATGGGTACTATGGTAACTTGGGATGCCCCAAGTTTTCACTAGACAAGAATGCAGTAAAAATGCCACATGTAAGTTCAGTATCATATATAGGAGGGGGAACAAATACAGATATATAAAAGAAAAAACACCTGACATGTTTTGCCTTTACCTGCTGTCACCTCTCAGCATTGTCTAACATCTGAAACATATTTTGAAATTCTTGCCGTTCCTGCTGTATTGTGTGTCTCTCCAACGCTGGACTAGAATTCCTCCCTTTGTCTGTCTCCATCTCCAAAGGTGTCTTAACCCCGGTACAGGAAAAAAAAGATTAAAAGGCAACAGAAAGAAAATGAGATTTAGAGAATACACTAGTAAATCTAATTCTTATGAAATGAAGTTCAGGAAAAAGAAAGGAAAAAGGCATTTGTCTGTCCTTCAGTTTCTATATACAATTCATGCAATTGCTTTTGGAATTCATAGCTCTTATTCTTGTGCTTCTGGCATTTCAGTGATCTGTGAGTTCTGGCAGATGCCAGAGGGGCTGCTATAAGGTGCCATAGAAAGTCAGTATTATGTGGGCTGGTGGGGACTGGGTGGGCCTCTGTGTGGGCTGATTGGGTCTCTGTGTAGCTGAAATGCCAGGGCCTATTTTCATTCTCAGTCCAGACCTGCTCCTTGTTATTTCAAACCCTCATAAGGAAGCTGATGCCTGTAAGGACTTTGTGTTTGGCACAGCTACCAACTGGCAACATGCGCCGCACAACAGTATTTGTGCAAAATCAGCAGGTGGGAGAACCAATATGCCGTCTTTAGCCTGAATATTTCCTGTATTCTAACATTTTCTAAAATTTATTTTCCATATATCATTTACAGACTGGGTCACTACTGGAACCTCCTGTAGGCACATGTAGATCTAGTGATCAGTCCAGGATAATATAGAATTGACACAAGAACTGAACCCACAATCCCTGAGTCTAGAAACTAGAAACTCTAATGAACTATCAGTCATCATATAACCATAGGGATGGCTGTCTTTGGATCATTGATATACAATATTAACTCCATCCTGATAAAAGAAAGGGCCAATATACTACTGGTGAAGAATTCTTCCAAACTAGGACGTTATAACCTACATATACATAGAAAACAGCCAGCCAGGGCAACCTAGCAGATGTAGAACATTCTGCTCGTGCCTCAGTACGTATGCAGGCTACATCTGTCAGCATGTTCGTATAGATAAAAGTAAGCTGACAGCATATGTGCACAGGGAGTCTCGTCTGGCCAGGCGCCTGCAGCCATTTCCAAAATCGCCTTCAGCTAAACATTGGTACTGATCTGTAATGCTGGGCCCAACATGTGATCACAGTCAGCGAGACCAACAGGGCATCAAGGCCACTGGAAACAGTCTGAAAGTGAAGCTGCTAAACTCTACTAACACAAGCTGAAGAATACAGGATCATTTTATTGCAAGGAACTTTACCAATGTTTCCCAGATTTTAACTTCTTGACTACAATAAGGCTATAGCTCTAACGAGAAGCAACTTGTTCAATAATTACAAAAATTTCAGAATGGGAGTGAAAAGGGTTTTTGTTCCTTTTTGGTACTGCATAAGGCAGACAACCATGATACTGAGCCAGATTTTTAACTACCAGTTCAGCATGGTGCCACCTAGGAAATTCTGGAATGAAATCAAATTAATATTAACAGTGGCTCTACAGCAGCAAGGAAATGTCTTATGGGTAAATATCATAACTTTTAGATATCATTTTTGCAAGTGGTTCAAACCATATATTATCCAAATCAAGCTTTGATCCCATTGATTGATGTGGAGGGCACAGGGAAGATGACCGGTGTCTAATGGAAGCATTTTTTTTCTGGCAAACCAGACCACATCAAGAAGTTGTAACGTGGATTGACAAAAATGTTTACCACTGACCAAACGTCCATGAAACAATACTGGGTTAAAAAGTTTGCTCGTCTCTAGTTACAAAACAAGGGCTGATTTGTAATTCACATGACATGGCAGCTCAGACACCACTGACAAACCTCATTTTCTGCTTGATAATGAGTGACGACCCCTAAGCTTAGCTTCTTACCAGCTGCCCAGAGACCACTGATCATGTACAGTGTCACTGTCATCCAAAATGTGATAACTTTGTTGGCCTGAATTATTATTGTATTAGAGATGCTGAACCTTTATGGTGGCACTGTGCATGAATATTGAGCTTTTCTAGTGGTTTTAAGTCCATTAGGCCATGAAGTTCCATGTGAGGTTCCCTCTTGTTAGCAATCACCCAGTTTTTAGGCACCTGCATTATATTAATTCGATACCTACCTCTCCAATATCTCATTTCTAAACTTGGTGTAATAATATAAAGTTCACCGTCCTTTTTCTTCTATAACAGTGTCTATCTTCTGGGGTGTTGCAATATTATTGAAGGGGATTGTCTCCATTCTGACACAAGATCATTAGACTGGGCACTAATTTTGGGGAATAAGGAATAAGGAATGGTCTACCATTCCTATTTATCCCACCGGTTCTCAGCTACAGGGCCAGAACTAGGGGTAAGCAGAAAAGGCACATGCATAGGGTGCAACAGCAAGGGGGCACCAGGCACATAACTATTCTCTCACCTACCCCTAGTCTGGACCCTTGTGTCCACCCATCCACCACCTGCTCTTCTGCTCCTCTAAATGTCAATGCATGTGCATGCTTTCGCATATGCACATTCGCATGCTCTCGTTCACATGTGAACACTGGGGAGGGGGCAGTAAGGGTAAAGTGGTTTGCCAAGCTGCCTACGGTGCCCGGCCGGCTTGGCCTGCCAATGCTCATCCAAGTGTCCAAGTTTGTCATGTCTCATTAAACCACTCCATAGGGGAATTATGGTGTTGAAACAGAAAAGGACCATCTTGTTGCCTCAAAGTAGGAAGCCTGCAATTGTCGTACATGTCAGTTCAGGCTGTAGTGTTGAGGTTTGCTTCTCCAATAAATTTTGTATTAAAAAAATCTAGAAAGTAACCCACATTCTACCTGGATAGAGCCAGATAGGGCTTTCCTGAAAGTATTGGATTTATTATCAGGAATACTTGTGGCCTGGGGTTTTCCCGATAAGGGATCTTTTGAAAGAGTGATCACCATGTTTAGAAACTACTAAAAAAAAACACTAGGGCCGATTCACTAAATTCGAGTGAAGGATTCGAAGTAAAAAAACTTCGAATTTCAAAGTATTTTTTGGGCTACTTCGACCATCGAATGGGCTACTTCGACCTTCGACTACGACTTTGAATCGAAGGATTCGAACAAAAAATCATTCGACTATTCGACCATTCGATAGTCGAAGTACTGTCTCTTTAAAAAAACTTCGACCCCCTACTTCGGCAGCTAAAAGCTACCGAAGTCAATGTTAGCCTATGGGGAAGGTCCCCATAGGCTTTCCTAAGTTTTTTTGATCGAAGGATATTCCTTCGATCGTTGGATTAAAATCCTTCGAATCGTTCGATTCGATGGATTTAATCGTTCGATCGAAAGAATAATCCTTCGATCATACGATTGCAGTATTTGCGCTAAATCCTTCGACTTCGATATTCGAAGTCGAAGGATTTTAATTCCTAGTCGAATATCGAGGGTTAATTAACCCTCGATATTCGACCCTTAGTGAATCAGCCCCTGAAACATTTAAAAAAAGATCTTTTTGCTATCAACGTGGATATGTGCCAACGTTGTTAAGATTAAGTATAAAGTACTGTGCTATTACTACAGAGAGAAAGCAGGTCTGTCAGCAATGAAGAATTGTTTGTTTAAATGGGACACAAAGGGAAATATTATTGCTGTATTTCTGAGCTTTGCTGGATAATGGATACCTATGGCTAAAATAGTGTCACCTATTTAAAGAAAGATCCCTTATGGTAACGGCACACAGGCCACTTTTGTACATTTTTAAGTAACTTAACAATACAGAGCTTAAGTGCCTGAAACTGTCCCTTCTGGAGACTCACTCATAGTTTTACTAAATTCACCGAAAAGCATTTGTGCCAGAGCTTGTCAAGTGATAATTGCATGGAATATTGAATTCCTAGGCAATTATAGCACGACAGGACCAAGCTCTTACAGGTGGGGGCAGATGTGGGCGCATTGGTGCTGGCCTTATTAAAAATTATATGCCATTATGCTAAAAAAAGTAGCCTCAAATTTAGACTGCTAGTAGCATCTTCTTTTAGATTGTACACTCTTTTGGGCAGGGTTCCATCTGTCTGGTTTTGACTTTGACAGCCTGTTTTTTGGAAGAGCTGTAACTGCCAGTGATGGGCGAATTTATTTGCCCTGTGTGAATTTGCGGCGAATTCCCGCGATTTGCCACCGGCGAATAAATTTGCGACAGCCACGAAAATTCGCCGCCCTCAATAAATAAATGGACCCGGCGTCCATTTTTTTGGATGCCAGCGCAATTTCGCCAAAAACGGATGCCAGCGTCCAAAAAAATGGATGCCGGCGTCATAAATGAGACGCCCCAAATTCGCCCATCACTAGTAACTGCCTGCCCCAATTTCAGGTCCGGATTTGTGGAAAGGCCACCAAGGCCCGGACCTAGGGCAGCAGGATTTCAGGGGGTGGCATGCTGACCAGCCACACCCACATTGGTTTAAAAACACTGGGGATGTGGTGGAGAAACATACATTTTTTCAATTTCCCTTGCGCCCATCCCCATTGCTCCGGTCCCGATGATGAAAATTTACATGAATAAAGGGGAGGGGACAGGCGACAAACAGCAGTGGGCCTAGGGGTACCTGCTATATAAATCCGGCCCTGCCCGGTTTTCTCCTTTGGATCACTGGAGATGGACATGTAGAAGGATCAATTGTCAATCACCACGTCATAGCTGTGTCCCTTACGCAACTGGCCCACCCCACAACATCAACACCTTGCTACATCATTGGCCTGCAATGTCACCACCACGCCCCCTGTCCGGAATTAGTGAAGGGAAAGGTGTCAACCCTAGGCAGGGCTCTCTTTACCTTTGTATTTTGTTTTGTATTTTGTATTCATTTGCAGTGATGAGCGAATCTGTCCCGTTGCGCTTCGCAGAAGAATTTGCAAACAATTTGCATTGAATAGGCGGCAACATTTTTTAACAGGCAACAATTTTTTACACGCGCAACAATTTTTTTCACCCCAAATGCATTAAAGTCAATGGCCATTTTTGCAGATGGCGAATCCGTGCCTGGCAAAAAAAATTCGCTCATCAATAGTAATTTCTATATTTATTTTACTCACCCGTTTATTGGACAGCACTGTGGAATACTGTATGTTGGTGCTTTATCATTATATTACTACTACTACTAATAACTATGTGGAAGTGCAAGAAGTGTTCTTGGATGTAAGTACATGGGGGCAGATTTACATATGGTCGAATATCGAGGGTTAATTAACCCTCGATATTCAACTGCTTTCGACTTTTACTTCGAATTTGAAGGATTTACCACAAATAGTTCGGTCGAATGATCGAAAGAAAAATCGTTCGATCGAACAATTTTTCTTCGACCAAAAAATTGCTAGGAAGCCTAAGGGGAACTTCCCCATAGGCTAACATTGCACCTCAGTAGGTTTTAGGTGGCGAAGTAGGGGGTCGAAGTTTTTTTTAAAGAGACAGTACTTCGATTATCGAATGTTCGAATATTGAAACGATTTTTAGTTCCAATCGTTCGATTTGAAGTCGAAGTCGTAGTCAAAGGCCGAAGTAGCCAATTCGATGGTTGAAGTAGCCAAAAAAACATTCGAAATAAATGTAAATGTAAAAATTCAAAGTAAATGGGCCCCATGGTGTCAAAAAGTTCAACATTTACATCCAAGTTTGAGTTTAAAAAGGACCTCTATAGAGCATGTGCATGTAATTATTTGTTGCAGATTGATGTCATAGTGAGAACATTAATGTTTTTTTCACCCTTCCAGCATTTCCTTTACACACCAAAAGGAGAAAAATAAGAAAGAAATAAAGACTTACCCAACCAATGGAAACAAAACAAATGTCTGAGAGCCTTGACTGGGAAAACATAACGCAGAACATACATAAAACAGGACAAATATAAAACAGGACATACATAAAACAGAACATAAAACCATGAAAGCAGTGACCTTATCAGGAGCTATATAGGACAAAAAGGCAGGCCTTGTCTCCATCATCCCTAACATATAACATAATTACTTTTCGTGTATCTAAGTCATCTCCTACATTAGTACAACGTTGTTAGTATATAATTGGAATGTGTCACTTTATTGATCCTGTTTCCTGCTACAAAACTAAGGATTATTTGGACCACAAGGGCTTATATAATTGAATTAACTCTCAAATGACATGTAGTTTATTAAAGGGTATATCCTTTCTGCACAGCTTGGTCTAATCCAGGTAGAGTATCCCTCATTGATCATCTAGACCATGAATGAAAAGAGAGTTTCTTAATGTTCACTCCTGCCCAATGCAGAGGACTAGGGAGGGGCAAATTTGACCTGTTTCGTTTAGTCAAAAATTTGCCGCTGGTGAAATGTCGCCGATGGCCATTAAAGTCTATGGGCATCAAAAAACTGTTGTCACATGGCGACATTTTTTTTGACGTGTGTCTTTTTTTTCCACACAATGCCATGCAAGTCTATGGGCGTCATTTTTGCGGCGAAACAAGGCGAAAAAATTTGCCCATCCCTATAGAGGACCTAAAGTAGTAGGTGGATGTTGTGATAGTTCTTACAAATTCAGTTCCAAGTTAGGGATAACATTTCATCTTCTTCCTATGGTACATATCAAAGGAAGACAGAATCTTCTCCTGAATTAAATGTTATTTTTACAACCTGTGCACCTACCTGCATTATACCCGAGTATTCCATATTTATATGCAGCGTTCATCAGAGCGGTGGACAAGATTGGGGCCTGGTCAAGATGTGACTGAGCATGACCTAGACATAATAGGGCATGTCCAAAAACCTTATAAACAGTAGAGTACCATCAATGCAGTGGCTCTTCAGCAAAAAATCCTTGGGGGACCTATATCCCCCCGGCCACACTGCCACCTGCATTAAAGAAGCAGGTGATAAAGTTTGGAGCAGCTGCCTGGGGTCTGGGAATTACCATACAATAGAGTCCTGCGCGGAACCAATTTGATAAATCCGAACCCAACTTGCGACCTACAACCAGCACCCGGACCGGCAACCCGCATACTTAACCGATTGGACCCGCTACCTGACCCAAGTACTTTATCCACACCCCGATCCTCGACCCGCTGACCATCAAGAAACAGGAAGTGCTGTCATTGTAAACTGGAAGTGACATCGTTGGAAGTTGCTGTGATCAGAAAAAAAGGAGTAAAACAGGAATCACTGTCATTGTAAAATTGAAGTGACATCATTGGAAGTAGGCATGAGCAGGAAAAAAGGAGTAAAACTCGCGATTCAGAAGACCTGTGACTGAACCGCGGCCCACTAACCCGGAGAACCACCGACCCACGTCTATACCCGCTCCCAAAACTTCCACCTGCAACCCGCAGGTTTTTGCAGGTACCCGCGAGTACCAGGCCTACAATAGGCCAACAATCTGAGCTCCCTTGTACTGAGAGTGGTTCTCCTGTATGGTAGTTACACCACTGCTTCTGGAAGAGGGTGATATCTCTGTTATAGTGATGGGTGTATTTATTCGCCAGGAGCGTATTCGCAGCAAATTCCCGCGATTTGCCGGCGACTAAAAAATTCACGAAACCGCAGCGAAAATTCGCCATCAAAAAAAGGACGCCAGCGTAAAAAAATGGATGCCGCCATCAAAAAACAAGACGCCATTGCCATTTCTAAAATTTCGCTGGAAATTCGCAAATTTTTCGGCGAACCAAAATTCCCCAAATTCGCCCATCACTACTTTGTAACAGATGGATCGTTGCTTTGTTTTGACCCAAACTCACAGGGCCTAATTTCAGAAAGGGGCCTGTGTTAATTATATCTGTGAGCTGATAAACTGTTTTATTACCTTACACTCTCATAATATCACTGCCACTGAGAAATGCAGAACAGCAATTGAATATTATTAAAATTAAAAATATAAATATGTTGGAATATTGTAACACTCACTTATGATCAGAGTCGGATTAAGACTAGTTTGGAGCTTAGGCAGGGTAGTGCTTTTGGGGCCACTACCTTTAGAATTGCTTTGCTGCATGGGAGACACCATTCACCCCAGTTCTTGTCAAAGTACCTTTTCCAGATTTTCAAAGTGAAACCTGGGGAGAGAGGCAAGAAGGAAAATTTTTTGATCACACCAACTTTGAAAGACACATTTGGATAAACCACTCCCCACTGAATATATAGATAGCTAAGCTTCTGTTTTAGCTTTTCCTAAAGCACAAATCTCATAATTCTTAGACAAAATCAACTGATGTATTCGGGGTTGTTTGTGAGTTTCATTTTATATATCCAATAAATGAACGCAATTTCATGGATACCATCCCCAGAAATCACAACAGGATGACACAGTGGCAATTTCATGTATAATGCTCCCCAGAATTCCAATAACAATATCCATATACAAAGCAAAATAGGAAGCATGAGGAGATAAAGGGAAACTATATCCCTAAACATTGTAAGCCTCTATACAAATACACAGCCCATACATAAAATAGTGTTCTAGTTTCTACTGTGTAATAGGGAGCAAAATTCTTGCCATGCCTCAGTTTGCAAAGCAATGGTGGATAACAGACATCAGGCAAATCGAGTTCCCCGGCACTGTCCTAAGTGCTTGTCACAATGTCACTTAAAAACACTGGCAGTGTCAGGATTCATAAGGCCCTGTTCGTCACTGATAAGAAGCTTCATTCTTGTAAATTGACTGCCTACTGTGAGCCATTTACCATATTACTGCAGTGCGGCCTCAGCAATATTCCTTTTAAATGGTGACACACCTCTCATTCATGCACCAGCCTCCAGTAATTATTAGGTAGAACTTGAAGTATTCATTCTTGTTCCACATGTGTAGCTCCCGCAGGAGAGTGGGCCTGTCTTCCCAAGGCCCTAAGTCATGTAATCATGTGTCATAGCAGAGTAAAATGACTGTGCCATTCAATTGCAGAGATGTGGAACTTGTGTGCATCATCTGTTTCCAACTTCCAAGGTACAATGCTTGGCTTTCAAAGGAACTAGGTGAGAATGATGCTTAACCATAAACATAAGGATGGTGGCTCTCAGTTATATCATTAGTTGTGGCCAAGCCCAGATAAAACAAATTATGCATAGTCCCTTTATATATCAAAAATATTCTGTCACGGGAAAATATGTTTAGTTCAAAATGCATCAGTTAATAGCGCTGCTCCAGCGGACTTATGCACTAAAATCTGTTTTTCAAAAGAACACACAGGTTTATTTTTAATTTGTCATTTTGAAATCTGACATGGGTCTAGACATGTTGTAAGTTTCCCAGATGCCTTTAGTCATGTGATTTGTGCACTGATAAAGGTCAGTCACACTTTACTGCTGCACTGCCAGTTGGATTAATATTACCCACCTCACTTCCCCCCCCCAGCAGCCTATCAACATAACAACGGGAAGATAACCAAATAACAGCTGGTAGATGTGAGAATAGCACTCACTAGTAAAAATCTAAATCCCACGACGACACCTTCAGTTACATTACATATATAATATCTTAACTGAAAGCAGTTTTTATTGTAAAGTGCTGTTTTGTTCTGAAAGCACAGGATCAAACACAATGACTTGAGATGACCCCTACACACCAATATTACAACTAAAAAAAACACACTTGTTCGTTCAGGAATAACATTTTATATGGTATAGTGAATTACAGTATTTGCAGTTTAAACAGTGTATTTAGAAATAAAAACTACACCATAAAAATCAGAATCCCCTTTAAGTACCATAGTCCACTCCAATTTGTAGCCCTTCATTGTAAGGTTAACAGATCACATTAAACATTATGGACACATCTTAAAAAATCCAGCTTGAATCTAATCTAAATTGTCTTCAGTAGGAACGATCACAAAAACACAGTCAATCTAAATCACAGTTAAACAGAAGGTAATACCTCAAGGAAATATAAATCCACAAGATAAATTAAATCCCCAAGATAAATTCTGAGCACTTTTTCATTTTACTTCATATTTGTTTTAGTTTTCAAGATGTTGGCAGTTTGTACTTGCTTTCAGAGTGAAACCTGGGACTAGAAGCAAGGAGGAAAAGTTTTTGATCACGCCCAGTAAACTGTGATGGTCTCTGTTTGCTAACTTCAGTTTCTGAACAGAGCAAGCGGTTTCACAAGACTTTCCTTCTCTTACTAACTTAGTTTTCTACCAACTGTTACCATTTGGCTGACATGAACAACAGGAGGCACAGTTGCTTTGCTTTAATTATATGAGCAATAAAAACTGCTGATATTTTGAAAACTAGGGGGAAAATAATGTAAAATGCAGAAGTGGCCAAAAGAGCAGATGGCAAGCAAATGTTACCTGTTGATTGGTTGCTAAGGGTTACTAGACATGCAGCAAACATTGCAACTTTTAGTAAATTACACTATAAAACCGTTGCTTGAGCCTTTGGGGATCTAAACAGTGAAGTAGTGAGTAGGAACAGTGAGGAGACAACTAAATTAATATTCTACATAATATCCAGAATGAACAAACCCAGAAATGTTGTGCAGTAGAGATGCAACCAAAAGTTGTGAAAGATTGGCCAAGTAACCCTGCAACAACCAAAGGGTGGTCATATCCAGCACAGATACAATAATGAACAAAGGTATATGATTGGCTGCTATAGTTTGACGCAGGCTACAATTTCTTATTGTGTGTAGACTTTGCAAGTAATAGTCAGGGTTCTAACTATCTCTAATGCATTGATGCTGCACTTACCCTAAGATCTGCTCAATTGTGATGGGCATTATGTCTGTATGCATGTCACACTAGGTGGCATTTGACAGGCTTTATTTGCAGTAGCGGTTTGCCTGCATGCATAAAGATAACACTGTCACAGTTAATGTCATATTATGATAACACTCACAGTGATGGGTTTCTCACGTCTCCAGCAGCCAAAGTATCATACAATGATTCTACACACTGATGGTATAATTATTTTTCAGCAAGCACTGTGTAAACACGTCTCTAAATATAATAACGTCATCACCTATATCGCATTTATTGAAGGATCTTACAGGGTGCATTCTAGCAGGTCGGACAAATGGTTTTCTTCTAAAAGACAGAACAACAATTATTCATCAAAGTCCCAGAGGAAAACAAGTTCTATTGCAGCTAAATTATTAGGAAGAGCAATGATAAGCTCGGAGAACCAGGAGCCGTAGAACCTCAGTTTACAGAACTACGGAGAGATGTGTCCCACAATCGATGGAGAATATAAACTACAGTTTTATTTCTAGACGTTACTTTTGTTTTCATCAAAGATTTGCTGTCAGACTGCCTTGCTGTTTCTGGCTCTCTGTCCTTGTAAACACACGACTTTTAAGTAAAATTCAAAAAAACCTAAATATTTTCTTGGTACCAGCATATCTGAAAATTGAGTTTTGCAAAGAGTTGATTGTGTGGTAGATCAACGAGAACAGCAGAATCAGCTTTCTAATCCTTTGTAACATGGGTCACTGTTTCATTGGAACCAAGGGGAGATATTTCTTTTTGCTTTGGCAGAGGAAGCAGCATGGTATTTGAAACACATATTGGTGTGTATATATATATATATATATATAAGCTAGGAATTCAAAAATAAAACCTGCTTTGAGGCCACTGAGAGCAACATCCAAGGGGTTAGTGAGCAACATAGTTGCATAGTTAGTTACATAGTTAAATCGGGTTGAAAAAAGCCAAAGTCCATCAAGTTCAACCCCTCCAAATGACAAACCCAGTATCCATACACACAACCCTCCATACTTTCACATAAATTCTATATACCCATACCTATACTAACTATAGAGTTTAGTATCACAATAGCCTTTGATATTATGTCTGTCCAAGAAATCATCCAAGCCATTCTTAAAGGCATTATTATTATTAACATGTATTTATTTAGCACCAACATATTGCGTAGCACTGTATTAACAGAATGAGTCATCACAACATCACCCGGCAGTGCATTCCACAATCTCACTGTCCTGACTGTGAAGAACCCCCTACGTTGCTTCAAATGAAAGTTCTTTTCTCTAGGCCTCTGGTACGGTGATCCACTTTATGGGTAAAAAGGTCCCCTGCTATTTGTCTATAATGTCCTCTAATGTACTTGTAAAGTGTAATCATGTCCCCTCACAAGCACCTTTTTTTCCAGAGAAAACAACCCCAACCTTGACAGTCTACCCTCATAATTTAAGTCTTCCACACCTCTAACCAGTTTAGTTGCACTTAGTCTCTGCACTCTCTCCAGCTCATTTATATCCCTCTTAAGGACTGGAGTACAAACCTGCACTGCATACTCCAGATGAGGCCTCACCAGGGACCTATAAAGAGGCATAATTATGTTTTCATTGAGTTAATGCCCTTTTTTATGCCATTTATTTGCTTTAGTAGCCACAGAATGACACTGCCCAGAATTAGACAACTTGTTATCCACAAAAATCCCTAGATCCTTCTCGGTATGAGGAAACTCCCAACACACTGCTATTTAGTGTATAACTTGCATTTATATTATTTTTGCCAAAGTGCATAACCTTGTATTTATCAACATTGAACCTCATTTTCCAGTTTGCTGGCCAGTTTTCCAATTTAGTCAAATCACTCTGCAAAGTGGCAGCATCCTGCATGGAACCTATAGTTCTGCACAATTTAGTATCATCTGCAAAAATAGAAACAGTACTTTCAATGCCCACCTCCAGGTCATTAATAAACCAGTTAAAAAGCAAAGGACCTAGTACAGAGCCCTGTGGTACTCCACTAACAACACTGGTCCAATTAGAAAATGTTCCATTTACCACCACTCTGTGTAATCTATCTTTTTACCAATTGTTGCTCCTGAGCCACTGTTTGGGGATCACTGGCTTAATGAAGTTACAGGTATATAAAAAAAAGTGGTTAGCAAGTTATAGCCAGGACAGGCTTATATCATTCACCAAAAAAATCTCACTTGAACTTGCCTTTAAATTAGACTGTTCCTACCTGCTCCTGACTATTAGCCACCATACAAAGGGTCATTTGAAAATCTTCTGTATGTACTCAGCATTGGGCAGTTGGTGTTCTATTGAATATATAATATTCTGGAGCATGTTGCGTATATCTAATTCCTATCCTGTATAACAGAACTTAACTTAACTTAATTAAACAAGTTCTTGTCCATGGGGATGTCTATCTTGGGCCCTTAAATAGATAACCACAGCTAAATTAACAGTGTAAAGGGTATTTTCAATCTACTAGATTCTGGAGCATATTGCATATATCTTTTTCCTATCCTGTATAACAGAACCTTTATTAACTAAATCTGTGTGTCTTTTATTCTCTGCACGTTTGTTTGTTCCCAAGTTCTCTGTCTCTGATAAACAATAACCCCCTGCAGTTTGCTGAATACCTTAAAAGAAATGATCACAAAGAGATAAAGCAGCTTAACTGAATGCCAGTGGCGTGTAACAGATGTTTTCTTTTGGAAAAGTTATAGGTGTTTGCTGATTCATGACTAAAAAAGGTTTGTTTACAGCTGAATCTTGTATCATAATTGTGCTTAGATGTTTGTCTTGATATTGATGCCATCCCTAACTTCTCCCCCTTGCAGAACAGTAAAAATGTAGCTAGTATGTTGAGATGAGCTTTGACTCTTGATTATATATAATCAATAATACTTCTAGAGATAAGTACAATAAACAGTACTTCTGTCTATGCAAATCCATTCTGGCACAATTATAGTATCCTGGTGTTCATGGTGGACACCAAGATCCTTTCATTTATTGGAACTGGATCCAATAAATATAGATATAATTATTAAAAACATTTCTTAGGGCCCTATATACTAGCATTCACATTTCTATTTCTTTAAAAAAAAATCTCTCAAAAAATTGTGTTTTTTCTATATTTCTTGAAAACTCTAAAAATTTGGGACAAGTGTATAAACCATGAAAAACTCTTTCACCAGGTAAAAGCTGCCAAGGTCCTATAGAAGCCAATGGGAGCTGAGCTGATCCTACTGGACCATTTTTAAGGTTTTCTGATTTTTTTTCACTAGTAAAAAACTCTTTTTATATTCAGATCTTTTAATAACTGTCATGGCATTATAGTTGATAATTATTTGATAGAAATAAAGCAAAATGTACAATTACATTTGAAATTGAATTTATTTATTGGGGGTTATCAACATTTTGGTTCCAGCAAGAGGACTTTCCTCGAGGGATGTCTTGAGAAAGGTCATGTTGCTGTAATTGCAATAAATAACTTCACTCAATTTTAAGTAGGGATGAGTGAATTTTTTCATCTTGTTTCGCCGCAAAAATGACGCCCATAGACCTGTATGACGTCGTGCGTCAAAAAAAAAGACGTGCATCAACAAAAATTTTGTCTAGACTTTAATGGGCGTCGGCGAGATTTTGCTGGCGGCGAATTTTTGGCGAAACTAAATGGGTCAAATTCGCCCATCCTTAATTTTAAGTCCTATGAGTGCTCCAATTTATATATATAATTTGATATGGTAATAAGACTAACCAAATATGTATTAAAATATCACTGCCTGAAATGTTGATCTTGAACCATTATGAGACATGGTCCTTACAAGGGTCCTGTAGGTGTAAGTCTCACTGTCACTGTGAATGAAGTTCTTGGAGATAAAGTTCTTTTTTTTGTAACCTTTGTAACCTCTGTAAAAGTTACAAAATCAACCCCTGCCTTCCTTGTACTCAGGGTGCTAACATCAGAAATATATGAGAATCAGCAATAAGCTCTTAAAAGCACATCAGATATCCCTATAGTCTCCCTGGTCTGTGTTCCACTGAGAACTTAAAAGCTGAAGTGCTAAAAACCATCTTATTACTGAACTGTTTCTCTCTTTATTGTCACACATCCATTACTAAGGTGCATTATCTGTGGCCAGTTGTCTCCCCAAGCGATAGTAGTTGAGTGCTTCTAAGGACCATTTAATTGTCAAGATCTTCTTTTTTTCCATTTAGCATAATAATTGTAAAGTGTATTACATTTTCCACTCAGGTAAACTTTCAGAAGCTCTTCGTTATCTCTAATTTGAGACAATAATGCCCCTATTCCATGTAATCATTTTGGACCACAAATCTGATGTCACTAACACTAGTTGTGCGCAGAGAGTTTCTTTTGGGACCTCAAAACAAACATGACAGTGCAGTTCCCAGCCCAGACAGTGATACAGCTGCTCAGGATGCTCTCAATAGTCCATCTGTAGAAGGTTTTGAGTATGGATGGTGGGAGATGCGATTTCCTCAGCTTGCGCAGGAAGTAGAGGCGCTATTGGGCTTTCTTGGCTAAGTAGCTGGTGTTGTGGGACCAGGTGAGGTTCTCCACCAGGTGGACACCAAGGTTGTTGTGCTTTTGATAGGACAGCTTAAAAGACTTATGTTGGCTACTGATAAGATCTCTGCGTGTATTGCTTATCTGAAGATATCAATGGGTGATTTCTACTATTGTCTACTATTTGACAGACATACGCAACTTTTGTACAATTGCTGTCCATGTATTGGCGAGAATATTGTATGATATGTTATTTTACCTACTTAAGTAATCTGAATGGCTAGTTGTAGATCGGCAGACTGACATGAACTAGGGTTTGTCGCTCAACAAATAAAATCTACACATCTTTAGCCAGCTTAAGTCAGGGAATTGCTGTGTTAAAAAACTCATCCTAAAGAACTTGAAGGCCCATCTATGGGTCAATCCTGATAAACTAAGATGCACTTTTTGTCAAAGCCGTCCTTGAAATTATCTTGTAATGCTTGTTTCGACATATCAAACTCTATATACTTTTTTTTCTTTTCTGTACCCCCCTCCCTGATATGTGTTAATAAAGAATATACAAAAAGTAAAGAATCAAAATGCAAAAAATTCTATAAGCTTGGCAGATCTTTAAAGGGTCAACGTGATAACATAAGGACTTGCACTCCAACAAATTCTCCACCATACAGGACAAAAGTATAAGTAAACAAATTCTTAATTAAATGATGTACAAAATCAGACTAATGCATTTCATGCCCTTCTGGTACTTGAACGCTTACTTTGGCTGATGGTTTGGAGCTTGGCACCAAAATCCTATGTTTCTACTGGGGAGATTTTACTTGTACAAACAATTTGAGGTTCCATTTCTATAGATATGTAGAGGACATCCGTTAATCTTGAATCCTGTTGGAGTTAAATTTTTAAATCTAAAAAAAAGTCAAAAATGTAAAATAAGAGCCTTGTTTACTGTTCAGCATATCTGCAGGGTGGGGGTTGTACATTGCACCCTCAGTTGGGCTGCACATTCTCCTGTGACAAGCAACAGTTTTAGTCTGTGTTATAATTGTACTTGACACCCAATATGTTTTATTGCTTTTAGCTCAGTTATGTTAAAATCACATTTTGGTGATAGTTCCCTCTTTTTTTTAAAAAAAAGCAAAACAACGTGACAAAATAACAGTCAAGGGTGACAAAGCAACACCAAATGCTCGAGAAAATAATTGTGTATTTATAAACTCTTGTCTGTGGGATTATTTCCCAGAATTGTGTTTATGGCTAAACAGACCCTTAATTAGCTGGATGGGATAGAAGGAAAATGAATGCCTACAGAGATATTCATTTTATTTCATTTTAGTTCTTTAATGAAGCATTGTGTTTTATTTCCTTAGAGAGGCGTACAGTTTAACAAGCCGTTATCCCATGTTAATCCTCACCATAGTCATGGGGAATTACAATGAGGAGACTGGATGCTTATTGTTACAGAGCTATGAAAGATGCACAATAGGCATTGTGTTCAGATTTTTTTGAGCATCAGCATTGTACAAAGCCCCAGACCAGCTTGATATATGCAGGAGACAATCACCATTGCGATATGTGATGAAGCTACATTCAATATACTGCGTAGGTAGGGCACAGTCATGATTCATGAACGTTTTGTAAATATCCACCTGCAGTTATAAATGGATGGCCTAGAATGGGTAGGTAGCCAATGCAACTAGCACATTAATCATGCATATAAGAGATTGTGCAATTTCTTTCTCTCCTATAGAGAATCTGCATGCACATTATGAAAAGGAAATGTAACATTCCAATATACATTAATTAAAAATATCAACTGCTGCTTCTGACTACTGTACATGCATAAATAAAATAATTTTTGATAGTCAAATGTGCTCCAGCCAAGAGACCCACAATGCTTTGCATATTCTCCGATTATCAGATCTAGGAAGAAGAAGAATCACGGAACTGTGCCGAGCACATATATCCTAAAAGGAATGGCAATGACAAGTCATGTGCCCATAAACCAGTACATAAGTGCCCTGCTTAAGTGGGTCAGCCATGAGGGATCTGTGTTAGGCAACTCATCAACTGGGTGGAAAGGCATACAGTAACTGAAGATATTCTGGGAACTCAAAAACACTAGAGAATGCAAGTGCCAAGAATGCCATTTTGACAGGCCAAGAAAAGCTTATTACGACAAAACATATGTTAACATTTTTCAAACAGTTTAAAGTTAAGCAACTTTGTACTTCAGCATACCACTCCTAATGGAAGGTTTGGTAGAAACAGTCAACAAAACATTGATGACAATGCTTGGCGGTAGAAATAGTTGGAAAACTAAAATGACAAACTGCCGTACATTATATTAATAATAAAAACAATATATAGCTTACAGATGTAGCCAATTAAAAAATGTCAGTCTCTTAGATTATTTCTTGCCGACCCCTTCACAGTCTCTCAACTGTATATAAGTCCAAAAACAAGCATATATATACTCCCAAAGGGGGTATGTATAGGAAGAGATCAGCGCCTGTGGCAACAGAAATTAAAAACAAGCATAGCGTAATACGTTCAGTGTAAAAAATCACCCCGTGCATACATTAGATGTTAAATAGGTGTATTCTCCTTTTCCTTCAAGTAGCTAGTGATAGGGGTATAGATTAGCAATAGAGGCAAAGGAAAATAATTAAAATCAATTAAAAAATTTACACTCACATTTACCCTGGCGGGTTTTGCGCATTGAGTCCAATAAAAAGTTTGTATGGGTTTACAGGAATGGTCCTGTCAGCTCACTCCAGACTCCCTTGTGGTGCCTTGCTTCTGGGCTGTTGTGTCCCCCAAACTACGCCTCTGAGGAAGCTGATAACACACAGCGAAACGCGTTAGGCACAGTTTGGGGGACACAAAAGCCCAGAAGCAAGGCACCACAAGGGAGTCTGGAGTGAGCTGACAGGACCATTCCTGTAAACCCCATACAAACTTTTTATTGGACTCAATTCGCAAAACCCGCCAGGGTAAATGTGAGTGTAAATTTTTTAATTGATTTTAATTATTTTTTAATAATAAATGGTATTACACTATTACTGGTTTTATTCCTGATTTGGGACCTGGAAGGAGCGGCGAACCTTGAAGGAGGGACCAGAAGGGGCGCCTTGTTATATGCATAATACCACAGTAGTGGTCTGTAAGTAGGCATTTTATATAGAAGGTGGAGGTGCTTCACCGCTGGAATATATGTTATATTTTTTATACAAGAAAGGCACCATCCTTCCTTTGCCTCTATTGCTAATCTATACCCCTATCACTAGCTACTTGAAGGAAAAGGAGAATACACCTATTTAACATCTAATGTATGCACGGGGTGATTTTTTACACTGAACGTATTACGCTATGCTTGTTTTTAATTTCTGTTGCCACAGGCGCTGATCTCTTCCTATACATACCCCCTTTGGGAGTATATATATGCTTGTTTTCGTACTTTATATTAGCTTTAAGAGATGTTCCACAAGCTTCTACAGGGTACTTACTTTATGGATGGCTCACTCAAGGATTCAATCTCAATCCCAAAGCCATATGAGTCTGCAATGACTTCTGCAAGCCAAACAAGGTCTCTAAAGCTGATATTTATCTCATGCCTCCAGTTAATGAGCTTACTGATAAATTGAGTACAGCAAGTAATATGCCAACTTTGGACTCTGGATTGTTTATAAAAGCAGTCTTTTTGTACTGCCTTTGGTTTTCCTAAGGGCTTCTAAAACATTGCAGGATGAAAGACAAAAACTTAATGACCCATAGGCTATATGTATGTGCTTGGATGAAGCAATCATACACAGTCCAGACTGGGAGGCTTTAAAGTGAGTGTAGAGAGAGTGTAGCATAGTCTTAGACTTAGAAGAAGCTTCATACTTGGTCTACATTACTGAAAGAGTCTTAATTCAAAAACAACTTAATAAGATTACAGAAGCCCATACAGAAGTGGCCAAAATCTGCAACCAAGATGCAGGTGCAAGCCTTTTATGAATCAAGAGCTATTAGAGATGTTTTATATCATCTAATGCTGCACCTTTCTCAGACCTTATTAATGGCAAAGGTTGGGCCATGGTTAAATGAACATAAAAACATAAAAAAAACCTTTGAGGTCCTAAAACAAACTCTCTGTCCAACGGGATTACTTGGAATAGGGGCATTATTGTCTCAAATAAGAGATAATGAAGAGGTTCTGGTAGTTTACCTGAGTGGAAAATGTAATACACTTTACAATTATTATGCTAAGTGGAAAAAAAGAAGAGCTTGACAATTAAATGGTCCTTGGAAGCACTCAACTACTATCGCTTATGGAGACAACTGGCCACAGATAATGCACCTCAGTAATGGATGTGTGACAATCAAGAAAGAAACAGTTCAATAACAAGATGGTTTTTAGCACTTCAGATTTTAAGTTCTCAGTGTAACACAGACCAGGGATACTATAGGGATATCTGATGTGCTTTTAAGAGCCCATTGCTGATTCTCATATATTTCTGATGTTACTCAGCCGCAGCACCCTGAGTATAGGGAAGGTGGGGGTTTGATTGTCTAACTTAGCAGGAAAGGTTACAATAAAGAGGTATTTATTAATGTCCATGATTCCTGTTCTGGTAAGTCTCCGCATGGTTTGACCATTGTTTAGTAAGCTCCACAGGTTGCAACCTATTCAAAAGACTTCATATAACCAGGCTGTTACATTGAACTTTAGTTGGCAACTGATTCATCTTTAACTCATCATTAGAAAGCTGATGTATATATTTAAGGCCAGAATGACAAGGGGGTTGTTTTGTGACTGTATTTATTTTTATTGATCGGGGCAAACATGAAACAAAATTGGATGCAAGTCAGTTTCAGCTGCTATTTTCCGTACCTCTAATGTTTAAGGAAAGGCAGAACCCCTAACTTTTCCAGAAGATATGCAACATGAGATATAGCACCATGTACACATTAAGGGGCTGATTCACTTAGGGTCGAATATCGAGGGTTAATTAACCCTCGATATTCGACTAGGAACTAAAATCCTTCGACTTCCAATATCGAAGTCGAAGGATTTAGCACAGATAGTATGATCGAACGATCAAAGGATTATTCCTTCGATCGAACGATAAAATCCTTCGAATCGTTCGATTCGAAGGATTTAAATCCAACGATCGAAGGAATATCCTTTGATCAAAAAAAGTTAGCCAAGCCTATGGGGACCTTCCCCATAGGCTAACATTGACTTCGGTAGTTTTTAGATGGTGAACTAGGGGGTCGAAGTTTTTTTTAAAGAGACAGTACTTCGACTATCGAATGGTCGAATAGTCAAATGATTTTTAGTTCGAATCCTTCGATTCGAAGTCGTAGTCGTAGTCGAAGGTCGAAGTAACCCATTCGATGGTCGAAGTAGCCCAAAAAAACCTTCGAAATTCGAAGTTTTTTAACTTCGAATCCTTCACTCGAAGTTAGTGAATCGGCCTCTTAGTATTTATCCATTTATCCACTCACTGGCTTGGTGAGACAGAGCAAGGGTGCTATTTTACACAATTCCTCACCAACGCAGCTAAATGGGAATTTTGGGGAGGCCTTTGTATCTCAGTCCATGTTAACTATTGCCTCTGCTTCACTTTAATGCATGTTATTAAAAGACAACATCTCTCTTGGTGCATAGATTGACACTTTATGTATCTATTTACCCTGTTTCCAAGCTTGTAATATAAATAGTTAGTTATGTATTCACTGAACTGGGCCAAGCTTACTTTAGTGTGCCTACAGTACAGCTCCAAAGAGACACTAGTGTTTACTACCACTGCTTATTCATCATACAGTTCCATGCCTTCATCACTCTCACTGATCTCCTCTAGATGAATTTAGCTCCAGCATACATGTTCTCTTTTGGCGAAGGAGTTAAGATGTTCAGTGCACCCACCTGGGAAGGATTCCAATGTAAACAGACAGTGTATATAAAGCAGACTTTTCTTATTGATTTAGCAGAAATCCGTTTCTAGTGCAGAGTGCTGTTCTCACCTCATCAGTGTGAATTATTTAGCTCTTATCTCAGCCTCCTAAGTTGTTAGAGTGGAAGAAGCACCTTTTGGCAATTTTATTTCTGTGATGCTGACCTTGTGCCACATTGCAATATTATAAAATCAATAAACTCCATCTGGACTGGACCCAAACCATAGTTTATCTACAGGCTGTGTGTCCTGGAAAGCATTCTTTAGTTTCCCCTCAAGAAATTCAAAATAAAATACAATTATGCTGTATTTATCTGAATGTTTCTTCTTAGTCTTTTTTTTTTTTTTTTTGCAACTGCGTACTATAGAAACACACTGGATATTATTTGCTACCGTTGTAGGTTTGGGAAAATCAGAAACAAACCAGATTCCATGAGTAAGATTATTAGTTCTCTGAGGGTTGACTCAGAAAGGTAAGAATACTATGTAATTATGCAGAGTAGGGATTTCAAACCAGCAAGTTGATGTTGAGTAGTTTTTAGCATTCCAAGATAGTTTAACTTCTTGACCAACACCTTATGGGGTTCTTGTTTAATATTGCATAGCCTCAAATAGCCCAAGAACAAATTATATATGCAGAATCCAGAAACAGGTCAATTGTCAAGGTGAGGCCAGTGTAAGGAGAATGGTGGTCAAGGTCCAGACATGGTCAGAAACAAGTGATAATCTTTTTTTTCCAACAGGCCTGCAAGTTGTAGAAACATTATGCTTTGGGAAGGAACATGTTAACTTTGCTTAAATGTAATAACCCTCCAAAATGTTCACCTTTACAATTAAAGAGATACCATCTTGGAATAGGGCAGAAACCATTCAAATATGGTCACCGAAGATGCGCTAACAATAGAATGTGATTACAAACATAGCAAGGTTGAACCAGAATCCAGGGACAGGACAATGGTCAAGAAAGGCAGAAACCAATTGCAAAGCAGAGGCCAGTGTAAGAAGAAGACAATGGTGGTGACCAAGGCCCAGCCAAGGTCACAAACAATTGATAATCTTGTTTTTTTTAACAGGCCTTCAAGTTGTAGAAACACCATGCTCTGGGAAGGAACATGGTAACCTTGCTTAAATTTAATAGCACTCCACAAGATGTCCACTTTTAAAAATAAAGCAAGAGATACCATCTTGGAATAGGACACCAATCAAATATGCCTACCAGAAGAAGCACTAATAATAGAATATGACTGTGAAAAGTAAGTAGCAAGGCGGAACAGTACTTGAAAAGGATATGGAAAATATAGAGACAGCCTTGAAGAAGGCCATCAGTGAACCTTGTCCTGGATACAGGTGAAACCTCTTTTCTTAGTGATGAGCCCCAGAACAATACTTTGAATCTTTTTAGTACTTTCGAAATCAGTTTCAAGGTAGAACCACAAAGAACATGTACTAGAGAATAGAAAACAGAGAGAACATACATTTCATTTGGATTGGAACAGAAGTTTGGTCCTTACATCAATTGGGTTGTTTATCATTGGAGTCTAATGCTGGCCATAGATGTTGAGATTTTTAAAAGATCCGATCATCATTGTGAGACCACGATTTTCTCGGAACGATCGTATGATCGTACGAATTGACCATCAACTAAAAAGACCAATTTGCCAGGAAAACAAAGGGGAGCTGCCTGCTTGGCCCTTCAAACATAGATAGATTGCACTGGGACCGACAAAGATTTTTTAACTTGGCTGATCAATTTCCTGACAGATGTCGGACGAAAAATTGTAAGATGTTCGATCATTCGAATCCCACTAACCACACGATAATTTCGAAGGATTGGTCGGACTTCACTAAAATCGGTCGTTCGGCAAGAGAATTCTTTGCTTTTATGGGGACCTTTACAGTCTTTTATCTTGCTGGGGCCAGTGACCCTGAAAATAAGAATCATCATGTTTGCAGTGGATAGAAGTAAGGTTAAAAAAGATCATATTTCATTGGACCCATCTATTCTGAGTTTTGTGAATGTGTTCTCTAGCACTATGGCTATATTAACCCTACCTGTCTGTCAGGGACTGTGTGCTGAAGAGCAAATAGACAATAATAAAGTTGCACATAAAAATAAATAAATTAGGGATCTGCAATATGAAGGTTTCCTTCATTTAAAAAATATGATTACAGATAAAAAATGTTGGTGGCTTTTCTCCTCTCCTCGTGGATCTTGTGCTCATGCCCCTTTGGCCTAGAAATTGAAGCAACCCTACACATCTGATGGAAGGCTATTCCATGCTTAACACATTGGGCAGGATTTCTTTAAAACAGTTTGACTAAGGTTTCTGATTCAGACAGTGTGATAAGATTCCTCCTGGTTGAACAGTCCCCGGCAAGAGGTCTGGAGCACCTGAGAATGCCAAAAGATTTACAAAGGGAATACATTACTTGGCATGCATGTAAGAATGTTCTCAAAAAGAAGCGTTAAGTCCCTCTGGTTATTAATTCCTTTCATTTTTTTTGCAAAACAGAATAATTTGCCTGTATGACTGCTTTACTCCAAATGTTTTTTGCCGCTCTTACAAGAAATAAAACTGTAATAAAAGAGAATTGTATATATGGTGAGGACCCTAAATGAGGATTGCATATATCATGAGCTCCCTAACCGAGATTTTCATGTATCACAAGGACCCTAACTGAGAATTTTATTTATCATGAAGAGCCTAAATGAGAATTTTCTAAATCATTAAGACCCTGATACAGGCATGTATAAAGATACTTGGTCATAACACATTTTTATGTTTAGCTGTCATGTTTTGGACTGAAAGAATTAAAGGAGAAGCAAAGGCATTTTTTACTTGGGTGTGCCAAAAGTTGGGCATCCCCAAGTGATTCTATTTACTTACCTGACACCCCGGGGCTGGTGCTCCTATTAGAATAAAATTGCACTGGGTAGGGTTATTCCGGCGAGTACCACAGTTGAGTGAAAAGCCAAACTTTAATGAAAATTGTCAGCTATTTCGCTGTACTGTGCATGCGTCTGCCCAGGGAAATTTGAAGAAAGAAGAAGCAGGAAGGCAATTGCTCCGAAGTACAGAACACCTTTACTTCTCCTTTAAGCAATAAATGTTTCAGTGAATCATATTAAATTTTCCTGTAATGTTTTCTCCACCAAGTATCAAATAAGTCACTAATCACTGGTAAGCTGGGGATAAATGCATCAACTGAGAGCCAGCGCTATTCTCCCAGTGACCTGACCCAAACCAAGTGAATCGGTGAAGCGGACATGATTGCACCAGCAGACAGTATCTAATTAGATTCAAGAGGTCATCTGTCCCAGCTGTTGGAAGGTAAGAAAACATATCTTTGTCTCCCTTTTCCTACTTGCTGTCACATCTTATTTCAATCTTATATTCACATTCCAATGCAGGACATTTAGCATATATATAGGATTTTCTACTTGTTTTTTCATATTTGACATATATAAGAACCGTCCTTTTGGATTCTGTTTTTTTTTAAATATAATTCAAATAAATAAATACACATTTTGCATTACTTTCATTAATAAATGAAATTTTAGAATAATGATGTTTTTGCACCCATGCCTACTAATCATCACTAAAACAATGGGGCAAATGTACTAAAGCGCGAAGCGGCTAACGCTAGCACAAATTCGCCAGCGTGACGTCATTTTGTTACTTCGCAGATTTACTAACGGGTGCTGGCGTAAATTCGCTAGAGAAGTGGACCTACTGTAGCGCTACTTCGCACCCTTACGCCAGGCGTAGTTGCGATATGGCGAAGGGACGTAACTACGTTAATTCACTAACTTTTTTTTTACTGAACGTTACCTCTTGCGCCAGACTTGCCTTCGCCTCCTCAGACCAGGCGAAGTGCAATAGAGTAGGTAGGGATTGCTTCAAAAAAAGTTGACATTTTTTCTAAGTCCCAAAAAATGCTGGCATCTTTTTTTGGGGGTACCTTCCTTCCCCCCTACATTTCCTAACATATGGCACCTAAACTATACAGTGGGCACAAAATAACACCTCTATTTTATTTTATAAAGCTTTCCCAGGCTTGTGTAGTGTAATGTATTTGCTGCTACATATATGTCCATTGTACTTTAACTTGGCGCCGTATGCAAATTAGGCATCGCTATAACTTTGCTTTCCTTTACGAACTAACGCTAGCACAACTTCGATACCTTTCGCCTCCCTTAGCGCAACTTCAGATTTTAGTGAATTAGTGGCACCCTGGCGAAGTGCAGCAAAGCCAACGCTGGCGCAACTTCGGAGGTAAGTAAATCAGCCCCGTGAGTGCTATTTATATGGAGGCTGGATTGAGTAACAAACGCAAGTGCATGTACTGTATCCATGTTAATGGAACTTTTCTTTTTATTTAGAGGAAATATAAACCCTTGAAACAAATTCATGTAAAAATGCTCTTCTGAGCACTTTTGCAATTTACATACATTTTTTGCTAGTTTTGTAAAAACAGCTGGAACAGTCTACTACTAAACCACCTCTGCTAAAAATGATCATAATAAATAGGACTTGTGTTAAAGGAATAGGAACACAAAAAAATGTAAATATAATGTACTTTTGTGCTGCTCTAGTAAAACTGGAGTATTTGCTTCAAAAACACAAATAATTTTTATATAAACAAGCTGCCGTGTAGCCATGGGGGCAGCCATTCAAAGCTGAAAAAGGAGAAAAGGCACATGATACACAGTATACAGCACATACTCTCTGTAGTATACAATGGGATTCTTCAGAACTTATCTAATATCTACTGTGTATCTTGTGCTTGAATGGCTTCCATCATAGCTACACAGCAACTTGTTTATATAAAGATGATTTGTGTTTCTGAAGCAAATACTCCAGTTGTACCAATGCAAAGCAACCGTACATTATCCTTTCATTCCTTTAAAACACTTTCATTTTTTTGATGTTACTGTTCCTTTAATTATAAATTCTGCCTTTACTTTTAATTTAAAAATTTTTGCTATTTTAATTTTTGCATTATACAGCAAAGTTGTGTTTTTTTTCACTGAACATTCTCTTCCCTTTCTAAACAGGGTCATTTGTTCTTTACCTTTAGGGTTGTGACAGAAGTGGCTACTGGGGGAGATTAGTCGCCCAGCGACAAATTGCCTCTTCTTCGGGCAACTAATCTCCCCTAAATGGGAGGGGCTAGAATGTAAATCGCCGGCGTTATGGCACTTGGATCGCTTTGGCTTTCCAAAGTTGGCTGAAGTTTCCTCGTGAGGCAACTTTGGGTGACTTCAGAGAACAAAGCATTCCCGAGTGTCATCCCAGACCTGCTCCCCCGGCTGCCCCTTAAAGTAATTAATTGTGCTGCTGCACTCGCACATGCTCGATGTGATCACACATGTGCATGTTCGCGTGATCGCTCATGCACGCATCGCGACTATTTGGGCAGAGGGCCAGGGAATTGGAGGTCGTGAGGGGGCCCCCGGGGGCTGCCAGGAGGGCCCTTCTTTTGCAGCCCCGGTGGGCCTCCTAGGCTCCAGTCCGACCCTGAATAAATATCATTCAAATAAAGTGCAAAACTGGTTAGAAGTGCAGTGCACATTGTACAATCATTTATTGTCACCAAGAATCTTTATAGTGACATTTGCAGTTTTCTACCTTAAGCATTCTCTTCAAGATCCCCAGCCCAACAGGTAGAAATCTACTCAGTAGGAAACTCCTATTGTGGTACACAAGAACAGATCACCCGCTCTATGGCCTTCACACAAACAAAAATACACTGAGATGTCTCATTTACCTACCTTCAATACACCACGGTTTACACATCTGTTTGTCGTTGAGTATCAGTATTCGGTAGAAAATATTGCATACACAAAACAACATGATTAAGTACTTCTTGAAACTTCTGCACATTAAGAGATATTTCTGGTGCACAGAACAGAAATGAGAGTCAAGGTTGATAATACATATGAATTATTTATACATAAATCCAGGCACTTAATAGGCTACATTTTAAAATGTAACATAACGCTATAGATGTCTGCAGATTATTACTGAAGTTCCAGTGGGAAATGTGTGGATGTATCGCCTGAAAATACACTGATCCAACCACAGAAGCCTATCAGGATCTTCATTTTATGATACTGTAGTGCCAGTGACCTTTATGACAACATAGTAATTGGAAGAACAGCTCTGGAGCAGAATGTGAGGCAAACATAGGCATGTGCTTAGTTTGAATACTAAAGAACAATTATAGATATACCCAATACCAAAAGGAAAGACCTTGATGCTCCATGGTCCCTGAGCTCCTTCCTTCTAATGTGTTTCACATCATTGGACACTTCTTCAGAGGAGATCTGTATATTGCATTGATTATATTGAATATACAGGTATAGTACACCTGAAGACACACGAGAATGGAATAAATATGCAAAGAAGGCTTTTACTGAATATAGCTAGCAATGCCAGATTTTATATGCTGTACACATTGAACCAGGCGCCCCTATAGGAGAACGATCCAGGCCTTCAAAATTGTTACAGGAGTTTCCCATCTTGGATTTTGTTAGTGACACGCACATGCTCGGTGTGATCTGAGTAGCCATTGAGAAACTAAGCTTAGGGGTTGTTGCAACTCATCAATCAGAAACGGAGGTTCGCTTGTGATTTAAGTGGATTCTACAGGACTGATTATTCAATTTTGATGCTAATTGTGCTGGTTTCTATTCTGAGCTACCCTGTACCAATAATCTGAATTATTTACTAATCAGCCTTATATTATGACATATATATATATATATATACGCAAATTTACTGCAAAAAATTGTGTGAAACACATTGAAGTCAATGGACGTCAAAATAATTTTGACGTTCATCAATTTTGATGTGAGCGACAATTTTTATATGCGTAACTATTTGGTACAAATGCATTACAGTCAATGGACATCCGAATCTGCATACCTTTTTATGTGCGAAATTTTTTTTGGATGTGGCGAATTATCGACGCAGTTTCACAAATTAATCAGTTTGCGCAAAATGTGGAAATTTGCTGCAAATTCGTGTCTGCCAAATTTATTCGCTCATCACTAGTGCCACCATCTAATTTAGTTTTTGGGGTTTTTTTTTCAGTTTGTTGTTGCCTGACCGAACATTATTGCAGCTTAAGATGGTCATAGACGCAAAGAACCGTATCCGATTTTTTGGACCGTGTGTGGAGAATTTAACTGGCAGGTTAAAAGATTTCTGTCGGCTGCTGGTAATTTCTCTTTTCAGTGGGAGACTGTCACCAGCTTTGTCGGACATAACTTTCCTACGATTGATGTCAGGGGCAGAACATTGCTGATCTGTTCTTTTGCTACTTTACTTTATTTGATCGGAATGGTCAGGGCCAGATTTCTTCCCCGCCTGCCCCTAGGCCGCGCGATCCGACCAGGCGGCCGCGCGGTCCTAGCGCCCACCTTCCCAGCGCGCCGGCGAAGAAACGCCGGCGCAGCTGGTGTAGTTGAATGGGGACGCGAACGTCCCCATAATGCGGCTGGGCGGCATGCCGCCCCTATTTTTTGCCGCCCTAGGCCCAGGTCTATGCGGCCTTGCCTCAAATCCGGGCCTGGGAATGGTTAGTGGCAGGTAGGGATATGGGGAAGTCGTATTTTTGCGTCTATGGCCAACTTAAGTTTATAGCTTGTTAATTGCAGTACTATTTCTCACCAATTTCAACCATTGCCCCATTTCCCATAGGGTTGCTGTAGAGCAGTGCAAACCAGTGATGGGTAAATCTGTGCTGCGAAACTCGTAAAAATGGAAAAAAACTAATTGAAGCCAATGGGCATCAAAATAATTTTGACAAGCATCAATTTTGACGTGAGTCAATTTTAACGGGAACGCCATTTTCTAAACGCGCGACTATTTGGTCCAAATGCATGAAAGTCAATGGGCATCCAAATAATATTGACGGCGACAATTTTTATCCACGGGCCATTTTTTCTTGGATGTGGCGGATTTTCTGCTTGCGGCGAAACACCGAAATTCATTGCGAATTCGTGTCTGGCGAATTTATTCATCCATCACTACTGCCACCATCTAATCTGTGGTTCAAACATGATCTCCCAGACTCATTTCCAGAAAAGCTATACAGCACTGACTGCTTAGCAACGCTTTAAAAAGATCTCGATGGCCAGTAGTATGGAAATTAAAGGAGATTATGATTTATATGACTATATCTCTGCCAGAAAATAAAAGTTTTCCCAATCATTAAACAGGTATGGGACCTGTTCTCCAGAATGCTCGGCACCTGGGGTTTCCTGGATAGGGGATCTTTCCATAAATTGTATATTCATACTTTAAGTCTACTAAAAAAAAGTATGTAAACATTAAATAAACTTACTAGGATTGTTTTTGCCTCTAGTAAGAATTAATTATAATTTAGTTAGAATCAAGTACAATATTCTGCTTTAATATTACAAAGAAAACGGAAATTCCTTTTAAGATTTTGAATTATTTGAATAAACTGGAGCCTATGGGAGATGGCATTCTAGGCAACTCTGAGCTTCCTGGATAACGGGTTTCTGGATAACAGATCCCATACCGGTATAAGCAATGTATATAACTGAAAAGCAAATACCGGCATGTAAAATAAACCAAATAACCTGCCCCAAATCTAGAATCAGAGAACAAAGAGGGAATATCCACATATATTAAAAAAAATCTACACCCGTTGCCAAAGAATTCTTTGAAACTGGATACAATGACACAAATGCAACACTGACGGGGGTTTTGCCAACTGCTGGTCTATAGTGATGGGCAAATTTGCGGCGAATTTGCGCGATTCGCCGCCAGCGAATAAATTTGCAAAATGCCCGCGAAAATTCGCGGCAAAAATTCACCGGGCGCCGGCAACAAATTTTTCGCCATTTCGCGAAATGTTTCCCATCAAAGAGGGTCAATCTTTTGAAAGTCACAAAAGTCACAAAAGTAACAAGACTTAGAAGCCTAAATCATCTCATTATATGATTAGGCTAGATCTGGTTCTGACCACTAACTAGTATGGTCCTCCCTTTAATTAGCCATGGGGACAGCCATTCAAAGCTGAAAAAGGAGAAAAGGCACAGGATACACAGCAGATAACAGAACTCTGTAGTATTCAATGGGATTCATCAAAACTTATCTGTTATCTACTGTGTATCCTCTGCTTAAATGGCTGCCTCCAAGGCTGCACAGCAGCATTCCTTTTTGGTTTTACTGTTCCTTTAAGCTCATTTTGTATACACTTGATATGTATCACGTAATCAAGGGATTGCATTAATTAAATTAAATATCCTGGTAATGGTCTCTACTGAAACACCCTTAATGCATTATCTAAGGAAGGAAGATGAAAACATCAAATAATAGGGAAAATATACATTTATAGCAAATCACATGGCCCTGAGAAAGAAATTTTCCCCATGATATTCTACTTTGTCTAATTTAAGAATAATCTTTTTTTTTGATGACTTTCTTTCAAAGATTAGACTAATAAATACATAAGTCTGAATATATATGCTGTTTTCATTTTGTGTTGGTTAATCCAATAATATATTTTCCTTCGCTTCCAAATAAGTTCTCCAGACTGCTGGCGAGTGCTGGCCACATGCTTTCCCTTAATACGAGCTGATTAAATGAGCCCATGCAGTGGCCGAGGTCTTTGGCAGGTCATTAATCCTTTATTACCATGCTGTACAGATTATTAATATGCTGTTTACATTTTGTTTTGGCTTTAATATAATTGCAATAAAAGTACAAGCTTTCACATGCAATTTTAACGGCAAATATTCTGTTTCTGAGGCTGCGTATAAATAATGCAGGCACAGCATGGAGTGAGCACAGCAGGCAGAATGCTAAGGAATATAGGAGAAGTGAAGTGTACAGTGGGCAGACAAGAGAGCAATAACACAGGCACAATAACACACTGATGGGAACAGGCATTGCATTTACACTGCAGTGAAACAAAATATGGCACAAGCATGAAATAGAATGAACGACAAGCGGAAGGCATCACTGCAGATTCAATAAAAACCAATGCAGGAATGGCAAGGCTCCAAATTCAGAGGAAAAAACTATTGTTGTTGTTCAGGAACAGCAGTGCTGCCGATTGCTGACATTGTTACAGGACTATATCTTCTCATATTAATGGAATTGCAACGACTGGAATGAAGAAGATCTTCATTCTGTACAAATATCCTTGAATGATCACAAATGGTAGAAATGGCTGATAATGCACAGGGATTTAACCTAAAATGGGTTTTTAATGATTGGCCTCAGGGTGTGCGTTACAGATTGTAGCAGGGCTTGAAGGAGCAGCAGAATCACCCTGCTTGGACTCTGGGAGCATCCCATGGTTAGTATAGAGCAGGACTAGACCGGGATTCAAAATAGGCCATGGCATTTCTAGTACACAGATGCCCAAACAGCCCCCACCAGCCCACTTAGTAGTCACTTTCTATGGCATTTTACAGCAGCCCCTCTGGCATTTGCCAGAACCCACAGATTGCCAGTCTGGGCCTGGTATAGAGGGAGGAGGAGATTATCATTGAGGGCGTTGATATTTAGTCTGGTCGGCACAGAGTAATAGCCCCTCCCACCCACTCTTAGAACAGGTGAAGGTTTTCTTGTTTTAGTTTATGCTGCTACTTGTCACTCATGTTTCCTTGGAGGGTTGTAGGTACACCAGTAGGGTCAGCACATATTTTCCCCCTAATATCGGCCTTCAGATTGGTTCAGAGCTGAGCGTTTTTTTTGCTGTGTTTTGCCGCGGAAATTACGTCCATAGACTTCAATGGGAGAAAAAAAATGGTAGCCCATAAAGAGGCATAAAGGGGCAGGGAAATAAAGAGGTTTCGTGGGAAAGGGTGAATTGGCCAGAACGTGTGCAAAGAAATGGCCAGACTGGACAGGGAATGAGGTGGGGAAGAGGTGGATCTGGGGTTAGAAGATGAGATCGGCAGCAGAAGGGGTAAGAGAGGGAAGGAATTTTAATTCCGTTATAGATTTACCAGCAACTACATTGCCAGTATATTTGTAATACTGGTGATTTACCGCCTGGGCTAGACAAATGCAGGCCAGGTGGCAACCATATACACCAGTTATTAGATAGTCCACTAAGAATAGTGGGGACGGTACAGGAAGGTAAAACTAGTTAGTCCCAGTAAAGATTCTTGTTACTCTGGGTAGGTCCTTGTCAGACTGCCATGGTGTTAGTTAGAGTATGTATGTGTAGGGACCTATAGGATCTGCTAGGATGCTCTTGCTTTGAATCCCTACCCTTCCTTATTTTCTAGTTACTAGGCAAAAGTTCATGTATCTTGTTTAAGTATTTCACTATCAGTCATTGGCCAAAGGGTGTATGACCACTTCCTGCCAGACTTCCATATAGTGTTGGAAAGGAGTGGCCTCTTCCTCTTTGGTTGCTGGTGTCCTATCCAACTGGTTGTGCTCATTGAGCCTGGATACACCAAGGCCCAGTAAAGCCACTACCCTAAAGGGAACTGTACCGTTAGAGATTAAGTCGGGAACCAGGACATCCCGAGAATGAGGTTAGCAAGCACAGGCTATACTTTTAACTCTTTAGGAGAGTAAGATAGACAGATTATATAGAAAGAGCAGTTGTGTGCTCTATCAAGGATAATAGCAGGGAGTAGCTTCCCACAAGGCTTCCTTGTATGCCTTTAGTGAAGGGACCACAGCGGATTGGGTGTTAGACTAGACTTCTTCTCCCTAACCACTCCACTGGATGGGATCCGGACCACTTAAAGGTGTATTGCCTGAGGGAATTGATGTACGCTTGGCTATTTGACTTATGGGAGTGACATCTGTGATTGCTGTATCATCCTCCTCCCTCCACCCTCCTCTGTGACTTGTTACACCTGCATTGTCTCATACGCGAGTAAACCTGTGGTCAATATTGTTGCTCTTGTAAATAAATCCATCTTTTATTTCATCAAAGAACCTCCTGGCATCCAATTTATCTATCTCTTGCATATAATAGCCTGTGTGGTGTAGTTCTACTACCCCTTAAAGGAAGCTTCCACTTGGTGAAGGCCCTGGTCCTGTTGTGTAAGTCGCAGTGTAACCCATGCTCATACCCATGCTCATACCAATAGCTGGACACTTTAATCATTTGTGTTCTGGATAGCCCAGAATAGCGTTACATATGTTTGGGCTAATGTTTTAACCCCTAAGGTGGATGGTCATAGCTGGTTGGATTTGTGGCAACCTATCCCCGATATATGGGTGTGGCACTTGGAAATGGTAGAAGGTGGCCATTTTAGTCACAGATTTAGAGAGGTGAGTCCTCTGAACCAGTAGGTTTGCAGCTACAGGATTTCACTGGACACTTGTGAAAGGGCAGATTGGCAGAGGGCTCTCTTGTTCATGCAATGTCCTTGGTTACAATGCAGTGTCATGTCATTGTTGCTGATATGAATGTAGGCATGTATATGTATGTTTTCCCTATTTACTGAATATTTGGTTGCAAAAGATGATTGTCACTCATTTTAATAGTCAGCTAGTTAGGTGAGTGTAGGGTGGGCAATGTAAGGGTCATGTGTTATATATAATCGGCCAGTGTATAAATTATATATCTGTGTTTGCATTAAGTACTGTATAGAAATGATGATACTATTGAAATTAATGGAATTTGAAGCCAAACAAAAGCCATATAATATCTTTTGAAATAAGTTGTGGCAGTTCCATCTGTTTCTAAACGCTTGATAAACAGCAGAAGGAATGTGTGTGCGAGTTTCGTGGGGACAATATGAAGGAGAAAGGAAAGAAGTTTGCAATAATCATCTAAATTAACACCTTAAAGCCTCACTAGATAACAACTGTACTTGGGATTCTAAATGCAAAGAATAGATGGAATAGATTGTCAGAGGCCCAATCAAAGTGGGGGTTCTGGACAAATACAAATGGGATTGGGTGGATTGGGGTGTGATTGGTTGGATCAAAGAAAGGGCTATGCACAGGGCATGTGCCACCCTTAAGCTACAATGCAGAAAGCAAAACTGTGTAGTTGGCACACAGAGGCACAGTGGTCTATTTTGTATAGCTGGGGTCCAGGATTAGATTCCTACAAAGGGCAGATATGCATTTATTAGTGTGAAGTTCCCTTCATGCTCCAAAAATACACACAGGCAGTGTAAGAGGACATAGGGGCAAATTCACTAAGCGCCGAAGCGCCTAGCGCTAGCGTGAATTCGCTAGCGTTGGGCGTTTTCGTTACTTCGCAAATTCACTAACGAACGCTGGCGTAAATTCGCTAGTGTTACTTCGCACCCTTACGCCTGGCGAATTTTCGCGCGCATTGTTCTGAACGCTACCTTTTACGCTAGACTTCCTTCACCACCTCAGACCAGGCGAAGCGTAATAGAGTAGATAGGGATTGCTTCAAAAAAAGTTCAAATTTTTTCTAAGTCCCAAAAAACGCTGGCGTTTTTTCTATATTATGGGTGATAGGCTGAAAAAGATCGAAAAATTTTTTGGGGCTACCCTCCTTCCCCCCTCATTTCCTAACTCATTGCACCTTAACTATACAGTGGGCACATGTGTAGGGCAAAAAAACCATTTTATTTGATGTTTTGAAGGTTTCCCAGGCATTGAATGATTCTACGTATTCCTCCATTGAAATTTGAATTTGGCGCCGTATGCAAATTAACCATCGCTAGCGTAACTTCGATTCGCTTAGCGAATCAACGCTAGCGCAACTTCGCAACCTTATGCTACCCCTGTGCGCAACTTCGGATTTTAGTGAATTTGCGAAGTGTGGCGAAGTGCGGCGAAGTGTGGCGAAGTTGCGCCTGGCGCAACTACGAATCTTAGTGAATTTGCCCCATAGTTTGTTCTGTGAATGTGGCAAGAACTGATTGTAAGCTCCACTGGTGCAAGGGCAGATATAAATGATGAGCAATCTCTGTAAAGTTCTGTGTAAACTGTAAGACAAAAGTAGCTGACAAAACAAACATTTTCTTAATACAACCACAATCTAGAGGTATGTTATATCAGGAAACCATGTTGCTATTAGTTTAGGACAGCTTGTCAGCATTGTTTTAAGGTGCACAATATATCTACATTAATGTTCTCCTTCTCCCATTCTTCTTTCCTGTTTCAATAATGTGAGTATCCCAGTAGAAACATTTTGAGACGTATGTAACAGAACTATGCTAAAGCAACAGCTCATGGAAGTGATATACGAAATATATCATTTGATATCTCTGTTATTTGAGGTACTTCCTGTATCTAACTGTATATTTGGATATATGTAAGATGCACACCATAAGCAGCTCCTTCTCCTGGATGCCCAAGTTGGGAAACAACATAAACACTACAGAAGACTTGTACTCACAGGAATTGCTGAATTAGTATGTGTGTTTGAAATTGTCCATATGCATTAGTGATGAATGGAGAACATTAACTGGATTCACATCAAAAGGGCTCTGACTATGATTATCCCTCCCTGCTGAAACTGCGGATTCTTCAGATGTTCTTATTAGTCACTGATGCTACCAGTAGCCAGCATGATCAGAACAAAGGAACACATGCATGGAGTGTTATGATTGGGGGCTGAAAACTAAAGTGTATTTGGGGTTCAAGTGATGCAAGTTCCAAAAGTGATCCAACTTTGTACCCTGTACAGTGATATTAAGGAAGCTCCTGGAACCAAGCAGGACAGATAGAGGCCCATGACAAGGTTACGAAGAGAATCCCCCAACCAAGGGATTATGGGAGATATACTCCCATTAGTGAATGGATAAGGGGTTAGCTAGAAGACTTAAACATGGGAGAAAGAAAGTATCAGCCCCATTCTGCTCTCCCTTATCATGGGCGTGTTAAAGGTATGGTGGGCAACCAAGGATGTATTGATTTAGTAGCATCTGGTAGGGATTCTCTGCAAGTCACACAGCAAGTTGATTACAGCTGAAGGCTGAAGGTTAGGCTTAGGCGGTTGGTTTCAGCAATAAGACAGTGCTGAAGGAGATGTCTGAAGGCCAGCCCTCGGTGCTGCAGCTTTTTCAACCCAACGCTGTGTCAGTTTGCATATGTTAGTAAAGGAAAGCCTGCTATAAACACAGGGGCTGCATGACAAGGTTTCCAAGCGACCAACAGCCAAATGACACTGGTTTATATTTAAAGATTGGCAGAATCAGATGTAGCTGTGATTGGGTGAATTAAGGCAGGGGAAAGCTGGGCTGGAGGCTGAGAAATAGAGGGATGTCATGTCAGGGGAAGAAGCAGTTCACTTCCTTATCTTCTGAGCAGGTAGAACCATCCCACCCTCCCTTTTTGGCATATTTTGTGAATTGTCGGGTGTTTCTCTTCTTTATGTTTTCATATTATCTATTAATAAGCGGATGTGGATGTTTTCCTGCACTGTTATATTGTGGTTTTGGTAGAGTTATAAACATGAGAGTCTGCATGGGATTATTCATATTAAACAAATGGCAAATGCTTGATCCAGGCAATGTTTCCCATCTCCATTGGGGTCAGGAAGGAATTTTTCACTCTTAAGGCATAATTGGCACTGGCTTAAGGCTGGGTTTTTTGCCTTCCTCTGGATCAAAAACAGTGGACATAAGATAATGTGGTAGGAGCTTGATAGAGTACTGCACATGTACGTTTAGAAGAGGGAGAAAGGAGGTTCTCTCCTGTGACTGCACGGTGGGTTGATTGAAACAGACACTACTGCTTGTGCTAGGTGACAGCCTGCTTGGATTTCCTATAATCAAGACACTGCAGATTCAGGGCCGTCAGTAGGGCTGCTGAACTTCTCTCATGATGGGAGATGCAGCTCCTGCTGGTATCAGGTTTGAGGGCACCCTGTCTGTAGGTAGAGGCAGCCTAATAGTCAGTAGTGGATATAATACCATAGAGCTGATCTCAAATCTTCAGTGAGGAACGGCAGAGCATAGTAGTGATCTCTTATGGAATTGTGGCTCTGAATATTGCCTTGGGTGAGGCTGGCAAGGTCCTATTTATTTGATAAAATGTAAATAAATGCTGTGGCCATTTCACCCCATTTGTAGCTCCTGGTGTTTCATTAAGGTATGTAACGTGGGAGGGCTGAAATGGGTCAATTGAGGAGTCCCTTTGTCATGGGGTATATTACTAGGTGGTTTGACAAGAAAAGGGCCTCATCATTGATGCTTGCCTGTCATGAAGCCTGTGTCACTTATGGTATGAGATCTGTTATCTGGAAACCCCTTGTCCAGAAAACTCCCAATTAGGGGAAGGCCATCTCCCATAGACTCTCATTTTAACTAAATAATTCAAATTTTAAAATAAGATTTCCCTTTTCTCTGCAAAAATAAAACAGTACCTTGTACTTGATACCAACTAAGATGTCATTGGAAGCAAAACAATCCTACTGGATCTATTTAATGTTGAAATGATTTTTAGTAGACTTTAGTTATGTAGATCCAAATTACAGAAAGACCTCTTATCCGAAAAACCCCCAGGTCCCGAACATTCAGGATAACAGATCGCACACTAGAAGATTGTTGGTGGTCTGTACAATTCGATATGGTTATGTGTTCGACTTCCATATAACTTGCTCTGTGCTCACAACTCCACTGTGCCAGTACATTTAAAAAACAAAAAAGGATGAAGAACTCCAGCAGAGTAACTGCAAACTTTTTATTCAAGGTTATGGTAACCTGGAATAAGTTTGCAATTACTCTGCTGGAGTTCTTCTTCCTGTAGATCCCACACGTCTACTTTCTTCTCCCCAAAGGTAGAAATGGCTTCAGATAATGTATTCTAGAAGAAGAAATGGCTTGAAAATAAAATTATCAGAATAATTCAATACACTGAAAATAACAGCAAAAACATTTTTCACGCAGACATACTTAGTAAAATGAATTGGTACGGGGATGACTTAACATTTGTATTCTAGTCACATTACCAATCTAATTAGAGCAGTGGAAAATACATAACCATGAAGGAACATTGTTACAACATGAGTTATCTTTAGTTTACTGCATTAAAGCTATTAATTTATTTCCCACTGACTGAAGTGAAGTTTTACAAGGATTTACTGCTCCAGCAGGTGTGGCCTGTTTTTCTACAATATAATTATAATGGAAATGAGGCTAGTGCCATGTATTATGTCTTAAAGGTATAGTAACATACTGTAGGGGTCATTTATGACCCGCCTTCTGCTATTGCAAAAGAATTTAGTGCTGCCTACATTTGCCATTGCTTTATTCCTGAAAGACGGGAGTTGAAAGGTACCAAGGCACCCCCTGTCTCACTACTAGCACTGGCAATTTTTCTCTTTCGCCTTGTGTACAATTATTGTTTATAGCAGCTGATCAACTCCAGAATGTGGGTTAGACCATGCGCTGGCGATTTCTTTCTCTGTTTCTTCCCTAACTTGCAAGTTGTTCAGACATAGTTGAGTCCGACTGGGCCCTGCCGATCCAGGCCTGCTCCTGGCTAACTGTCAGGAACCTTTAGCAACCTTTGCTTCCACCTCGGATAACCGCCGCAAGTAGAATGTTGCAAGTACCCCATCCCAGCGTATGGTGGTGATGATTGTTGGAGGCCGCAGGCCACTGGAAGATTTCAGGATTGGGGTGGGGGCCCTGAGGTATCAGCCCTGGTGAGCCTAGGACACCCTGGTCCGACACTGGTTGAGGACACATCAAGCCAGTGTCAAACATGGGTGTGCGGGCAGTCCCGGATTTGTGGCGGGGCCACAAAGGCCAAGGCCTAGGACGGCAAAATTTCGGGGGAGGTGTGCGCCAAAGATGGTGGGCTCTAGGACCTGGCAGCTTAGGTGTGCCAAATAAGGAAATCCAGGCATGTGTGCAGGGCTGCCACCATAAGTGTTTAACAGCATCCAACTCAATGCCCCCTCCGCATACCCATGCATGCTTTCTTCCCCTTATGGCTGCGATTGAGAGTAGCACCCATAGTTACCCACAGGAAGAAGGCTTGAGTCAGCGGGGCCAGAAGGGCTGGAGCCTACTGTTTTTTTCCTGCCAATCCAGCCCTACATCTATCTATTGTGAGGTGCATGTCACAGCCATTCTCCTTTTAGTCCTTAATCCTTAATCAGTGGCGTAACTAGATATTACAGGGGCCCACAGCTAATTATTTTTCAGGCCCTTAAAATGTTTAGATGTTGACTAGTTTTACCAATATTTATTGAAACATTATATAAATTAGGGCCTTATGGCGCCCCCTATTCCTCCTGGGCCCCCCTGCAGTCACAGGGTCTGCTTCCTCTGACTTCAATAGTGTGGAGAGTTGCCCACTGGTAATTTCATTATATCATCTTCCATTGCAAATGCCTTTATTTAGATGCTTGGAACCAAAGTCATTTGAGGCATACCTAGTGTTTGTTGAAATATAAGGTCCAGTTTTCCCTTAACCCCTGACAAACATAGATATTATAGTGGTGCAAGTTCAAGTCACAGTTTGAGGAGCAACATTTGTTTGAGGCTATTAAAATGAATAAATTATTGTCTTAGTTGCCCTGCAGTTCTTCTCTGGGACAAAAAACAACAAATTAAAAACATCCAAACCTCATCCTTTCTGGACTTTGGCATGGCCTCCGCTGATTTTTTTGCAGGGAGGCAGTCACATATTTTAGGAACCAGTAAGCTTCCCTTACTGGTGAAGGGGCCCAGCATGGCAGTATATAGCGCATATAGTGGTGTTGTCATAACTGGGATTCGTAGTCGACCTCTATTCACTGTCTAACAGGGAGGCTGTCACATATTTTAAAGGGTTCACCTTTAAGCTAACTTTTAGTATGTTATATAAAGGCTAATTCTAATTTAAAATTTTTAAATTTTATAGATTTGAATTATGGTATTTCCTTCTGACTTTTTCCAACTTTCAAATTGGGGTCAATGACCCCATCCAACAAAAAAAAAACCAAATGCTGTATGAGGCTACAAATATATTGTTATTGCTACTTTTCATTAATCATTTTTCTATTTGGGTCCTCTCCTATTCATATTCCAAACTCTTATTCAAATCAATGCATGGATGATAGGGTTACATGGATTCTAGCAAACAGATTGACGAAACTGCAAACTGGAGAGCTGCTGAATAAAAAGCGAAATAAGACAAAAAACATTGAAAAATAAAACCTGTTATCCAGAAAACTTTGAATTAAGGAAAGGCTGTCTATCATAGTCTCCATTATTATCAAATAATCCCAATTTTGAAAATAAATTTCCTTTTTCTCTGTAATGATAAAAGAGTACCTTGATCCAAAATAAGATATAATTAATCCTTATTGGGATCCCCCAGATTCCAACCATTCTGGATAACAGGTACCATACCTGTGCCATATATGATGGTTTTGACCTCTGTTAAAAGCTTTTTGAAAACATCACAATCTGAGGACTTGAGTCAAAAATATTCCTATATTTACATTTTACTGAAAACAGATTTTCTTGGCAGGTCCCCTTAGAGTTGTCTGCACAATGCCCAACAGATTTTTTTTGTTAACAGATCTGGGATATCTAGAAACTGAAAGCCTTCCAGCTTACCTTGCTGTTCCCCGTAGATAAGATACGCGTGAATTGTTTGTATGCTGCATTCTCCTTGAACTTTGTAGACATGTGTTGCAAAATATGGGGCTCGCGGATGATATTTAATGAGTGTCATACATGTCTATGTTTCTTTAGAACAGGAAAAAAATAAATAAGAGTGATATAAATTAAAACGGAGTCCAATATAAGCAAAGCAAATTAAGGGTCAAATTTACTTATGGTCAAATATCGAGGCTTAAGTAACCCTCGGTATTCAACTGCTGAATGTAAATCCTTCGACTTCGAATATCAAAGTCGAAGGATTTACCGCAAATAGTTTGATGGAACGAATAAATCCTTAGAATCGTTCAATTCGAAGGATTTTAATCCATCGATCGAACGATTTTTCTTCGACCTAAAAATTGTTAGGAAGCCTTCCGCATAGGCTAACATTGCACCTCGGTAGGTTTTAGGTGGCGAAGTAGGGGGTCGAAGTTTTTCTTAAAGATACAGTACTTCGACTATTGAATGGTCGAATAGTCGAATGATTTTTAGTTCGAATCATTCGATTCGAAGGTCGAAGTAGCTAATTCGATGGTCGAAGTAGCCAAAAATAAATTCGAAATTCGAAGTTTTTTTTATTCTATTCCTTCACTCAAACTAAGTAAATAGGCCCCTAAATGTAATCAAAATAAAGCATTATAACTTGGCATCATCCCATAGGAAATGCAGTCGACTATTCTGCATATTGTCTTTCCTGTGCAATTTTCTCCTTATTGGGGTAAAGGTGAGGTCATTTTTGCGGTAACCCTGTTGACATATTACAGTTTTGTTAATCTCTGTGGTCGTTCATATTACACATGACCATGCTATTTAATGTCAGTGGTAATCACTGCTACTTTCCCCACTGTAAAAAGATCATTTCCAACTACCGTATATACTCGTGTATAAGCCGACCCGTGTATAAGCCGAGGTACCTAATTTACCTAAGAAAACTGGAAAAATGTATTGACTCGTGTATAAGCCTAGGGGCCCCATGTCAGATTTCAAAATGTGAATGTGACCCAGCCGCAACAATTGGGGGACACTGGGCAGGTACCTGTTACTGTCTGTGACTGACTGTGTCGCCGACCGGATTTCATGTTTGCTTCCCTCTGCCACCCCTATTTCATGTTTGCTTCCCTCTGCCACTTCCCCCCCCATCTGTCGCTCTCCCCACCCTGGCTGCTCTTCCCTCTGTCCTTCCCTCTGTCACCTCTGCTCTTCCCTCTGTCCTTCCCTCTGTCACCTCTGCTCTTCCCTCTGTCCTTCCCTCTGTCACCTCTGCCCCAGCCGGACTGCCTGTGACTGCCTGTGTCGCCGCCCGGAGCAGGTCCAGGAGCTCCGGGCGGCGCGTCCTTCCCTGCCGGCGTTCGCTTTCAAAATGGCGGCGCCCATGGCCGCCACGTGGGTAGCGGCCGGCGCCGCTACCCACGTGGCGGCCATGGGCGCCGCCATTTTGAAAGCGAACGCCGGCAGGGAAGGACGCGCCGCCCGGAGCTCCTGGACCTGCTCCGGGCGGCGACACAGGCAGTCACAGGCAGTCCGGCTGGGGCAGAGGTGACAGAGGGAAGGACAGAGGGAAGAGCAGAGGTATGACCCGCGTATAAGCCGAGTTTGAGTTTTTCAGCACATTTTGGGTGCTGAAAAACTCGGCTTATACGCGAGTATATACGGTACATTTATCAGCTATGTAACACGACCACTTACCCGCTGGCATTGGACATGCAGTAATCTTCATAATATTACTATTGATTGGGAAATAGATGTGCGCTGAGATATACAACCCCTATTAGTTATAGCAGCATAGAGGTATGCCACATTATTACCTTTGCTAATGAAGAATTGATTGCTAAAGAGAATATTTCTGCTGCTAATGACATCTTTCGAGAGTATTTGGTCGATTTATTCTTCAGATTTCTCCCCGGCGTCTTCCATGCTCCATAGAGCACCCTCTGAATTTCCTCAGCCCCTTTATAAATTTGTATCCATTGTTTGTGTAGGCTAATTTCTGCTAAATATGTGTGAATTAATTGCACACCACAGTTTGCAGCCATATCTCTGCATGAACTAGACTGAATCAGCAGAACCACATTTGCCATTTACAGATGCACTGACCTCTGCTACTCCTCTCAGCGTGCATTGGGAAACTGGTAACACGCAGAGGGATCTCAAGGATTTAAAAATAGGTCGAAAATATAAAAAAAGACAGAGCAAGGGAAAATTGTATGTTACTGCTACTGAACCTTATTTGTGATGACAATGGAAAGATTAAGTTTAAGAAAACAAATGTTAGGGATAAAGAGCAAATGTAAAAAAAGGCTGAGTGCTTCTCTTCACCATTAAATATGATATATTCTTTCAACTCTCACTAAAATGTAAGAATTATTCAAAATGAATCATTTTAGTGGCATGAATTGTGGAATCTACAGCAGTGGTTCTGAAGCCTCATTTATTAAGGGGCCCATTCATTAAGTTCAAGTGAAGGAATAGAAGAAAAAAAACTTAGAATTTCAAAGTGTTTTTTTGGCTACTTGTACCTTCGAATCAAAGGATTCAAACTAAAAATCGTTCGACTATTCGACCATTCGATAGTCAAAGTACTGTATCTTTAAGAAAAAACTTCGACCCCCTAGTTCGCCACCTAAAAGCTACCGAACTCAATGTTTGCCTATGGGGAAGATCCCCATAGGCTTGGCTAAATTTTGGTCGAAGGATAATCCTTCGATCGTTGGATTGAAATCCTTCGAACCGTTCGATTCGAAGGATTTAATCGTTTGATTCCTAACTATTTGCGCAAAATCCTTAGACTTCGATATTCGAAGTCGAAGGATTTTCATTCCCCAGTCGAATATCGAGGGTTAATTAACCCTCGATATTCGACCCTTGATGAATTTGCCCCTAAGTGTAGGTGAGAGTGAAAAGTGCAAAAAACAGATGCAAATCTGCCCTCCATTAGTGTTCCTAGATCTTTGTGTTCCACCATTCAGGAGCACAGGCTGGGGAGCACCAATGGGTGCAGGATATAGCAGGGCCCTGTACTTACTGCCTGCCAAAGAGCAGAAGTTTGCACCAAATATAGTGCAAGGTTCATACAGCAGACTTCACTGAAATCCCCATGCAAAGTGCTCTGAAATTGTACTATGAGGCTTCATGTTGCACCTCTCAGTGCTCTAGAACTTGAATCATCTAATAGTTATAAAAAAAAGGGCCCAAACTTTAATGGCAGTTCTATCTGGTTCTGGTCATGAGCTGGTTTGCATTACTACTATTCTATCCCTGAGTAAGTGAATTCAGTTTGCCACCATTATTTAGGCAGGTATGGTAATCAAATTCATTGTGTTTCACTCACTTCACCAGACATACATAGTCCAGTCCCTGGATCAACTTGTACTATGAGCTACCTCCCATAACCCTGTATTCCCTCACTTGCTAAAAAGCTATCCAACCCCTTTGTAAAGCTATCTAATGTATCAGCCTGTACCACTGATTCAGGGAGAGAATTCCACATCTTCACAGCTCTCACTGTAAAAAACCCTTCCGAATATTTAGGCAGAACCTCTTTTCTTCTAATCGGAATGGGTGACCTTGTGTCAGCTGGAAAGACCTACTGGTAAATAAAGCATTAGAGAGATTACTATATGATCCCCTTATATATTTATACATAGTTATCATATCTCCCTTTAAGCGCCTCTTCTCCAGCATGAACATCCCCAATTTGGCCAGTCTTTCCTCATAACTGAGATTTTCCATACCTTTTACCAGCTTAGTTGCCCTTCTCCGCACCCTCTCTAATACAATAATGTCCTGTTTGAGTGATGGAGACCAAAACTGTACGGCATATTCTAGATGGGGCCTTACCAGTGCTCTATACAGTGGAAGAATGACCGCTTCCTGCTGTGAATCAATGCCCCTTTTAATACAGCTCAAGACCTTATTTGCCCTTGATGCTGCTGACTGGCATTGCTTGCTACAGCCAAGTTTATCATCTACAAGGACTCCAAGGTCCTTTTCCCATAACGGATTTGCCTAGTGCAGTCCCATTAAGGGTATAAGTGGTATACGTTTTACATCCCAGGTGCATGAGTTTAAATTTATCAACATTGAATCTCATCTGTCACTTAGCTGCCCAGATTGCCAGTTTGTCAAGATCATGTTGCAAAGATGCCACATCCTGGATGGAATTAATTGGGCTGGATAGTTCTGTGTCATCTGCAAACACTGATACATTACTTACAATACCCTCCTCTTGTCATTAATAAACAAGTAAAATAAAAATGGACCCAATACCGAGCCCTGAGGGACCCCACTAAGAACCTTAATCCAAGTAGAGACTGTACCATTAACAACCACCTTCTGTACCCGATCCTGTAGCCAGTTTCCTATCCATGTGCAAATGACTTCATTAAGCCCAACGGACCTTAGTTTAGAAAGCAGTCGTTTGTGGGGCACCGTATCAAATGGTTTGGCAAATTCCATAAAGATCACATCACATCAGACTCAGCAGCCATAAAGAATCATAAGTTCCTACCTAAGTAAGCCCTGTTGAATATCAGATTCATGTACTCAGGAGGAGATTACTAGTGGTACTAGAAATGACTCCATGATTTATGGCCTTGTTCCGTGAATCAATGCATAGAGGGTTAAGGATGTTGTGCAAACAATTACGGTATTTAATGTGGCATCCAGTCATTCCATGTCTTCTGTTATTAATCACATTGGGAACCAAGATGCCAACAATAAAAGCTTAGGTAATGCTGCAGACTTTCTTCCCACACTGTTCAAGTGGTCTAACAAATAATTATTTTAATTACAAGGCAAGTGTACATATTATGAACATGGGTTGGGATTGATAAAATTAGCAGGGGAAATGACAGGAGTTGACCTTTACAATGTGAGTTCAACAGTAATAGTTCTGAGGAATAGGAATTTTCCCTGGAAACCTGGCATTTCTAAAATCAAGCCTCTAGGGCAACTCTTAAGAGTTCTTAATAAAAAGCTGTAAATATATATATACATTTGTCCATCAAAGTCAACCTTGCTCCAAAAGAATAGTGAATATTTAAGCAAAGTTCCATGGTGGGAAAACCATCTCAATCCCATTAGGAGGAGAAACATTTATTCATAATCTATTTAAATATTCATAAATGATCTTGTTTTTTTTTAGTTCATGTGTATTTCAATACAACTTCTTTGTGAATTAGACAGAAAAGCAAGGATGAAAAAAACTTAAAGACATTGACACATCAAAGAGAGTGCAGACAGTATGGAAATGATAGCTTCCACAGTTGTTTATGCTCTACAGGTTATTCTTTATGTTGAGTTCCTTCTATTTAGACATTAATGGAGCAAATAGTAGAATGGGAAATTGGTATATGTTGAATTTTGCATGCTTATTAAGAGTATAACATCTTAGGAGCAACAGTTCATTTTTTAGCTAGTCAGAATTACAGATAGTGTAAATCCTTTTGCAAGAGATAGTTTAGCTGAATTTTGAAATCACAACAACAGCATGTGTGACAGAATATCACTGGGAATCTATCCCACAGGAACGGAGAGATAAGGAGGAACTGGTCTGATAAGGAGGAATGGGAGCTAGAGAGCTGAAATCAGACCGACTTGAGTAGAGAAGAGACATGTTGGGCTGTGAAAGTAATAATTGGTTTTGGAGTTTATTCTAAGGGAGACAGGAATAAATTCTAAGAATTAATGATGATATAAAGTAAGATGAGCAGGAATTCATCAGTTCAGCATCTAGTACGGATTGTAGGTGGGTCCAACCATTTGTACCGAGACCAGAAATAATTATGTTGCAATGACAGATGAAAAAAAAAAAGAATCAGGGCATTTATTAAAGGTTCAGTAGAATAAATATCAGAAGGGGATGTAATATCTGTGTAATACCTTTGAAGAGAGCTGAAATCAGAACGACTTGGGTAGAGAAGAGACATGTTGGGCTGTGAAAGTAATAATTGGTTTTGGAGTTTATTCTAAGGGAGCCAGGAATAAATTCTAAGAATTAAGGAGGCTATAAAGTAAGATGAGCAGGAATTCATCAGTCCAGCATCTTGTACAGATTGTAGGTGGGTCCAACCATTTGTACTTAGACCAGAAATAATAATGCTGCAATAACAGATGAAAGAATCAGGGCATTTATTAAAAATTCAGAAGAAGAAATATCAGAGGTGGATTGAATATCTGTGTAATTCCTTTGAAGGGAAAAAGGGAAAATTCAGAAGAAAATAGTGGGATCAAACATCATACTGCTAGTAAGACCTGGTAGATGGCAATGAGAAAGGGAGCCAAGGGGCCTTATTGTGAAGGAGACGGAGAAGTGCTGATTAGAGCTTTTGTGCAAGAGGCATTACGTTCATAAGATTTTTATGCATTTTCCGAATCATTAAAAAATGAATGAAAATATAATCAATGTTATTCTTTAGGGGTACATGCAGTTTGTTTCCCCTTTGCCTGATCAACAGATTTGCATTTGGATTATTAACCACTCAATGCAATGGTGTCTTAAAATAATAAATTCTTCAGTAAAGAAAATATTCAGGATGATGAACCAATGGCAACATAAGAAAATGTTTAGTGCCGAACACTAATGTGTAATGTTGAGTACAGTGTATACAAGATTTGAACAATTCTCTTAATTTACAGAATACATTCTACACAATAAATTTGTCATATTTTTGCCGATTCTATAGGGTGCTGCAAAGGATGTGTCTGTTTAGCACAACCTTGATGTAGGGATATTATTGGTAAGATCATACTCAAGGTGTACTCAAACTCGTATTCCTGAACCAGACTACTGTAAAGACCTCCCAGAACTTTCCTCATAAGAAAGACTCAGCAGTACCATACATAGAAAAAAAAAACAAAATCTATTGTGAAGTTCCAACCTCCCCTTTAAATTAGATTTCATCATCCCCCATACCAGCTCCTGGCAGTTTTTGTCCAAGCCAGTGCTTTGAAGACCTTCAGTAGATGTGTTCAATTAACTTTTATTAGCATTTTATTAAAGATACTATAAAAAAGATGATGCAATTAGTGATGGGTGAATTTATTCGCCAGGCGCAAAATCGCGGGGAATTCCTGTAATTCGCCGCCGACGAATAAATTATCGAAACCGCGCGAATATTCACTGGCATCAAAAAAATGAATGCCAGCGTCAAAAATGAGACGCTGTCGCTGTTTCGGGAATTTTGCGGGAAATTCGCACATTTTTCGGGCGAATCGGAACGCCTCAAATTCGCCCATCACTAGATGCAATGTCTCCTCCCAACATTTTGGAAATAGAAAGAGGGACAAAAAGATGTGCAGAGCGGATTGCGGGGAATTTTCTGATCATGCCCATTTTGTGGTCACATCCCCAATTACATATTAATTTTACAAAATTTGGCAGGTTATGAAATTTTGAACACATTTCTGTGTTTCTTTTTCAGTTATCACAGTTTTGCTAATGAAGCTAAATCACCCATTAGGGTAAGGCCACACTAGGCGATAGCGCAGCGTTTTGACTCGCGGCGACTTTTCGCCGCGACTTTTAATCCGCAATCGCTGGGGAAACTTTTGCGCTGGCGTCTATGGGGAATCGCGAGCCTAAAAACACACGCGGCGATCTTTTTTCTATTGTCGCTCGAAATCGCCTAGCGAGGTTTCCCCAGCGATTGCGGATTAAAAGTCGCGGCGAAAAGTCGCCGCGAGTCAAATCGCTGCGCTATCGCCTAGTGTGGCCTTACCCTTAAGCTGCAAGTCAGTTTCCCCAAGAGACCTGCTTATCTTTAATTGTTACAATAGTTTATTTTGCTTATCTTAAATTGTTACAAACAAAAGGGCACCTGGCACATATTCTGGGCTCTCTGCCAAAAGACAATTGAGTTAGAAACGTTGTATCTTTTTCTGGCTGTTCAGTGTAGGAGATCAAAGAGAAAGTTGGGACATTTCAGTAACAAACCCGGGACTGCTGTCAAAATCGGGACTCTCCCGCAATGTTGTAGTTATAGTTCAACACACCTTTTACAGCTGGACTGGATATTGATGTCCTATATTAATTATTTAGATCATAGTAACTGTGATCTTGAAGTGTAAACGGGTAATATTCTTTAGAAGTTAGTCGCCTTGTCACCCAGTCACCCAAAAAGATAACTGTATCTGAACTAGGGATGCACCGAATCCAGGATTCGGTTAGGGATTCGGCCAGGATTCTGCCTTTTTCAGTAGGATTCAGATTCAGCCGAATCCTTCTACCCGGCCGAACCGAATCCGAATCCTAATTTGCATGGGAGGGAAATTGCGTGACTTTTTGTCAGAGAACAAGGAATTATATAATGTTTTCCCCTTCCCGCCCCTAATTTGCATATGCAAATTAGGGTTCGGATTTGGTTCGGTATTCGCCGAATCTTTCACGAAGGATTTGGGGGTTCGGCCGAATCCAAAAAAGTGGATTCGGTGCATCCCTAATCTGAACATGCGAAACTAAAATGTGCTTCCAAATTTGCCTAATGAAGTAAGTTCTTCCTGAAAATGAAAAAGACCCAGTACAAGGTATAACTTGTCTAAATAACGAAAGAATGGTTGTACCCACAAAACATTAGATTTTCTGCACATTTTCCTGTGGCTTACAGGAGAACGAAAGTTTAAGAAAAGAAATCGGGCAGCAATGTTGTACATTATGGTTTGGGTTTCTGTACCAGCCCAAGGCGAACCACAGCCCTTTAGCAGTAAAGATCTGTGTCTCCAAAGATGCCCCAGTAGCTCCCCATCTTCTTTTCTGCTGATTCACTGCACATGCTCTGTGCTGCTGTCACTTACTGAGCTTAGGGACCCACTCACAATATACAGTACACAAAGGGGCCCATTTACTTAGCTCGAGTGAAAGAATAGAATAAAAAAAACTTCAATTCCGAATGTTTTTTTTGGCTACTTCGAATGGGCTACGTCGACCTTCGACTACAACTTCAAATCAAACTAAAAATCGGTAGACTATTCGACCATTCGATAGTCGAAGTATCTCTTTAAAAAAAAAAAACTTCGACCCCCTAGTTCGCCACCTAAAACCTACCGAGGTCAATGTTAGCCTATGAGGAAGGTCCCCATAGGCTTTGCAATCTTTTTTGGGTCGAAGAAAAATTGTTTGATAGATGGATTTGAATTGCGGTAAATCCTTCGACTTCGAATGTCGAATATCGAGGGTTAATTAACCCTCGATATTCGACCATAAGTAAATTTGCCCCATAGTATAGAAATGTCACAATATAAGGCTGATTAGTAATTAATACAGATAATTACTACATGGCAGCACAGAAACCAGTGCAATTAGCATCAGAATTTAATAATCAGCCCTGTACCATCACCTTATATTACAGGCCAACTTCATTTTCTGCTGGATAATTAGTGACGACCCCTAAGCTTAGCTTCTCAACAGCTGCTCAGAGCCCACTGAGCATGTGAGTGTCACAGACACTTTCCAAGATGGTGACCCCCTGTGACAAGTTTGAAGTCCTGGATCATTGCTGCTATTGACAAGCTGAAACTTTAGGCTAGTGCAATAAGTTCAGTATATAAAATATAGCATTTTTAGGCATATTCATTTTTAGGCTTTAGTTCTCCTTTAAATACCATGTATTCCCAATCTGCCTACCCACCAGCTCTCAAACTCCTGCATCCCAATGAAAAACCAAGACTATCAGGCCCTGGTAGGTCCGTGTCCCTTCCTGTTCTTGATCATCAGCAGCTTACTTTCTGGCTCACTGATTATGTGCTCTGCTGTGTTCTGCTGTATAAATAAGACCACCCTCGCTGTAATCCCTCATCCACTTCTGAGCAATACTGCCAAGTCTAATTAAGTCCTCCTAATTAAATCTGTGTGAGAGGAGGAGAAATTAATGGTCCCATCTATTTGTTTCTCTCGTTTGAAAGTGGCCTGGAAAAGAATTATTGCAAAAATATCGCAGATGCCTTCTATCTTGTGTCATGTCCTTTAGCCATGGGACAGCTATTTCCTTTCTTATATTAGCTCTGATAACTTTCCCTTCATTAAATCCCTCATTTTGTTGTCCATTTCCATTATTCTAACATTTATTTCTCTTTGATTATGTTTTCTAATGCAGGGAAGTAGATTACCCAGTGTCCCTAGACTTTCATTGTTTAAATTGGGATAAAAAATACTCTTTTTTAAGTAGCTGCAGCAATGTATTATTAAAGCTTGACTTTTTCATCAGTATAACAGTATATTGTTGCCTTGAATAAAATGCACATACACACACTTATATCAGGAAATCTGTTATCCAGAAAGTTCTAAATTATGTGTAGGCCACCTCCCATAAACTCCATTTTATCCAAATATGAATAAATGATTTCCTTTTTTACTTGATCCAAACTAAAATATAATTATTGGCAGCAAAACCAGCCTATTGGGTTTATTTAATGCTTAAATTATTTTCTAGTAGTAAGGTATGAAGATCCAAATTATAGAAAGATCCTTTATCTGGAAAACCTCAGGTCACAAGCTTTCTGGATAACAGGTCCCATACCTGCATTAGTGCTACATGTAACAAGTACATCTTAACAGTTATTTGTAGCTCTTCTACAATATCGGTATAGGCATGTACAGTTATGGGATCCATTATCCGGAAACTAGGGATGCACCGAATCCAGGATTCGGTTCGGGATTCGGCCAGGATTCTGCCTTTTTAAGCAGGATTCTGATTCGGCCAAATCCTTCTGCCCGGCCGAACCGAATCCTAATTTGCATATTCAAATTAGGGATGGGGAGGGAAATCGCGTGACTTTTTGTCACAAAACAAGGAAATAAAAAATGTTTTCCCCTTCCCACCCCTAATTTGCAAATGCAAATTTAGGATTTGGATTCGGTATTCGGCCGAATCTTTTGCGAAGGATTCGGGAGTTCGGCCGAATCCAAAATAGTGGATTCGGTGGATCCCTACCGGAAACCCGTTATGCAGAAAGCTCCGAAATACGAAAAAGGCCATTTCTCATAGAGTTAATTTTATCCAAATAATCAAAATTTTTTAAAAAGGATATCCTTTTTTTTTTTCAAACCAAAAAGTTTTTATTGATTTTCATTCACAAGACAAGGGGGAGGGGGGAGGGGGGGTATGCTCCCGCCTGGGAGACACTGACCATTGACATGACCGTTCATCAGTTACAAAGAATGCATACAGAGTTCCCCATGACCATCAGATATAAGTTTTATTCTCCTACAACAGTTATGCCCTCAGCATCAGTCCATGGTCGCCAAATTTTATCAAACTTGTCCGGATGATATCCTTTTTTACCTTGTACTTGAGCCAAACTAAGATATAATTAAACCTTATTGGAAGCAAAACCAGCCTATTGGGTTTATTCAATGTTTAAATGATTTTCTAGTAGACTAGGTATAAAGATCCAAATTACAGAAATACCCATTATCCGGAATACCCCAGGTCCTAAGCATTCTGGATAACAGGTCCAATACCTGTACTTGGGTATTGTGAATATACTGGGGAAAATACATTTTTAAAAGAGAAGAAAAGGTAAAATCACCATAGCTTTCCAAGTTGTTAGGTCTATCACAGTAATTCTAGTTCCATACCTGCTTCTCTGGACTGGTGTTCCTCTTCTTCCTAAAAACCCACCAGTCTGTCTGGGGTACTGTTTGCTGAGGGCCTCACCACCATTTTCTTACAGAAGTCCCCTTCACCAATTTTACGAGTTAATTTGCAGAAATGTTGAAAAAGTTCTGCGCTGCTTATTCACTCACCCACGACTAAGGAGGGATGCCCAGTAGTGGAAAAGATATGTGCCATAATCCCCTGCAAAGTGTACCCTGGACTAGTGCATTCTTTGAAGAAGAGGAGTGGCAGCCTGGGGTAGAAGGTAAGTGAGTAGAATCAGTCTAGTGATGGTCGAATTGACCCATTTCACTTTGTGGAGTATTGGCATAATGGCAAAAAAATTGCCGTTTTTTTTGGGCAACCCTTTTCAAGCCATGTAACATTTTTGAAACTATACATTAGAGGCTGTTTTTGTGGCAAAACAACATGGCACCCCCAAGTGACATTACTTTTCCTTCTCTACATTCGCTTTCTTCCTATCCCTGTAAACAACATGATTTCCAATCTTATGAACACATTCGACCCTGATCTTTATTCCTCTGATAGATTTACATATTTGGGCTGTTTGTGTGGCAATGTGCTTATCATTTTCTCTTGCAGCTAAACTTATTGCTATTTTACACTATTTGAAACATTTACAGCATTCTTTGTAGTTTCTAAGTGAATTTTTCACCCTCCTGTGACTTATGAATGTTAAATGCTGGTTTTGTTCTTTATCTTGCTTTTCAGTTCAGCCGCAAAGGTTGATGCTGTGGTTTTTATTTTAACTTTAGTTTCCATGTAAATATGTGGAGAGAAGAAATGCATAAAATCTGAAATTACTTTTTTTTACTAGTAAATGATGTTATTTACAGGGCTTGACACAGTTGAGGATTCATGTTGACTAAATATGGTTTAAATAGACTATACTTGGCCTTTAAAAATGGTAGATGGTAGGTACTGATGCCTTGCAGCTACATTATAGGGTAGGTCTCCTTACAAATGAAATCATGGATGCCTGTTTATAGTTTGGATTTTTGTGGTTTTAGAGATTTTTCAGTCAAATGCCATGAACTTTATCAAAATATCTGAATACAGATATAGGATCCCTTATCCGGAAACCCAATATCCAGAAAGCTCCGAATTACGGAATGGCCGTCTCCCATAGACTACATTTTATCCAAATAATCCAAATTTTTCAAAATGATTTCCTTTTTCTCTGTAATAATAAAACAGTAGCTTGTACTTGATCCCAACTAAGATATAATTAATCATTATTGGAAGCAAAACCAGCCTATTGGGTTTATTTAATGTTTAAATGAATTTCTAGTAGACTTAAGGCATGAAGACCCAAATTACGGAAAGATCCGGTTCCAACGGTCGCGTAAATTTAGACACCAGAGATGATAAACGGACGCCCATTGACTTTTATGGGTGCTGGCGCCCATTTTTATGCCGGTGTCAAAATCGATGTTTCAGGAATTTTTCGCCAGTTTCGTTAATTTCGTGGGAAGTGCATGAAATTCATAGCGAATCGAAACGGGACAAATTCGCCCATCACTACTAATTAACTAAGAGAGTTAAGATATTAAATTAAGGAGGTCATAGGTAGCGGTAATAGATAGAATAAGAATGCGGTTTCCAGTGAAGAAGGAGGTGCTAATGGGATTCTGTCATGGGAAACACATCTGTTAATAGTCTGGCTCCAAAATCATTTTTCAAAAGAGCAAACAGATGTTTATATATTTAATTTTGAAATCTGACGTGAGGCTAGACATGTTAGTTTCCCAGGTGCTCCGAGTCATGTGACTTTTGCACTGATAAATTTCGGTCACTCTTTACTGCTGTACTGCAAGCTGAAATGTTATCCCCCTCCCTTCTCCCCAGCAGCCTAACAAGAGAATAATCATAAGGTAAGCAAATAATTCTTTGTATTGTAAACATTGTAATATAGAAATAAAAACTTCACCATAAATATCATGGCAGAATCCCTTAAAGGAAAACTATACCCCCAAAATGAATACTTAAGCAACAGATAGTTTAATTCAAATTAAGTGGCATATTAAAAAATCTTACCAAACTGGAATATATATTTAGTTAAATAATGTCCTTTTAAATCTCTAGCCTTGAACCACCATTTCATGATGGTCTGTGTGCTGCCTCAGAGATCACCTGACCAGAAAAACTACAGCTCTAACTGAAGAGTGGAAGTAAAAGATTGAACTCTGTTTGTTAATTGGCTCATGTGACCTAACATGTATTGGTTTGTATGTGTGCACCGTGAATCTTAGGATCCCAGGGGGCGGCCCTTATTTTTTAAAATGGCAATTTTCTATTTAGGATTACCCAGAGGCACATACTACTAAAAAAGTATATTATTATGAAAATGTTTCATTTACATGAAACAGGGTTTTACATATAAGCTGTTTTATTCAATGTATTTTTATAGAGACCTATTTTTTGGGGGATATACAGTAGTTTGCTTTAATGTTCTGCTGTTTACACTCTTGTTATACATGTAAGGGGTAAGGGTTAATCCTCTCTTACAACTGATTTCTTATTAAACTTCCACTGCTGGATAAGAAGGCTTTGGTTTATTGTAACCCCCCTCTCCCTCATCTGAGCCTCAATGGAGAAAAGATATTGTTTCTGAACTGCAACTTAAAGGACATGTAAAGTCTAAAATAGAATAAGGCTAGCAATGCTGTATTTTGTATAGTAAATATAAACATGAACTTACAGCACTACAAGCCTAATCAAACAAATAATTTATGATTTCAAAGTTGGCTACAGGGGTCACCATCTTGTAACTTTGTTAAACATCTTTGCAAGACTAAGACTGCGCACATGCTCAGTGTGGTCTGGGCTGCTTAGGGGTCGTCATAAACAAAGCTGCTTGAGTTCTGCATGGCTGGGAAGTAAGGCGGGGGCTCCCCCTGCTGTTCATAAGTATGATTGTTTCCCTGCTCAGCAGTTAGGGACTGTCTGACAATTCCTATCCACAGCAGTAAATGAAGGGAGAATTTCACTGCATACAGTCAGGTTTCTTATAAAAACGGTACACATTTTTTAATTAAAGTGTATTGGAGATAGGTTTCTTTTTCATTAAAGAAAGTAAAAATGGGATTTTATTTTGCCTTTACATGTCCTTTAAGGCTGAATTCCACGGGCGTCTTTCATTGGATCGTCTCGCGGCGTCAAAACGCAGGAGACAAGTCGGATGTAGTCACAGGCGTCAAAATATAATGAGACTGAATGAAAAGTCTCAGGTAAAAACTGCATTCCATCCGACAAGACACAACTGTCGGATGTGAGCGCAGAAAGCTGCGTCTTCATCCGTCTTATAGTGTATAGTTTTTACCAGCGACTTTGCGTTCAGTCCAATTATATTTTGACGCCAGCAACTTGTCTCCTTTGTTTTGTCGCTGCAAGACGATCCGATGAAATACTCCCATAGAGTTCAGCTCTTAAACATAAAGTACTGTAACAGTTAAAATCAAGGGTGCAACATGGTTATACTAGGGGTAGGTTACCTTAGGGCTTGGTCTTATGTCTCCTCTACTGTGGCCTTACTCCACCTCACTCCCTCTAACAGATCCACCTCCTGTAATATTTACAGTAATTCCAGAAAGAGTGTGAGCACATGTTCCATCATTTTTTTTATAGTAGAGAACTGGTAAGCTAATGCTTTGCCACTTTGAATACTTTCCACCCAAAGGGGTGTAGGTTACTGACCCGGAACTTCCTGAAAAGTCCAGAAAGGTTAACCCTTTGGGTTCCTTACAGTATCATGGTAATTTTCCATATCTTTATTTGACATCTAAATGACTAATACATAATATATAAACAATAGATAATTCTACAATGTTTCAGGACTTCATGGATTTAGAATAAAAAGACCAAATAAACGCATTGCAGAGATAATGGGAAATGTCCTGTAAAAATAGCAGCCCACGTCCTTCACATCCTTGGTTTATAGGGCAAAAACATGTCGTGATTCAAATGCTGTTTTAGAAAGAATCAAGCTCCTGCAACCACGGAGATTGGAATTCTGCATTCTATTACCCTGGAAAAAAGTTATTAGTGAATCAAAATGATTGGTGTATTCCGGGGGGGAAATGTGAAGCTGGAACTGGTAATACATTTATCACACGAATGATACATGTTTATATAAATGACATTGCTCCCTGAGCAATAAACTACAGTTTTTATTTACCAATCAGATGGGTATGCACCACTAGTACCTGCCCTCATGTACCCTGTGATCCTGCTATGATCCATTCATTTGATATAAGCTTTGCCTGCTTATAGCATAAAAGGCTTAGTCTCTGTGTACAGGTATGGGATCCATCATCAGAATCCCATTATCCAGAAAGCTCCAAATTACGGAAAGGCCATCTTCCATAGGATTCATTTTATCCAAATAATCCAAATTTTCAAAATTTCCTTTTCCTCTGTAGTGGTGATGAGCAAAATTTTTTAGGGATGCACCGAATCCAGGATTCGGTTTGGGATTTGGCCAGGATTCTGCCTTTTTCAGCAGGATTCGTATTCGGCCAAATCCTTCTGCCTGGCCGAACCGAATCTGAATCCTAATTTGCACATGCAAATTAGGGATGGGGAGGGAAATGAACTGAATTTTTGTCACAAAACAAGGAAATGTTTTCCCTTTTCCGCTCCCTTTTGGATTCGGTTCGGTATAGGATTCGAGGGTTCGGCCGAATACAAAATAGTGGATTCGGTGCATCTTTTGCCGAATTTTGCCACAAAAATGATGCCCATAGATTCTAATGCAAAACAGATCATTTGCCCATCACTACAAAAGAGTAGCTTGTACTTGATCCAAACTAAGATATAATTAATACTTATTGGAATCAAAACAAGCCTATGGGGCTTATTTAATGTTTACTTGATTTTCTGGTAGACTTAAGGTATGAAGATCCAAATTACTGAAACATCTGTTGTACGGATAATCCGTTCTGAATAACAGTTTCCGTACCTGTATTATATATATAGTTCCTCAGTGCACAGCACTCCCAGTCCCTTCTATCACTGACGCTAATTTTCCTGATATTCCCAACAAATATTGTTCTAACCAAACACCAGATAAGCAATTTTAATCATTATAATCATCTGGGGCTGGGTTTAGCCCACAAACAGGAAGTACAGCAGTTAAATCAGTTAACTATTGGTAAAATATGTAACGATTAAAGCTCTCCAGAAGGATCTAATCAACATCGGCTCATCTCTAAACCAACATTTGATGCTTATTTAAGCAAACATTCATTCACTGTTGGGGTAAGTTCTATAAACTTTATGCACGTGCAGGGTTCAGTTAATTGATTATGGGTCATTAAGAGAACTTTAGAAGAGAACTCCATGCTGTTGATCCCGCCAAGGGGATAAAAGTGCTGAATAGGTTTCTATTTACTCAATAAAATAATATGCCTATTGACATTAAGAAGTGAATGTGAGGTTGTAATCCGCCTCTTCCCAGATGTTATTAATTAAAGAAGATTATTCTCTGAGCTTCACTGAAACAAAACGATTTTATTAATATAGTAAAGAATGTTGTAATGTCTTGAATTTGCAAAAATACTTGTCTGGAAAGATCGGCCTGTTTTAGGTCTGTTGTAAAAATCTGATTTTAGCTTCCAGTGCTGCTTCACTATGTTGTGCACATTGGGTGGTCAATTCATTCCATACACATGGCACATAACCACCTCCTGTCCCCAATTGTCATAGAGAAATATGGGAGAAGAGCTGCATCTTAACAAGACAATTAGACTAGAAATGTTACCCCTTATGTTCTACATATAAATACAGCCTACCCCTACCAGAGTTCTTTAGAGGTGAAGTTTGGTGCCCCTCAAAGCCAGGACTGCAGATTGGGGACAAAGAGATAATTGGCAGCACACGGTTTGTCTTTAAAAATATTAATTACAAAAAAATTAGGTGTTAGTACAGGTATGGGACCTGTTATCCAGAATGCTCTGGATCTGGGGTTTCCTGGATAAAAGATTTTTCCATAATTTGAATCTCCATACCTTAAATCTACTTGAAAATCATTTAAACCTAAACAAACCCAATAGGCTGCTCTTTTGCTTCCAAGAAGGATCAATTACAGGTATGGGATCTGTTATGCAGAAACCTGTTATTCAGAAAGGCCTTCTCCCACGGATTCCATTATATCCAAATAATCCAAATTTTAAAAAATTATTTCCTTTTTCTCTGTAAATAATAAAACAGTAGCTTGTACTTGATCCCAACTAAGATATAATTAATCCCTATTAGAAGCAAAACGAGTCTGTTGGCTTTATTTAATGTTTAAATGATTTTCTGATAGACTTAAGGTATGAAGATCCAAATTACAGAAAGATCCCTTATCCAGAACTGGCCAGGTCCCAAGCATTCAATTGTCTGAATTGATTCATCTGTAGCGTCATTTACAATGGCAGATGTAACCTAATTTTCTGCTAATGCTTTGATGATGTCTGATGACCCCGAAGCAGCCCAGAGCATATTGAGCATGTGCAGTGCCACAGATTTAGAAGATGGCCTAACAAGATCCAAGATTGGGAGCTTATGAGGATACCTCTGAAGGCCTGGATCATATTACAGGGTTTCTGGACCTCTGACCTGGTACAGTAAGTAGTATCATGGAGGGAGGGGTATGAGCACTGAGATTACCAATGGGGAGGGGATCTACAGAAAATTTGGCCCACCACTGGTGCTCCTGTCTGAAATATGTATAAACCTGGGGGTCCCAAGGGTAACGACCTAACCCACATTTCACTACAACTTAGATGTGGTGTTTCAATTTTCAAAGCATAAATAGTCAGAGAGCTGCCGTTCCTGAAAATACAAAAGGCATTTAGTATTTACACAATCAATAGCATTAGCTCTGAGAAATTCATTAGTTTCTATAAGGACAGATTAGGCAGAGTAATAAAGTAAGCAGCCTTGGAACAGAAAAGCCTGAGTGGTCCATTGCACCTTCAATTTAACAGTAGAAGATGCAAAAAGCACAGCTAATGCACACAAAAAGGCCTGTTTACAGCTTTCGACAGCTAATTGAATTAATCCCCATATCTTGCTCTCATTAGACCTTTATCCTCCCTTTTATTGAGAGCGGCCGGAGGTTAATTGAAAAAGCTTTATAGGGCAGAAAGCAAGCGTTTGGCCAATTTATAGGTTTCCCGTCATTAAGATAAAAATGTTTTATTTGGGACTGAAATCAATTTGACATACCCTGTAAAGTTCTATGGTTTTAGAAAAAGTTATTTGTGTTGGAATAATTCTAGCGGCTCATGTGACTGTCTCCATTTCCATCCTATCAGAAACAAACAAAGAACAAATGCAGTTTCACATGCATTTCGCTAGATAACGAGGTTCAGAAAAGAGCAATTGTCATACATGACTCATAGCAATTCCAGTGTTTGTTTGTGTAAAAGGGTTTCCATTGTTTTTTGCAGAGGGATGCATAAACGCCCCACTTTTAGGGCAGAGACACACACTCAGATTTGGGAAGATTAATGTCCCAGCGACAAATCTCTTCTTCTTCGGGGCGACTAATCTCTCCAAACTGCCTCCCGCTGGCTAGAATGTAAAAAAAGAGGAAACTTCCGGCGACTTCAGAAAATGAATCGCTCTGAGTGCCATCCCGCTGTTGATCTAGATTTGAGCTTGCGGGAGGCAGTTCAGGGAGATTAATGGCCCTGAAGAAGAGGCGATTTATCACCGGCCGACTAAATCTCCTCGAATCAGAGCGTGTGTCTCTGCCCTTAGATTTGTAAATCCACCATCGCAGATTCAGAAGATAATTTTTTTTAGTAAAAGCCAGTGTGTATCTAATGGGCTGAATGTTCCTTGTCTAACCATCTATGTCAGGGGTCCTGACTTTTTTACCTGTGAGCCACATTCAAATTTAAAAAGAGTAGGGGAGAAACAAAAGCATGAAAAAAGTTCCTGGGGCTGCCAAATAAAGGATACAATTGGCTATTTGGTATCCCTATGTGGATTGGCAGCCAACAGGAGGTTCTGTTTGGCCAAACATCTAAACCAAAACTTGCCCGGTGGGTGTAACATCCAAGGGGTTGGTGAGCAACATGTTGTTAATGAGCCACAGGTTGCGGACTACTGACCTAAGTGATATTGCAAAGCTCAGATGACTTATGGGTAAAATGGGTAAGATAACTTTAAGGTTATTATTCTACATTCCTTAAAGGCAATACAAAACATAGCCTGTATTGGATAATTCTCCTGATGGTGCTGCTGGTAGGGAAGGCTAAGCCATGGTAGATTACCTTTTCATTGACTCCAAAGCACCTACCAACCTTCATCTATACAGAGCAGTTTGCTCCTAACAGAGACTGAAAAACTGCTTTTCAATGAGATAATGACAGAAGGCTACATAAGGGAAAGGAGGTGAAGGAAAGAATATGGGTAACCATTTCAACGCCTCTTCTGTCTGTGTTACACTCGATGTGTGGTGATTACCTGATGGCATTGGACAAACCTGAGCCACTCCGCAGTGGTATTCGGAGATACTCGGTACCTGGTACTTACTAGTGCAGTGTCTCTTAATAGTGCTGCTCCTGCAGAATTCTGCACTGAAATCCATTTCTCAAAAGAGCAAACAGATTTTTTTTATATCTAATTTTGAAATCTGACATGGCGCTAGATAAATTGTCAGTTTCCCAGCTGCCCCAGTCATGTGACTTTTGCTCTGATAAACTTCAGTCACTCTTTACTGCTGTACTGCAAGTTGGAATGATTTAACCCCCCTCCCTTTCCCCCCAGCAGCCAAACAAAAGAACAATGGGAAGGTAACGAGATAGCAGCTCCCTAACACAAGATAACAGCTTCCTGGTAGATCTAAGGACAAGACTCAATAGTAAAATCCAGGTCCCACTGAGACACATTCAGTTACATTGAGTAGGAGAAACAACAGTCTGGCAGACTCTTTCTGCAAGCACATGACCAGGCAAAATGACCTGAGATGGCGACTACACACCAATATTACAACTTAAAAAAACACACTTGCTGGTTCAGGAAAGAAATTTTATATGGTAGAGTGAGTTATTTGCAGTGTAAACAGTGTCATTTAGAAATAAAAACTACATCATAAAAATTATACTAATACTAATACTCACTCCAAAAGTCTCTTTGGATGCTTTACACAGAATCTTCAGGCAAGTCAAGCACTTATGGGGACTCCTTTGGATTTTCAGATGGGAATCCCCTGCAGGTGCTGATTCCTCCAATCTGAACTCCTCCCACACTCATTTATTAACGCAGCGCAGCACTGAAAAGGTTGTAAAGGTTAAACTTTTGCCGAGCACATGCATATATTTAATAATACAGTGCACAAATGTTTTAAAGTGCAATTAATACATTGGACAGTGATACTTGCAGCACAGGAAACTGCATTAGAAGTATGCCACAAACTACCAGTTGTAAAAAATATCATGCTGCTGTGTAGGGGCACATTTGCACCCACATACACACAAATTGCCTTTCTACTGCAATACTTGCACACTGAAGCCACTCCCACAAGAAAGATGTAATTACTTGCGACATAATTGCTAGATATTTGCAACAGGCGCATAAACAAAACCTTCCAAAAATAATCTTTTATGGGCAATGTAACGCAAATGTATTTGTGTGTTCACACAAAATGATGCATACATTCAGTTGCACCTGATTAGGTGCTGCGCTGCATTAATAAATGAGCCCCTCTGTCTCTCCAGGCACAGAATTTGGCATCCCTGTGCCAGCCTGATCCAAATGACAGCTTTTGGCGGGGCCTTCCAGCTCTTTGGGACCACCGGTAGCACTTACCACCGTGTGGCTCTCTCTGCCAGGCTTTCCTCTGCCAGGATCTACTGCTTCCACTTCCTGCCTGCCACTTCCAGGTAACTTCCTGCAGCCATGAGATCACTGGGAAGTTGGGAACTGCTGCAGAAGAGGGGTAAGCAAGTGATTGAAATGGCATGGACAAAAAAAGGCAAAAAGGACAATGGAAAATGGAACTGGAGCAACGTGGTACATAAGAAGAAGAAGACACAAAATAATAAAGGATAAAGTGGCACATGGTTACATAAGCAATGGGGAAATGAATTTGATTAAAAATATTATAATAGTGCTTGGGTGAGAGGAAAAAAAAGAGGAGAGAATTGCACCACTGGAGATAAGGAATGTGGGGAAATGGTTCAAGGTGACAACATGGAAACTTGATGAAGAAAAGTGGTAAAATAATGCGTGAAGAAGCCTTAATGAAAAAGAGAAATAGAAAGGACTGAGAATGACAGTGAGAGATAGAGAAGAGGGATGCAAAAGACTGGAGGAGAGAATGAGAGAGGTTTTCGGGTATAGGGGTAGACAAGGGAAGAGCATAATGGGTGTTGGAAAGAAAAGATGATAAAGTGAGAAAAAAAGAGGATAGGAGAAAAGAAAAAGAGAAGATGATAAAAGGGGAGAGCAAAACATAAATAGGGGAAAGATAACTAGCAAGTATACATGAACCAGACCAGAGTAAGAATGGATAAAAGGGAACGTGTCAAGAGAAGAAAGTGAATATAATAAAACAATCATCATTACAAAACAGTAAAACCAGAAAAAAAGAGAAACAATGCTTAAAAAGGAGCACAACCATGAAAGAGTAAAAGAGGAGTGAGCAGAAAAGAGAATATTGATCAGAATTAGAAAAAGAGATGCATGTAGGTGTCATATGTATTTGCATTAAAGACATATTAGTACAGGTATGGGACCTGTTTGCAGAATGCTTGGGACCTGGGGTTTTCCAGATAACAGATCGTCATATTTTAAGAAAATTATATAAACATTAAATAAACCGAAGAGGCTGGTTTTGCTTTCAGTAAGGATTAATTATATCTTATGCAAAAAGGAAAGGTTGTGGGAGCACTCCATGGCTAAATAAAAATACAATGGAAGTGCTACTGATCTGGCCAAATTAACTACAGACAGAGAAAAAGAAAAAAAGATTGATCAATGCACATTCCCTGGTCCCGTCATATCAGTAATTTATGCAGATGCATGTATTTACAAAGACAAAGTTTTTTTTGCTACAAAATTATGATCATAAGATTGATAAGCCACCATACCACGTCAAGGTAAAACCCATATGGCGGTCTCTAACTATTTACCATAAGAGCATTACCTGAAAAAAGGTCTCCCGACCTGGGCATTGGTTTCAATCAAAGGGCTTAGTCCTCCCCCGCCATTAGCTTTTAAAGGACAGCGATAACCTAGACCACAGCATTGGTTCCATGAGATTAGGGCCGGAACTAGGGGTAGGCAGAGTAGGCACGTGCTTAGGGCGCAAAGCTGAGGGGGCTCCAGGCACGTACCTGCTCTTTCACCTACCCCATGTCCGGTCCTGTGTCTCCCTGGCTGCCACTGGCAATTTGCGTTTAAATGCTCTTGCACGCATGCACGTAATTTCGCCCATGCGCGCTTAGTTTTGCACATGTGCGATTGAGCACACACTAAGCCGGCACCGTGGCCGGCCAGGTTGCCTAGGGCGCCTGGCCGGGTTGGCCCGGCTCTGCATGAGATGAATCCTCCCCTGCTTGTGGCTTTTAAGAGAGAGAAACTGCCCAGAGCAATACCCATTTCCAAAGGCATGGGGCTACCATTTAAAGGGATAGGTGTGGGGGTGCTACTACCACATGGCAGCCTGGCCTGCAGCATTGCTGCTGAACTTCCGAACAGAATAGATCTGCTACAATACAAAATGCAAAAAGGAAAGGTTGTGGGAGCACTCCATGGCTTAATAAAAATGTACTAAAATACAATGGAAGTGCTACTGATCTGGCCAAATTAACTACAGACATAGAGAAAAAGAAAAAAGATTGATCAATGCACATTCCCTGGTCCCGTTATATCAGTAATCTATGCAGATGCATGTAATTTTTTTAGTTACAAAATTCTGATCATGTGTGTGTGTGTGTGTGTGTGTATATATACATATATAGATATCAAATGCATTCCTTTTCTACTATACTGGCCCTTTATATATATAAATTGCTAATAGCATTTAGGTCTTATATCTATTAGTCTTCTGCTGTTAGTATTTATTAATTAGTAGAAGGGAGTAACAGCAGTGAACATGCAGTATATTAATTCAGGTAACCATGTCATTTCTATAATTAGTTTTAGGGTTTACCTTCCTGTCTGTTCTCGTCTTCTTTCGTTCATGTCACCCCCATGCTAATAATAATAATAAGACTATATATGAAAACCACTTTTTGAGGACTATGAAGTATAACATTATGATTTTTTTTAGCTCAGCACTTTCCCGGGCCTTTTTACTTCACTTTTCTGCTTTAGGAAAGTTTGATGGATGAGACTGCAGAAAGCAGAGCTGTGGGACATGTAAACATTAAGCTTGGGGAGCACAGGTAATGAGAATGGAGGATTCCCATAGAGCAGGTTCATCATCAATTAGAAACGAACGAAAGCCCTTCTGTTCCTCGCTCCTTAATTAAGGCTGATACATTGGACAGGTTCATCTGCATAGACCTCAGCACAGACTGGTAGGAGAAGTAGAATAATTTTCTTAGCTGCTTTCCTAAAGCCGAGTTCCTGAAAAGATGAGCTTTTTCATTGAGAAAAAAAATACATTAAAGTTGTGATTTTTTTATGTCACCTGGCACTATGTATTAAATCCCTTTACCATCTGTAAATTAAAATTAAAATTTTATTATCCTCTAATTATATATTGGAGCATCTTCTGTCGGAGGAAAAGGATAATACTGGAAGAGATTAGGGATGTATCTTTGGTTTCCTGGACAGAACTACAGCTTGTAGCCAACACTTCTTTGAATCTTGAAAAATTGTTGCATGGAATTTTTTTTGATGCCCATTGACTTGAATGTGTTTCGAAGTCAATGGGCATCAAAAAAAATTTCCATGCAACAAATTCACTCATCACTGACAATAGCTATTCCAGCTGTTAATTTCAGCTGATCAGTCACAGTCAGTAGAACATATAGGGGCACATTTACTTAGCTCGAGTGAAGGAATAGAAGAAAAAATACTTTGAATTTCGAAAGTTTTTTTGGGCTACTTCGACCTTCGACTACGACCTCGACTTCGATTCGAACGATTCGAACTAAAAATCGTTGGACTATTAGACCATTCGATAGTCAAAGTACTGTCTCTTTAAAAAAAACTTCGACCCCCTACTTCACCAAGTAAAACCTACTGAACCTCAATGTTACCCTATGGGGAAGGTCCCTATAGGCTTTCTAAGCTTTTTTTGATCAAAGGAATTTTGTTTGATCGATGGATTAAAATCTTTCGAATCTTAATAACGATTTAATCGTTTGATTTTTCCTTTGATCGTTGGATCAAACGAATTGCAGTAAATCCTTCGACTTTGATATTCGAAGTCGAAGGATTTCACTTCGACAGTCGAATATCGATATTCGACCCTAAGTTAATGTGCCCCTAAGTAAGTATAAAAAGGAAAGTCTTTTTATATTGCTCTACTTGGAAAATGAAGTAACTGACATTTCTCTGGTCAGTTCTAAACAGAGTTTATAAGTTATAAATGTGCCATATAAAATCCACGTTTCTATAATAACGTATATCCATTTAATCAGCATTTACTTTTGCATTTACCAAAATTCTGCATCAGCTTTACAAAGAAATTATCTCTTTATTAAACAGGAACTATCGCAAATGAAAAAAAAGATGTTTTGATATACTATAAAAAACAAGTCTATTCTAATTACACATTCAGAAGCTATAAATACTTTAAAGGAAAAGGAAAGATCTTTTAAATTGGGGTTGCCAAAAGTTAGGCACCCCCAAGTGATCGCATGTACTTAGGTACAGTGAACACCACAGAGCGATTGGCTTCTGGCTTCTTCTTTTTTCATGCGGCTGCGCATGTGCAGTAGTGTGAAAAGCTGAACTTTAACAAAGATGTCAGCTATTTTGTTCTATTGCGCATGCATCTGCCCTGGGAAATGTGAAGATAGAAGAATTTGGAAGATGATTGCTCCGTGGTGCTCACTGGAAGAATCCCAGGCCGGTGCAGTTTTCTTCTGATAGGAGCACTAGCCCGGGGTTTCATGTAAGTTCATGCGATTTGGGGGAGTCTAACTTTTGGCACTCCCAAGTTAAAAGACCTTTCCTTCTCCTTTAATGTATTCCAAATGCTTTTTTCAACAGGCTCTTTCACCTTCACAGTTCAGATAAGGGAATGTGAAATATCTGTTCTTCTATCAAGTGCCCGAACATTTGTTATACATAGTAGGTTTATAGCAGTATGATTTTAGGTTTAGTATAGGTTTAGTTGTAAGTTTAGTTTAGGTTTAGTTTTAGGTTTTGTATTGGTTGTTCTGGATTGCCCCATGTGCTTTAAATGGAGATATATTTTGCAGATATCCCTCAAATAATATGTGACATAGGAATGTGAGAAGGCTATTTTTATCTTGACAGATTTATAATTGTTAAAAAATGCAGTTTTGTAAAAACTTTTGTAAAAAAGTTTTATGTTGTAAAAAATGCAGTTTTGTAAACAAGAAAGTCTGATGTGTCTTCCTTTATTTATTGTATAGATTATGGGTGTACTTATCACCCTACCATTTGTGTCTGTCAGTTATTCTATGGCCACCAAAAAAATGCCCTGTGGCTATAAAGACTCATTGCTGCCATGTAGGAAATCTATTAATGTTAAACTCATACACATTATGCCAACTACTGCAAAGGTCAGCTCAGGAGGTATGAAGGAAGTAATGGAAACCTGATATTTAGATATTTAGAAGAGGACAAACTGTAGGTAGACAAGAATAAGACAAGGACAAAACCATCCCTCCAACAAAGAAAAGCAAGGGGAGAATTGACTGCAGGGATGGAGGGAGATAAGCTGCCTTCTCTGGGCTCTCTGGTCATTAATTAACTAATTGTGAGCTATATACCTTGGGGCTCCTACTACTCATCTCCAATAACAGCACTACATGACCCCAGTGGTTGGCAAGGCTGCCAAGTTCCAGCTTATATTCTCCAGGTGTCTCTGGTCTCTCTCAACTATATCTTAAAGGAGAGAGAAGGAAAGGCTTAATCACTGGGGGTGCCAATATGTTAGGTACCCCAAGTGATAATAATAATAGTTAACCACAAACCCTGGATGGATCTCCTCTTCTGAAAACTGGTACTATTATAGTCAGTGCCAAAACATCAATTTGCTTCTGATATCTTCAGTCCTCATTGCTATTGATGAGCGAATCTGCCCCATTTCACTTTGCCAAATAAATCTGCATAAACACCGCAGAAATATTTGCAAAACACATTTTTCATGTAAAATGCAAGCTGTAGTATTTTGTGCATTTTTAGCTGAGTTTTTTCAATGAACAATGCATTTCCCAGGGCATTTTTTTTCTCTAGGCAATTTTTCTATGGTGAAAGTTTTCTCAACTGTATTTTGCTCACATAAAATGAAATGCACCAATTCACCATGAATCCAGGTGGAAGATTTTGGTTATCACTACTTCTCCGTTGATGTTCCGTAGAGCAAAAACTTTGGTCTCTAGTTTCTAGGTCCCTTTTATGTTGTATAGCTCATGCCAGGTGTCCAACAAAGCAGCAAGTTTTGCCGGGACAAGAAGCGAGATGGTGTTTTCCCTATAATAGTACCCCCAGGCCGGTGCAGTTTTAGGAAAGAATAGCAGGGTCTGAAGTTAGTGATTATAATGCCTAGCACCCCTCAGTGATTAAGACATTGAGGCCCATTCACTAAGCTCGAGTGAAGCAATAGAGTAAAATAGAGGAAAAATAGTTCAAATTTCGAATGTTTTTTTTGGCTACTTCGACAATCGAATTGGCTACTTCGACCTTCGACTACTACCTTCGACTCTGAATCGAACAATTCGAACTAAAAATCGTTTGAATATTCGACCATTCCATAATCGAAGTACTGTCTCTTTAAAAAAAACTTTGACCCCCTAGTTCGCCACCTAAAACCTACCGAGGCCAATGTTAGCCCATGGGGAAGGTCCCCATAGGCTTTACAAGGTTTTTCTGATCGAAGGATAATCCTTCGATCGATGGATTAAAATCCTTCAAATCGTTCGATTCAAAGGATTTAATCGTTCGATCGAACGATTATTCCTTCGACCGTTCGATTGAACGAATTGCGCTAAATCCTTCGACTTCGATATTCGAAGTCGAAGGATTTAACTTCGACAGTCGAATATCGAGGGTTGATCTTTGCCTGATTCAATCGCTTGACCCATACATGAGATAATAGTGCAGCTCATCTCAACACACCCGTTGTGCCTGATATCAATTGGAAAGTTTTTTCGGGCAATGCCCATCCACAGGCAAATCAGTATGAAGGAGCCGAATCTAAAACTTAAATCTGCTCACATATGGCCAGGTTTCTACAGTATTTAAAATAAATAGTTTTTCACATATGAAATGAATCAATATAAATTGTATCGCTGAAGCAGCAACAGTTGTATTATAACAACACAACTCGCTTTTAGAATGGTGGAATTATAACACTGATTAAGCTTCACTTCACATCAGTGGCCGAGACAACCTTGTATATCTTCTATTCTAATGAGTAACGGAACCTTTTTACGTATGTTTTTGGAAATGCTATAACATTTTATATATGTATTGATAAATATCACGACATGACCTTTCCTATAAAAACAATTTGTCTTTAGGTTTTAGTTTGCCTTTGAACTATGGTTCCTGTTCCCCGGCTGTGTGAGTTTATATAGAATTACACATTTTTCCGAATTGTTGTCGGACTTGCTGTGCATTTGTTAGCCTTTCTTATCTCTCCTACACTGATATTTAATTCTATTAAGGTTTCTGCATGTAACAGTGCTGCAGACAATATAACGACTGTGACTTTCCCGACAGAGAATCATTTACCTTGCCCTGTCTGTTGCTTGCTTGCGCTCTGTTATAAAACAGAAATAAAAAAAAAATCCAATAAAGAACAAGAGGATCTGCTCTGTCACCGAGTGAAAGACTTAGAAGTTCTTCTATACAGGAGAGATTATGAATACCTGGAATCATATAACAAATGAAAATAACAGGCGCAAACAGAGTTGGAGAAGTGAGATAAAGTCGTGTCCTTTGCACAACAGGGCTGAAATAAAAAGTAAAATAAAAAGTAGGAATTCTAGGGCCCCATAATAAAAGAACTGCTTTAGATCTCCCAGCATCCAATAAAGCTATTCAGTTGCTGGGGGTTATAGTTCTATAGCAAATGGAGTGCCACATATTGGACATTCTAGATGTAAACATTAAATAAATCTTACACAAATTTTACACAAAACAAAAAATACTCTAATCCTTGGGGTCCAGGGGAAATGTTTTATACAATCAAAGTTCCAAAGGCGAAAAAAGAAAATCTCCCAAAAAAGAATACAAGTTCATATTTCACAATATAATATCCTTCATTAGCCCTCTAAAGTATTGCTATTTTTAGTTGCCCATTGTATACATTTTTAAGTCATGCTTGAATCTGTTGGAGCAAAAAACACTGGGTAGATTTGCACATGGGCACTAACCCATAGTAACCAATTTACACATGGATAGTTACCCATAGTAACCAATCAGTGGCTTTTTTTTAGCGAGCTACAGGTTTAGCAATGAAAGCAAACATTTGATTGGTTGCTGTGGGTTACTGCCCAGGTGCCCACTGTTTATAAATGAGGCCAATTTTGGTAAGAGGCTTTATTACACACACACAAACTCAAGGGTTCACGAAAGCTATATTAAGGGTCAGATTTATTAAGGGTCGAATTTCGAAGTCCCATAACTTCGAAATTCAAAGAAAAAAAGACCAACCGAAATTTATTGAAAAACTCAACTTTTTTTGTTCGGATGAATAAGCTGTATTTGAATCGTTCTAATCTAAGTAAGATCATATTCGATCTACTTCGATTCAATGTTTTTAAATGACTCCAAATTGGTTCTAGGAAGTCTCCCATAGGCTAAAACAGGAAATCGCAGGTTTTAGATGATGAATGGTTGAAGACAGAGTTTTTAAGAGGCAGTACATGCTAAATTTCGATATTGGAATAATCTAATTTCAAATTCAAATAGAATTTTGGCCTATTTCAAAGTCGAAGTACACAAAAATAGCTCAAATTTCGATTTTCTTTTTACTTTGAATTTTTACATCGACCCTTGATAAATCTGCCCCTGATAAATCTGTTTCAATAAAAGGCACACAATTTCACATTTCACAGACTTTTATTCTCCAATGCACGTGCATTACAGTGGCTGAATACTGGCATTTCTGTAGTTTAATAGTCATGAACTGGCAACTTATACATTATGAAAGTCTCCGAAGGCAGAAAACATCTGTAAATGGCCTCAACCCGCAGTGCTTAGTTGTTGGTCTCTGCTTTTGTTAACTTACTAGCTGTTATTCATTCTCACTGAGTGGTGGTTCTAGATTTTGACTTATCCTAGACTTTGTCTACCTGTTTGCCTTTCTTTCCTGTCTGTGCCAATTCCTACCTCCCTGACTGGTCTAACCTACTACAGGTATGGGAAACCCATTATCCAAATTATGGAAAGGTCATCTTCCATAGACCAAATCATAATCAAATAATAATTAAAAATAATTTAATTTTTCTCTGTAATAATAAAACACTATTTGATCCCAACTCAGATACATTTCATCCTCACTGGAGGCAAAACAATCCTATTGGGTTTATTTAATATCTAAATTATTTTCAAGTAGACATGGTATGGAGATCTGAATTATGGAAAGTTCCCTTTTCCAGAAAACCCCAGGTCCCATACTTGTAATAAATGTAATAAAGTCAATTTCCTGTATCCCAGTTTCTGCTTCCTCCTTGGTCCACACTACAAGCATTAAGAGCCAGTAGCTCCTGAGGAAATTTACAATTAGTCTAATGGCTACTATAACATCGCTTTCAAAAATGAGTCCTCCTGTCAAGCCAAGTGCCCATAAAAGTGTTGTATTTGCACTTATCAACCTTAGGGAGGAGAATAAGAACTTACATTGCTCGAGGTCCAAAACAACAGATGCGCCGGCATATGAAAATGACTCTGGTAATGATTATTAAATAATGCACAAAGTCTCAGAATGAACATAAACACGTACAGGATGCAACTGATTCTGAAATAGCTTTGCAAAAAGGAAAATATACAGTATCTAGTTTTCAGCTCTGTTTCCTTTAGAGAGTTAGAAATATATGAATGTACGGTTCACTATGTATGTATTTATATTTTTATTTGTAAAGCGCTCCTTGAGGGCAAAGCACTGTACAGCAAAACAATAAATTAGTAGTAACAAACAAGGGGTCATTGGAATAAAAAGTAACAAGGAGTGCATTATTAGAAATACAATTCACATAAATATAAAAAAATATAATTACAATACAGATTAAGTGCTCAGTGTCAAGGAAACAAAAGGCTAGAGGACCCTACCCCGTAGGGCTTACAGTCTAATGGGAGGGTAACATACAGACACAATTCAGAGGGGTATTAAGGTGCTGTGGGTTACAGTTTGTTACACTGTTATATAAGTGCCAGTTCAGGTGTTATCCAGGTGCTCCCAGAGGTAGTCTTTGAGTTTTGTTTTAAAAACATTGAAGGAGGATTCTCTCCTGAGAGATTCAGGAATGGCATTTCAAATATAAGGAGTCGCAAGAGAGAAGGGTTTGATACGGGAAACAGCAGTAGTAGTGGGGGGTACCAAAGATTCTTAATCTAGATATCTGTATATACTTACAACTTACATAGGGGCCGATTCACTAAATTCGAGTGAAGGATTCGAAGTAAAAAAACTTAGAATTTCTAAGTATTTTTTGGGCTACTTCGACCATCGAATGGGCGACTTCGACCTTCGACTACGACTTCGAATCGAAGGATTCGAAGTAAAAATCGTTTGACTATTCGACCATTCGATAGTCGAAGTACTGTCTCTTTAAAAAAAACTTCGACCCCCTAGTTCGGCAGATAAAAGCTACCGAAGTCAATGTTAGCCTATGGGGAAGGTCCCCATAGGCTTGCCTAAGTTTTTTTGATCGAAGGATATTCCTTCGATCGTTGGATTTAAATCCTTTGAATCGTTCGATTCGAAGGATTTAATCGTTCGATCGAAGGAATAATCCTTCGATCGTACGATCGCAGAATTTGCGCTAAATCCTTCGACTTCGATATTCGAAGTCGAAAGCTTTCAATTCCTAGTCGAATATCGAGGGTTAATTAACCCTCGATATTCGACCCATAGTGAATCAGCCCCTTAATGTTACTAAAACAATCCTGATGAAGATCAAACATAGTAACAACGATAAATAATCAAATATAGTAACATAGTTAGTTAGGTTGACGTCCATCAAGTTCAAGCTTTTAAGTCTATATATAACCTGCCTAACTGCTAGTTGCATGCAAAGCAACATGGCAACTTCTATGTAAAAACACAAATATGCAGAGTGCAACCACTCACCCTGGTGGTCTAGTGGGCCGGCGGGGATGGCCAACATGTGGTGCTTCCTCCTCTGGTGTCGGTTTCTCCTAGGGCGCCGTGCACGTGATGTCATAAAGACGTTGGCGCAAAATTCTATTAACTATTTAATGGGGCTTTGGGCTAGAAATCATTGCCATTGTTAGATCTAATCGTATTAGATTCCTAGGTGCGATTTGCCTGTGGATATCCTGGTTTTGATCCCTGCCTGCCTGACTATTCTTTAACTCTGCCAATACTGACCCTTACCTGCCTGACTATACTTGAATGCTGCCTGTACTGACCCCCGCCTGCCTGAACTTGCTTGAACTCCACCAGTATGGACCACTGCCTATCTAACCTGGCTTGAAGCCTGCCTGTCCTGACCCTGGGCCTGCCTGACCACGCTATTCCATCTATTCCTATGAAGCTGGTGTTGCCTTCCATCCTCAACTTTTATAACGAACTTGCCACTTTGCTTGTCCAGAACTCCTTGCCCCTCCTCTCATATTAAAGGGATACTGTCATGGGAAAACTTTTTTTTTCCAAAATGAATCAGTTAATAGTGCTGCTCCAGCAGAATTATGCACTGAAATCCATTTCTCAAAAGAGCAAACAGATTTTTTTATATTCAATTTTGAAATCTGACATGGGGCTAGACATTTTGTCAATTTCCCAGCTGCCCCAAGTCATGTGACTTGTGCTCTGATAAACTTCAATCACTCTTTACTGCTGTACTGCAAGTTAGAGTGATATCACCCCCCTCCCTCCCCCCCCAGCAGCCAAACAAAAGAACAATGGGAAGGTAACCAGATAGCAGCTCCCTAACACAAGATAACAGCTGCCTGGTAGATCTAAGAACAACACTCAATAGGAAAAACCCATGTCCCACTGGGACACATTCAGTTACATTGAGAAGGAAAAACAGCAGCCTGCCAGAAAGCATTTCTCTCCTGAAGTGCAGGCACAAGTCACATGACCAGGGGCACCTGGGAAATTGACAAAATGTCTAGCCCCATGTCAGATTTCAAAATTGAATATAAAAAAACCTGTTTGCTCTTTTGAGAAATGGATTTCAGTGCAGAATTCTGCTGGAGCAGCACTATTAACTGATTCATTTTGAAAAAAATGTTTTTTCCCATGACAGTATCCCTTTAAGAACTGGCAGTATCTGAGGGCTCCTCCCGAGTAGTGATATGCGAATAAATACGCCTGTATGCATTTCGACACCAGCAAATAAATTCGTGAATTTCCTGCGAAAATTCGCCAGTGTCAAAAAATTTTTCTGAAATGTCACGTAAAGACACCCATTGACTTTAACAGCAGTGTCAAAATTGATGGATGTGGGCATCACATTTCAAGTTCACAATTTTTACCCGAATTTTGCCCATCACTACTCCAGAGGCCAAAGGCTGCTACAGGTGGAAGACTGAGCCGTGACTGGGAGCCTAGCACTATTTCTGGATTCAGGGTGCTGATCGTGACACAGAGAAAGACTTATTTCTTCGAAGGCCAAAGTTTGAGAGAATTTCCCATGTCCCTTTTAATTAAATTTCTACCCAGAGTTTGGTTTTGGCAGCTTTTTTACACCAGCAGAAGAGAGGGAGAGAGAGAGAGAGAGAGAGAGAGAGAAAGAGAGAGAGAGAGAGAGAGAGAGAGAGAGAGATGCTCTGCGGTGTTTGACATTGGATTAAATGGTTTAAAGGTTTTTTTTGAAAATAAGAGATTGGCTGGGGGAAAGGGCACAGTGCTAGCAACACTTAAATTCCTATTGGCCATCTGCCATTTACTGAGTGCTCATCAATAGGGATTTGTCATGCAATTAACTGCTAATAAATTGCCACAACAGGGCTGTCTCACTTGGCAAGCGCAGGGCATAGTAGGAAAGTGTTTATTTTGCATATAGCACCTGCAGGCATCACGGTGCAACAACAACACTGGGAGTCACATTTATCAAAGGTTGAATTTCAAATTCATGTGATTTCGAATATACTCAAAAAATATCTAAAACTCGGACAAATTTTACTCGAAACAAACTCGATTTGAGTTTTTACTCCGAATGTCAGGAAGGCTACAAACATCTCCAAATTGGTCACTGGACCTCTCCCATTCATTTATACATGAATTCCCCAGGTTTTAGGTGCATAGTCGAATTTGAATTTGAATTCTTAAAGGGCCAGAGTTTGATAAATCTCGAAAATCAAGTTTGAATTTTTTTAAAAAACTCAAATCGAGTTTGGATTATTCCCTAGTCGAATTTGACAGTTTTGACAGTTTTGACCATAACATTTTTTCGAAAATTTTAATTTTCAATTCTACCCTTAATAAATCTGCCCCTTACTGTCAATATGCCCCAAAATGTTGGAAGCCTTTTCCCCAACACAACTTTACTTACGTGCTTTAAAATATTGAGTAGGAGATAAGAGACATTGGGTAATTCAAATTTGAATTTTCAATTCGACCCTTAATGAATTTGCTCTGTACTGTCAATATGCCCCAAAATATTGGAAGCCTTGAGAAAATAATGTTTGTGTTTGTGCCTTAAAAACAAAGTGTAATGTCTGATAAGGCAGTAAATTTTAGAAAAATTATTTACATTGGCTTTTTAAAAAGTTTGTGCTGGCCCAGAGAAGTGGCACCAAATAGTTACGTCTCCTTCCTTTCTCTCCGGATGTAGCAGTTCTGTGATGCTTTATGTATGAGACTGGAGTAGCTCATACAGGATCCCATACCTGTATTGAAATAATTCTGTACACCACTTACCTATGGTATATTGGATCATCCATCAGGTATCCCAGTATTTCCCCTCTAGCTCTTCTAAAACATCTTACGCACATTTTTTTCCACCATCTTTAGTGCTTCATGTTCAATTTGTCCAATGGCAGGTGCGGGAATCCCAAGTTGTACTGTGCATTCATTTTGTTTGAATAATTGTGTCGCTTCTACAGAGGTACATAAACAGTTCATAGTAAGATGAACAATAAAAGGGTAGAATAGGGAAACACTACTTTAGGGTTGATAACTGGCAATTGCCATTTAGTAGATGTGCTGAGAAATAATACAGTGAAATGTTGAAAAGAAACTGATTGTGTATAAAGTAACAAACAAATTGAAAAAAACCCATGGAAAAAACTATTAACAGTGAAAGACTAAATGAGCCAGTTGGTTCTGTTATTATGTCATGAAATTCTCCTGCAGCGGAACCAGATGAGCAGCTGTTGACTCAGAGATGATTGGCTCCCTTTTAAAATGAGAATTAAATTATGAACAGGAGTAAATGAGTGGGAATAAAACCCAGCTGCTGCGACACCTCTTGCGATGCAAGGAATGTTCATTTACTGCTGGTTTCATTAAAGGGGACCTGTCACCCTAAGCAATAATCACAATTTATTTTCGATCATGTTAGTTGAGTAAAATTACTTACACTATATTAATTATTTAAATTGCATCTCCTTCAGTCTTGGATTTATACAATCATAGCAAGCAGGCAGGCATAGGCGGAGGGTGACTTTTTTGTTTAGGGAGGCTAAGGGAGTCACATGAACAGTTTCTTCAATAGCAATTTTTCACTGGTGGAGAAACGGCTGATTCAGTTGCATATTATGTGGTTTTGACAAATGTTGTAATTCACCTGTTACTTAGCACATGGGCCAAGTGCAGGCAGAAAAACAACCCTTCTTTTCAGATTTGCTTTCTGGTGTGTCTGCACACTGCTTTAGCCGGGTGCAAACACATGGAGTGGACCCTGGCATGAAAATGCATACAAATATATTAAAAACAATATTCTAGAAGCAACTAATTTATATTGGTGTATTCAAACTTCAAATTAGCCTCCCCAAGCCTTAATGAAGATCCGTCCATGCAGGCAGGAGCCATTTTGTGGACACTTATTAAGACCAATTGTGTATCACCCCAAAATCTTGTGTATGCACCAGAATGGGGAACCTAATGCCCATGCAAAGTGCCCTACATAATTATAGAGCCTGAGGAGGGAAGGGGAAATGTGAGGAGAGCAGTGACATGTAGGAAGTGCTGAATGGAAAGTAATCGACTGCCACACCTCTATGCCTCAGGCATAGAGCCGGGACAAATAATATTTGATCGACAGCTCAGATATTTAAACACCTTTATAACAGGTATGGATGTTTTAATGATAAAAATAATTTGTGTTTCATGTTTTATTTGCAAAGGACTTTCAATATGCAGCTTTTTATGTGTAGGTGACAGGTCTACTTTAAGCAGTAGAGTGACTGACAGCTTTTCACCTAATAAATAGGAAGTCACTTATAGAGGCAGATTCACTAAAGGGCTAACGCTTGTGACTTTTCACCAGCATTACCATCCGCAGCCACATCACCAATTCACTAATAGGCGCAAGCGCCAATTAGCTGGAGAAAGAGACCGTCGATAGCTTTCGTTCACACTTTTTTGCACTGGCGAAAGGTTGTTACTCCGCAACTTCAGTTAAGTGTGGATTTTACTGAACGTTACCTCTTTCTCCAGAGTTGACTTTGCCACCTCAGACCAGGCAAATTCCTAAAAAGAAGCTAGATCTTCCTCAATCTTCTGTCACTTACATCATATCCTGTGTGCCGAAAATGCATTTAAGTTGAAAAAATGCTGGTGACGTTTCCTTTTTTTAAGATTGCAGGATTTCCTGCAATAGTCCAAACCTGGGTAACCGGTTTTCTCCAGACATTTCGTAACATATGGAACATTCATTTTACATTGGGCTCATGTGTAGGGCATTTTATCAACTCTCTTGTCTTTATTAAGGTTCCCTGGACATTTGTAATAAAAAGTGGTAACTTCAAGCATTTGCACCAATATTTATAATAAAGACGTCCATACAACTTTAAATTACCCGCCATATGCAAATTGACCTAAGCGCAAGATCGCTAGTGAATTTTCGCTAAGCACAAACGAAACCCTAGCGCATCTTTGCTATGAAATGCTCGCACTGCCGAAGTAACGCTAGCGAAAAGTGGCTAGCGTTCACGCCCAGGGCGCAACTTCACATTTTAGTGAATTAGTGTAGTGGTAGCGAATTTGTGCCCGGCAAAGTGGTTATTATTACTAGGGATGGTCCGAATCTATTTTGGATTCGGCCGAACATCCGAATCCTTTGCGAAAGATTCGGTCGAATACCGAACTGAATCCTAATTTGCATATGCCTATGCAAATTAGGGGTGGGAAGGGGAAAACATTTTTTACTTCCTTGTTTTGTGACAAAAAGCTACTTGATTTCCCTCCCAGACCCTAATTTGCATATGCAAATTTCGGATTCGGTTCGGCCAGGCAGGCCGAATCCGAGTAGCTATACAGAAAATGATGCGATTCGCGATTCGAATCCGAATCCGGCTGAAAAAGGCAGAATCCTGGCAGAGTCCTGGATTCAGTGCATCCCTAATTATTGCACAGTGTTGTAGATAGGCCCCTCTCCCCACATGGTGCAATATCTCATTAGTTCAAAGCACATTTTCTGTCCCAGATATCCAATTATCATCATCCTCTTCTCCTTTGATATATGGCACCAATATTGCTCTGTACACCCCCCAGTCTCTGACATCTATCATGGCGATGGGAATGAGGACATTATGCATGACAATACTGTACATGCCTGTGTGTTTGTCACTGAGCCCCCTAGGAATTCTTTATCGTTAGATCTTGCTTTGTGTTATTTGCACATTGTCAATCTGAACAGGGAGATGTAGGGAGGGGTTCCTCCTCCTTCCTCTCTTTCTCTCTCTGTGTACCATGTGGCCTTTCAGATTGCTGAGCAAAGCAAATGAGTGTCAGAAAAGCAGGATACTGGTATAATGTCAGCTCCCTGCCACAATACGGATCCGCAGCTTCTTTGGGTAAATGAAAGTTGTTTAAGACCTTCTATGAATCATCACTCCCACCCAGTTGCAGAAATTGCTTCTTACGATGATACGAAGATAATATTTAATGGCTGCAGAAGTGAAAGCTCTTGATTAAATGGTCAGAATGACACAAAACAATATAAAGGCTTTATATATCTATATACAGTATATGGTATGTACTCTCGGGATTCTGCTTAGCAAAAAAAACCCATTTTCAAGACTGGAATTTCATTATTAATCAAAGTTCAACTACCAAGCACTGGGGAAAGGAATAGACTAGTGATGGGTGAATAAATTCACCAGGCGGTGAAGTTCCGTGTTTCGCCGCAGGCGACTAAATTTGCGAAACTGCCGCGAAAAATTTGCCGTCATCAAAAAATTTTGGACGCACATCACAAAAGTCGATCACGTCAAAGCTGTCGCGCGTCAACATTATTTGGACGCCCGTTGACTGTTAGAATTGACGCGGGTGCCAAAATTGATTTGGGCATCAATATTCGTGTTTTGCAAATTTCGTGGGAAATCCACAATTTTTTTTCAGCTAAGCAAAACGGGACAAATTCGCCCATCAGTAGAATAGACTAAGAGACTATATTGAGAGAAAATGTTTCTTGGAAATTATCTAATTATTTCCCATTTTTTGCTCTAAGTGCTTTGATGCTTTTATTTCATGTATTTTTCTTTGCTCTCATTTTGTTTTTGTTTTTTTGTTTTTTTGTTTGTGTTCAAATTTATTTTTGTGATTTAAGTTGAATCTTTATTGCTCTAAGTTTGTTCATGAATATCATTACTTGTTATTAAATGTGTATACTTCTACATTGAATATTGTGGAATTTTGTCTATGTACTGCTTCATTATTGACTTGTTTATGAAAAACAATAAACACATTGTTAAATGGAGAGTAAAGGGCTGGAATCTGCAGACCAATGTCCTGTATATAGCTGTGCAAACATCGAGCTATGGTTTGTGGGAGACCATTAGAGGTAGGGACTTGTTATGAGAAGAATTGTAAAATTTGGAAACTGGGTCAAGTGTTTGGAGACAGAGTGCAATATAATGGGACGCTAGAGATTAGAATAGACTTAACACTCCAAGAGCCTGTGAGTATGTGGAGACAATAGGAAGAGGATAGACAAAAGCAACAAAGACAAAGGGATAGGATAGAGCAGCGAGAAGAAGTGGACCTAGTGCTGAGAACAAGAGTAAAGTTAAGATGACACATTGCTGGGAAGTAGATTTGAGATACAGAAATGCTGGAAACAGTATTGAGCCATGAAGAATACTCCTGTACACCAACATCTGTAATTTGAGTCTGTTTCTCCATAATTATTCCACTTTCTTCTCCAGTGTCAGAGAGACAAGCTGAGGCAAGAACTGAGTAGAATTGTGTGGCAAATAAATAAAAAAAATATACGTTGTTACCCAAGTTTGTGTTTCTGGTAGTGTTTAAGTGTTTTTAAAACTGGAGATCACTTATGTCTCAGTGACACCTAACATATAGATCTTTTTTTAATTATGCTATATTGATGCATTATGCAAGTTTGGTTTTTGGAATTTATTACAAATCAAACCCCATTCCCAAGAACTTCCCTTTGATGAAGCCTTGTCTTATATTAGTCGTTTATAAGTTACATCCATTCTACCATCTGCTCAATGTTTTCACATTTTTGCACCTGCCTCACTTCAAATATAACTTTTTCTTTCTAAAAGCATATTAAAGACCAAGTATAGTAGATTTGGCAACTATGGCGCGCGCGACCACACGCTTATGGGTTTATGCGCCGGCGTGATGATGTCATCACGCAATGACGGGAAATTCAAAGTATTTAAAGGGCCTTTGAAATAAAACACATTGCCCATTGTTAGGTTCAATTTAACCTTTGCCTTTTCTGACTGTTCTGAACTCTGTATCCTAAACGCTTGCCTGTCTGACTACTCTACACTCTCCAATCCTGATTCTGGCCTGTCTGACTATTCCTAACTCTGCTTGTGCTGGCCCAGCCTGTCCAGAACCTTTAGGCTCCTCTCTTAGTAAGGCCTGGTGGCATCCAATTAGCTGAAGGAACCTCCCGAGGTGAAAGGAGGCTGTTAAAGGCAGAAGCAAGAGCCAAGACCAGGGAGCCTAGCATTGGTTCTGAAGTTAGGGTGCCGAATGTGAAATCCCACCATTCTCAGTAATCTTCAAAGGCATTCTAAATTCCATTGCATAAATCTATTTTGATAATTAAGGCACTTTTTTTTGGTTCATCTAAAGTTTTTTAAATAGCATTGTTACCTTTCGTGCTCAAAACGCATAGACAGACTTGCACAATCATTGCCACTGTATCACATTGTTTGCAACACTAAAGCCATTTATGGATGAAGATTATCCGTCTCTGAAAAATTACTCCGGCCAAGCGCCTCTGTACTCTATTGGATTTGTACCCAGGAAGTTGACCATACATGTAGAGACCTGGCTAGGTTGCCAAACAAGTAGATCTCCACCTGACCGGGCCCATCACACAGATCACTGCCCAATGATCAGATCATTCTGAGGGAGACTGAAGACCCATTGGGCAAGGGCCACATCAAAGCACCAATGAGGTTTTTGCTAGATGGTATTTTCAAACTTGTCTATAGATTGCTGGCAGTCCAAAGTTCTCAATTCAGAGACAGTTAAGTTGCCAAGACTGTCTGGTGGGGATAAGTCAGCAGATGTTATCCATTGGTGCTTAATACAGTCTCAACGAGGTGCCATAATTTTTATGGGTTGCACAGTAAGAACTTATGATGTAGAAAGAGACATAGATCATGGATGGTCTTAGGGGAATAGCAATATAGCAAATAAATCCCCATGTCTTTAGATTTCAGACATAGTGACGAGTTTTAATGTAGAAACCTGCTTGTAAGCCTGAAGAGCCTTAATGCAAAGAATTACAGCTTCCTCCAATGGGGAAAAACCTATCATGATGTATTTCATTGTTAGCTTTGACTTGGGGCTAAACACATTTTCTTTCTACATAGAACTATGACTTTCAATAAAAGTAGGATACAATTATGCTGCCAGCAGCAGGGTTTTTCATAAATTCACTCAAAAACTTCTCCCTGCAGTCTCCGTCTTCTATAAAAGTTGCATGTACTGACTAATCTCCTGACTAACATGACATAAGCTTCAATAAATGACTGGGTGCAGTGGTCTAAGCTGACCCCCATCCTGACTGCATCACAGACATAAGCCTAATGGAACAAACTATAGGTGAAGAGTCAGAGAACTGAAGGGAGTAATGACCTTGGATCATTAGTTATCAGATTAATAATAGAGAAAGTTGATGTTCAAGTTGCTGTTAAACTCATAGGGGTATATTCCCTAACGGGCAAATTTTCGCCAGCGTCAGCTTCGAACAGCTCGCACCACTTCACCAGGTGCAAATGCGCTACGCCAACGACTACGCCAATTCACTAATATTCAAAGTTGTGTCCTGGGCACCAAACGCTGGGGACTTTTTACTAGTGTTACTTCGACAGTGCCCAAAAAAAGTTTATTAGAACTTATACAGGCAATCCAGCTAAAAAAAAGGAAAAGTCGCCATCGTTTTTTTGAACTTTAATGCATTTTCGCCCCCACTGGATATGATGTAAGTGACAGAAGATTGAGGAAGATCTAGCATATTTTAAACACTTCATCTGGTCTGAGGTGGCGAAGTCAAATCTGATAACATTCAGTAAAATCCGCACTTTACTGAATTTGCTGAGTATTGACCTTGCGCCAGAGCGAAAAGTCAACTGACGATGGAGTGAGACTAAACGCTAGTCTCTTTCACTAGCAAATGGACACCTGTTAGTGAATAGACGATGTCCCTGCAGATGGTAACACTGGAGAATTGTCGCATGCATTAGCCACTTCGTCCTTTAGTGAATCTGCCCCATTGACTTCATGTAGAATGTGGTGCAGCCTTCATAGCAGCATTTTGCTGAGTTACCCCTATTACAGCTGTGATGTTGCTCTTTGTTTCAGCCTTCTGTTCATTACCATGGATTAACATTGTGTGTTACATCTGGTTAAGCTTGATGTTGTGTAAGGATATTCTCTGTATCACCTTTTTCACTTTCATTTGTATCAGTTGTGCTTCTGATGTGCTGGGGCAGTTGAAAGTGGATTCTAGCCATGTGATGGAGATTTGCTTGATGTCACATTTACATTTACTGGCAGAGTCTCGTGAGAATCTGAACTGAAGAAAGATCCTTCTCAAATTCACTGTGAGTTCTGGCGAGGGAATATCAGTTTTCAGAGGAAGAAAGGGCACATGTTCTTAAAATGCTACCAAGGGTCTATGAAGTGAACTGATGCATTTAATTGAACATGCTTTCCTTAAGACTATTAATGCTAGGGCAATTAACAGAAATCACTGTTCTTAACCCCTTTGGTGCAAAGGCAATCCCATCCTCATGCTGTCTTCAGTCTCTTAAATGCAGTTAAATACGCACTGACTGTATCACCTGGTTTCTTAGGTATCTGCCTTTTTGGAGAATCATGCTGTATATTGTACCAGGGATGACTTTGGTGGTGGTGGAGTTTAAAAACAAACAGATTTTGTGCAGCTCTGAAATTTATATTAATGAGGATTATCTAAACTACTGTATGTGCCCTTTGTTGCTTTTGAAGTACAACTCCCAGTATATCAAAACAGCCTTTAATGGTGGTTGTGTTGTCATGATTTCAACAACAGTTAAAGGGCTGAAGGTTCTTCATCAATCAAATAAAATTAGTGTCACTATACTGCCCTACTCTACCTGCTCTCTTCCTGCAAAAGTCTCTTCCTGGAGGCTATTATTCACATTGCAAATATGGGCACCATCTCTCCCTACTATACCTGCTATCCCACAGTCACATTCCCTTCCCAGAGTCTATTATCCCACTGTTACTATAGGCACCGTCTCTCCCTACTATACCTGCTATCCCACAGTCACAGTCCCTTCCCAGAGACAATTATCCACTGTTACTATAGACACCATCTCTCCCTACTATACCTGCTATCCCACAACTACACTCCCTTCCCAGAGTCTATTATCCCACTGTTACTATAGGCACCATCTCTCCCTACTATACCTGCTATCCCACAGTCACACTCCCTTCCCAGAGACTATTATCCCACTGTTACTATAGGCACCATCTCTCCCTACTATACCTGTTATCCCACAGTCACACTCCCTTCCCAGAGACTATTATCCCACTGTTACTATAGGCACCATCTCTCCCTACTATACCTGCTATCCCACAGTCATACTCCCTTCCCAGAGACTATTATCCCACTGTTACTATAGACACCATCTCTCCCTACTATACCTGCTATCCCACAGTCACACTCCCTTCCCAGAGACTATTATCCCACTGTTACTATAGGCACCATCTCTCCCTACTATACCTGCTATCCCACAGTCACACTCCCTTACCAGAGACTATTATCCCACTGTTACTATAGGCACCATCTCTCCCTACTATACCTGCTATCCCACAGTCACACTCCCTTCCCAGAGACTATTATCCCACTGTTACTATAGGCACCATCTCTCCCTACTATACCTGCTATCCCACAGTCACACTCCCTTCCCAGACTATTATCCCCAATGCTACTACAGACTCCATCCCACTCCATTATATCTGCCATTCCCTTTCTAAAGTTTATTATAGCCACTGGTATAGTTGTTATAGTAAGGGCTGCCTAACATTCAGGGGTATTACTTCCCCACACTTCTGCAAATTACTTCTTGTCCCACCCATCAGGAACCCCTGCACTTATACACAGCTCTGATTATTTCTCTTTTATGCATTTATTGTGAAGCAAAAAACTCTGAAGAATTCCTCATAAAGAAGGAATCACTTCACTGCCTCTATATTAACAGACCTTGCAGAAAAAAATGGAACAATATCTTAGCTGAAAAAACATAATATGGTGAGATTTTCTCAAGTTAATTGACAGACTGCTGTGAATGTTAATTGTCACAAGGGGACTCAAGAAGTGTCCATATTCCCTATTTCTAGTTCTTTATTGAGTTTAATGACTATTATGGTTACTTGTGCTCCAAGGCAGATTCTCATTATCCAGCCTGATGCTCAGGGTTACGGTGCTGAGAAAGGGGAAAAAAAACACAGCCCCGTGAGCACGAAGCAAGTTCAATGATTGCTGAAAACAGTATCCTGTGGCTCCTAAAATAACTATCTGCTCTGTGGGGACTCTTTACTAAGTCCATAGCATATCATGGCTCACTTGGTTAAACCAAATGCATTTATCCTAAAGCTACATTGACTCTTTTTGATGAAGCTTTCTGTGTTCTGAAATGCTGAGATTTGCTTCTTTATAAAATCATGACACTATCTGGAGATCAGGCAATTACAAATGATATCAAGATAACTTGCACAATTAATTCTTCTGATTTTTGCAGTGCTATCAATAATTGCTAATCTTTAATATAAAGTCTTGTGGTCCCCTCTTCCGTCTGACTGTGAAGAACCCCCTATGTTGCTTCAAATGAAAGTTCTTTTCTTCTAGTCTGAAGGGGTGGCCTCTGGTACGGTGATCCACTTTATGGGTAAAAAGGTCCCCTGCTATTTGTCTATAATCATGTCCAAGCGCCTTTTTTCCAGAGAGAACAACCCCAACCTTGACTACCCTCATAATTTAAGTCTTCCACACCTCTAACCAGTTTAGTTGCACTTAGTCTCTGCACTCTCTCCAGCTCATTTATATCCCTCTTAAGGACTGGAGTCCAAAACTGAACTGCATACTCCAGATGAGGCCTTACCAGGGACCTATAAAGAGGCATAATTATGTTTTCATCCCTTGAGTTAAAGCCCTTTTTTATGCAAGACAAAACTTTATTTGCTTTAGTAGCCACAGAATGACACTGCCCAGAATTAGACAACTTGTTATCTACAAAACCCCTAGATCCTTCTCATTTAAGGAAACTCCCAACACACTGCCATTTAGTGTATAACTTGCATTTATGTTATTTTTGCCAAAGTGCATAACCTTGCATTTATCAACATTGAACCTCATTTTCCAGTTTGCTGCCCAGTTTTCCAACTTAGTCAATTCACTCTGCAAAGTGGCAGCATCCTGCATGGAACCTATAGTTCTGCACAATTTAGTATCATCTGCAAAAATAGAAACAGTACTTTCAATGCCCACCTCCAGGTCATTAATAAACAAGTTGAAAAGCAAGGGACCTAGTACAGAGCCCTGCGGTACTCCACTAACAACACTGGTCCAATTAGAAAATGTTCCATTTACCACCACTCTTTGTAGTCTATCTTTTAGCCAGTTCTCTATCCAGGTACAAATACTATGTTCCAGGCCAACATTCCTTGCCAGCATTTTAAAGACTTCCCATTTTTGTTCCGTGTTTAACCCTGTGAAAAGCATTTCCCACTTAATATGTTGCAGAGATGCCCTTATACTGTCCAAGTTTGCACGTCTGAAATTAAGTGTTTTAGTTACTCCCTTACAGAATTGCTTCAGCAACAGAATCTCAAAAGAGACCATGTTCTGATCACTATTCCCTAAATGCTCACCCACATGATGATACATTCAATACATGATGAGTGAGTTCAGGGATCACTTGGGCCTGTATGATCTGTGTTCTGCACTTTCCACTCTAATTTTTAACCAGTAATCCAAAGCAAGGTGTAGAGTGCAGCCGCTAATGAAAAAAGTGCAAGTAGAGAGGCCTGAGGGATCATTAAAGGTTCTTGTGTGCAAGTGGTAGAAACTCCAGATTTCTCACTAGGGGCTACATCAATACATGCAGAAGACTAAAGATTCAGAGTTATATTGACACAAAACTCTGATATCTACTCAATCTAGGCTCAATCACATGCATGAGGAAACATTTGACACAATTGTGCCAAACATAATTCACCCCATCCCCCACAACTGCAATTTCACTGGTATTGTGGAAAGAAACACTGCACTCTGAGTATAAAACATGGTGAATTTCATCAGAAATTGTATTTGTAATTGTACTTGGCACAATTGACTTGTATAAGTGATTGACCCCTTTTAGAGTCTGGGGGGAGGGGCAATTTTACACCTACTTGATGCGCCAACAATTGCAGCATCACCCAAAGGGTTTAGTAAATTATCAATGTGTTTCCTCTTGGTTTCATCACCCAGAACAAAAAATTTCCATGTAGGTTATTTAGATTCTCATTTAACTAACATAGTTTACATTGCTGTTATTGGCATGAGCTGGGGAACTTAGACAGCAAGTTCCTTGCAGCCAGAGAAAGATATAAACACTTAGGGGGTTATTTACGAAACTCCGAATGCAAAAATCCTGAAAAATGTGTGGGTTTTTTCGTAAAATCAGACATTTTTTTTCTAAATTTATTGAACCCCTAGGATGGAAAAGTCCGAATCAGAAAATCCGGCATCTCAGACCTGTCGAGGTTGCATATAAGTCAATGGGAGAGGTCCCAATGATTATTTGATGTGCGCTGGGTTTCGTGCAATACCCTGAAGTTTTCATGCATAAAGCATAAGAAATCGGAGTTTTTGGGTTAAAAATCTGAAAAAGTCGTGATTTTTTTCCGCAAAGCAAATTTTCTGGAAAATGTAGTAATAGATAAGCATAAAAAACCCGAGCGGATTTGATCGGAGTTTGTAGCAGAAAATGTTGAGACAAAGTCGGCAAATGTTTTACCTATATAAATAAAAAACACATTAAAAAAGGATGCTAGTTCTTGAATTAAGGCTTCCTAATATTTATAGCCTCTATATTCAGATCCAGCATATGTGTGTGTGTATATATATATATATATATATATATATATATATATATATATATATATATATATATATATATATATATATATATATATATATATATATACAAATCAGCATGTCCCCACCATGAATATATGGATCATCAGTTGATGCATGTCATCCATAGCACAATGCAGATGCTGTTTGCACTGGAGGTCATTGAAACAAAATTGCATTGTAACCTGGTTTGGCACCTCAACAACTGTATATGGTTATTTTGAGTAACATTGAAGGGTGAATGTAAAAGGGACTCGGAGATGTAGGCTGCACACAGCTCTTTACAAATAGTTACTAGAGAAACATGCCGAGTATGGGAATAAGAGTTAACTTACCAAATTTGATAGGGGGTCCAGGTGCTCAAGGCCCTGACCTTCAGCTCAGGGAGGCAAACAACATGCTATTACATAGTGATAGGCTGGCACAAACCGGACCACACTCCATTAGTTGATGCAGTTAAAAAGTATTTATTTAATCAGAAAATCTCAAAAGAGCCTTATGCGTTTCGTGCCTTGTGGGCACTTAGTCATAGGCTTAATACACAGCTCTTAAACCTACATTTGCTGGGTGAAGATGAATTTATACGTTGTATATCTCTGGCAAACTAGCCCCCTTCATATAATTTTGTTTTTGTCCCCCTTTCTGTAAACCATATATTCGCAAATCCTTGAAAATAAACCCTGAGCCGGTTTCAAAAGCAGAAATCCAGTCTCTGTCTCTCCCTACACCTCTGCTCAGATTCCCATTGTGTTTAATCTACTGAGAGTGGGGAGGGCCGAACTCTTCCAGCTTTTGTTCATCACATCCCCGGTGGCCCAGACAATTACCAGCCACCGCACCTGATCCTCAGGAGCTCAAGTGAATTCATTGGCATAAAGAGCCGTCCTTGTTTATTTGCCTTTGCAGAGAAGATTTATTCACTATTTTGCTTCAACCTACTTCCCTTTCTTATCTCTTCACTTCACTGTTCACATTTACCCAGCTGATTTTTCTTCACTCCCAGAAGTCAAATGTATTCAGGACCATGTGTGAGTGAAGTCTGAATACTCTGACCATCCCTGGCAAGCGGAGAAATCTCTTCCAGATGAAAGGAGAAAAACTGGGATTTGTCGAAGGATCTCAAAGCTTAACCATTTCATGGAATCAGAAGGGTAAACACAGATGCTCCGCTTCACTGTTGTTTGCAATGAGCAAAATAAAGGTTAGCAGGAGGGGAATCTCTGCACAAACACCATGTAGGTCACATTATAAATTAATATATCTCAAACAAGTCCATGAGGAATGCCTAATGGGCCAGGATTTAGTCCATTAAGAGCACCTGTGGCCTTCAGTTGTTGTTGAACCTGCTGCTGTATTTGCTGAAGCAGGAACGTGCCAAAAGGGATGCAACTCCACAATGCTAACTGAAAAAGCACAACACTGCAGGGCTCATTTAATAACAGGCAGCGAGATATTCAATACAGTTTACTAAGCTTCTTCCTCAGTTAGCACTAGGCATAGGTGTTCTGGCAACTAAGGAAAAAGTCATTAAATGTGCAGCCCCCTCTAAGTATTCACAGCAGAGAATCTAATACCCTTGTACTGTGACAAAGTCACTTGTACTGTATTAAAAATTACACTTAACAACAGGTGTGAGCTGCCTCAAACAGGTACATAAAAGCCTTTTAACAATGAACCGTGTAAGAGTGCAACTACACAAAAGCACCCAAACACAAGCCATATCTATGCACTTACTTATACACAGTAGACTGGGGGTGCCCAACCTTTTTAAACGTGAGCCACATTCAAATGTAAAAAAAAAGTTGGGGAGCAATGCAAGCATGAAAAACGTAAGGGCTGTGATTGGCTATTTCTTAGCCCCTATGTGGACTGGCAGCGTACAGGAGGCTCTGTTTATCAGTTCACCTGGTTTTTATTAGGGATGCACCAAATCCACTATTTTGGATTCAGCCGAACCCCCAAATCATTTGCAAAAGATTCGGCCGAATACCGAACCAAATCCTAATTTGCATATGTAATTTAGGGGTGGGAAGGGGAACACAAACCAAATCCTAATTTGCATATGTAAATTAGGGGTGGGAAGGGGAACACATTTTTTACTTTCTTGTTTTATGACAAAAAGTCACGCAATTTCCCTCCGTGCCCCTAATTTGCATATACAAATTAGGATTTGGATTCGGTTCTGCTGGGCAGAAGGATTCGGCTGAATCCGAATCCTGCTGAAAAAGGCAGAATCCTGGCCGAATTCTGAACCGAATCCTGGATTTGGTGCATCCCTAGTTTTTATGCAATGAAAATTTGCTTCCAATCCCTGAATTAAAAATAATCACCTGCTTTGTGGCCACTGGGAGCAACATCCAAGGGGATGGTGGACAACATGTTGCTCACAAGTAACTGGTTGGGGGTCACTGCAGTAGACCAAAATCAGATTCCTCCAAGCAATATCACAATATTTTCATACACAAACCCTTTAACAAAAAATGGCACTGGCCCCCTTTGCAAGGAGGATATGCGATAAAGTCATGGGGCAACACTGCATCAAGTAGAACCAGCAGCAATGCGGAAGGCAAGTTTGTACAAGGCAGAGCTGGACACATCAGAAAGGAACATGTCCGACGACTTAGCAACTGACTACAAGTAAAGGACACGTTGTAAATCTGGGAATAATACGTTTTTTGTGATGCATTGAAACACCATTGGTCATTTATTGCTTCACTGAAGCATTGTCAGTAGAAATGGGTTTCATTTTAGAGGAGTGCTTTGCCTATTGAAATGACATAGGGAAAGGTTGATTGAGGAACAGTAACACCAAAAAATTAAAGTCTTTTAAAGTAATGAATCTAAAATGTACAGTTTTGCTGCACTGGTGCAACTGGTGTATTTGCTTCAGAAACTCTACAATAGTTTATATAAATAAGCTGCTGTGTAGCCATGGGGACAGCCATTCAAAGCTGAAAAAGGAGAAAAGGCACAGGATACATAGCAGATAACAGATAAGCTTTGTAGTATACAATGGGATTCTTCAGAACTTATCTGTTATCTACTGTGTATTCTCTTCTTGAATGGCTGCCCCCATGGCTACACAGCAGCTTGTTTATATAAACTATTGTAGAGTTTCTGAAGCAAACACACCATTTTTACCAGTGCAGGGCAATACTACATTATATTGTCATAAGCACAGTAGGAGGGGTAGCCAATCACTGCACTGTATTCACACAATCAGAGATAGGCTGAATTCCCCATCAAGGTCTGCTTGCTGATTGGTTCCTATCCTGCAGTGCCGTGGCACCAGCTCCCCTTCACAGCTTGGGAAAGGAGGCAGCAGGGAGTGGAACAGATGGGTGGAATGATATGGGGTTCTGCAGAAATTTTCAATAAATCAACCCAAAACACTACTTTTTTAAGCACTTCCCTTCTATATTTAAAAGAGTATAACGCACTTGCATTATCTCTTTTTCACAAAATATGTCTCCATTAAATACTTTGCTTACTGGCAGTAAAATGTTTCCAAACAGCCAAGGGAGTGTGAATAAATGTGATAAAATCTGAACTGTTGGGACTCTATAGTTCAAATAGTCATAAATTTACCTTTTTTGACATTCAGACACAAACAGGTACAGAAACAGATATTTTGGCAATGATACGCACATTTCCGTGCAAATTATCTGGTCTTTCTAGAAAACTGACAGTGAGGAGGCTTTGAAAATGCCACAAACAATCTGCAATCTTAATTTAAAGGCTGTTGATTATTTTGGAGATTTTTCTTCAAACTGTTGCCCAGGAGACAGACGAGGAGTCTTGCTCACATGCAGTGCTGGCCAGTCTGAATCCAAGATCGAAGCTAATTGGCAAAGAGCAGGATTCACATCTTGAAGTTGTACAAGGTTTTCTGCTTTTTGCTTGCTTGCCCTTTTCAAACCTTGAAAACAATAGATGTAACTGTATGTGTGTCCTGCAGTCTCATAAACAGTCAATTTACTGCAGACGATAGTGATTATTTTATTAAAGCGATACCGACACGTTCCTATAAAAATCATAGGAACGTGTCAGTATCAAGTAATTGCTGCACCCGGAATAGTTCCCCTGAAAGCTGCCCCAGTCCCGCAAACCGTTGTGCAGTCGACCCGCTGACACAGTTAAAGGGATCCTGTCATCGGAAAACATGTTTTTTTCAAAACACATCAGTTAATAGTGCTACTCCAGCAGACTTCTGCACTGAAATCCATTTCTCTAAAGAGCAAACAGATTATATTTATTTTCAATTTTGAAATCTGACATGGGGCTAGACATTTTATCAATTTCCCAGCTGCCCCTGGTCATGTGACTTGTGCCTGCACTTTAGGAGAGAAATGCTTTCTGGCAGGCTGCTGTTTTTCCTTCTCAATGTAACTGAATGTGTCTCAGTGGGACATGGGTTTTTACTATTGAGTGTTGTTCTTAGATCTACCAGGCAGCTATTATCTTGTGTTAGGGAGCTGCTATCTGGTTACCTTCCCATTGTTCTGTTGTTAGGCTGCTGGGGGGGGGGGGAAGGGAAGGGGGTGATATCACTCCAACTTGCAATACAGCAATAAAGAGTGATTGAAGTTTATCAGAGCACAAGTCACATGACTTGGGGCAGCTGGGAAACTGACGATATGTCTAGCCCCATGTCAGATTTCAAAATTGAATATAAAAAAATCTGTTTGCTCTTTGAGAAATGGATTTCAGTGCAGAATTCTGCTGGAGCAGCACTATTAACAGATTCATTTTGAAAAAAAAATGTTTTCCCATGACAGTATCCCTTTAACTTGCTTCGGTGACACTGGGCTGGAGCGATCCTTCGATAGGCTGAAGTCCTGTTTTCATTTGTAATTAGCCTATGGAAGGATCGCACTGCCCACGAGCCCAGCGTCACTGAAACAGCACAGAAGGTCTGTGTCGGAGGGTCAGGTCAATGCAGGTTTGTGGGGCTCGGGGCGGCTTTGAGGGGAACTATTCTGGGTGCAGCAATTACTTGACACTGACACATTCCTATGATTTTTATAGGAACGTGTCGGTATCGCTTTAAGAGAACCAGAAAAAATTCACACCATTTTTTTCGTTTAGATTTAATAATTAAACCCCCAAGACTTAATTAATTTGAAAATGACAGATCACTTTTAATTTTGAAGAGCCACATATGTGGCGTCGTGTTGGGTAATATGATTGAAACAACAAAACAAAAGAGTCCCAGCAGCCAAGAATAGAAACACGGCAGGTTTTTGCAAATTGATGATATGAGGAGATGGTATTACAATGTTAAACAAATTTAATGTATGACCTATATTTTATGGAAAATCTGCATTTCACACTCTTTCTATATTTGTTCACTTACAGGCTTTGTTCACCACTGTTACCATAGGCACCATCTCTCCCTACTATACCTTCTATCCCACAGTTACAATCCCTTCCCAGAGACTATTATCTCACTGTTACTATAGGCACCATCTCTCCCTACTATACCTGCTATCCTACAGTCACAATCCCTTCCCAGAGACTATTATCCCCACTGTTACTATAGACACCATCTCTCCCTACTATACCTGTTATCCCACAGTCACAGTCCCTTCCCAGAGACTATTATCCCACTGTTACTATAGGCACCATCTCTCCCTACTATACCTGCTATCCCACAGTCACACTCCCTTCCCAGAGACTATTATCCCACTGTTACTATAGACACCATCTCTCCCTACTATACCTGCTATCCCACAGTCACACTCCCTTCCCATAGACTATTATCCCACTGTTACTATAGGCACCATCTCTCCCTACTAAACCTGCTATCCCACAGTCACAGTCCCTTCCCAGAGACTATTATCCCACTGTTACTATAGGCACCATCTCTCCCTACTATACCTGCTATCCCACAGTCACAGTCCCTTCCCAGAGACTATTATCCCACTGTTACTATAGGCACCATCTCTCCCTACTATACCTGCTATCCCACAGTCACACTCCCTTCCCAGAGACTATTATCCCACTGTTACTATAGGCACCATCTCTCCCTACTATACCTGCTATCCCACAGTCACACTCCCTTCCCAGAGATTATTATCCCCACTGTTACTATAGGCACCATCTCTCCCTACTTTACCTGCTATCCTACAGTTATAGTCCCTTCCAAGAGACTATTATCCCCACTTCCAGTATAGGCGCAACCCTTTGGATACACATCTCAAAAGGCATTTGAAGGCAAACTGACAAAAAATGTCACCAATTTTGCCTATTCTAATAATTTTTAGCATATTGGGCTGTGTGTAACAACCTCTGAAATTGAAAAGTCTTAGACCAACCTATAGCCAAATATCACTTTCTTCCTAATACCAAGGGCACGCCCCTGTTAAAAGAGTCACTAAAATAAAACAAGTGCAGCCATTCCACCTGGAGGTTCTGGATTTTTCACACAACCCCCGTAACATAATTAGAGTTAATTACAATACTCTCAGTTGAAACATTAAAAGACCCTACTGCCAACCGCAAATTGAAACTACAAGAAAATGTGAAACAAATCTCTGGCAGATAAAGTTCAAATTTCAAACTAGTTTTATTTTCAGCACTTAATTGACTGCCAACAGAGTAGAATGTGCTTACCTAAAAATAGTATTATGCCTTGCCTGGAAAAGAGTGTAACCGAAACAAACAGATGAAGCCGAAGAGAATACACAGAATGGCATCAGAATATGCAGAAGAAACAACTGAACAACAGGAGGAAATGACAGATTGAAAAGTTAGGGTGGAAGAACAGGACTAACACAAGAACAGTGATGCAGAGAGATGTAGATTAAAGCAAAGTCATAAAAATGATCAATGGTTCCGATAAAGTGACACTTGTCTTAAAAGGCTGGATATTTAATTTGAATAAAATGTCACACTTATGGTGTGTTAGCTTGCGTGTCCTATGAATCAGGCCTGGCAGTTTTATTTCTTATCAAGCAATGGGCTGACACAACAGTGACCAGAAAGTAATTAATGACTTTGGAACTTCAACATCTGGGCTGCTGTACAGCAAAAGGGAGAAATGAGCTTTTCTCATTCTGTGTCGAAAACAAAGCTGAGTGGTTACTGTATATGTACGTGGCACATGGGCCATTAAGAACTGGGGGCAAGGCGAATTCCCGCGATTCTCCACCGGCTAATAAATTCGCAAAAGTTCGCAGGTGTAAAAAATAAAATGGATGCGCATTTTCACCAGCGAATTTGCACCGGCATCAAAAAACGGACACCGGCGTAAAAAAATGGATGCCGGCGTCAAAAACGAGACACCGGCACCGTTTCGCAAATTTTTGGCCATTTTACGAATTTCGCAGGAAATTCACGAATTTTTCGGCTAAGCAAAATTCCCCAAATTTGCCGATCACTACTGACTATACAGAATACATACACTGAAAGCAATGCATCCTGTCGATGGCCCAAAACTAAGTAGGAAAAATTTAATCCACCCAGAATGCAGCATTGTTGCCGGGGGATCTTGAAAAACTGCAGTCTGGAACGATGAGATTCAGAAGATATTTAGATTAAAATGTGGGGTTTATAAACAGTATATACAGGCTATTTGTATTCTTCATGGGATATGTTAGACAAATCCTTGATGGAGAAGGACCTGGGGGTACTTGTGGATAAATTTATCTATAACAAGAAATGCCAGTCAGCAGCAGAAGCGTACTCTCCGGAGGTAAGTAAGGCTCCATCTATGCTATTCAGTTTTGGTCTCCAGTACTCAAAAGGGACATTATAAAAGGACCAAAGAAAAGCAACAAACCTGGAAGTTCTTATTTATAAAATATTGGACAAGTTGTCATTGTTTACACTGAATATCATACAAATATTCCTGACATATAGGAACATGAGCAAATTACATCAATGGGGGAGATTTATTTCTGTTCTTTTTTTTTCACAATTCAAACTTTTTAGAGCTAAAAATCTTGCATTTGAAGAATGGTTTTAAAACATAACATGTGTAAATGCCATGGAAAGCTCTAATGTAAAAGTACGTCATCGAAAAGCTGCCATGTAATAGTCAAAGGGAGCTGTCCTTAGCAAATGTAGAATATTTAGTTACATTAAGGGACACATTTACTAAACTCGAGTGAAGGATTAGAATGAAAAAAACTTTGAATTTCGAAGGTTTTTTTCGGGTACTTCGACCATCGAATAGGCTACTTCGACCTTCGACTACGACTTCAACTTCGATTCGAACTAAAAATCATTCGACTATTCGACCATTCGATAGTCAAAGTACTGTATCTTTAAAAAAAACTTCGACTACCTACTTCGCAACTTGTAACCTACCGAGCATCAATGTTAGCCTATGGGGACCTTCCCTCATAAGTTTCTAAGCTTTTTTTGATTGAAGGAAAATCCTTCGATCGATGGATTAAACTCCTTCGAATCATTCGATTTCGAAGGATATTTTCGAAGTCGAAGGATTTTACTTCAAAGGTTAATTCACCCTCGATATTCGACCAATAGTAAATGTGCCCCTAAGATTTTAGATTTTTTTTTTCAAGTTTTTTCACTTGTAAATGGACAAAAATTTTGAATTAAATGAGGATTTCAAGTTTTTTGTATTCTTATTTGGATCTTGCATTTGTTTGTCCTTTTTACATTTGTGTCTTTTAACCAATAAGTAGACATTTGTGATTTTTTAAAACGTGAGTTTAGTCGTGGTTGAAAAAAGCCCTCTAAAACCACACAAATTCGAATTTTGATAAATAGGCCTCAATATGTTGTCAGAATGTGCTTAACTACTTTGACCAGTCGAACACCAGCCTGTTTTATAAGGGGGGTTGAAGTTCAGCAATCGTGAGCTCTAACATCCCCCTGAATCATTAATCCCCAATGCAAGTTGCAAGGGTGGAGTAACAATTCAGAGAAGGCTTTTCCATTCTGGAACTAATTGTAACAGTAGAGAGGATATTATTGATACATCTGAAATGACTAGTATTTGTTTTACGGAGCAGTAACCAACCTTTGGTATTGCTCAATAAAACAGATCAGATGGTTGGTAAATCTTCCCTATAGACATTGTGTTCAGCTCACAGGTATTGATCTTGGAGTAATTTGAAGGAAGAACTGTTGATACAGCATTTCTTACTGAATTTCTTTGAGATCAATACATTTGATCTGTATCTACTTCTTTATTTACATGGATTTTTACTGTTAGCATTGAAATGGATGTGTGAGTCCCCTACAACTTATCATCCAGTAATGCTAAATGTTTTTTGTTCAAATGTGATTAGAACAGGATTCTATAGTAAAAATTCCTCTAAAGCATAGAAGCAAATTTTAAAAGTATTTTTGCTGATTTATTCTGTCCAATCACATTTTTTAAAAAAACAATCCCATTAATCAAGCAAAAAAAAAATCATAAGCAAACTCAATTGAATTAGTGGGTGTTTTTTTTTCTCAAAATTGAGTTTTAAAGAGAATTGAATTTAGAAATTTTAAGTATTGGCCTCTAGTCAGGTTAATGAAAAAAAGGGCAAAAAAAAAAAAGGTATTATTTTTAATGAACTAAGATAAAAAAAAGAGTGGATTTTAAAACAGAAAAACTCGCAAAATGTTTTGGAAATTTAGAAAAACAATAATATTGATACAAATTTATTGATACAAATTAAATTTAAATTTGAACCTTTCTTTTGACAGCAGTTCCTGGGTCAGCTTTTCAAAAATAACTTTCTAACGTCTGGGGTGTGGGAGGGAATTGCTTTTCAATTATTTCTTTTCCTTCATGAATTTATTGAATTAGCTTTGGAGCACAAATAGCTTTTGATTTTAGACTTTAAGGTCTCGAACCTGCCTATCAATATGAATTATCTAAAGAGAGAATAAAAACCCTTCACCTAACATGAAAGACAGTGAACAAAGGCATTCGTTATAGGGAAAATATATAGGAAGAAAAACTTTAAGGATAGTATCAAAAGTTGCAACGTTTGCTGTCTATGTAAAGGTCACTGGCTAGATGACATATGAGCATCAGCATCCACCAAAAGTGGAAAGAAGAACATTTTACTATGAGCATAGGAGGAATTTGAATCCAAAATTTCCTATTTTATTAAATAAAAGATAACCAGACCAGCCTGCACTCCTTAACTCACCAGGTGAAAGTCAGTTAGGAAATCTCTACAATATTAATATTAAATACAGGTATAGGACTTGTTATCCAGAATGCACTGGATCTGGGGCTTTCCGGATAAGGGGTTTTCTGCAATTTGAAACTCTATGGGGCAAATTTACTAAAGGGCGAAGTGACTAACGCTGGCGAAAATTCACCAGCGTGAAGTCATTTCGCAGCTTCGCAAATTTACTATCAGTCACCCTGGCGAATATTCGCCAGCGATGCTGATAGCCTAGCACAACTTCGTGAATTTGCGATGTCCTGATGAATCTACGCCTGGCGAAGTTTGGCGAAGTGCATCGAAGTCAACGCTGGTGGATCTATGGAGGTAAGTAAATTTGCCCCTATGCCTTAAGTCTACTAAAATATAATTTAAACATTAATTGCACCAAATAGGATTGTTTTGTCTCCAACAAGGATTAATTATATCTTTCTTTGGATCAAGTACAGGGTACTGTTATTATTATAGAGAAAAAGGAAATAAAATAATTGCAAAAAATGTGAATAATTTCATTATTATGGAGTCTATTTGTGGCGGCCTTTCCATAATTCAGATCTTTCTGGATAATGGGTTTCCAGAAAACAGATCCTATACCTGTATCAGAAAAAAAAATCTTAGTCAATGTTTCAACATCGCAAAGGAACATCTTCCAAACATGAAATTGAAAGTTGAAATTGGATTACTTTATTAAATATAATTGTATATCTTTAGATTATAGTGACAAAACAGGTGAAAAGGGAATAACATTTTTGAAAACCCTTAATACATATGTGAATTCAGAGGTCAGTTTGCCCATGGATTCAACAAACAAATGTTTAAAATTGTTTAAAGCGGAATCCAACCACCGTGTGATAAAAGGCACTACATTTGCTGTAAACTATGACAACTAATAAGATGTTTTGCCAAGTTTCGATGTGAAAATGACAGTCATAGACTCTAATTGGTGAAAAACTTTGTGGAGCATCAAAAAACGTTTTGTCAGCAATAGACTGTTTGATGAAGAAAAACAAAGCTGCATTTTTCTCCAATTGGTAATCATTTTTGCAAAAGATTTTATATAAGTTTGTGTTTTATTAATATTCTTTATGTTTTTAAAACTTGATTTTTGGAGGTTTCACGTGCAGTTAAGTTTAACAACGCTGTTCTGGAGGAGCATAGAGCAAAGAGGTGAACTCAGAGTAAGTTGGGATCCTGCACTATAAACTGACACAAGAAGAGAGTGGTTTGGCGCAAGCATAAAATTCTATTGTAGATTGGTGAGAGCGATCTAAAACAGAGGATATCAATCACTTAAGGCTAAGGCCACACTAGGCGATAGCGCCGCGATTTGACTCGCGGCGACTTTTCGCCGCGACTTTTAATCCGCAATCGCTGGGGAAACTTTTGCGCTGGCGTCTATGGGGAATCGCGACAAATCGCCAGCGTAAAAACACACGCGGCGATCTTTTTTCTATCGTCGCTTGAAATCGCCTCGCTAGGCGATTCCCCATAGACGCCAGCGCAAAAGTTTCCCCAGCGATTGCGGATTAAAAGTCGCGGCGAAAAGTCGCCGCGAGTCAAATCGCGGCGCTATCGCCTAGTGTGGCCTTAGCCTTAGAGAGGACGGGTTGAGGTGAACACCTCATGCCAAAACACCAGTCCTTTGAAGTGCTCAACAGTCTTATGTCTAGTTACACAATTAATTGGAGTACTCTCTTTGGATCACACAGATAAATTATGTGTGTAATTAAGCACGAAACATTCAAAGAGTGGTCCTAATATTTTCTATTGACTGTCGACAATCCTCTCTGGTTAGTTTTTAAGGAATGAATTTTAAAGCGTTTGTTCAATTAGTTCTATGAATACCAAAGATATTTCTAAAAATATTATTTCAGAGATTTTTTAGTCCATTTATTGTAAAGGGGGCAATAAAATCTATTTTGGATAATTATAAATTGTCTTTTCCACCATCTTTTTTTTTTGATTATTATTGGTTGAAGAGACATCGAGGTAGCTCAAAAACATGTCAATTGCATAAATGCATACAGATAAATTAAAAATACATTTTTTAATATATTCCTTATCAGTTCTTGTCCCTCTGTATATAATGTAAAATCCATCTACTGTACACTGGCTTCAGTGGCTTGTGGTTTAGTATTCAGAGACTTTATTAAACAAGCAAAAGGTCCCAGGAAGCCACAATATGATAGTGTATTGAAGAGATGTTTCCAGCATATTTATTAAATGCTTTTATAAATCAATGAGAAATGATTGATGAAAAAATGTGTTTGCTGTCTTGTAGAAATGGGCAGAAAGTTCTGTTTATTAAAAGAATCTCTAGCTTAATTGTTTTGGGAGCTTAGAGAATACAGTTCTGATTATATTGTCAGAAGATCTTAACTAGTTTGATATCCATCCACTAGTTTAATATCCAACTTTTTTGTCTATATATTTGTTTTTCTCATTTTCCAATTCTTAGTGAGATTGGAAAGAATCTTGTTGGCTTTATTTCTGTGCTTAAATATTATATTTTTTGTTTGCTATTAAATAAATAATTATTTTCAACCCCTATCTGATTTATTTTATTGATGATTTCGATTTCTTTCTAGTTTCTTTATTAATTTTTATTTGAAATTCATTGAATTCATTTTCTTAAGTGCTTAAATGTTGACTAGAGGAGTCATTTTTTCTATCAAATAATTATTTCTTAGAAATTATTTCCTCTCCTATTACTGCCTTCCAAGTATAATGCTGGTTTATGACAGTGTTTTCTATTTTCTGAGATATTTTTTTTATTGAATCATCCCATTAAAGTCTATCCTGGATGATAAAGAAAGCCAAGAATTACCATGGAATATTAGATTCTTTGCTTTTTAAAATACAAAATTAATGTAATTGCAGGAGCACCCCAAAATTGATACCAATTAATTTTTTGGGGTTAACATCACCTTTCATGCTGCGATGTTATCTGTGACAGTTACCTGTTTCCTTCAAAAAGTATGAATAAATGCCATTTTCTATGCTGGTTAACAGTTCTTTCTTATTTCTGCATCATTTGAAATCCTGGCAGGGAAGGAAGGACTAAAACACTGATGTTACAAATTGTAACAACTTCTCAACAGCTTACAGACAGCATGCAGGAACTACATAACCCACAATGCATTGCACTGTGATGTTCCTTTCCTTATTGAAATCATGTATGCTGGGAATTGTGGGGTTTGGAGGATGCAGGCTAAGGACAGCTGGCTGTTGATACAAAGTAACAGTAGTCAGCCCGCTCAGCAAAGTAGTCAGATAGATCAGCAGGAGAGCAAGGGGCTAGGCTTAGGCAACTGTCAAAATATATTAAAAATCAGGAAAAGTCTGCATATTTTTTAATTGATGTATATTGCAAAGTTGCTTGAAATTATGTTTACTTTTCAAAAAAGCTTAAGTTATGTTTTTGTGGATTTCCCCTTTAAGAATATGAAACCAATATTTTATAAGAATTCCTCAAAGATTTGTGCCTTAATGTCAAAGTTCTGTGCTCTCTCCTTCCCCTATAAATCATTTGCATAATGGGTTAGTAAGAAAAAAGGCTATCCATACAAACAAAATGAGTAAGCAGAAAACGGGATAGTTTTCCTTATCTCAAGTATTATTATCATCTCCAGTTAAATTCACACAGAATGAGAAAAAGGAATGAATGGAATAGTGGATGATATATGGGCTCTCAAGGTATTTGGTGGAAAGTGTCTCGTTAAGAGTTCATTTTCCTCATCTAAAGGTTCACCTCAAAGAGAATAAAACATTGACTATTTCTTATTAAAACATCACACCATTTTTATCGCAGAGGAACTACTGTATCCATTCCCAAATTGTGCAGTTCATGTTAGAACAGCACCTGCAAAATTTTGCATTACAGTAATTTGTTTCATCGTTGCACTTTGTGCTGAGTATATGGAATTTTGTCATTTCATATATAACGCATTTGTCATTCATCTATTTTTCTATCTATCTTTTATCTCTCTCTTGGAAGGTTATGAGGAACTGGAGTGTTTTGCTCACACAAAAATCACAAAAAATGAAGGGGGCAATGAGATCCATGAAATAATTAATGAACCCTTGAATTTGTCCATATCAATATCTTAGAAGCCTAAGGCACTCAAGCAATTCCCTAGCTATTGTACACAAATCTTGCCCCTTTAACACTTTAATGCTATTGTATACTAGTCCACTTTGTGGTAACCATTGGAGCTATATTTAAACATTTTTGTATTTTATACATAGGAGATTTACACCAGACATTACTATGGTTATTGTAAAGCCTAAAATATTATATTCAAGAAATTATGGAACAGAAAATATCCCAGAGGAGTTAATAAAAGAATTATATATTACATATTCTATAAATATTACATCTATGGCTAGTGCGGCAAAAAGTTGACCTAATATCGAATGTGACCAAGTGTAAAGAAAACAAAGGACTGCAGGACAAGTGGCAACAATTGGATATTACAGTCATTGGCTGGTAAAGAGTTTGTTATCATGCTTGAGCTATTATTATCACTTATTGTTTTCAGAGTCAGATTGGGCTGGTGGAACATGGGAAAAAACCTGCTGACCTAGGCCTGCTTCCCTTGGCACTGCAGTGCCGTCACAGAGGGCAATTGAGGTCATAGCCCCAGCGGGCCCCAGACACCCCAGACCACTGCTGCCTGTTATGAACATGAGCAGGTTTATGGCAACTGTGAGTTCTGTTTGCATTGACTGCCTTGCACTGATGTCCTCTCCATTTATTGGCCTTGGCTTCATCTAACTATGATGCAATAGTTTGATCTAAATTCCCTTAAGGGCTGGATTTACCCAAAGGGCGTCCTCCATTGCTCCTCCCACCGACAGGATTCTTTACATGCACATCCTTTCTTCGCAGTGGATTATTAGAGCCTAGTCCCTAGTCGTCCAGAATCAAGCAAATTACTTGTGCGCCTGGGAAGCATGCCATCCTTTCATTTATGTTGCATTGGCCTTTGTGGCCTCCTGCAAATCCAGGCCTGATTCCTTTTAAACCATATAGTTGGTTTGCTCACTCAAAGACAATAAACTTAATATTAGACTCAGGTGGTATCAAAAACTTTTCACTGTTTAAAAAAATCAATTTGGCAATCATAACAGTGTTTGCAAGAACATTTCAGCATACATAGCAATATATATATATATATATATATATATATATATATATATATATATATATATATATATATATATATATATATATATATATATATACATACATACATACATATAATATATTGTGGCAAGTATTTCCATTCCTTGTTGCTTTCTTTCTGCCTTATACAAATCTTTAGGCGGTATATATATTATTGCTATGCATGCTGAAATGTTCTTGCAAACACCGTTATAATTTCCAAATTGATTCTTTTAAACAGTAAAAAGATTTTTTGATACCACCTGAGTCTAATATTAAGTTTATTGTGTTTGAGTGTGCAAACCTACAATATGGTATAGTGAGTATTTTGTTACTCTATGTAGGGGTAACCTTAGGTTTTTTGCACCTCTAAATATATTTTGCTAAATATTTTATTGATTGGTGTGCCCTCCATTTATCTGTATTCCTAAATCTTTTTAAAAAAACACATTCCAATCTGCCAGGAAAATATTCAGGAAAGCATTGTTGAACTGACACATTTATCAGTGCATTTACGTATATCAATTCATCAGAATGTGTTTTACTGCTTTCAGCAAATAATATGTGGGGGGTAGAAGGGATTTGGACCATCATGTTACGCACTGGAACTAATATCTCCAGCACAGAAAATAATTTGTTAATTAAGAAAAGATCAGTATCTTTTAATAAGTTGTATGTTTCTGTAGTTCTTGTAAAAAAAATACCCATTATTGCTAAGTTGGCCTCTTGCTAGTTTTCCTTCCTTCAGCTCTGTGGATATGGTCAGTAATTTAAAGGAGCTGCAGTAGGATGCCTCAGTTGGCAGAACTTCTGCCTTGCAGTGCTGGGGTCCTGAGTTTGATTCTGGCCAGGACACTATCTGCAAAGAGTTTGTATGTTGTCTATGTGGGTTTCCTCTGGGTACTCTGGTTTCTCTCATACTCCAAATATATACAGGAAGCTTAATCGGCTTCTGATTAAATTGTGAATGTGATAGGGGCCTTAGATTGTAAGCTCCACTTAGGCAGGGAATGATGAGCAATCTCTTTGAAGTGCTGAATAAATGTGTTGGCACAGTATAGGTTATTATTACAGTTCTCAGTGCAAAGGCCGAGTGAATGGTTGGTAAATTAAGGATGTGGATTACACCCATCATGAGTTATAGCCAAAGAATACCAAAGGTGGAACAAGTTTAAGAGAGAGATATAGCAACAGCAAGTGAGTTCATAGCAGATACCAAAATGCTCTTTCTCTTTTTATTGCCATTACAGAGTGGTCAGTAAAAAACTGGGGGGAAAACATAACTCTCTTAGGAAGGTGAGTCCGATATCTGCTATTACTGTCCATTTCACCTTACTGCTGGAGTTTCTCTTTATTATAGCTCTAAAGGAATTCTGCGCATTTCTATTCATGGTGACATTTTTCATGTGAAAGGTATTTTTTTTCTACTGAAATTGTATATTTTATTCTTATAATTTTCTTTTTTCCCCCTGTATATAAAAGCAGTATGCTGGCATTCTTTTTGATGACAGGTCATAGGGAGCAAGGTTACAGGATGCCAGAGAAGTAGAGCCAGGAAAGCAATTAGAAAGGAAAAAGAACAGTAATGATGCATGGAACCCAGCAACGGGCAGTGCATAGGAGCAAGTGAGCGCAGGGCAAAGACAGTGGCTAATTGGCAAAGCAGTGCTGAAGTGCGGCATGAAACGGCACTGAAATATGCCACATGGCTGTACACAGAAGGCACAGGGCACTAATGAGGCAATGAACAAGACAAGTGCCACAAATGGTATGGAATAATGTAGGAGGAGGACAGATAGCTCTAATAACAGATTGCCTTGCTGGAGATATAGGAGCAAGTGATACTATATTACTAAATAACAAGTAGGGTTCATTTTCTATGTATTTCCATAGGCAAGCATCTAAAAACCAAAGACAATTTTACATGTGTTGGTATTAAGATACCTTTGTATCATCAATATTAAATTTAATTGGTCTACAGGACATATTAACAACAACATTGACAGTCACTGCTAATGTCAGAGTGGGTATCCTAGGGCCCACCAGAGAACCTGGTATCCTGGACCCACAATTGGATATAGATAGTGCCAAAAAGTATTTTTTTCTATAGATACTGTATGCTCATGATGGAAATAAGAATGGGACAATTGCCATTTTTCTAGACTGGACTAGAATGGGAGATATAGTATTCTGGTAGATCAGTCAAACCCTGATCAATGTAATTTTACCTTTTACATAAAATAGTCTAATCTTGCCCTCTTAGTGTGTTATGAACTCCAGACAATTATCAGGACAGCTCCAAAAGTTATTTTGATGCACAATGTGCTTCCCCATGCTGCTGCCACCAGACGTAGTATATAGGATTTGCCTTAAGCTGGCCATAGACGCAAAGATCCAATCGTGCGAATTGAGGATTCGTACGATATTCGGACCATGTGTGGAGAGTCCCGACATTTTTCGTCCGGCGGAGATCGGTCGTTTGGTCGATCAGACAGGTTAGAAAATTTCTGTCGGCTGCGGGTTATATCTCTGTGTGTATTGCCGATCGTACAATTTTCAGAGCTTTGTCGGACATGACTATCGTACAATTGCTTAATCATATTGAAGGAGAAGAAGAACAGCATTAGAGGAACCTGGAAGATAAGTAGGGGAAAATAAAGCACTATAACTTAAACTGCTGGCCAAGGGAAGTGACTCGGAAACCCTTTGACTTTATAATTACAAAATGAAAAAACATTGAGGCAAATTTACGAAAGGCCCAATTTTCACCTCGGAAGGCTCCTCCACACTTCGCACAACTGCGTCAGACATTAATTCGCATCGCATACGCTTATTTTTCAAAATGTGAAGTTACGTCTCAGCAGACGAACGTTGGCAAAGTTTCACTAAGCGAACTTTCGGTAGCATTCATTTCTGCCTAGCAAAACTGTGTTAACACACTTACTCTTAAGTCAATTCAAATGGAGCTGGCACATTTAGGTCATATATATGTCATTATTAGAGATGTTGGTGGACTTGCTTGAAGTGGCCACATATTGTTAAAAATGTCCAAGAAAGCAAAATAAAGACTAGGGAGATCCTCTATTGTCCTAGACATGAGTCCACCCTAAAACAAATGGGACATGAGTTTCAAATAGTTGAAATTTTTTTATGACTTTTCGGCATACTGGGTATGATGTTACTGACTGAGGACAATATAGCTAGTGATGGGCGAATTTGCGCCGTTTTGCCGAAAAATGTGCGAAGTTCGTGCGAAATTCGCGAAACGGCGAAAAATTCGCGAAACGGCGCCGGCGTCTCGTTTTTGACGCCGGCGCCCGTTTTTCCAAAAAAAAAATTATTTGCTAGCGGCGAAACACGCAAATTCGCCGCGAATTCGCGCCTGGCGAATAAATTCGCCCATCACTAAATATAGCTTCTCCTTATCAGTTTGCCTGGTATAACCTGGCGAAGCAGATTCTGACGAAAAGGGTAACATAGTGGAAAGTCCGCACTTTGATGTATTTGAGGAGTGCCAATCATTTTCCTGAGCAAAAATTCGTCTAGCAAAAGAGCGCAAAACTTTCGCTATTAGATTGTCCTTTAGGTCTTTCAGTAAATTGGCGATCTCCCTGCTAATTGCTTTTTTGGTGCATTTTCCCTAGCAACGGCCACTTCACCCTTTACTAAATTTGCCCACTGTCTCATTATGGCCAAAACCAATTCAAGGTACATTTTTTCAGTATGCATGTTACATTCAGAAAAGTACTGGTCTTCTCATCCATGCCTTCTTTTCATTGGGATAATTGATGCCCAGTAGTGATGATTTTTCGCCAGGCATGGATTTCAATTGGATTTTTCGCGAACTGTGTCAAAAATCTGTGACTTTAATGCATTTGGACAATAAAGTTGCTGAGACAAAAAAGTCGCCACAAGAAAACGACGCCCATTGATTTTAATGCATTTGGAGTGAAAACAAATTGATGCGCGTGTAAAAACTTTTTTGACGCCTATTGACTTTTTAGTTTTTTGCAAATTTATCGCTGTTTATCAAATTTTTATTGCAGTTTCATGAATTCTTTGGCGAAGCGAAGCGGGACAAATTTGCTCATCACTAGCGCCTGTTCTGACAGTGCCAAGGTTTGGAAAAAGGGTAATGCATCAAGTTCACTTTTAGCATGTTATAGAATGTCCTATTCCTAGCAATTGTGCATTTGGCATTCCTTATTTTATTTTTTTTATTTATAGTTTTTTAATTATTTATCTTATCATTCTTTTCTCTTTCTTGCTTTCAAATGGCGGGTCACTGAGACTACTGTGTGCTGATGAGTGCAAAGGCCATTCAGACATTAAGCAGGGAAGAACACATCATGTTATATGTTTCTACTCTGCATAAACTGATACTAGGGGGCCGATTCACTAACTTCGAGTGAAGGATTCGAAGTAAAAAAACTTCGAATTTCGAAGTGTTTTTTGGGCTACTTCGACCATCGAATGGGCTACTTCGACCTTCGACTACGACTTCGAATTGAAGGATTCAAACTAAAAATCGTTCGACTATTCGACCATTCGATAGTCGAAGTACTGTCTCTTTAAGAAAAAACTTCGACCCCCTAGTTCGCCATCTAAAAGCTACCGAACTCAATGTTAGCCTATGGGGAAGGTTTTTTTGATCGAAGGATATTCCTTCGATTGTTGGATTAAAATCCTTCGAATCGTTCGATTCGAAGGATCTTATCGTTCGATTCGAAGAATTTTATCGTTCGATCGAAGGAATAATCCTTCGATCGTTCGATCACACTGTTTGCGCTAAAATCCTTCGCCATCGATATTCGAAGGCGAAGGATTTTAATTCCCAGTCGAATATCGAGGGTTAATTAACCCTCGATATTCGACCCTTGGTGAATCGGCCCCTAAATGTATGACTATTGTTATAAATAGGAAAGCTCACATCGCAACTTATAGATGCTTTATTCAACTGTTATCGATTAGTAAAGCCAAGCCGGTCTCCTATTATTTTTTTATGATGATTTGGCCACTGGGGGTTACTGTTTAGTTGGATAAGATTGCATTTGACCTCAGCAAGGAGCAGTTCTGTCTTCTCCCTCTTCTTAATAAGGCCCTCTGCGCAGAACAGCCCTTTGTTATATATATTTACTGTGAATAAAAGGAGAAGTGCTTATGAATATATTGCTTGGGAGGAATGTTAAGCCAGCCTATCAGGGATTTGTATTAAAAAAAAAATGTATCTACTGTATATATAAAATGTTCCTATTGATTAAAGGAGAACTAGCAAAAGGGGACAGTGAAGAGGCATGCCATTATTTCACAATAATAATTGTTTTCATGATGGTTCTCCTTTAAGATCTGGATCATTATTACATTCCAGATGTGTCTGTCCACATCCATCCTTATCTCCAGGCTGCTATAACCTTCTTCCAGTGCTATAATCGCTTTTTACGAGATGTCAACAAGGAGCTTGTCCTATCATGTCGGGGGCTGCACTAATCATCACAATGCTGAGATATACCAATAAACTCTGTACCCTTTACTAAGCACAATCCATCTATAAAGATTTAGAGCAACGAGGCCCTTTAATTAAACATTTTGAACCATTAAAGTGTTATATGTAGTTCATTTTACAGCAGCATTGGATAGTCATTAGATCTCCCTTGATTTACAGCAAAACTTGCCATAAAAATGAAATTAAAACCTTGTTGTTAACGGAAGACTTTTCCAGCCTTTTTATGGGGACACTTTAGCAAACATCGCCTCGTACAACTGGGTTCGTGAGCTGTAAATCAAGAGACACGGCACTGCTGGAAAGTGAATTCAGAAGGGAATGCAACGGGGGTAGACAAAAATAATAGGACTGAAAGATTTATTTAGAAAAGTAGCATCTAAGAACTTTTACTTTTTTATGTTTGTGTTATAGGTTTTTGAAAATGCATGAGCTTTATATTTTGGGGTTAAAGATACAAGCCCAGTTAATCAGCTGCTGTACCACTTCCTATGATCAGTCGTCCCTACAACTTAATTAAGAGTACCCCAAACTTCCTTTCTGCAATCCCTCAACACTGCCCTCCTCTTCCAGGGAACAGGACATCCATAGAATCATTTAGACCTATAGAGCTGTGGTGTAACCAGTCTAGAACCCAATACTCTAGAACCCAATATCCTAGGCAGTTTATTGCCTATATCAGAGCATGGATGGGTAATGGATTTAATAGCCAATTAAATATGTCAGGGACTGCTTTTTGGCACAGTGATCAGACTAACGAGAGAAAGTACAAAGAACTAAGTTTAGCACAGGAATTCTCCTTCACAGGACTCAATTAAAGGGGTATTATATTAATTAATGATTTAGTAAACGCAACAATGCATGTGTTTCCTTTTTGTGTAGGTCAATATCTGGGTTGGAAAATCCTTGTGTGCACTGCCGACCCAGGCCGGATCCCTGCCAGCAATTTAGGCCCTTGACCCATAAGAATGCAATGCAAGTGGTGTGTGACATGGCTTGTGGGGGAAAGGGGGTGGTGATGGGGGAAGTAGCAAAGGCAGGCCTGTGGGTTGAGGAATTGGTGACCACGGTGGGGGGCCCATTGGGCCTCTGGCACCCCAGTCCAACAGTGGTAAAGGTGCTTGGATATCTGAAAGATATTTATTTTAAAAGTTATTGCTTGGTAAAACCAAACAAGCATTCCATTATTGATCTGATAATTTAGTGGATGAGTGTGAGGGTAACTCAAACAATGAAGCATGTAAATATGGTTGTCTGCAAAGAACCTTTGCTTCGTTATTTTACTGAACATTTATATGAAAATAATATGAATACATACTTTACATATACATTGGTGGAGTATTTCCTACCTGGCAGCTTTCAGCAGTGGGTCAAATACCGGGATTTGTATTTCCTATTATTATTTAAAGCTCTCGTATTAATATAGCAAGTACCCTGATAACTTCTGGCATGCATTATGCAGCTATAACCCCCCTGCTCCCAGCCCTGCATGACTTGTCTCATGTCTCACAGCTGCTCCATTTCTGCCTTCTAATTAGCCAATTCCTTTTCCAATCACTTCTCATTGTTCCCACAACTTTTCTATGCTTTTTAAAGAATCCTATCATTTCCGATTAAGTTTACATGTGTTTGATGAATGGAAATGACTTTGCCTGCGAGTCTGGATCACAAGCCACTCAATTTATGGCCATTATATATTACTTAAATGAACTGTGATTTAGAAAGAAGACAACTGGATTCTGTAAACTGCACTTTTCCAGCTCTCTGTATCAGTATCAGTACACCTTCAACTTCAATTCATTCTATATTTGCTAAAAAATCATCAATGGAGGTTGTTTGTTTGCTTGTGTTAATAAAGTTCACAATCCATTGGTGTGTGTTAGAGTCCTGCGCGGGTCCATTTTTTGGAACCCGTACCCGACCAGTACCCACAACCTGCAATCCACAACCAGGACCCGCAACCGGCATTCTTACCCACTTGGACCTGCTACTCGACTCGACCCGCAAGTACCTTATCCGCAACCCGGACTCGCGACCCGCTGACCATCAAGAATCAGGAAGTGCTGTTTCACAAAATACATTGAAGTCTGGGGGTGAAACAGATTCACTCATCACCAATGACAAGGTCCAGAATGAGGCTTGGGAAGCATCCAAGGTAGTGTTCCATTAATAGGCTACATTCGAAATAGAAAAAAGCATCAGAAAATGAATGACACAGTACTGGTATGGGATGCGTTATCTGGAAACCCGTTAGCCAGAAAGTTCAAAATTATGAAAAGGCCATCTCCCATAGACTCCATTATAAACAAATAATCTAAATCTTTAGAAATGATCTCCTTTTTCTCTGTAAAAGTATCTTGTACTTGATCCCAACTAAGATATCATTAATCCTTACTGGAAGCAAAACCAGCCTATTGGGTTTATTTAATGTTTACATGATTTTCTAGCAGACTTAAGTAGTGATGGATGAATTTGCGCCATTTTGTTTGCTGAAAAATGTGCGAATTTCGCATGAAATTCGCGAAACGGCGAAAAATTTGCAAAACTGTGCTGGCGTCTCGTTTTTGACACCGGCGTCCGTTTTTTGGGCGAAAATGCGTCCATTTTGCAAATTTATTCGCCGGCTGCGAATAACGCAAATTTGCCACGAATTCACACCTGGCGAATAAATTCGCCCATCACTAGACTTAAGGTATGAAGATCCAAATTACAGAAAGATCCGTCTGAAAATCTGGATTAATAGGTCCAATACCTGTATTGACATCTAGTAACATTTATTGAAAGTGTCTCCATGTTTCAAAACCAACAACACAAGTGTTTTGCAAATAGCAAAAAATAAGTTTAAATTAGCAGAAGTACAAGAACAAACAGTAATTTATTAAATTATGAATTCTTTTGCTATCCTCACTAACAATACTTACAGTATGTGTGAAAGGAAAGGGAAATGTCACCAGTGTTATAAGAAGGCATACATTCTATAAAAAGCTATAAAAAAAACATATAAGACTAAAATTTTAATTTAACACTTTTGGAAACAGCGTACCTAGTCGCCATATCCAATATGCTTCCTGCTTTAAATCTTAACATCATTATCTGCATTTTTGTTTGCTGAACTGCGACACACCATGTTTTAATTCCAAGAAATGTTTAGCCAGCAAAGTCTCTTAATTTCACTTTCTCGTTATTTTTTTTCCTTACTGTTTTTGGTACTCCCTTCTTTAACTTCTGGTTTATAGCTCCACTGTTATGCTCATTTAATCTAACCCTGAATGCCCTGGATATATAGCCTACCCCCCCCCCCCCACACACACACCCGTTGTCAGCCTGAATGCCATCAGTGTGCAATCACTGTAACTACTATTGATCGCATTTTGTTAAAGTGTCCTCCAATCAGATGTTTTGGGTTACTCTGAGCATGAGGGTTTGCTGTGTCCAGTTTCAACAACTCATATTCATCTGTGTTTGGCATTTCAGTGCCAGCGTTTAAGGGCTCTTCAAGGACAAGGAAAAAAAGTCACTGGAAGGTGGCAGAAGTCTGCAGAAATCAATGCAGCAGCCCAGGGCAGTTTCTACAGCAGTGCCACACAGTCAACTTCCCTACCCTTCTCAAGAGTCCCCTGGATGACTTAGACATGTGCCTGAACATTAGAGTAAGAATCTCTGATTTCTCTTCATGATAGATGTCTGGGAAAGGTAGAATGATGGTGGCAGCATGGCACTGCAGTCAAAACAACCCTAGGTCACTGCGACTATTACAATTTTCATTCATCCAGGTCATGGTATATCTAGTATAGGTAAATCTAAAACAAGTGGACTTGTTGAGTAATCATTGAAGACGTTTCACTACTTATCCAAGCAGATTCTTCAGTTGAGGACATCCTGGTGGCTTTTGGTTTCATCCTGTATTTGGGTTTCTGTATGCTGGTATTGCTGGGCATCCTAGCTTTGCGAGTATTTTATGACAGCAAAAAAAGCTCCCCCTAAGCAGTCAATTCCAGAGATAATAACGTTCGGGGGGCAAGTGGGAGTCCTTTCAAGGAACCATTGAGAAAATTGGTAGTGCAGGATTTGGTCAAGGGTAGGTTTGGTAAAAAAAATGTTTGGTGGTTATATTCAGTCAAGCCTTTCCGATGTCCAGATGTATAGCATTCCAAACAGCAGGGATGGGAATAAGGGATTTTTGAACCAGTGACCTCTTGCTGGATGTCCATTTTAAGGGGCCGTAGGACCTTCAAGGAAAAAAACTTCCATGAAACATTAAATTGTCTATGGAGTGCTGATGGCTACATTGAGGAAATGCAACAATCTGGTTAAACTAAATCAAACATTACTTCCTTATATATCTGATTTTTCAACAAATGTATTGTGCTAAATTTTTGTTCTTCCAGTGTCTCTGACTAGGGTTGACACCTATTCTGAAAATGAATTACAATTACCTGTCTCTGCTAGCTTCCTTCCCTATTTATAACATTGGCATTAAGTATTTGTACCGCTGGGCTGATAAAATACTGGCAGATGGCCACCATATCCCAGACCCCCACCTGCAGCATATTCTTATGTGATGCACGATAACAGTTATAGGGAAATGTAACAAAAGTTGTGAGCAGGATAAAAATGTGTTAAATTCAAATAAACATTGTGATTCTGGTTGTTAGAATGTTATCCCATTAATATGGGGCCCATGCATCAAGGGTCGAATATCGAAGGTTCGATATTCGACTGGGGAGTGAAAATCCATCGACTTCGAATATCGAAGTCGAAGGATTTTGCTCAAAAATACATCGATCGAACGATTAAATCCTTCGAATCGAACGATTCGAAGGATTTTAATCCAACGATCGAACGATTATCCTTCGACCAAAAAAACTTAGCCAAGCCTATGGGGACCTTCCCCATAGGCCAACATTGGGTTAGGTAGCTTTTAGGTGGCGAACTAGAGGGTCGAAGTTTTTTCTTAAAGAGACAGTACTTCGACTATCGAATGGTCGAATAGTCGAACGATTTTTAGTTCGAATCCTTCGATTCGAAGTCAAAGTCGTAGTCGAGGGTCGAAGTAGCCCATTCGATGGTCAAGTAGCCCAAAAAACACTTCGAAATTCAAAGTTTTTTTTACTTCAAATCCTTCACTTGAACTTGGTGAATTGGCCCCTTAGTGTTTAAAAACCTTTACTGACTTTCCTTTAGCTAAGTGAGTACTGGATGGATTGGCCAGGCAACTCACAGTGCTATGTTCACTAAGCATGAACTTGGACACGTGTACATCCGCAAGTACAGTGAGCAAAGTGCCATTTCAATAGACTTTGTTTTTTAATTTCAGTTGTAAAGGGCTGATGGACTCGGCACAGTCGTGCTGTACCTACTGCAATTGCATTCAATTTGACATGCAAGTGACGTCTGTGCCCAATTCTTCAGACACAAGTGCATTGTGCTTGATTACACTGGGTGCAAAGGAAACCCTGGAGCTGCTGCCTGGTCAGGATTTCACTTGTGTCAGTAAGTGCAATAGAGCTCGATTCAGAACAGAAGACAGGGAGGACTGAGTGGTGCCAAGCACAACTATATGGAGTACAAGGAATACATTTTGATGCCTGCACTGTACCTCTAATGGAAGTGGTTTTACCTGCAGGGAAATTACAGAGTCTGTACTTACAGAGGCAGTGGCAACCATGGGGCTGCTGCCTCCCTCTCTTCCGCTCCATGTTTAAAATTTCCAAGTCAGAGCAGGTCAAGGGGAGGGGGCGCATTGTTTATGCACAGAGCGGAGACTGCATTTTTGGGACTAGCAGAATCGAATTTCCACTTAAAGAAACAAAAATGGGAATTTGGCTCTTAAAAATACCAGAGATGACTTTCTGCCACCCCTGATAACTGGCTGCTCACTGCCACCTAGGCAAATATTGCCTAAGGGGAACCATTTTGGCACCATTTTGCATTAGTTTGTGCTCCAGCACTTGGGTCCACGATCATAGTAAATTACCCCTGTAATATTACACAGGTAGTGATGTATTCATGAGTGTAGGCATAATCCATCCAGTCCCTTACCCATCCCCTAACTTGCCACGACAGATCCCTTGGCTTATCAGATGCTCTATATGGCAGATGATACTTACAGAGCTGCCTTGTGCAGAGCAAGACCCCAGATACAAGTGCTTTTTGAGTGAACACTAAGGAGCATAGTTTTGCATTTCATAGTGCCAGGGCTGCTCCTGCAAGGTGAAAACTTAGGCTCAGGTGGCAGCAAGTGGCCAGTTACAGAGAGTGGCATAAAGCCGCCTCTTGTAACTTTAAGAGCTGAATTTCTGGGTTTTAACCTGGAAATTCTGCTCTGCTAGTGCATAGAGCACTATTGCACTAATTGCCCTTGCGATGCAGCCCCCCTTTGACCCACTTCAATGCTGATGTTTTAAGCATGGAGCAGGGGAGCAGCATCTGGTGCAGGGGGCAGCATCTCGAGAGGGGGGGGGTGGATCAGGCATCTGTAGCCCCCAGGATTTCCCCTGCATAGTGCTCTGCCACTTGCATCTGGGGTCATAACAAATGCCCTTTTTCTATGTTCTATAGCACTGAAAGTGTATACTGCAAATTTGAGAAAACTAAAATGCATGCAATATTGGTTCAGAGTCAGACAAGTAGCCAAACACCTTTGCAGGCTTGCACAATTGATATTAAATAAAAGATAATACAGGCAAAGGAAACATTTTTAACATTGTGCATATTTCTTCCGTTAATGACTTGTACTGCCTAATCTCCCCTGGGTATCCCCCCACCTCTGCACAGACTCTTCCTAGCAGCAACCCACAGGCCCATCAAATAAAATGAACTTCATATTACACCGGGCGTTTCCAGAAGGCAAACAACATCAATAAAATAATAAACAAGAAACAAGCAGGTGAAATACACCAGCGCCAACTGTTACAAATAAGAATCCTACGGATTTAGGAGCAGCAGGTAACAGTTTTGCAATTCATATGATTGCGCGGTGCCGAAATCTAGATCTAGAGAACTGCAGAGGCTCAGCGAAAAGCAGGAGCTGTGAAGCTGTGTGTCTGGGATTTTGTGTTTATTAACAAAATTACAATGCCAGGAAAATAATTGTATGATGCAGATAACACTTTCTTTAGGGGGGCCCAAGCAGGGGCCCCTCTTGCCCTTGGTCCATTGTCATTTTGTTACCTTGACTGTCAGAAGATACTGACACACATTTACATTCTCTCCCCTCGCATTCAATATATTAAGTCTGTTCTCTCTTTCCTTGATGTGCACTGTGCTACCATGTTGAATTCAGTTACCCAAGCATCCCCATTTGGCAGGTATATGCACTATAATTAGAGGGATACTGTCATGGGAAAAAAGAAATTCAAAACACATCAGTTAATAGCGCTGCTTCAGCAGAATTCTGCACTGAAATCCATTTCTCAAAATAGCAAACATATTTTTCAATATTTAATTTTGAAATTGGACACGGGGCTAGACATGTCAGTTTCCCAGCTGCCTCCAGTCATGTGACTTGTGCTCTGATAAACGTCAGTCACTCTTTACTGCTGTACTGCAAGTTGGAGTGATATGACCCCCTCCCTTCCCCCCCAGCAGCCTAACAACAGAACAATGGGAAGGTAACCAGGTAGCAGCTCCCTAACACAAGATAACAGCTGCCGGGTAGATCTAAGAACAATACTCAATAGTAAAATCCAGGTCCCACTGAGACACATTCAGTTACATTGAGTAGGAGAAACAACAGCCTGCCAGAAAGCAGTTCCATCCTAAAGTGCAGGCTCTTTCTGAAAGCGCATGAACCTGTGCACCTACACACCAATATAACAACTAAAAAAAAAATACACTTCTTGGTTCAGAAAATTAAATGTTATATTGAGTGAATTCTATGCAGTGTAAATAGTGTAATTTAGAAATAAAAACTACATCATAAAAATAATGACAGAATCCCTTTAACTGACCAAAAACACTTTACTGTTTATACATCTGCCCAGTTGGCACAGTGGATACTTGCAAATTCTTCTTTTACTTGGTATCTGGAATAAAGCTGCATCTTGGTTCTCTTCCTTCCTTTCTGATCGCTCCTTCTCTGTTACTTTTGCTAACAAATCCTCTTCCCTGGTTCAACTCAGTGTGGGGGTGCCTGAGGATTCTGCCCCTCTGCTGGTCTCCCTGTACACTCTTTAGGCCTTCATTTGGCCTTAAATGTCACCTATGTGCTAATGACATCCAGATATATTTAGACACATTTTCACTAACCACTGATGTCCAGACCCAGATAGCAAACAAGCAGTTAGATATAGTCAGAACTCACCAATCTTTTTAGATCCAAAGAACCAGGTGCATGATGCTTGGTGTCTATTCCAACCAACATACTTTATAACCAGGCAATAATTAGCAGGGCACCATCCACAGTTTCAATTTACATTTAAAAAACCATAAAGGAGAAGTAACCCCCTACCACCTACCCTACATAGACCTCCTCCCTCCTCCCTCCAGCCTAGCTGCTACCCCGGGCAAATGTCTCTAACTTTTTACTTACTCCCCGGCTGCAGATTCACAGCATCGGAGTTCACAGCAGCCATCTTCTACTCTTTGGTCTTCATCAGGAAGTAAGTTCTGCATCGGTGCATGCACAGTTGGAGCAGTCTTCGGATTTTTGTCAACTGCGCATGCGCCAAAAGTCACGAAAATTGGCAAAGCGCCAGATGGCGTGAATCTGCCCGGGGTAGCAGCAAGGCTGGGGGAGGAGGGAGGGGGGTCTATATAGGGTAGGGTTTTTTTTTTAAATAAGGTGTTTACTTCTCCTTTAATTCACTTCACATGGCTTTAGATCTCTGACATGCAATGTTTCAGGGGCCTGACATGTTGCCTGTCAGAGATCTAAAGACATGTGAAGTGAAGAAAGGTTTCTTAAATTTGTAATTGTAATGAAACTTTGGATGGTGCCATGCTAATTATTGCCAGATTGCAAACTGCCTACTAGCTAACTAACCCCATCTCAAGCTCAACCTGGTTAAGACTAAGCTCATAGTCTTCTAGCCTATACCTAGCCCCTCTCTTCCTTTCACTATTACAATTGATGGCGTTACCATTAACCCTGTTAATCTAATATGCTGCCTGGGGGTCACCTTTGACCAGTCTCTTTCCTTCTCTAATCAAATTAATATTAATCATATTAGTACAATGTGTCCCCCAACAGTACTGGTTTGCCCTAAAATGGGTTTTTGTGTGGGAACTGCATTTTTACCCTATACAAAAATTTGCCACTTAATCTTTACTTCTCCTTTCATAGTTCATAAAACAACAACAACAACAACAACAAAAAACTTCCTATGAAACCAGTACCCTTTTAAATGAGAGAGCGGGAAAGTCCAAATTGATTCCTTCGTCTGCTTTCCCATGAGTTTGTATTCAGTGCCAAATACTGAAGTATTGTAATTGCAAACATAAAAACTGTTGGCAGGTAGACTCTACTGATGGCAAATACTGTAATTATGCTCATACTAGTCTGTTGTGTATTTCTATGAAGATACAGGAACTTTACTTGAGTTTATGGCTTTACACTGGAGAGCTGGCAGCAAGCTAGGATTTTCTAATGACAATGCTGGACAAATGCATCTGACAAAGGAAAATATAAAGGTAAAAAGGTAACATTTTAGTCTATGGGTAATAATATGGTTTTTGTTTTTACAAAGCAGCGGTTTGATCTACATACCTGGGGTATCAGGGTGATGACTGAATAGTGACGCTGCTGCTGTGATTGAAATCACAGCTACTGAAATGGGACAAGAACAGTTTAAAATAAAAGTCATCCAGTATATTGATAGTAAAGGAAACCCCTAAGCAAAGTATATGAGCTACTATACATATATACTGTACACAGTTCTGCTATTTATATGTCAGAACAATAGATTTAAAAGTTTTTCAATATGATCAATTCTGTGCTCAGCCGTCTCTGCCTCAATATGCAGGATTTTAGGCAATTCTAATAACAATTTGTGTTTTAAACAGACCAGTACATGCTACTTGATGCTTGGTTGCTCTAGGTTACTAGATCTGTAGCAGATTTTGGAACACTCATTACATTGCCCCTCTACCTCAATATGGAATAGCATAAGGAGTTTCAGCTTTTAAACATTCAACAGGTAAATTCTATCTGCTGATTGGTTGTTATGGGTTACAGCACATGGGCAAATGTAGTGGGCAAGGTGCCAACTGCAAAAAATGGGAGCAATCCACACATTATTTCCGGCAGTTTCTACAGGTCTCTGAATTCCCTACATGAATATAAAGCTGACTGTACATCAATGCTGTATGTATGAGGTGTGTCTCACGCCCCTACCTGTCCTTTAGTAATCATTTAGATGTTCAAGTTAGGCACCTTGGGCAAATAACATCTTCAGTGGAAACCTATCTGTACAGCCTGCACTGAGGCTTGTCCACCCAAAACATTATTTTGTTCTATCACCATATATGATCAATAAATGTAAGCAGCAACTGTTTCTACTACTTCAGCACTGTATGGCTGATGTCCTGCCAGACACCTATGGGGAAATGTAATAAAAGTCGGTAAGGGAAAAGATATTCGCAATGTGAAGAGTTATACCTTTGTGTGAACAAATTTGCCTTTGCGCAAATTTAATATAGCTTTTGCCAACCCGGAAACTGTTTAGCGACCACTTCCGACAGTGGAAGAAAGTTTGCTATTGTTATAGTTTGCACCAGTGCCCAGTGAATGTAATAAAACGTCTTACTGAAAGAGTTGTTATATTTGCTCCAAAAGATCATGACACCTTCAAGCACTTCTTAAAGGGCATGTAAGGCTAGAAATGCTGTATTTTGTATACTAAATATAAACATGAACTTACTACACCACAAGCCTAATCAAACAAATAATTTATGCTTTCAAAGTTGACAACAGGGGGTCACCATCTTGTTACTTTGTTAAACATCTTTGCAAGACTAAGACTGTGCACATGCTCAGTGTGGTCTGGGCTGCTTAGGGATTGTCATAAACAAAGCTGCTTGAGTTCTGCATGGATGGGAAGTAAGGTGGGGGCTCCCCCTGCTGTTCATAAGTATGATTGTTTCCCTGCTCAGCAGTTAGGGACTGTCTGACAATTCCTATCCACAGCAGTAACTAAAGGGAGAATTTCACTGCACACAGTCAGGTTTCTTATAAAAACGGTACACATTTTTTAACTGAAGTATATTGGAGATATGTTTCTTTTTCATTAAAGAAAGTAAAAATGGGATTATTTTTTTATTTTTTTGCCTTTACATGCACTTTAAAAGTGGACAATACGCAATTAAAATTTGCAATGTAATAACAGTTTAAAGAAGAGTATTACATTGCAAAATGCAAATTGTTATTCTTCAAATAGTTTTGCTCTTTGCAACTTTTATTACATCCCCCCACTAGAGGCTACTGCACCTCTGGGAATAGTCTGCAATTGTGTGTGTGGGAACCAAGCAAAGTTAATATCACTGGAGTGGCCTCCCAACTCTCCACCCCGAACCATACCACTGCAGTCCATCCATACTGTACTGCCTAATAATTGCTACCTGTGCAGAGAATTTCAAGGTTAGAGGGTGCCATCTCACTTCTCTTTACAAGTATCTTCTTTTGCAAGTGACTGCTGACACTGAGCATGCCCAGCTGATGCTGAATTGGGCCTACTGAGCATGCTGTGTAATCACTTTGACCTTTTTCAGAGGCCCACAGCTATCCTGTTGACTCACACTGGTGGAGTGGGGGGGGGGTCAAATAGGCTTAAAGGGCATGTAAAGTCTAAAATAGAATAAGGCTAGATATGCTGTATTTTGTATACTAAATATAAACATGAACTTACTGCACCACAAGCCTAATCAAACAAATAATTTATGCTTTCAAATTTGGCTACAGGGGGTCACCATCTTGTAACTTTGTTAAACATTTTTGCAAGACTAAGACTGTGCACATGCTCAGTGTGGTCTGGGCTGCTTAGGGATCGTCATAAACAAAGCTGCTTGAGTTCTGCATGGCTGGGAAGTAAGGCGGGGGCTCCCCCTGCTGTTCATAAATATAATTGTTTCCCTGCTCAGCAGTTAGGGACTGTCTGACAATTCCTATTCACAGCAGTAAATGAAGGGAGAATTTCACTGCGTACAGTCAGGTTTCTTATAAAAACGGTACACATTTTTTAATTAAAGTATATTGGAGATAGGTTTCTTTTTCATTAAAGAAAGTAAAAATGGGATTTTATTGTTTTGCCTTTACATGCCCTTTAACATTTCTATATTACATTAAATCTATATATTAATTAGTACTCCAGCCTATGATCAGCCTGCACCATTCCCTGCACAATGTGAAAGATAAACACACAGCTGAGCCATGGAATGGGCAGGTGCTTTGCAACAACAAAGTAACCCAAGGGTGCAGGCATAGAAAGAAGTTAAACAGCCCTGGTCTAGAAAGTGTTTTGGAAGATACAAGTAATATTGCATTTCTATATGATAGGGGAATTGGAGAGTTCAAACAGGTTGGAAGACCATAATCATAAAATTATTAACAGACAATGTTGTAGTCTACTCCCCACCATTCCGACTAAAACAAAGGAGCGCAATATTTGTTGTCTATTTGTAGAACGATGCCTGCAATTACAAATGATAGGGTAGAAAACAGTAGAGGATAAATGTTTGTAATTATTGTGAATAGGAAATGTATAATTTATTTTAGGATATAAAGTAATTAGGCTGCTTATTACAGTATATTTGTGCAATGGCTCTCTGTGCAGAACAGCAATGATGGAAATCCTTAATTCTGCCAAAATTATAAACAATTCTAATTTAGCTAACAATCCATAATAACTCACAGAAACTTATACACAGATAGTAAGTGAGCAACAGAGCGCGACTGATGTTCCTGAATTGCAAACTACAAGAAATAACTGGCAGCCTGTTGATGGAATACTGGGATGTGTAGATCTTCAGGAGTGTCATCTGTTACCTGAAAATGAGGTCACCAAATGAGCATTTGTCAGAATTTGCCCTCCAAGGGGTGGGTTGAATCAGGTCCTCAGGCCATTGATTGAATCAAATGGAGATCAAAATAGAGCCACCAGCCACAAATAACATTCATGACCCGATGTGGTACTTGCCAAAAGTAATCTTTAAGGGGATTATTTATTAAGTCAGAATGCCAAAAACTCAAAAAATTATTATTATTTTTTACTATAAAATCCAAATTTTTAGTGGAAAAAACGTTTTTCAGGATTTATTGTACCCCGAGGATGGAAAAAGTCGGAATCCGTAAATCCGGCATCTCAGACCTGCCGAGGTTGTATATAAATCAATGGAAGAAGTCCCAAAGATATCCTGATTTGTGCTGGGTTAAATGCAAGATTTTATAGTTTTCGACCAAAAAATTAATCTGAGAGCTGTTCTGCATGCAAATCATGGCATAGGCACATGGCATTTGAAATAAGACAAGATGGGCCATTTACACTGCAAGTGCAGTTGTAATTTGGCTGTAGTCATTGCGTGAAAAACCTCATTATTAAAGATACTTGCATCAAAAGCTGTTCCTCGCCCTTCTGCAGAGTGCCTGTATGTTCCTAAAATCAGGCACAATTGTGTCCTTCTCTAGAGATGGCAGTAGCCCCAGGGTTCCCACATTAGCTTTCATCAACATTGTTCCTAAAGAATTGTTCTCCGACATCACTTTGACAAAGAGAGCTGGAAATGACATAATCCTGACAACAAAGATTTTCTTCAAAATTTCATTTGATTCCTGTCAAATTTCAGTCAAATGCATTGTCCTCAATTGCACATCTTTGGTTTACTGTATGGTTAGTGCGGAACAATATTATTAGTCCTTTCCAATGTACAGGAGAGGATAAAGCTCCAGTGGAGGCCAAACAACCCAAACCAACCTAAACACATGCTAACTAAAAAGTTTAAATACAGAATTATTCTTGATTTTATTCAAAGTAGAAAGCACTTTTTTTTAAAAAAAATAAATACAATTTTTTATTGGTTTTAGGGAAACAAACATTCAAAACCACGATCTGAATGGAATGTACACAGGAAGTGAGAACATAGTAAGGCCCAAGTTGGACCAGCAAGAATTCCATGTAAAACAACACTGTATCCAAGAAATGAAACATAAGCAATAAATCAAATAACAATACCATCTGCCTGAGTGTTTTCTAAAAATGTCAAGTGATTTTAAGTGAAAGAAAAGGATGGGAGATGATCCTGGTGGAGAATCCCAACCTTAAAATGGAAGGAGATATCGAAGTGAGTTCATGATAAATAGGTCAGCCCTGGGCACAAGTAGAATGTTTAGGCATTATCACATCATAATAACAAAGTATCCAGCAACTGAAATAACAATCAAGCCTAGAGGAAGGAAAAATCTACGCCTAGGGAGTATATGTAAGGGGGGCCAAGGTTTCCAGATTTTTTTAAATTTTTTCTAGTGTATCCCGTATTCTCCATACACTTCCAGGTTTTAGGGTAAAGAGCTTGGCCCAGTTCCTGTTCCCAGCATTTAACATAAGAAGGTACCATGTTATCCACTGTCAGAAAGTGACTTATACAACAAAGATAGCAATAATTTAACAGAAGGAAAAGAATCACACACACAGGGGCCCATTTACTTAGCTCGAGTGAAGGAATAGAATAAAAAATGTTTTCGAATGTTTTTTTTGGCTACTTCCACCATCGAATTGGCTACTTCGACCTTCGACTACGACTTTGAATCGAACGATTCGAACTAAAAATCGTTCTATTATTCGACCATTCGATAGTCGAAGTACTGTCTCTTTAAAAAAAAACTTCGACCCCCTTGTTCGCCACCTAAAACCTACCGAAGTTAATGTTAGCCTATGGGGAAGGTCCCCATAGGCTTTACTATCTTTTTTTGGTCGAATAAAAATCGTTCGATCGATGGATTAAAATCCTTCGAATCTAACGATTTTTCGTTCGATCGAGCGAATTGCGTTAAATCCTTCGACTTCGATATTCGAAGTCGAAGGACTTCAATTAGGCAGTCGAATATCGAGGGTTAATTAACCCTCGATATTCGACCATAAGTAAATTTGCCCCACAGTGTCTCAAATGCATAACTAGGTGGCAAGTTAGGATTCCTATAAATACATGTGATGTATTTGAGTAAATGGTAAAAATGGTAGTTGTCCTGCAGAAAGCGCATTTCGAGGGAAGTTGCAGGACAATGCATTGAGAAGGTTGGATGCAGTTATAAAGTTGCAATATGGTCACATACATTTGCTGAAACTTGCATGCTTCTTTTCATGCACAAACTTTCTTGCCAATAAAATGGCTAATTGGTGATTATTTTCCACGATTCCAGCTACTACTGTCATCTCCCCACCCCCATGTTCCATATGTTATTAGCAAGTGTTTACCTGCTGTTAATTAATCTTCAAAATCAGATTTCTACAGTTTTAATAACAGACATCAAGGGGCCGATTCATGAAGCTCGAGTGAAGGATTCGAAGTAAAAAACTTCGAATTTCGAAGTGTTTTTTGGGCTACTTCGACCATCGAATGGGCTACTTCGACCTTCGACTACGAATCGAACGATTCGAACTAAAAATCGTTCGACTATTCGACCATTCGATAGTCGAAGTACTGCCTCTTTAAAAAAAACTTCGACCCCCTACTTCAGCAGCTAAAAGCTACCGAAGTCAATGTTAGCCTATGGGGAAGGTCCCCATAGGCTTGCCTAAGTTTTTTTGATCGAAGGATATTCCTTCGATCGTTGGATTAAAATCCTTCGAATCGTTCGATTCAAAGGATTTAATCGTTCGATCGAAGGAATAATCCTTCGATCGTTCGATCGCAGCATTTGCGCTAAATCCTTCGACTTCGATATTCGAAGTCGAAAGATTTTAGTTCCTAGTCGAATATCGAGGGTTAATTAACCCTCGATATTCGACCCTTAATACATCTGCCCCTAAGTCTGTGGGGGATCTTTCCACCTTTCGTTGACAGGCCATTATGGATGTGCTACAATGTGCTACATGCTGTTCAATACACTGTACATATTAAATACATAAATTGTGAAGGGTATAAAGTTATAAATGGTGAATATATTTTAATATAGGTGTAATTGTATTGGTTAAATGCTGACTGTGGAATTGTCTAGCATTCTTTAACAGACCATCATAAACGTTACTCAATCTGTCTAATTTTATCATTTGCTGCTACTGCTGCAGTGCTAGCTGTGCAGTTCACATAAAAGTATTACAACCATGAAGTAAGAATGAGAAATGTTTAAATCAAGTTTAAGCCTAATTCTTGTTTTTCTGACTCAAACCAACTCATGGCTTTGCATATCATGCAAGGCACCAACATGGGTGCCTGGGACTGTGGGGACTGTGGGGAGAGCAGAGGGAGCCCTGAGGCTTGCTACATGGGGTGGAAATAAAAAATTTTTGTTACAAAGTTATGATCATAAAATTGATAAGCCACCATATCACGTCAAGGTAAACCCGATACGGTGGTCCCTAACTTGTTTACCTGTGATCAAAATATAAAAGGTCATATACCTCTCTGCTTAACAACATTACTTGGAGTAAAAATTTCCTGAGGCTTTTTTAAAAAAAAATTTGATTGTGAAGAGACTATAATAAAGGCAACGTAAAGTTGTATATATTGGTGTATATTTTGGTGAAGCAAAATAGGACAGATTCGCCTATCACAAGTTATATTACCTCTCCCTGCTGCACTCTCAACTCCACCCATTTTGTTAACCTCCAGTGTCCCTAATTAATTAATTTAGGGACTTTATGAGCCTGCTTCATGCAATTCCAAGTGCTCAATCATTGACAAGCACCTAAGCTAGATCCAGTCTGCTACTTGTTGTTCCTGCATTTCCCCTACCTGGTTTCCGGTTCTGGTCTTGATTCCGCTTCCTGAGCAAATAGTCCTTGCTTTGTTCCTGTGCTCTTGTTCTTGGTTCTTGCCTGTTTACAACTGACTTTCTGGTACTGACCTCAGCCTATTTACTGAACTACCCTCTGTCGCCAGCCTGCCTCTTTCCTCGGCCTGCCCATTGGACTTTTCTTGCCAGCTGCCTGCCCAGACCTTTCTGCCAGTTAACGGACTCTCCTTGCTAGCTACCTACATCTAATCACAAAAGAATTTTTATTTCTTTACTCTGCATTGAACCTGCTTCACTGTTAACGGCTTCAATAATAAATTATCTTTCTTCAGTCCCGTTTCTGTATTACTAGTGATGGGCGAATTTGCGTTTTTGACGCCGGCGCCCGTTTTTTTGACACCGGTGCCCGTTTTAGATGCCGGCGCCCGTTTTAGATGCCGGCGCCCATTTTTCCGGAAAAATTTTTTTTGACACCGGCAAATTTTTTCCGAGAATTTTCTCGGGCGTTTCGCGAATTTATTCGCTGCGAATTCGCGCCTGGCGAATAAATTCGCCCATCACTATGTATTACCCTTGTAATACGGCACATTGGCTTCTACCCGCCCGGCCAAACCTGACATTTAGGGGTATATTTATCAAACAGTGAAGTTAGAGATCGCCACAGTCCTCTAGAGTGAAATTCTGCCACTCTCCATTCATTTCTATGGGATTTTGAAAGGCTTATTTATCAAAGAATGAACTTTTACTTTCACCCATTGATAAATACTCTTTTAAAAATCCCATAGAAATGAATGGAGAGTGGCGGAATTTCACTCTAGAGGACTGTGGTGACCTCTAACTTTGATAAATATACCCCATAGTATTTAATGTAAGTGAGATTTAGGGACCTATTTAAGATTGCTCAAGCTTTTCAGCTCAATCAATCATTAAGGGAACACTGCATGAGTTTCCTACAGTAAGTCAAAAAAAAATTTCAGAAATTTCAGTAATTTTACCCAAACGGACTTTTGGAATAAATACAAACTTAAGCAGTTTTTAGGTGCTGTAGTTTTTCTTTTATCCCTTATTTTATTTTCGTTTTTACTTTATGATTGCCTGAGCACGAAAGCACAGGTAATCATAAGTGAACCCCTTAGGAGAACCTTCCACAAGCTTCACACAATATGTTGATGGAATTTTTTTCCATTTATTCTCAAAAGGGCACTAGTCACTTTTACAGCAAGGCAACCCCACAGCATATTTTTTGGCTAAAAAGCCTCATCCTTCTACCTCCACACATAGCAGTTTTTATTATCGCCAATAATATCTGAACAGAGAACCCCTCTCCACAAGGCTTTGTTCTGGTGATCATCTACAAACTTCAGTCTGCCCTTTTTATGCCAGGCTAGGAGTAGGGGCTTCATCAACAGCTTTTAGACGATGGAGATCGATGACACTCTTAATGGTGGATGTTGATACTTTCATACTTAATACCTCCATCTCCTTCACCAGTTACCTTGTTGTCATCCTGGGGTTGACTGGAACCTTTTGGAGCAAAGTTTGTTCATCCCTGGTAGTTAATTTAAAATCATGAAATGTCTGCATGGTCCCAAAATTCTTATATTTGCATTTGATTGTTTGTACAGATGCTTGTGGGGCCTTCAGTTTTTTTTAAACCAGCTTATGGAGGTCCACACTCCTGTGTACTCCCATTTTACTAATAATTAAGACAGTTAGACATTAAGCAGTTTTGACAAGTCATTATATCATATTCTGGAATCTTGAAGACTGTCTAAGAAAACAGTCAATTTTGTTTATGTAAGTGTTTAACCCTCAGGAAATCAGATATGTATGGTAAATCAAAGCTGTAATAAATTGTTTTCTAAGCTATTACTTTGAAATGAAATCATAGAGCTATAAAGTATAAGTAGAGTAGAAAAGTATAAAGTAGATAACTTGTTTTTTACTTTATACAGGCAACGTTTTAATTAATTGAGGTTAAACATCTTAGTGAAATATTTTGCCTTGTTTCGCCAAGAAAAAAATGAACATAGACTATAATAGATAGTAAAAACAAAATGTTGCTTGGTTTGACCTCATGTGACTTTTTTTTGCTGTTTCTCAGATTTTTGGCAAAGTGAAACAGGTCAGATTTGCCCATCACTTCTTTAGTGAAGGTTACTGAAAACTTTAGGACTTAACTGTATCTTTAGTATGTATGTATGTATATTTTTATTTGTAAAGCGCTCCTTGAGGGCAAAGCACTGTACAATTTAGTATTAACAAACAAGGGGTCATTGGAATAAAAAGTAACAATAAGTGCATTATTAGAAATACAATTCACATAAATATAAAATATAATTACAATGCAGATTAAGTGCTCAGTGTCAAGGAAACAAAAGGCTAGAGGACCCTACCCCGTAGGGCTTACAGTCTAAATGGGTAGATTTAGTAGATTTCTCCTTTTAGCAAATACTCTATTTATTTTGCTCATGTTAAAAAAAGATCTATATAGGTGAATATTGCTTCTTTAAAATTGAAACATGAGAGCCAGATGTTAATATAGTGAGCTCCCAATTAATCACATAGCTCCTTATTTATCTTAATGTGACATTGACTTCAGTTCTTGTAACTCATCCTATCCATTACACTAGGGTGGACAGCCAGCCTGTTGTCTTCATATCTTTGCTCCTCTCCAAATGGATTTGCGGTGGTGTAACCCTTACCCTGTAAATTTGGCACCAAGCAAACCAGCTGTCGGCTTCTGACTATTTTCTTTTCTTACAAAACTGTTTATGTCTCTCGTGTTTCTGCTTTTGGAAACATTACCTTCACCTCTTACACTTGCTATGGTTTTGAGCTTATTTCTTTTCCTAGACACGCACCTAATGTTAGAGCCTCATCTCTTAGCAACAGTCCTCGCACCTTCTGATTATCGCTGTCACTGACCAGTCAGTCTAGTGTCTCTGAATCTGACAACCAAATGAAATAATCAGCCGTTTGGCTGTTCTTGTTTTCAGTTTCATCCCTTCCTTTTTATTCTGAGACTTCTGAGACCCTCGAGCAAATCTCTCGTTCACTTGGGAGCACGACATTCCCAAACTTCACATTAATCCTCAAAAAAATGATCTCTGTTATTTGCATCCACTTGCAGGTGAATTCTTCACATTGTCCATAATGATAACGGGTAGTGTTTGTAGCCAAAGGCATTCTGTAGTATTCCCTCAGTGGTGATTGATAGAGTAAACTCTTTTAATGTCAAATAAAGGTTGATATCAAGAAAATAATGTGTAAAGATATGCTATTGATCGCCATGCTATTTGATGGCTGAAAGAGACAATATATATTGACACCTTTTGCAATTCATTCCTGCATTGAAGCACTTCTTCTTGCTGTCAGTTTTGACAGTTCACATGCCAGTCCAAACCCTTAGAGAGTTTATAGGATTCCTCAGACGTGATGATATTGAGTATTTGCTAGTTAAGTGAAATTTCTAATATTTAAGGTAGTTTAGGCCCCTTCAGCTGTTCTTTTTACAGCTGTGCCACACACACTATATTGCATTTCTACTAATACCAAGTCTTGCAATTAATGAATTGTCTTAGGTGTAGGAATCTGTTTATATCTATGTGCTCATGACATCAGCATACCTTGCTCTGGCACACAAACCTATTGCAGCCAATCAGATTTCATTTAATCTTTCTAACAGCACTTGAACTCAAAGCTAACACCCCTCTTCTGTAAGCTTGCACTGGCCCAGGGTACTGTTAAAGGGGTAGTTCGCTTTTAAGTTGTTATTGACTCTCCTCGTCTGCGCAGCTTTTCAGTTGCCTTTGTTTTATTTACAAAAAGGAAAAATTGTGAGAGCACTCCATGGCTAAATAAAAATGTACTAAAATACATTGGAAGTGCTACTGATCTGGCCAAATTAACTACAGACATAGAAAAAAAGAAGAAAAATTGATCAATGCACATTCCCTGGTCCCCTGTCATATCAGTAATCTATGCAGATGCATGTATTTACAAAGACAGGGGGTTTTTTAGTTACAAAATTATGATCATAAGATTGATAAGCCACCATACCACGTCAAGGTAAAACCCATATGGCGGTCCCTAACTATTTACCTCTGGTCATAATTTCAAATGCTAAAGCCTCCCGGCATAAGAGCATTACCTGAAAAATAAGGTCTCCCGACCTGGGCATTGGTTTTCATCATAGGGCTTAGTCCTCCCCCGCCATTAGCTTTCAAAGGGGAGAGATAACCTAGACCCCAGCATTGGTTCCATGAGATTAATCCTCCCCCGCTTGCGGCTTTTAGGCTAAGGCCACACTAGGCGACTTTTAAGCCGCAATCGCTGGGGAAACTTTTGCGCTGGCGTCTATGGGGAATCGCGAAAAATCGCCAGCGTAAAAACACACGCGGCGATCTTTTCTCTACTGTCGATCGAAATTGCCTCGCTAGGCGATTTCGAGCGACAATAGAAAAAAGATCGCCGCGTGTGTTTTTACGCTGGCGATTTTTCGGCGCTATCGCCTAGTGTGGCCTTAGCCTAAAGAGAGAGAAACTGCCCAGACCAACACCCATTTCCAAAGGCATTGTTCCACCATTTAAAGAGACAGGTGTGGGGGTGCTACAACCACATTAGTGTTTTCAAATGATTTGCCTTTCTCTGGGATAGACACTGGGTTACAAACCCTGGGGCCCCCGTGTGGCGCATGCATGAACAGAGGCGTGCGAATGGAGCCGAGCAGCGCGGTGTCGTAAATTTTTTTTTTGTAGGACCAACAGATTGGGAGAGGGGGTCTGCGCCGGTGGTGGCCCATGAGGGCCAAGGCCTTTCGGGTTTTTCCCAGTATCCCGCCTGCCCTGGGGTGCTTCGCCAATGATGTGAGTTGAGGCTGTCGCCTCAGGCGGCAGCGCCCCACTAGGTACCAGGGGCAGCAAAAATGCTGCTCCTGGTACTTTAAGAGCGAATTTCCGGGGGAGGGGGGGCAGCAGCAGCTGCTGCTGCCTCAGGTGGCAGAGGGGCCAGGATCGCCCCTGCGCCTGCCCAGTCTAACCCGGACACTGTGTGTGGTGCTATGAGCAGTGTGGGGGCACAATATATCATATTATTACTGTATTACTGTGTTCACTGTTTTTAAAAAGATTGTTACATCTGAAAGTGTTGATCCTTGCCTTATTATTATAAGTATACAAAATGGTTCTCACATACCCACAGCTCTTGCAATGGGTGGCATTGTTTTTTTGGTTTGGTCTGAAATGGTTATAAAATAAATGGTTAATTTGGTTATATACTGTAAATATGTATTTACAAGCTTGCAAGGATCACTGAAAAGACATGATAAAAATTGCCCAAACCCTCCACATTACAGTTAATTAGGCTGCTCCCTGCTTGGTTACAGTGCTATCAGTGATGGCTGGGAGCTCTACACCGTGATGTGGCTTGTGGGTGTAAGTTTGGTCAAGACTCCTATACCGCAGCATGTTACACCAAAGGGCTTATTTAGTGAAGTCTGAATGCCAAAAACTAGAAAAATTCGAGTTCTTTTACTGTAAATTACAAAATTTTAGTGGAAAAAAACCTCAAATTTATTTATATAAATATTATATATTTAAATATATTTACTTATTATACCCCGAGAATGGAAAAAGTCTGAATCCGAAAATACGGCATCTCAGACCTGCCGAGGTTGTATATAAGTCAATGGGAGAGGTCCCTATACTATTTGGAAGTTTCTGTGGTCTGCGTTGGAATTAGCAAATCCAACTATTTAGGACTTAAAGGGGCATAAATCCCAAAAATTCAGGCTTTTCAGGAATAAGCCTTAAAACATCACATGATTCAGGAAAAAAAAACAAAAAATCATACAATTCGGATATTCCCTTGTTTTTATCGAGTTTGTCCCCCGATCCAATTAAATCATGCTTTTTAAATAATAAATAAGGTCACATCATGTATTCTAGTTTGGTCAGACTTTTTTATTTAAAAACATCTGAATTTTTTTTATAAATAACCCCCTATGTGTCCCTCACATTTTACAAAGCTTGTATTCGACAGATTCCGTTATATTGTGGAGCAGACTCAAGCAGATGTTATTCAATATAGTTGAGCCTGATTGTTGAGTACATATCAACAGCCACATAGGATACTGTAGCGTCTCCCACAAGATTCCTTATGCCTTTCAAAAAATACATGTGAATATCTTCATCTGTCATTCTCGTGGGCTTCTAAAGTTTACTGAATTCTGCTGTCCATTTGATGTCCAGATATCACAAGTTTATCTCTGAGTAGTGGAGCATATTCTGGCCTTGACTTCTTTACGAGACTGTTATCAAAGTCACCCAAAAGCCCCTGAGAACTTGACCTGCCAGCTAATATAACTGGATTCTCTTAAGAACCTGTTGAGGGAGCAGCACATTCCCTGCTAGATACTCGGATGTACACATAAAAGAGTTATTTCTATAATGTATTTTGTTTACTCCTGAAGGGTCTCAGAAATATATATATTATTTTGTATCCTGAAAATAAAAGGATAGAAAAAATAAGCCTTAGGGTCTTTCTGAGTTATGAAGTCTCACTGAAGCACACGGATAAATAAAAACCTCATTGCTTTTAAACAAGGATTTCCAATTTGAGCCCCCCAAGCTGTTGCTGAAGTTCAGCTCCCAACATCCCTAACAGCTGACTGAGGTTAGAATTCATCATTAATGGAAGGTGCACAGGTCGGGCATTCCTATTTAGTGAATAAGGATGAGGCCCTTTCATGCTGTGTTTCAGGAACTGCTGAAAACATAGAAATCTGCTTTGCACATATTTATTTGGATCGGCCACTGGCTTATTAACTCTGCATCTGGTTGATTATTTCACCCTCTCACCAGTTCCGTGCTGTATTTTCTGCCTTCCAGTTACTTTTCAACAGAACAAGGACTGCCACCTCCTGTTGTGATTTCCATTTGCTCTACTTCTTCATGTCCTTTTTGTCTTGCTGCTCTGTGTAATCCAAGGAATTCTGGGCATTCTCCCATCTGCACATTCATTATGATAATTCCTTTATGCTCTCCCTACAATCAGCCCTGGGAGATTAGGAAATTCTGTAATATTGTTCTGTGACACTGTATACTACTTGTGCAATTTGTGCGTATTCCATTGCCTAACTATCTCTCTATGTTGGCTCTTTGTTTGTGTATGTCTGCTTAACAACTCTACAGATACTAAAGTAATAGGGTTTATTTACTAAGGGGTGGCAAGATATTTGCTTGATAGATTAACAAACAAATATTGAGGATACTGATTAATGGGATGATCACATTTCTGTATTCGTGTGCCTAGACCAGGGATCCCCAACCTTTTTAACCCGGGAGCAACATTCAGAATTAAAAGGAGTTGGGGACCAACACATGCATGAAAAATGTTCTTCGGGTGCCAAATAAGTGCTGTGATTGGCTGTTTAGTAGGCCCTATGTGGATTGTCAACCTACATTGAGGTTCTATTTGGCAGTACACCTGGTTTTTATACAACCAAAACTTACCTCCAAGCCAGGAATTCAAAAATAAGCTCCTGCTTTGAAGCCACTGGGAGCAACATCCAAGGGGTTGGAGAGCAACATGTTGCTCACGAGCTAGTGGTTGGGGATCACTGGCCTAGACCTTGGAGATTGCTGTGTGTAGTCTCTATACTTGTTACTGCATGCTGCTTTCTTAGTATGGTTATTGTATTTAATACCAAGGCAGGTTGATTACTGCTACTGAGTGGCTAGGGATTGGAACAATACAACAAGCCAGAGAAAGAGTCCTATCAAATAGGTTGAGCTTAAGGATGAAAGGGTTGTGACTAAATGCCCAGGTCTAAATGCAAATTTACAGGTTTATGCAGCCCAAAATATTTTCTGCTGGGGCTTTTGAGATTATTATGATGATAGAATAGAACCACCAACACGGTGGTTCAGTAATTCTTAGTTAGAAATGCAGATTCATGTGGACAGACTTAAAAGAGAACTAAAGCGTAACTAAAGAAGTAGCTGGAAATGTTGTACATTATGTATTGGGCTTCTGTACCAGCCCAAGGCAACCACAGCCCTTTAGCAATAAAAATCTGCTGGTTCACTGCCATGCTCTTTGCTCTTTGTCAGTTGCTTAGCTTTACAGTGCACATAGAATATAAGCGGGTTATTTATTTAATTTCAAAGTAATTTTTGGGTACTTCGACCATCGAATAGGCCAAATTCGATGGTCGAATTTGGCCTCAGAATACCATTCTCTATCTCGTACTATAAATTCATTAAAAGGTGAACAAGCCCTTTAATACAGATAATAACTACATGGCAGCACAGAAACTAGTGAAATTAGCATAAGAATTGTGACATCAGCTTATACTTCAAACCAACCTCATTTTCTGCTTGATAAGTTGCAACAACCCCTAAACTCAACAGCTTTTTGTGTATTGTGTATCTGTATTGTGTATTGCATACTTTGAGAAAGGCCTGTGATCAGGTCGAATACGTCAGTTTTTAAGAAAAGCCCTGAGAGTGCGAATCTCATTGTATTTGGAGTGGATAAACTATTTGGAAACTGCACCCAGAAACATAACCTTTTTTTCAAGCGTGCCGGCAACATGAAGGTTTTATATATATATATTTTTTTTTCAGCTGTCATACTGAAGGAGAGATGCAACCCTCTAAGGATTTTGAAGGCCCCAGAGCATTTCCAGGGGCTCTATAGAAATCTTCACATTACTTTGTGATTTTATTATAATCTCTCCCCCAGGCACATGGTAAATTTAATTATTAGTCCACAGTAGTACAGAACTGAAATATTTATATTTGTCCTATCTAATAGAACGTTCTTAATCTGTCCCATTGCTAATTTAAAAGAAGAACTAGGACGTCATTACATAGTCCAATAACACATATATATATTTATAATGCACATTGCATTGGCCAACATGGTTTTTCTTTGTCTTGGAGATGATTGATGCAAACACTGTTGTAATGACTGGATAGCATTCATAGCTTTGTCACTTTCAGTACTTTCGTACTTGTTTTAAATGGAGGCCAATCTTTTTTATTGGTTCCAAGAGAACAGCACTTCTCTCTGAACTGGTGGGTCCTTATTTTAAAATAATGCTGAGGCATACTTATCTTTAATAATAATGGTATATTTCAGGAATGACATTTATAGTCAGTAGCTCTTGATATATAAGAAAGTCCCATGGAACTTCATTTCTTATTACAAAACCCACGTTACACATTACCTGCTGCCAAGGAAAGATGTATGGTTGTCCTAGATTCATCTCTTTTCTCTTATGGAATCAGCTTCTCTTGGGTCTTGATGTAATTTCACAGCTAATACAATGATAACATATCCAGGATGTCAACCTCATAGCTGTCCATCTGTTGGAAAGTACATCTTCGTATCTAGTGGAATGTAGAAATCACAACAGCTGGAGTGAAACAGGCTTGACAGCTCTGAAATGGCTTATTAATATATTATTAGTATAATTTATAGAACTTAAAGGAGTTAAATTGCATTGCACAGTGGCAATAACCCATAAAGAAGAGAGGCAGCAAAGTTACAGATAAGGGTCTGAAACCTACAGGGCATTTATAGCAGTAGATTATAATTGAAAGGGCCAGTAACAGTTTGGTCCCATGCACAGCAGCTGATAATTGAAAGGGTTGGGAATAGTTGAAACATAAGGATAAACCATACTGTGCCATATATTCGCCCTTCAAAAGGGGGCATGTGTGTATAGGAAGAGAGTGGATAAACTGAGAGGTGGAACAATTTTCATGTAGCCTAGGGGCAAACATGTTACATGAGCGGAAGGCACCTGCGGTCAGAAGCAGAGCATTGGAGGGATGTATTAGGAGATAAGGAGTATATAGAATCTGGCAACCACAGTCAATGGCTCATGAACAATTGGCCAAGTAAAAGAAATGCTTCAGTCAATTCTGCTCCATCTATGGTAAGAACTGTCAAAGGCATAAAACTGACATTAACATTTTCCATTCATAAGATAGAGGCTCTCTGAGACCGCAATCATGGAGAAGTTTTAGTGATAAAAGACTGTCAGGGAGTAGAGCTCTAGGGGTATACTTACTTAAGTGTGAGTTCTCCTCGTCTAACTCCTCCAAAGTTCACCTCAATACTTCAGGTATATGTTCTCATATTTATTATATAATTTATGTATGTATGCTGTTGTGGGAGTAATACAGCAAATTTTCTCTTGGAATCAATTCTCTGTGAAAATTGCCCCCAAACAATTGTACTAGGAAAAGTTCTAAATGGAATTTACTTGAAATTAATGATGAGTGAATTCTTTCTCCAGGCATCGATTCCCGGCGAATTTCTGCATTTCTCCATCTGCTGCAAATTTTTTCGCAAAACTGCAGCAAAAGTCCCTGGCGAAAAATTTTTGCTGCAACAAAAAAGTTGACAGGACAAAATTGTCATTAAGACAATAAAGTCAGCATAAGAAACAACGCCAATCGACTTCAATGCTTTTTGTAAATTGTTTGACGTTTCACGATTTATTTAGCAGTTTCGCTCATCACTACTTGGGATGCAACAAATCCATGATTCAATTTGGGATTCTGCCTTTTTTCAGGCTAAGTCCAAATGCCTGGCAGAACCAAATCCTTGAAATCATTTGCCTTTTGTCAAACGAACAAAGTACAACATTTTTTAACCGCAGTTTTCTTTCACCGTTCCTGGCCTTAATTTGCATATACATCTGCAAATAAGGGTTCATGGCAGAATCTTTGATAAACGAATTGAGATTCAGATGGATCCCAAAATAGTGTATCCCTAGACTATACCCCATAAAGAAAAGACGCATGTGGAACGTTAGCATGGGGGAGATGACATAGACAATGCGATAATTTGGATTAACATATTGACCCGTGGTCTCAGGTTGGTTTTGAGGCTTCAGCCTGTAGCTGAACTTTACTTTAGAGAAGAAGGTAAATGGTGAGGTAATCAAGCGGCAAACTCTTTTACCCCAGTGCTACAACAGGGACCCACCTGAGACAGAAAGAAATAAGCAATGCGTGTTATGCTGGGGACAGAAGAGAAAGGGACAATACAAGTAAGAAGGTTTCCAAAAGAGAATTAAACTAATGAAAGCCTTTAGACCAGACTGAAATCTGTTGAAGTGAAAAGTGGTTGGCTACAAATCCAACAAAGTACAGTAGTAAGTTGGACTGGTTTAGCTGTAAAGCGATAAACCCATTAGTCTACAAAACCTGGCTACTCATATATTCCCATAATGTTCTATTTATTTTTGCATATACAATGTTCTATATGCTTTCAAGGCATAGTGGACAGTAGGCTGCCAGCCAGAGTGAATAACAGTATATAGCAAATTATATATATATATATATATATATATATATATATCTCACTAAGTACAATAATGTGCAGTCACTGTCATTTCTAAACGCCAAATCTAAATTATGGAAATTATACAAATCCCTCCTTAAAACCATCACAAAAATAATGGAATAAATGTAAATTCTCTGTTATCTTGAGCACAAGGAAAGCACATTTTAAGCCCATGGAGGACTTATATATATATATGTATAAGTTATACCTTCTCTGATGGCCAAAACCTGCTGAGAAATCCCTTTAAACCAAAACCTGCTCCCTATGGATATTTCCAATTGCAGAAGATAATTTTTCAAGGTGATAAAGTGACTTATTTTAGCACTATTAGACATTTTAAGAGGACAAAAAACCTTTTCAATCTCTATTTCTATTGCCGTTCTTGTTTGGATCCAACTCTGTGAAATAAGGTTGTGGTGAAGCACTGGAGCTTTGACAGGACAGGCTTTCATCTAATGAAGCCCTGTAATATACATTATGAAATGCTTTTGCAGATGATACTCATGCAACATATGGTTAGTTTCAGTGCTGGAATCTCATTTCCACTTCAGCAGCATCTTATGCTGACTCCCCGCTGATTTCCTTCTAACAAAAAGGCAAATCTTTTGCAAGATGTGAGACAACCTTGAGCGATAGAACAGGGCGTTTATGAAATTATTATTTTTTTTTTTATCCAATAAAAATATTTGACCCACATGCTTTGGCAGTTTCAATAGAATTTGTGATTTGTGTCCTGCCGATGTTATTTAAAATCAGGTTACAGATACGCTGTGTCAGTGCCAACCCATGCTGTCAAAAAAGCCTTAGGATAGGATGGTTCTGGACAGACTTAAAGAGAAGAGAGAATTCAGAGAGTGTTTGAAAGTTAGAAAGCTGAGGTGGAATCTGAATCTGTTACCACTGAGTTCGACAGTTGCTATGCAAGTCCTGAGAAACTGAGCTACATGAGATTATACAAAGACAATTCCGCATGAGAGAAGAGAGAGGGGTGATTATTGGAATATGGAGGTTGATTATGAATATTGTGAATATGTTGCTGATAGATCTCTGTGATTCTTCACTTGTGTCGTGTGCCCTTAAATGTAGAACCAAAATGCTAATAATTTATTTTATCCTCTAATTTATGGGGTTATTTACATAAATCAGATTTTTTTTTTCTGGTAGGCCTTTTAAAGGGGAAAACTGCATTTTTTGTAGGAAAAAAACTTTAATTTGTTGTGATTTATTAAACCCTGATGGTGTTAGAATAAAAAAGTACTCCATCTCAGACCTGCCAAGTTCAGGTAGAAGTCATTAGCAGATGTCCCGTTTGCAATTAGAAGATATGCTTATTTGTGCTGGGTTGCGTGCAATAATCCGAATATTTCATGGTTTTCATGATTTTAGCGAGTCTTTAGCCCCACAAGAAATGTTCATGTTCTGATATATAGGGGGGGGGGGAGTCCATGTGGATTGGGTTGGAGTGGTTTTCAGAAAATAGTGATAACATTTCAGATTTTGATAACCCCTCAAGTGTTAGGGCAGAGACACACGCTCAGATTCAGGGAGATTAGTCACACGGTGACTTTGGGGCGACTAATCTCCCTGAACTGCCTCCCCTGCTAGAATACAAATCACCAGCGGGATGGCACTTGGAGCACGTCGTTTTCTGAAGTCACCCGAAGTTGCCTCACAAGGAAACTTTGGTTGACTTCAGAAAACAAAGCGTTCCGATTACCATCCTGCCCTCGATTACAAGGAAGGCAGGTGAAGACAGTTCGGGGAGATTAGTCGCCCCGAAGAAGAGGAGATTAATCTCCCGAATCTGACTATGTGTCTCTGCCCTTCGAGTCTATAAGCCCAAAGCATGATCATGGTCATGGTCCAGAGGTATATACAGTGCTACCTTAGGAGGTCAAAATAGGGAGCAGTGTTTATGACCCATATATAGTAGGGTTCCAGTCACAAGTTATAGGCAAAAAAGAGGAGCAGCAGTCATGATAAGACAAGAGACAAACAAAGATAAATAATGGCACCAATTATGCCCAATTTCACTCTATATAATTATTTTAGAAGAGCAACTCTCAGCACTCTCTGAGACCTAAAGGCAGGGGCCTTAAAAAGTCTTGTTTATAATTTCTCTGTGATATTACTCATTGTGTACAGAGATCAGATAAAAATAGCCAATAGAAGGTAATAAAAGATCTTTGTAAGACAGGAGCTGAAGTAGTTCAAAACATCTTGAGACCCAATAAGAAGCACCATGGGAACAGCCTAAAAGCAGATCTTAAGGACTAGCAGAGGTCAGTAACTGTAAATCAAGCAATCAATGTAAGGTGCCACATGGGAAATTCCCTAGAGCCAGGAAACATTGTAACAGAAGAAGCATCTAATGGCACCAGGGTAATGGAGGCCAAAAATTCTTTGTAGCGTAAAGCGAGGAAGCCCTTGTTAGTTCTTTTTGTCTATTAAGGAGATGCAATGATTCTTCAGCTATTCAATTCCTTGCTTCATGCACTGCTGAACATGGCTGTGTGATTGCTGTATTATATTAAAATACTATCAATATTGAGATTTGGAAAACAAATCAAAACAATAATTTTTAAATCAAGGACAGCTTTGGGTGCTTAATGCTTGCACAGAATAGTCTCCACTGGCCATGTTTTGTTTTGTTTTAAAAAGAAAAAAAGGATTTTAGTAGTATTTATTTTATTGTTTATATTAGAAGTTGAACATATGTTGATATCAGTCTCTCTCTCTCTCTTTATTTTACAAAGAGTAAATAAGATTGGATCTCAGTAGACAAGAAAAACATGACCTTTTGCTGTAAAAACTATCGTCTACTGAGGCTGCAGTATACGATAAGAAGATTTCTCCATTTTGATATTGCAGTTTGCAGGCTCCTCATTGATTTTCATCTTAATGAATGTGAAGAATTCAAACACCTTGACTGGCAGGTGATTCTGGCTAAATCCATCACTCACCCTGGCATCTTTGCACCATAAAAAGAATGAGACTGTGCATTCAGGGATCCTCTTGATTTGCAGAAGATTGTGATAGAAGCACGTGTCCCAAACATCATTTTACAAACAGTTAAAAAAAGGTAGAAAAAAGTAAGGGCTTGAGTAATGAACAATCTTCTATACCCAAAATACATTGCAGCTCATGCCTGTAATATTGCAAACCCAAAAAGCTTAGCTACTTGCCTAGATAATACTGCATTCCACACCAAGTATACCATACCATATGCTGTCACTGTAAATATCCTCCCGGTTAGTGATGAGCAAATATGTCCCATTGAGCTTCGCCGAAGAATTAGCCAAACTGTAAAAAAAAATTGTGAACTGGCAAAATATTGCACCCAACAATTATTTATGCGCGTGACAATTTTTTCTCACTCCAAATGCATTTAAATCCAAGGGTTTTTTCCTTGTGGCAACTTTTTTGTCTTGGCGACTTTTTCATCTCAGCGACTTTTTTATCCAAATGCATTAAAGTCAATGGGCATTTTTTTTCTTATGTTGACTCCTTCTTTCTGTGAAAATTTTGACTTGGTGCATTTTTGCCACAGTTTCACACAAAAAATTTGCAGATGGTAAAGTGCGGGATTTCATGCCTGGCGAAAAATTTGCTTATAATTACTCCTGGTATACAGATGCAGCCACTTTGGTTTGTCTGTTTGACACAGAATAACTAAACACAGATATCCCATTTATCTCATTTAACATAGAAAACTGCGTCACAACATCCCATCTAATTCAAGCATTCACCATTGTGAACAATGGTGCTTTGGTATGCTAATGAAAAGGTTAAATGCATTAAATGAGTTAAGATGACTTTAGATAACACAGTTTCTTCAATTAACCCTAAATCATGAAGCATCTAACTCACAAATCCAAGTGGCTTCATCTGGAACATTATCCACAAATATTGCTCAAAAGTTTGCTGGTCTGCTTGTTGTACCTACCTCTAACATGGGAATAATGACATCTATGCATACAAGCGGCTCTGCTGTTTCTAATCATTACAAAGTTAGTACGGGTATGGGACCTGTTATCCAGAATGCTTAGGAACTGGGGTTTTCCAGATAACAGATTTTTCCGTTATTTGGATCTTCATACCTTAAAGGGATTCCGTCAAGATTTTTATGGTGTCGTTTTTATTTCTAATTTTATACTGCAAATAATTCACTCTACCATGTAAACTTTCATTCCTAACTCAACAAGTGTATTTTGTTTAGTTGTGATTTGGTGTGTATGTGCCATCTGAGGTCATTTTGCCTGGTCATGTACTTCCAGATAGAGCCAGTGCTGCACAATGGAACTGCTTTCTTGCAGGCTATTGTTTCTTCTACTCAATGTAACTGAAGGAGTTGCAGTGGGACATGGATTTTTAATATTGATTGCTGTTCTTATATCTACCAGGGAGCTGTTATCTGGTTACCTTTCCGTTGTTCTGCTAAAGGGCTGATGGGAGGTGAAGGGAGGGGGGTGGATATCACTCTTATGTGCAGTGCAGCAGTAATGAGTGACTGAAGTTTATCAGAGCACAAGTCACATGACTGGGGGCACCTGGGAAACTGACAATATGTCTAGCCACATGTCAGCTTTCAAAATTAAATATCATAACATTTGTTTGCTCTTTTGAAAAACCATTTCAAAGTCTGCTGGAGCAGCACTATTAATTGCTGTATTTTTAAAAAAAATATGTTTTCCCATGACAGTATCTCTTTAAGTCTACTAGAAAATAATGTAAATATTAAATAAACCCAATAAGTTGGCTTGGCTTCGAATAAGGACGAGTGAAAATTTTCGGCAAGTTTTGCCTTGAAAATGATGCCTATAGACTCTAATGGATGAAAAAAATTGTTGTGCAGCAAAAAAATTGTCACGCGTCAAAAAAAGAAATACATAGACTTCAATGCATTTCGACAAGATTTCGCGTTTTGTGAATTTTCGTCAAAGCAAATGGGTAACATTCACCCATCACTTTAAATTATATCTTAGTCGGGATACAGTACAAGGTACTGTTTTATTATTACAAAGAAAAAGGAAATAATCTTCAAAAATCTGGATTAATTGGATAAAATGGAATCTATGGAGGACGACCTTTCCGTAATTCAGAGCTCTCTGGATAATGGGTTTCCAGATAACGGACACCATACCTCTATAGGGATAACTGAAAATTAATGAGGCATTCCAGACATCTAAGCAGCCTCCCACACTCTGTTTCTTTTAGGACCAGCTCTCAAAGCTCAAAAGAGGAGGAATAGAACTTTGTAACCTGCTTCCTTATCCCATGTAGTTGTTACTGCTTGTTAGGACTGCCATGTGAAGAACTAGTAGGAGCCTATGTGCTGTTTAACCTTCTGAATGCACATTGGCTTGATGAAGAACATTTTAATAAAGAAACAGAATGAGGCAAAATAGCAGATATGATATAAAGGTGCAAGCGAAAAATAAAGTCCAAATAATGGCCAGTGGTTGAGGCAGGAAGTATGAATACAAATCTGTGTAACAAGTCAGTGGCCACAGTAGGAGATCAGAATATGGAGGAGAAGGGCAAGCCAGGAACACACTCACTCGCAGGACTCTGGAAAAGTTCTTATTGATTCTATTTCCAGCCTTGTGTGACTCAATGAGGAGAAAAGCTAGGCAGGTTCTAGACCAGGCAGATCCTGGTCTAAATTTGGCATTTGGTAATGCCAAAAACAGCACCAACATATTCCACATCACTTTTTTTCCATAAAGAGGGTGTTGGGCGCTCCTGAAAAAAAGTGCTTTAATGCATCATTTGAAACGCTGTATATTTCACGCTGAACTAGTCAAATACCAAGGGTAAAATGAAAGACATTCAATTAGTAATTTCTTTCAAGCATTTTAAAATTGATATTTCCCATGTTCACATTCCACCAGGGTAAAGAGCAATCTTTCTTGTCAGCGCATCTTTGAATCACTCTCTCGCTCTGGATATAGATTATAAGGTATCGACTGAAAAATCCTGTCATAGTAAGTGCAATTAATTTTAACGATAGACTAATGTATTAAGCAGGCAGCTAATGGTACAGAAAGATTAGGTGTGGGCATTTCCGTTGGACAAGTGTTCCTTGGCAAAGCTATTTGAATCCCTTGTTCATTATGATCCATTATCCTTGTGCCAGTATTTCGTCCAGCGCCGTGCAGTGTGGGAGTAATATATAAAGGCAAATAAATAATCATTCAAACCAAGAGCAGATGGATGAAATCCGTGATTGATGTAGGATTAAATGACCAAAAAAATAAAGAAAGAACTACTTGGCCCTGGTAAGTCAATTATTGTTAAAGTAATAAACTGCATATAAAGGTATATAGCCTTAAGAGCATGTCCTCATATGCAGCAGGGCTAAACCATATCACAAAAAATGAGCAAGTAATTAAAAAAATTCCAAATGTAAGGGGCCAAATATGGTTAATAAATATTTTTTAAATGACAAGTCTTTGAAAGCCTTAGTGCCAGGCAGCACAAAATGCGTAAGGCTTTTAAGGCTGTGCCTATGACTAAGTGCCATGCAACATGAAATTCGTATGACTTTTAAGGACATGTAACATACATATATATATATATATATATATATATATATATATATATATATATATATATATATATATATATATATATTTTTTTTTTTTTTACTTTATTTGATCTAGTGATGGGCGAATCTGACCCGTTTCACCAAAAATTAGCCAAACCGTAAATATTCGGTAAAATGCATCGAAGTCTATGGGTGAAGCACGACAAATTGTGCAACAAATTTTTGACACACAACAAATTTTTTCACCCTTTAGGGTCTATGGGTATAATTTTCTCTGCGAAACTTGTCGAAAAACGTATTTTGCTCATCCCTTTTGAGTTGCTGATTATTTTTAGTGGAATGGTTAGTTAATTCCCTCTCACTGTAGGTTTGGGGCTTGACATCCCAATCCCAATATTTCTTTGTTCTTAAAATCTGTTGAGTTTATTTTTTTCCTTTTTTAAACATCATAAATTGACAATGTTGTCCTCATATCCCCAACTCCAATCCCGCTTCTGTCTGGCACTACTATGAAGAAACTGGGGAATTTCTGAATTTTACACATTTTGTTGGTTGTGACAAATGTAAGGGGGTTTGTGTATCACTTACTAATATTCATTACTGCAATGTAACTGTTACAGATAAGAGAGGTCTAAGCTGACAGGAATGCATTGCAGACAAGATTAAAACAGAAATTCTGGGGAAATGAGATTAAATAAAAGTGCAAATATGCCATAGTCAATAAATGGAAAGAACGGATGAGTGTTATTTAATGTAATACCATAATACCAGTGAAATATGTAACAAGATGAGTGTTCATGCCTTTCAAAGATGATGAGCTCAGCTTCTCCTAAGCAGGGGAATTGGAAGGCTGCAAGAACATGAAATGCTCTGTAATGCAGGGAAGCTCCAAATTCTATATCAGTATTTGTGCACTGGTTTCGTATTAGGGATGTGACCTGAACTGCTTCATGCTGAGTTACTGCACATGAATCTGTACTAATGCAGGCTGGGTTTTTGCACATGATCCTGCACTGCTGTATGCTCTGTTACTGAATATAATTCTGTACTAGTGATGGGCGAATTTATTCACCAGGCGCGAATTCGTGGCGAATTCCTGCTATTCGCCGCTGGCGAACAAATTCATGAAACCGCCGCGAAAATTCATCAGCGTCAAAAAAAAATTGGATGTCAAAAAGCGAGACGCACGTTGTGAATTTTTCGCCGTTTCACGATTTTGCAGGAAATTCGCGAATTTTTCAGCGAAGAGAAATGGCTCAAATTCGCCCATCACTATTCTGTACCACTGTATGATAGGTTACTGCACATAATTTTATGCCACTGTATGATGGGTTACTGCACATGATTCTGTACTACTACATGCTCAATTATTGCATATGATTTTGTTTTGCTTCCCCAAGGGACATGCTTATCTAATTAGTTACCATTGTAGCTAATGCAGGTGCTGAGTATTCTCGGCTCTCTGCCAAAAGCCTCTTATTTAATTAAGTTTCAGAAACTTTGTAATTTTTTTCTGGCGCCAGTGCAGGAGATCAAAGAGGCAAGACATTTCAGTAAGAAGCCATTGCATGCTGGACTGTTAAAATCAGGACTATCCTGTGAAAATCTGAACAGTTGGGAGGTATGAATTTGATCAGAGTTATGAGCCCAGTGTCAAGAGCGCTCTGCTTCTGTTTCAAAACGGCAGCACCCATGGGCACGTTCTGACATCACCATATTGTGTTGTGACATCATTCAGTGTAATTCAGTGGCAAAAGGATGCCAGAGACCTGGGTTCAATGCCCGAATATAGCTTCTACTTCAGAGTGTTCTTGGGTGCCATATAATTTCTGATTCACTGTTTTATGGCTCTTGACCTTCCTGCTTTGACTGCAAATTACAATTGATAGCTGCCTGCCCTGATGTTTGAATACAGCCATACATTTTCTTAACCTCTTGGATACAGTGAAACCGACTATTTCTTGTCAAGCCTGTACACCAGCTTCCTCCTTGGTCCTGACTCCAACCTGTGAAGCCACTAGGCCCTGACACCCAGAGGTTTGAAGAAGACATGAAGTAGGCCTCATATCTGGATTGAACCAGGGACCAGGACCCTGTGAATGAAGATTTAGCAACTGTTTTCTTAGACCCAATCATAGAATACTGGAGGGTGTAAGGCAGATCAGGATTAGTGAGAAAGGCAGTTCTAATCCCCAAGTAGTTGGGTATTTCCCAGTTGACTGGTGGAGTTACCACAGTCTAAACAGTCTGAAGGGACCTAGGTGCACTCTTTCTCTTTCTTGAATGACATTTTCTGTGGGCACTTCAGCATTAGAATGAATTCTCCTGTGCTTCAACCTATGTGTGACATTGCAATCTTTTGATTTGTCTTCTGACTAAGCTCCATGGAAGCAGGTTATATGTACAGTATATGGTGCAAATGCCTCATGAGCCCATGCTGTACATTGTGCAGAGTGCTGTGTAACTGCACAATGTTCTGTTCTGAAGCATGTTGCTCCTACTCAGTGAGCTGCTGTATGGTTTTGGCATTGCACAATATTCTTTATTACAGATTAGTTAATGCACAGGATCCTGCACTGTTGCATGATAGGTTAGTGTGCCCTTTCTGTGCTGATACTGCACAATATTCTGTACTGTAAAATATCTGATATCAGTTTAACATCATGGCCCTGCAGTGAATATTCTGTACTACAGCCTATTATATATAGTATATGAACACACAAATCAGATAATGCCTCATACCCTAATTCCCTATTGTATCAGATACTGCAATGTGCTGTTTAACACCGGAGGATTTTGTTATACTGTAGGAAAAGTTAATACCAGTGCTGGAATTGGGGAGAGATGCATAGAGATGCCATCTCTTCACTTCTGTCAAATTTCATCCTGGAACTTTCTTTTGCTCCTCTCCATGCAAATACAATGCAGAGGTAAAATATAATATAGTTAAATATATAGAGAATAAAAGGAGAGAAAAGATTGCTTGAAGAGAAGTAGAAAAGATAGAGAAGTGTTAAACAAATAAAGAAGGTGGAGGCATCAGAGAGGGCTATAGAGAAAGGGAGAGAAGATGAAAACAGGGGCCATGATCGGATCAGCCCAATATCGGCCACTCAAGGTAGGCAGTCTCTCCAAACAAGCGGTTCTGAACATGTATGGCCACCTTAAGAATGAGTGCCATGATATCCAACTTCCTCGGTTTTGTTTGCCATAAATCTGCCATGTGGCCATACATGGGCGATGAAAGCTGCCAACTTTGTCCTTCTGGACGGAATCTCCAGCTTATTGGCCCATGGATGGGACCACACAACAGACCAATATGTGGGCAGATTGAATTTTCTGGTCAGGGTGAGGACTACATTATCCTGTTGATGTGGTCTTCTCCTGGATGGCCTACTTTGGCATAATTTATGATCCAATCATTGACCCGAGGGTCAAATGATCAGTTTAGCCCAATATAACCCACCTTGAGATTACTGTATGGCTGTACAGATGGATGGCCAGCTTTGCTGTCTAAACAAATGTGTTCTCCATTTCCATCTCTACCTGTGTTTCATTAGAGTAGTTCATTTGTGTTATCTAATGGGGGGGGGCATGGAAGAATAATATTACAGGGTCAGTCAAATATGTAACATAGATACTTTATGTAACATAAAAAAGGTTCCAGTCATCAGTAGGAGAATTGCAAACAGAAGCATTAACTAAAAGAGTCACACCAATTTTTGCCTGCATGCGACAGACATGGGCAGCAGGACTGGGGCTGCAGAAACAATGGGAGGGCAATAAAATGGGAATCATTCATAGAAAATATTTAAAATCATACTAAAAATGGTATAGAAAGATGAAGAATAACTAATATCACCACAAAGGCATTTAAACATAACAGCAATATTCAAAATTGGTTAAGGTCAAACTAAGATTGTATATTGCCTTGTTTGATTGTCATTGGGTGTTTTCAGAGAATCTTTCATCCTTTTATTGCTTTAGTTAGCATTTCTATAAACTACTAAAAACATACCAATATGATACTTTAACTAATCAATATAAAGAGTATCCGTTACACCTTAACCACACAAAACCTGGATTACACTATTTCTCCTACTGAAACAGTCCTTGAATATTTAAAGGAGGGTTCCAATTCAATCTCAGCAGTGATATAACTTTATGCCCCCACCCCACCCAAAAAACCCTTAGATAGGGGCCTGGCACTCACAACAACCATAAACACTAAATTAGCCATGGTAGTTGTAGCCAGCATTTTTATTTACCTTAACATGAACCATAATAAATGGACACCAAACATATACATGGTGGAGAATGGACACAGCTTCTTCGGCCTCGTGTTTTATATGGTCATGAAACTCCTCGGTAACTAGTAATATTCTTATAATTTACAACAAGGGGTACTTTATTCACTATACATTTTTTTTAATATAAGTTTTATATATAACAACAGCGTGGGTGGGATTTCGAAGATGATCCTCTCCTTTCGTCAGCCGGCGAACAATGAGGACCGCTCCGTAGTATCGTCTGCATATAGGTTGCCATTGCACCTTATTTGGTGAAGCCATGACTTCTTTTTTTCATCGACCAATCAGAGAATAGAATTGAAAAGGTAACCAATCGGAATGCAGATAAGCAACTCTATGGGAAAAAAAATTTGCCTGGAGACCTGAAGACTCTCCAAGCCAATGACCCTCTGCCTGGTCATGTCCCCCTCTCCCCTAGTAGTGCATACTCCAACAAAGTTTACTTACAGAACAAATGAAAAATGTGACAATGGAAAAGGACTAACAGGCCCAGGTAGTGCCAAATGAACATAGAAAAAAAATTCTTGCAATAATATTTTTGTCTGCTTCTGCTGGAAGTGCATTCTATCCATTCATTACCCTTTCAGGAAAGTAGACCTTGGTGTTAATACAACTGAGAGCTTTGGGCCATTGCTTTTGGTTTTATTATTCTGCTGCCACTGAAGTATGCTCCCCTTTTGAACTCGTTTGATGTGTTTCAATATTTAATTCACTTCTCCCTTCTTTACTCCACGCTATGCTTGTTAAGTGTTTATAGCCCACCTTGAAAGTTCTGTTATTAAGGCCATGTATTTTGAAAGTACCTATTTTTTAATAGTATTTAGCTTTCCCTGCTTTAGTCATAGCAGTAAATGAAGTGCCAAAGGCAGGTTCAGCTCAGGTTTTGTTAGACGTGGAGCGACAGCATTCCATTTTACAAAGCCCCCTTTCCTTACTCACTCATGTTTATATGCTTTCAACAAAGTTATAGTCATTCATATGGTTTGCAGGCCTGATGGCTGGCCCAGTGTTCATATAAGTGGTGTAACTAGACCCCCTTAGAACTCTTGCCCCCCACCCATCAGACACATACACAAAACCTCACCTGCTGTGCAGCCTGTCATATGCCTTATCTGTGCTCCAGCATGACCCAAGGGGTTCAGGCCCCTGCACCAACAGTATTCAGTATCCAGTTAAAGGAGAATTCATCCCTAAAGTTAAAAAAACCCTACTTCCTACCCATAGACCCCCTCCCTCCTCCCCCCAGCCTAAGTGTTATCCCAGGCAAATGCTCCTAACGTTTTACTTACCCCTCGTGCAGATTCAGGCATCGGAGTTCATGGATACCATCTTCTTATCTTTGGAAATCTTTGGAATTAGACCGGCGTGGCATATAGTTGGAGCAATTTTCTGTTCCGCGCTGAAACTCACGAAAATTGTCGAAGTGCCGGTCTCATTACGAATATTACCGAAGCTGCTGAAGATGGTGCCCATGAACTCCAATGCCTGAATCTGCATAGAGGGGTGAGTAAAACGTTAGGGACATTTGCCCGGTTTAACACTTGGGCTGGGGTGGGAGGAGGGAGGGGGGGTCTATGTAGGATAGGAGGTAGGGTTTTTTTTAACTTTAGGGTTGAATTCTCCTTTAAGGAATTTATGTAATAAATATTGAGCTTAGCCAGTTCGCCTAACAATAGCTAGGTTCCTCCTTGTTTAAAGGGGGTGGTTCGCCTTTAAGTTAACTTTTAATATGTAATAGAATGGTTAATTGTAAGCAACTTTTCAATTAGCCTTCATTTTTTATTTTATATCGTTTTTAAATTGTTTGCCTTTTTCTTCTCACTCTTTCCAACTTTCAAATAGGGGGTCACTGACCCCATCTAGAAACAAATGCTCTGTAAGGCTACAGCGATATTATTATTGCATTTTATTGCTCATCTTTCTATCCAAGTCCTCTCCTATTCCTATTCCAGTCTCTTGTTCAAATCAATTAATGGTTGTTAGGGTAATTTGGACCCTAGCAACCAGATTGCTGAAACTGCAAACTGGAGATCCGCTGAACAAAAAGCGAAATAGCTCAAAACCACAATTAATAAAATATTAAAACAGTTGCAGAATATAATTCTCTACATCATACTAACAGTTATTTTAAAGGTGAACAACCCCTTTTTAAGGGGCAGTGTTACATGAAAATGGCATTTGTTGATTGCTGCTTGCTTGATAACATTACAGACCTTCTTTGGCAATGTGTCTGCTATGTGCAAATATAATAGACATCCTTACTCTAATAATGGCCATGTGTTGCTATATAATACTATGTATGAATTGATTACAATCAAGCCATTCAGCATTCCAAACAAAATAGCATTTAGCAATCATTTTTAGCCAGGGTGCCGATATGTCTAGAAGCCTCCCGGGGGAATGTAGATTGTAGAAGCTCTCTCTGTTTGTTTAGGACAGCAGCTGCCGTATTAGCTTGGTGTGACATCACTGCCTGTCTGAGTCTCTCCCTGCTCACTCATAGCTCTGATCTCAGATTACTTTTGTGAGGGGAGGAGGGAGGGGAGAAGAACTAACTGAGCATGCTCAAGCCCGAGTCCTGGATGTTTAAGCTGAAAGAAGGAAGTGTAATACAGAAGCCCATGTGTACATAATAGAAGGAAAGAAATGCTGTGTTTCTTTTGACAGAGGACCCAGAGCAGCATTAGTTTGAGGGTTTACTACTATATTTATATAGACCTTTCTGATAAAGCTTACTTTATTTTAACCTTTCCTTCTCCGTTAATAGTAATTAAGTATCTCTGAAACTTTTATACTTTATAAAACAGGAGTTGTTCATTGTCTATGATCATAAAACTAACAAGCCACTACATCATGTCCAGGTAAAACGCCATATAGTAGTCATATAAGTGTCTCCTGATGAAGGGACTGGCATCGCAGGGCATAATACTCCCCCGCCAGAAAGAGAGAGATTGCTATTACCAAAACACAGGTTTCACAGGCTTAACCCCCCCCCCCCGCGCTTGCGTCTTTTAAAAGAGAGATTTCCCAGACCACCACCCATTTTAAAGGCATAAGACCACCATTAAAGGGATGGGTGTGGGGATGCCGTCTTTTGTATGTTTGCAGCTCACTTGGTCAGATCAGTTGCACTTCCATTGTATTGGCTTAGAGTGTTCACACAACTCTCCTTTTTGGTTATCATATACTAAGTAAATGTTGATGCTTTCTTTTGCAGTATTGACAATGTGTGCCATCCCAGTGTTCTGTCTGCAACACCTGGATAACTACCCCTTTAACACTACTTTCTCTCGTTTTTAAAAAAGTCTAACAGAGATACAATAATTAAACCACCTCTCTAGACTAATAATCAGTTAGATCTTCATGGTCTTTCATCACAAAGCTATCCTAGAATAAGGACAGGAAGCTGGTGGAGTGGAAAGAGGCTGGTGAGGTCTAGGCAATGTGTTTGTAAGGGTGCTGGTGGTCTAGTGGGGTGGTGGGGACACCCACAGCATTCTTCTTAGGTCCATGCACTCATGCAAGTTCTTCCTGGTTTGCAGAGCATGTCTTTTTATTCAGCGCTTTGCATCTGACATCATCATGCTTGGCACAAATATTTAAAGGTGCCTCATCCTTTTGCTCACTGCCCAACGTAGGTCTATTGTCAGATAGTTCATGAGTGTGCTTATTGTCTGGTTTTTCTGCTCTTGACTTGTGCCTGTCCCTAACCTCTCCTGATTCTGTAACAACCTGTGCCTGTTACTGATTACGCTTCTGCTTTTACTGATTGGTTTGACTCTGCCTTTACTATGCTTCTGGTTCCTGATTCTGTACTGTACTCTGATTGGTATTGACCCTGGCCTGTCCCATGACTACGCTTTTTCTTTCTAGAAGAGTGGAGTCATTCTATGGAAGGCAGAGTACATTCAGGCTCTTAAGAGAATGAATTCATGGCAGACATGATGGGCATTACTTTTTTTCAATTTCATTATTACCTGATTCCAAGTAGAAGAAGGTGGATACCCTTTCTAGAAGCTTTATTTCTGAAGATCGCTAATATGAGGATCAAGATCCCATTATCTCTCCAATCTCGTTGCTTCTTTGCTTCTGAAATTTGCTTCTAAGATTCCTTCTGCCCAGTCTTCCACTGATCCTGAAACTCCCATTGGTCTGCTTTATGTTCCTCCTGAACTTTGACCCATTCTACCAAACAATCCGGCAATCCAGTCATCAATAAGACCATGGATTTTATAAATAGTCTACTATGGTGGTCAACAATGCAGACAGATGTTAAGCACTTCATTGCTTCATGTACTATTTGTGCCTCTTCCAAACCTCTTCCAACTCATTCCCTTCCATGTGGTCTGCTACAGCCTCTACTCATTCCCTCTCGACCAACTTAACCATGAACTTTATTGTTGAATTGTCACCATCCAAGGTGAACACAGTTATATGGGTAGTCATCGATCATTTTAGTAAAATGGCACACTTTATTCCCCTTTGTAAACTCCCCTCCGCTGTGGAACTTTTACAACTTTTTATACAGTACATTTTTCTGCACTATATGGTTCCCAACATATTGGACACTGAAAATGGTGAAAGATGATCAATACTGTATCTTGATTCAACAACAGGAAAATACATTAACAACATAAAGGAAGAATGTGGTCCTGGCATTTAGTTTAAAACCTGCCAGGCCACAGTTTAACAGAGGAATGTAAGTTGAAAATTCAAGTTCAGTGTGAATGAAAGTTGTTCTCTCTGTTCGCTGAGCTGCTGTAAATTGAAGAAGGAAAGTTCCAAAAATGTACCTTTGTTGTACGGTTTAGAACAGGTCATTAACTTTCTACAAGCCTCCCAAGTCACCTCATTCCCAGTGCAGTCTTTTGCTCCACACAAACACAGTAAAAAGCAATTCCTGGCACAGATTCATAACAGAAGTAGTGATGTTTCAGGAGAAAGACCTTGGAACTGGCTTCATTACTCTCAGTGAAAAATGAGTTATCAATAATAAAACCAATACAAAACATCCACTGGCACTTAGGGTACAGCATTGATCATCATACCTTATTATCTCTATCTAGTTAGTATTATTGTGAGCATAAGGAATCGTATTACATCTTTGGTGTTAAATATTACACAGCATAATTCTACTAAAGAAAAGGCACCTGGTGAAGAAAGATTCTATGGCTATCTAGGTCACTGTGTTCTTTCAACTTGGACAAGGACATAACTAATATAGTAGCTGCTAGTGATGAGCTCCAGAAGTAAAATAGGCCAGAGCAACTTCTGACCATTCCAAGTCTGGTCTCAAGGGCCTTTTTTACTTGGTATAATGTCTGCTAATCTTTCCCTTGGGTTCCCACTGAGTGCCTTTATCACTCCAGTATCTGGAATGTAACACAGGGACATTAGGGTAATCAAAAACCCTTTCTAAATTTTGCGTTCTATGCATGCTTTAGTGGCATGTGAGCACTAATTGTGACTCTGCCTTCTGTTGTATGACCACGTGTAAAGAATTCAGATCTTGGTTAGGAAACAAACAGCCTTTAACCAAACAATTCAAATTTCATAGTGAATAAGAAATTTAAAGGGGACCTGTCACCCAAAAAAATATTCAAAATCCTATTGTATCACATTGATCAAGCAACATGAACTTTAATTACACAATATAAATTATTTGAATATTGTTTACTTCAGTCTGTGAATTCATAATTATAGCAAGCAGGCAGGAGCCATTTTGTGGACACTGTTATTAAGTCAAGCCTTGCATCATCTCAGAATCTTGTTTGTGCACCAGAATAGGGGACCCAATGTCCATCCCCATGCCATGGTTACACAATTAAACGGTGAAGAGAGCAGTGACATCGAGAAAGTGCTGAATGGAAAGTGAAAGTAATTCTCTGCCCCGCCTTTATGCCTAAGGCATAGAGGAGGGGCAGATACTATTTGATTGACAGCTGAGATTTGTAAATGAGCTTACAACAGCTAGGAATGCTTTAATAAAAAATAAAAAAAATAAATTGGATTTAATGTTTAATTTGAAAAGGACTTTTAAACAGATTTTTGTGTCTGGGTGACAGGTCCACTTTAAAGGGATTCTGTTATGAGGAAAATGTTTTTTACGAAATGCATCAGTTAATAGTGCTCCTCAAACAGAACCCTGAATTCAAATTCATATTTCAAAAGAACAAACATGCTTTTTTATATTTGATTTGGAACTTTGACATGGGGCTAGACATGTTGTCAGTTTGCCAGGTGCCCCTAATCATGTGACTTGCTCTGATAAATTTAAGTCACTCTTTTCTGCTGCACTGCAAGTTGAAGTGATCTCTTCTCCATCCTTTCCCCAGGCAGATAACCAGAAAACAACCACTTAATGCCATCATTGGTAAAAGTGTTGCCATGCCCTACTTAATGGCAGATACAGTATAAGAGCAACACTCTAAAGAAACAATCCACGTCTGACCAACCCAAGTTGCAACTCCTTTAGATACTTTGAGTAGGACAAACAATAGTCTGTCTGAAAGCAATTCCATTGTTAAATGCTGGCTATCTGAAACCACATGACCTGAGATGATTGCCCACACACCAATATTAGAACTAAAAAAATGCATTTATTGTTTCAAGAAAAAAAATTTAAATGGTCAAATCAATTTAGCAATACAAACAATTTTTTTCATATACAATTTACAAAAATATACACAATGTAATGTAAATTACTTGTGAAATGCAGTATATCATTATATACTTATGACCAACATTGTCATACCAAATCTAAAATTCTAAAAAGCCTAGATTCTGAGAACTGCCCAATCTATGTTGAACACGCACAGTGTTCTAAAAAGATTCCTCAACTATTCATTGATGGTCATTACTACAAGGATGCCCACCTTGCACACTCCAGACAGTGATGCAAAAGCAATGCCACTGATAAGTTGAAGTGTTAATGTACATTTAAGGCAATCTCAGTCTCCCCTCACCTTCACCTTCAGCAGCACCCTACACCATCTCTACATGGTAAAACTTTATTATTACAACAGAAAATCGTCATACTTTCAAGTATGTATGTATGTATAACTTTATTTGTAAAGCGCTGTTAAGGAGCCGCAGCGCTATACAGAGCATAAAAGTACGATATATATAAGTATACATGGGGGAGACAATTCACATAATAAATATATACAGAATCATAGGACAAAGAGCTTAAGTGCTATGCGGTAAGAGACATAGTGGGAAGGAGGTCCCTGTCCTGTAGAGCTTACAGTCTACGTGGATGGGAGGCTAACATACAGGTACAAATTGGAGATGAAAAAGTGCACAAGGTAAGGCATAGTCAGTAGGGACAGGACTAGGCTTATGTTCTAGTGGTCCAAAAGGTAAGCTCTTAGTTTTTTTCTTGAAGAGATTAAGAGAGGATTCCTTACGGAGGAATTCAGGGATGGAATTCCAGAGGTGTAAGGTACCTTTGGTCGCAGCTCAGTCTTCTCTTGGGCGCAGGCGCAGGGGTGTGCAGGTTTCTGCGCATTCTTGGCGTCTGTTTCCGGCGCCCGTGTCTTTGCGCGGGCGCGCGTCCGTTCATTCGGGCGCGCGTCGCGGCGGTCGCGGGCACGCTAAAGTTGACGCACGGCGTCCTGACGCTGCATCCTTACGTTTGGCGCCAATCTGCCCCTATTTATTCTTGTCGGAAAAAGCAAACAGTGCTTGGTGATTATTTCCCTTGCTCCTGAACTTTTGCTGTTATACTTCTCTTTGAACTTGATTCCTGGATTTTGACCTCGGCCCGTTTCTGACCACCGCTTGACTTCTGCCTGCCCATCGACCCGGCTTGTTTTGACTACCGCTTGTACTCCGCCTGCCTTCTGACCTCGGCCTGTTTCTGGTTTGCCTGAACTCCGCCAGCCCTTCGATCTCTGCCTGCCTACGGATTCTTCTCTACTCTGACACGGCCTGCTGCTACCACCTGCGAGCTCCTGCTGTACACTAAAGCAGTTTTAACTGCTAAGCTCTTCTCCAGTGGCTCCTACCCTCCTGACAGCCCTGACAAGAGGTAAGGAACAGCAAGATAGAAGGGTTTGAGATGAGAGGTGGCAGTGGATGTGGATGGTGTGAAGAGAAGGTGGCTCTGAGAAGAGTGGAGAGGATGACCAGGAATGTATAGTAGACGAGAAGAAATGTAGTGAGGAGCAGAGGAGTGAAGGACTTAGATGTTAGTAGAAGGGGTTTATATGTTATCCTTTGCTTAACAGGCAGCCACGCTAAAGATTTTAGTTGGGGTTGAGCAGGTTCCCTTTTTAGGAGAGAGCAGAAGGATCCTTGTAGCAGAGTTTAAGATTGATTGGAGGGGAGAAAGATGGGAGTCAGGAAGACCAGTTAGGAGGAGATTGCAATAGTCTAAACGGGATAAGATAAGGGCATGGATTAGTGTTTTAGCTGTTTGAGAAAGAAATGTGTGTATATATATATATATATATATATATATATATATATATATATATATATATATATATATATATATATATATATATATATATATATATATATATAAAGTATCTTGCCTATGTTGTGGAGGAAGAAACGACAGGTTTTGGCAGTATTATTAAAGGGGACCTGTCACCCCAAAAAAATTAATATGGTTAGAGAAGGAGAGGGACTGGTCAAAGATGACCCCTAAGCAGCGTGCTGAGTTAACCGGGTTAATAGTCATGCCATCAATAGTAATGGTGAAAGGAAGAGAAGGACTCGGTTTGGGTGGAAAGACCATGAGCTCAGTCTTGGCCAAGTTGAGCTTGAGGTGGCGTTGGTTCATCCAGTAGAGATAGCTCAATCTTGGTTTGAAATTCAGAGGTTAGAGGGAGTGTCTAAATATGTCAGAATGTCATCGGCATAGAGGTGATATTTAAGGCCAAATGAAGATATAAGGTCCCCTAAAGAGAGAGTGTACAAGGAGAACAACAGAGGACCAAGTACAGAACCCCGAGGCACCCCGACATTAAGATGAACAGGAGGAGAGGATTTGTGTGCAAAAAGTAACAGAGAAGGAGCAGTCAGAGGAAGAGAACCAGGATGCAGCTTGATCACGGATACCAATTGAATAGAGAACTTGCATTAGAACAGAATGGCTAACAGTATCAAAAGCAGAAGATAAGTACAGGAGAATGAGAACAGAGTAATGCCCTTTGGCCTTAGCAGTCTGGAGATCATTTGCAACTCTACATAAGGCAGTCTCAGTGGAGTGTGCAGGTCTAAGGTCGACTGCATAGGGTCAAGTAGATTATTGGTGCAGAGAAAGTTAGTAATACGGGAGAAGACGAGACGTTCCAGAAGTTTAGAGGCAAGCGGTAAGAGAGAGACAGGATGGTAGTTAGACAAACAGGATGGATCCAGTGTAGCCTTTTTCAGAATGGGCTTGACATTCCATTCCATATATAAAGACACTTGATCTGCAGCCTCCTGCATTTGTATGGAAAAGAACTCAACTGAGTTGATTCAGGTAAATTAAAGTTAGTAGTCCTCACTATGTATCCCTTTTCCCAAGCACTCCACAAACCTTTAAGCTCTTTGTCACGATCGGCACCCTAAATCCAGAACCAATGCTAAGCACCCTGTTCTCGGCTCTTGCTTCTGCCTCTAACAGCCGCCTTTCACCTCGGATGGAGCCCTTGGCTAAACGGATGGCGCCAGGTCTTATTAAGAGAGGTGCCAAGCGAATGGTTCTGGACGAGCAAAAGGGCACTATGGTAAAGCAAAGTCTTTTGGGCAAAAGGTCACAGAACGAGGAGTAAAGAAAAGGCGTAGTCAAAACTGGCCGGGTCGGGGCAGGCAGAGTACAAGTGGAGTCAGACAGGCAAGGGTCAAACCAGGAGATAAATCAGAGGGGATGCGGATATAGAAGAGTTGGTTACCAGGCAGGGTCAGGATTTCAGAAGTCACAATCGTCAAAACAGGCAGAGGGCACAACAAGAATCAAATATCAGACAGATTTAAAGCACAGAAGCACCAGGAACTTCACTAGAAATGATCCTATAACGGGCAATGAAAAAATCGAAAATGTGCGCCTATAAATACAGAAGGTGCCGTAAGATCTACAAATATGTGTTAATAATAATAAGATTGAAAGCATGCATTATTTTCCATATTATTCACATCACACACATATATGCCATTATACTTCCTGGACTTATACAGACATTGGAGTCAGCTGCTCTGTCCTCTGCTGCAATGGCCCCCACTGGAACATTCTGATTTAGGTCACATTTCACATTCGTCATCAAACATGTTCTCCCGCTACTTTCTGTGCAAACGGCACTGCAAATATTTCATTATCTCTGCTCACAGTAATTATTCATAGGTGGAATTAATAGTCCTGTCAAATTTTAATAACATTAGTTGCAAAATAATTAGATAATTACATTTACGGTTATTCGTCACATGAAGGTAACTTGCCAAAACGAATTACTTCACCTCATCTGCCAACTTCTTATGTAAGAAATTAAAAAGAATTTCAAGAAGTTAGCTGGAGCAGAGTTCTAGTACAGTGTACATATACACAGAGGCAAGTATATCTGAGAGCATGTATGTAGACTGTAACTTGAGTCAGGCTTGACATTTCGGACATATAATTAGATGGCTTGGTGCAATGCTTATGCTCAGTCCACTGCCTTGTCTACTTGCAATAAACCTGCCCAGAAGCAAATTAGATGAGGACAAGTTTTCCAGAGAGCTTCTGTCCCAGTGTCAGACTGGTCCATCAGGATATCAGGAAAACTCCTGGTAGTCCCAGGTGTTAGTGGGCCCTCTTGCTTCTAACCATTTGGCCTATTGCATGGTTATTAACTATTTATTTATGGGATAAAACAAATGCATAATAATGGAAGAATAGATTAAGTAGATATAAAAGAATAGGAGAATAAAAAGGTTGCGTGAGGAGAGGAGGAATAATAGTTTGGAAAGTGGGACCATGGTCTAAGGTTTTCTTCTCTGGCATCCCAGTCCAACACTGTCCTTAGACTGGTCCCATGTAGGCTTGGAGGGCTCCTTTTTTTAAGTGGAAAAGTGTGTGTTTCTTTGTTGCTTCTTTGAATGTTTTATCAGCACTGGTCTGGGAGCAGAATACAAATGTGGGCCAAATCCAAAGCTACAGAATGGGAGTCAAAGCTGAAACCATTGAATGGAGCCAAAGCCACTGAAAACAGTTAAATAAGAGTTAAGTAAGTTTCCACTGAACGACATTTTTTTTTAAAAAACTCTGGTCAAAGTGCTTTTTTTTACTTTTATAGGGGGAGAGCCCTGACCCCACCAATATGTTTTTTTTTTATCTTGGATGGGCTGGCCACCAGTGTTTTTATTTTTTTTTTACTTTTATGGGGATAGTCCCAGCCATCAATTTGTTTTTTAATTTAATGGAGGGACCCAGTCCATCAATGATTTATTTTTACTTGGGGGGAGCTGCCCAACATTTTTGTTTTCATTTTATTGGGGGCCCGAACCACCAATGGTTTTTTTTTTAACTTGTGGGGGGTAAGGGCTAGCTGCCCCCATTCTGGCCATGCTCACATGCAACTCATTCGTATATTGTATAGGGATTAAGTTGTTCTGCACCTTGCCTTTCAAAGGCTAAAACTCCCAAATGGCCTGGGATCACGTTAGGAATTATGGGAGTCACAACAAGGAACTGGTCACTGCTCCTGTATAAATTAATATCTAAAAAAAATACTTTTAATTGATCATTTGTTGGGGAGGTAATAAGGACATGAACAAGTAATTACTACAAGCAGAACAAATAAACCATCTGCACTGCACTGACATTAAGGGGCCGATTCATCAAGAGTCGAATATCGAGGGTTAATTAACCCTCGATATTCGACTGGGAACTAAAATCGTTCGACTTTGAATATCGAAGTCGAACGATTTTGCGCAAATCCTGCGATCGATCGATCGAAGGATTTTAATCCAACGATCGAAGGAAAATCCTTCGATCAAAAAATCACAGGCAAGCCTATGGGGACCTTCCCCATAGGCTAACATTGACTTCGGTAGGTTTTATCTACCGAAGTAGGTGGTCGAAGTATTTTTTAAAGAGACAGTACTTCGATTTTCGAATGGTCGAATAGTCGAACGATTTTTACTTCGAATCGTTCGAATCGTTCGAATTCGATCGAATTCGATCGAATTTAACCAATTCGATGGTCGAAGTACCCAAAAAATACTTCGAAATTCGACGTTTTTTACATTCGAATTCTTCACTCGAATTTTGTAAATCTGCCCCTAAGACATTTTGCTACAGTTAAATGAGAAAAACATATCCCATTGTTTATTCCATGAAGCCTCAATAGAAGGTATCATGAGATCAATCCAACCCAAAGAGCATAAATCAATTCAATGAGAAAAAACATATCTTCCTATAATATCAAATCATATCATATCAAATCATATGAGCTTGTGATTTCCCCATAGACTTCTATTCAGTTTGCATGAGACAAACCAGGAGATACGTTTTTCTCATTTTTTTGAATCTAGTCCTTAGTTTAAATAACAACTAAGAAAATCCTCTCCCCATGAAGCAAAGCAGGGATTGCTTGCCTATTTATTTCAATATATTCAAATTGTCAAAGTCCTCCTGTCTCGTCAGTCCTGCACTCACTTCTAAAGGGTAGTATAAAAAAAGTATCCTATAAACAAGTAGCAGGTTAAAACCTAATACGTATACAAGTGCATACAAATACTAGAATGCTAATGGAATCCTAGTTGACCATTTTGATTATTTTGCAATATATTGACAAATAATCCCCATTTGTTTTTTAGGTTTTCTAGTAGCTTTTTGCCCAAAATGTTTTCATGTCCTAAACCAATTGAGAAGGATAAATATAATAATAAATGTATCTGCATATATTTGGAAAACAAAGACAAAAGCAGACAACTAAATGCAGGATGCTGATTGGTTGTTACAGTATGGGATGATGTAAATACAGAAATGTTACATATTATTACCTAATATAATAAACTATACCTTGCACTTCTACCAAGGACATTTTATTACCATACCACCTCTTTGGTTTTTAGCCAAATGGCAACCCTTGTACTCACCTTTTTTCTGACCTTCATAACAGTGCATGCTGGGTGCTGGAGAGGCTGAGCAATGAGAGAGTGGTCTCTGTTCATGGAAATGATGACGCTTTATTGTATAATAAATGTGCATAAAGGTGAGGGACAAAAGAACCTGCAAGTCTTGCGTCCTTCTCAAGTATAAACCTGCTGACCTGATCCTCTTCAGGGAATGACTTATCTGTGCTGGCAAGCACTGTCTTTATTTTCTTTGTATGTTTTTCCTTTCTATAGTGTTATCTCATGTATTGGCTAATTTTTCTACCTAGTTCATTTGCATCCATTCCTACTCATTTTATAACAATCAATTATAGATTGGATTTTCTAAGCCTTTCATAGAAATTATTATGAGAAGATCATACTATTTATATATACATTTGTATCCATTTTTAATTGCTGGTAAAGTTGCTGTGCCGTGTTAGCCAGTAAAAATGTTACAGGGCAACCCTTTTGAAATAAAAAAAAAATAACAAAAGTGGTATAAAGGTGATACCTTTATTGGCTAACTAATATAAGCGAGGTAATCCATTTGAAAAAGGAACTAAAATGTTCTGAAAGCTTGCTATTATTATATTAGTTTGCCAATAAATGTATCCCCTTTATACCACTTTTTTTTATTATTTCAAAAGGGTTGCCCTGTATCAATTTTTATAAATACTTGTTTGAAAATCTTCCTTAAAGGGATACTGTCATGGGAAAAAAAAAAATTTCCAAAATGAATCAGTTAATAGTGTTGCTCCAGCAGAATTCTGCACCGAAATCCATTTCTCAAAAGAGCAAACAGATTTTTTTATATTCAATTTTGAAATCTGACATGGGGCTAGACATATTGTCAATTTCCCAGCTGCCCCAAGTCACGTGACTTGTGCTCTGATAAACTTCAATCACTCTTTACTGCTGTACTGCAAGTTGGAGTGATATCACCCCCTTCCTTTCTTCCCCAGCAGTCAAACAAAAGAACAATGGGAAGGTAACCAGAAAACAGCTCCCTAACACAAGATAACAGCTGCCTGGTAGATCTAAGAACAGCACTCAATAGTAAAAACCCATGTCTCACTGAGACACATTCAGTTACATTGAGAAGGAAAAACAGCAGCCTGCCAGAAAGCATTTCTCTCCTAAAGTGCAGGCACAAGTCACATGACCAGGGGCATCTGGGAAATTGATAAAATGTCTAGCCCCATGTCAGATTTCAAAATTGAATATAAAAAAATCTGTTTGCTCTTTTGTGAAATGGATTTCAGTGCAGAATTCTGCTGGAGCAGCACTATTAACTGATTCATTTTGAAAATTTTTTTTTTTCCCATGACAGTATCCCTTTAAATATAATAAGTGTATAATGCTTAGGGTGCAGTGTACAGTGGTATATGGGCACCAGGCAGGCAATTAAGTACCTTAATAATTTATGCAGCATTCTTGTATTAGCTTTAGCATCAGCAAACACACATTTTATTAGCTAATAATTTACTCAATGTGCCTCTATTTACATCCCCTATTCCTATTATAAATAGTTAAGCACATTGAAGACAGTTCTGTTAATATTGGCGATTAATGTATAATGGGTAATAAGCAGATGAACTTTCTTTGCAGATACTGTGCTTATTACCTTTGTTTTGTCTGTTATAATTCTCTATTAATATGGCTTTTGAATACACACAGAAGTTACTGTGCACAACAAGGCAAATACTTATTGCAATCACAGTGGGTTTATAATCCAATTATGGAGAAAGCTACCTTTTACTGGATGGTAACTAAACTAGTATTAATTCAGGTTGAAGACAAAACAATGTTTAATGACAGTTATAAAGGACAGTTTACTCATGGAAGTGTAGTGTGCAAAGTGCAATTTCAGGTGCAATTTACCATGCCTTTTGTAGCCAGAATTCAGCATTTACCCTAACATTTAGGGGATTATTTACTAAACTCCGAATGCAAAAATCATGAAATTTTTGTATTTTTTTTTAATAAAATCGACTTTTAAAAAATCACGAATTTTTCCGAATTTATTAAACCCCGAGGATGGAAAATACCAAACCTGAAAATCCAGCATCTCAGACCTGTCGAGGCTGCATATAAATCAATGGGAGAAGTCCCATTGATTTTTTGATATGTGGTGAAAATCGGATGAAAAATCCAAAAAAATGGTGAAAATCTAATTTTTTTCCAGCAAAGCAAATTTTCGGGAAAAAGTAATAATAAATAAGCGTAAAAAACCTGAGCAGATTTGATCTGAGTTTGTATCAGAAAATATTGAGATAAATTCGGACTTTGATAAATAACCCCCTTACAGTGTTTTAGTGGCTGCGTGGGGCAGTAGTGTTGAATGAATCAAAATATATTTGCACTAAAACTGTAATTTCCTATTTTCAGCATCAAAATGACATCTGTGCCTGATTCTTTATCCACAAATAAGCTGGGTGTTTTGACACCTGCCACGTTGGGAACCCTAGATTTTCCTCTAGTTCTAAGGAGCAGCAGCACCATGGTTCTGCTGAATCAATATATGCACTTGTACACAATTAATAACAGGAGGAAGGACAGATGCACCAGCAGTTATATATACATATATGGAAGTGCAAGAAGCAGCCTTGGACACAAACACCTTTAAAGGGGATCTAGTGCAAAAATGTAAATGTAATAGAAACTTCCTCTTGCTAAAGTAAGAACATTTCTGAATATATTCAATTAAAAATTCTGTACCGTTTATAAAATAATCAAGTTAATCTTCACTCTCACCCAGTCTCTCTCCATTCTCTTTCCATGCAGTAGGTGGAGTCAGTTTTCAATTGTCAGGTCTTATTTATCCTTTGGGGGGTTGCACCCTTTTCCTAGAAGATGTATTAGAGCTCTCAAAATTACTGGCTCTGATGGTAATCATGTTTTTCTGTGTGTTGGGTGTGTGCCAGAGTCAGTTATTGTGTTAGCTTTGGTTTGTGCTGGAGTTGGTTATTTGAGTTAGCTCTAAAAACATCTGCTAAGAAAGGGAGCATATTAGATTTACCGGTATATCAAATCTGACCCAGACCTCTGTATTTAAAATATTTTATTGGTGAAGTGAATTCAATATGAAAACAAATACCATGCAGCCTTACAGGGTATGCTATAATAGGTACAATGGCATATTATTTTCAAAAATTAATAACAGTAAATACAAAACGAAAAACATAGAAAAACGAACAAAACTAAGTATACCAGTGGATGTGAAGCAAAGTGATTATTTCTTAAACGATACAACTTTTGTAATTGACCGTATTTAGAAAATGTCTTATTTCAGTAATTTAAAGCTTATATGAATTTGTTTTAATAATAGATCCCCTTTAATGAATGACTTTGGACATTTATGAGCCTTTTAATAACCTATTTGTTAGTTGATTATAAACGCAGCGACCCAGTGTACTATCTTAGTGAGCACTGAGCTGCCATGTTCTTTCTTTAAAGTAATAACTTCTACCGTTATTTAGTAAAGTACAACTTCTGCATTTCAGTGGTTCGGGGTATCATTGGGAGAGTTAAGAAGACACCAGTCCCTTTTTCAGCAAAGAGGACTGTCTTTAAGTGGTCTGAGTTTAGTGATAATAAACACTGGGAGGTGCCTAACACTGTGAAGCCCCAGTGATTATAAATGTGCTGCAAATTACAGAAAGAGTCCTTATTTTGAAAGTCTGCTGTTCCAAGCATTCCTAACAGTAGATTCCACCCCAGTAAAAAATAGGGAGGATCTGGGACTACCTCAGAGACCCATTTTATTATTGAGGTAAAATGAGCAAAGCTGGAAGGCCCCAGCTTCCTGACTTTCTGTGGTTATATCCACCTGAGGCATTAAAAACAACAATCAAGGTCAGTGTCATTATATAATTCAGTTTATGGAAGAGTGAGGAGCAACTGGATGGGCAAAAAGCCAACTTGTAATGATAAAATGGTCTGTTGGAAATCCCAGATCAGTGTGCTTATTATCCATGGAGGGGAAACTAATTGAAAGGAGAGTTAAAAACTAAGACTCAGCATTACACTGTGGGAAACAAAACTATTATGGCAAATCAATATGGTTTTAAGAGACACTGGTTTGGCAAAATTAAGATAATGGCCATTGTAGATGTTAGTTAGAATTTAGATAAGGCTAATGCATTAGGTGGAGTCTGTTTGTATTTTACAATGGCATTTGATAGGTTGCCTTACATTAAGCTGGGTCTTAAAAATAAAGAGCTTGGTCAGTTTGTATTTGCACTTATCGAATGAGAGAATCTCTGAATGTCTTCCTTGTAAAGCCACGGAAATATGACTCTGTACATTTCCCACTCAGTGGGGACTCACCGTGATTTTAGCTTAATAGTCTGAAGCTGTTACCCTGGAAGCATAGATCTGACGGTCTTTACCGCCAATACATAGCATATCTACACTCTAATGTAGTGGTCCCCAACCAGTAGCTTGCGAGCAACCTGTTGCTCACCAACCCCTTGGATGTTGCTCTCAGTGGCCTCAAAGCAGATGCTTATTTTTGAATTCCTGGCTTGGAGGCAAGTTTTGGTTGCATAAAAACCAGGTGTACTGCCAAACAGAGCCTCATGAGGGCTACCAGTCCATATAGGGGCTACCAAACAGCCAATAACAGCCCTTATTTGACAACCCCATGGACAGTTTCATGCTTGTTTTTCTCCCCATTTAAATGTGGCTCATGAGTAAACAAGGTTGGGGACCCCTGCTCTAATGTTCTAATTGTATACTTTGCTTTGCAGTAGGGTAAACAATTCAATTCAAACCACACTTAAGGTGGCCATAAACGTTACGATTTTTAAAAGATCTTTTCATTATTGTAGGATCAAGTTTATCTTGAAACGTTTGTTTAAATGTACAATTTGTCCATCAACTAAAAAGACATTTCAAGAGATATAGTCTAGTTGAAAACTGTGGTAGCCGCCTGCTTGGCCTTGCAAACAACTAAATTTCACTGTGACCATTGTAAATTTCATAACCTGAAATTGATCGATTTTCTGACCATTGTCAGACGTTAGATGCACGATCGTTCGGTGCCCACTAACCTAAGCATAATTTGACGGATTTGTTGAATCTAAAAACAGTCAAAAGAACGGGAGAGAAAAATCTTAATGTCTATGGTAACCTTAACTTGTGAGTTTGCTTTTATTTTCAGGTGCACATCATAAAGCCTGTTCACAAGGGCTCCTCCATAGCATGCACATATTTTACCAGTGACAGCACTCCAATTCGTTTTCATTAAAATTGACTTTAATTATCACATTTCTGGGCAGCAACAGATATGCATCATTTTCAGTGGCTCTCCACTCTTTATCAAGCATCAGAGTAAGACAGGAAACTGGCTATTTAACAATGCCGTGTCTACATTTAGATAATGGTCTTTCCAAATTTTTTCTCATTTGCCCATGTGAATGTGTGCGGAGGATCTCTTTTCACGTCTGTATGGATTATGTGGTCACACCCTCATTGCACCCCACCTTATAATTTAAAAATGATTAGGTTAAGGACAGTGTTCCCTTTCGCTATTATTTTATTCAGGAGTATTGTCTGCCTACTCAAAAATATGAACCAGTTAACGGAAGGGTGTTCTCTTGCCACTGTAAAAGGTGGGTTTGGGTGCACAATCCTTAGACCTTCAGCATAGCGAGAAGAACAAAGAACAATATAGACAAGCTGGCACAAGTGCAGACCCCATTAAAAGCAGGAATCACCTTATTGGTTAAAATAATTTTATATAATTACATAATCACATAAAACAGAAAACCAGGGACACTGGGGGCCTTATTTATCAAAATCCAAATTTGTATTTAACTATAAAAAGTCCAACCAAACTATAATCCACAATTGGACATTATTTATTAATAACAAAGCACAATTTAATCCGATTGGGGTCAAACTCGATAAAATCAAGCAATAATTCGTGATTTTTTCAGATTTTTTTCCAAATCGCTTATTTTTTGGGCCTTTTTCCAGATAAGGCAGAAATAGTCAGATTTTCTGGCTAAATCCAGCGCAGACCACAGAAACCTCCAAATAGGATAGGGACCTCTCCCATTGACTTATATACAACATCGGTAGGTCTGAGATGGAGGATTTTCAGATTTAGACATTTTCCATCTTCAAGGTCTAATAAATCTTGAAAAATTCAAGATTTTTTTTCCCCACTAAAAATGTGGATTTTATAATGAAAAAACTTGATTTTTTCTATTTTTTTGCATTTCGACTTTAATAAATAACCCCCTAAATTACAGGGTTACGATTAACACTAGACACAGACAATTTAAAGGAATGTAAGCCAATCCTATTGGAGAATAGAACTACATATCACAATGTAGAACACATAACATAACTGCTGCACATAAAAAATGTAGAAGGCGTGATTAGAAGGATTATCTTACTTGTAGCTTTATCATATCTCCGCTTTTTTTAGGTAAACACTGGACCAAGGTAAAGTTTGGTCCCTATAACAATGTGTAAAAACGAATTCTTACTGAAGCAGGTGTCCTTTAATACTGTAAATGAATATGGATGAGTGAAGAGAGTCCCTCTCTTGTCTCGTGTCTTTATAGCTTCAGGCACTTCTCAAAGCCTGAATGCCAATTGTTTTATAGTGCTCCATGGTCTGTACTTGTTTAAAAAAGAGATGATATTTCTGAACCCATAGGACCCAGGAGGGACCTTTCTTCTGTTCCAAACCCTGCTGAAGAGAGTCACTGCTTGTGCATTGGTTAAGTGTAGAAATAGGGTTAAGTCTGGCATCTCGTCAAATTTTCACAGGCAGCAAGATATTACAAATTGTGTAATGTTTTGAACCCACCGGCAATAACCATCTTTTTCTAAAATAAAGATGAGAATCTGGGCTGTTATCCGCTGTGTTTTACTATAATAGTTGTGTGTCATTTTAATGCATTTTACAGGTAGCAACAGGAGATGCTTGTGGCACAATGCAACCAACTAAAGCCAAGTAACTGATGTTCTAACAGTTATTGCTGGTGATGGTGACTTGTATTTTTGGGGGAAATAGGGGATAGCACATAGCACATACTGTACCTCTATGAGGTTGTTAAAAAGTAGCACATATTCTTTTTGTTATACCTTCTATACCTTCTATACCTTTAAGGACACTCACATACAGGTGTGTTTTTTAAACACATGCTGAGCACGAAATGCAACTCTATATTCTACTGGTCTCTGAAGGTGTGTCAAGTGCAAAAAAATGCAGCATGATGTGTCTTATCAAACACGATTGAAAGTGAATGGATTAAAACGCAACTCAGAATGCTCAGGATAATAGCCAGGCAGAATATAATGGTATCAGTTAGTGAATGCATTTAGGAGCGCTCAAACCTGCGTCTCAAAAGCGCATTAAACACATAAAAAACGCCCTTGTGTAAGAGTCCTATTATGGCAGATAAAATAATAGGTTAGATCATCTGTGGCTTTATATTCAGTAATTGTATGGACATAGTTATAACATTTGTATTCATTTTTCAATGCATATGGGCAGAGTTTGGGTGCTTTGAGCGCAACCCAGAAACATGGTGCCAATGCACACAGAACTGTCTGGCTGACATGCAAAAAGAATCACTTGCAGTGGCTTGAGGCAGAGATTTGGCAGGTGATAGATTCCTGCAAAAGTGATTGGCGCATTGGCACACATGCAAATCAACGAGGATGATTTTTTGGATTCTTTGGAACCACATCAGGGGCGTAACAATAGAGGAAGCAGACCCTGCGCCTGCAGGGGGGCCCAGGAGGTATAGGGGCCCCACGAGGCCCTAATTCATATACAGTTTCAATAAATATTGGTAAAACAAGTCAACTGCTAAAAATTTTGGGGGCCTGAAAAATAATTTGCTGTGGGGCCCAGTAATATCTAGTTACGCCACTGAACCACATTTTTGGACAACTTAAAAAATTGGCATTAAAGTCACTCTGATATCTCCTGTGTTCTATTAGTAATATCAGACTACAGGTGGAACAGACAATAAAAGAGTAATTTATGTCCACAAGTGCAGTCCTGCTTAAATGGATGCAGTGGGTGAGTGTATTGATATGACTCATTAATGCTACTTACAGTATATCCAAACACAATCTTGCCATTGCATCCATCCTGCCTCTTTGGATTAATAGTGTGCAAGAGCGTTTGTTGACACTGGAGAACCCTGGAGCTACCACCAACCTGGATGGAAATGGTTCCAGGGTCCCCACAGCAGGCTGCATCTGAAACAGACTTTTGCCAAAATAATCACACACAAACGTTTTAAAGGGGTTGTGCACCTTTGAGTTGACTTTTAGTATAGGTACATGACCTGTTATCCAAAATGCTGGGAACCGGGTTTTTTTACGGATAACATCCGTAATTTGGATCTTCATACCTTAAATCTACTAGAAAATCATGTAAACATGAAATAAACTCAATAGGTTCTGGTTCCAATACAGATTCATTATATTTTAGTTTGGATCCAGTACAAGGTACTGTTTTATTATAACAGAGAAAAAGGAAAGAATTTTTGGATTATTTCGATAAAATGGAGTCTATAGGAGGCAGCCTTTCCGTAATTCTGAGCTTTCTGGATAATAGATCCCAAAACTGTATGATGTGTTGTAGAGAGTGATATTGTGAGACAATTTGCAGTTGGTCTTCATGTTTTATTTCTTTGGAATTTTTGGGTTATTTAGCTTTTCATTCAGCAGCTCTCCAGTTTACAAATTCAACAATCTGGTTGCTAGGGTCCAAATTACCCTACCAAACATGCATGCATTTGAATAAGAGACTGAAAAAAAAATAGGAGACTTAATAGAAAGGTGAGTAGAAAGGAGTCAGAAGAAGAAGGAAAATAATTAAATAATTAAAAATTATAAAAAATAAATAATGGACACCAATTGAAAAGTTGCTTAGAATTGGCCATTCTATAACATACTAAACGTTAATTGGAGCACTGAGCTCAATTTTGGAAGACACAACTTGGAGACCTGCAATTATTCTGACATTAAAGGGAAAAATGCTGCATTATTGGAGGGAACATGAGACATTTCTTCAGAATATTACATTTTGGATGCTGCGCCTGGTAGACTGCTTTTCAGCTGTGTGAGAAACGACATTGATTGCTTCAAGCAGCTTGTATTTCCTGGCTTCTCAATCAAGAGAATGGGATGTAAAGGAGGCTACTGGGGCTCTTTTTAGATGTAATACACCTGGCCAATAAGAACTCATTTGCTTAATGTTTAGGAGACTAAGATTAAGGGCTAAACTCCTCGGCAGGTTTTGTCAGATGGTGTTGGGTTGAAGGAACAATCAGAGGACTCATGGGTCAAAATATAATGGGACTGATACAAAAATCTGAGGTGTAAACATGGAACATTTTCCATCCAATGTGACACAACTGTTGGATGCGAACGTTGCATGTTGTGTCTTCATCCGACGAGATAAAATCTGAAGGCGTCATACATTGAATAATAGATCTAGATACATGAACAAACCACACCATCCATCACCATCAAACTTTATCTGATCTGACTTTACATTATAGCTATAGGGGGATCGGATTTTGTAGGATCCTACAAAATCTTGTGCTGTTGAGTGGTATCGCATGGTGAAGATCAGATAAAATCTGACCCATAAAATCTGATCAATATTTGGGCGAGAGGATAAGAAGAAAAACTGTGATTGTATTTTCTTACCTGAAAACTCAGGCCAGTTCACCTGTCAGCAGAAAATTGCAACGGCCGGGGTTCTTCCGAGGAGCACCAAGGACTGATCCTCTTCCGGCTTCTTCTTTCTACAAATTTTCCGGGGCAAGCACATGTGCAGTTGAAAGAAATAGCCGACTTTTTAGTTGAAGTTCGGCTTTTCGTTCTACTTGGCATGCACAGCCGCGCGAAGAAAGAGGAAGACAGAAGAGGATCGATCCATGGTGCTCGATGGAAGAACCCCGGGCCAGTGCAGTTTTCTGCTGATAAGAGCACCGGCCTAAGGTTTCAGGTAAGTCATGGTTGGGGGTGCCTAACATTTGGCACCCCCAAGTGCAAGAACACTTTCCTTTTCCTTTAAGTAGCACAATAGATTGATATTCTTTTGAATTTCTCTGTTTGGTCTATAATAAATCTGTTCCTAATTACTGGCAGTGTCAGGCTGATGTACCTTAGGCTCACTGGAGAATTGGACCTCAAGGGCCCTCCTGTCACTAAACATCATCACATCCCCTGCTGTCCTCCACTAAATGTTAGTGTATATTAGGGTTAGGGTTAGGGTATTAGGGTTAGGGTTAGGGTTACCACCACATAATTTGGCAAAGCCCCATGTGGAGCCCAGGAACCAGCAAGACTGTGGCCCATCAGGATTTTTTTCCAGTTTCCCAGTGAGTCAAACCGATCCTGAGTACAGGGCTGACTTATGTGTGTGTGTGAGCATTGTGTTCTGTACATTATATATATATATAGTATGTGCCAATAAAACAGTTCTAAGTGTATTGAATGCTGATGAACTAGTATGCCTATGATGCACCAAACTCTGATAAACACGCTCTTTATACACATTATACTCATTATATGCGCAGTATACTTAAAGGAAGAGGCTGAAGATTAAAAAAATAAAACACATTAAAATGAAGCTATTAAAATTTTATATGTCAATTTAATGCTATAGACGTGTTTCCTGTTGTAGTGTTCAGAGTAATATCCTTTCATTTGGTTTTGAACATGTGGGTGAATGAGATGGTATTATGAAGAGCTAGTCAAAGGCACAGATTCTTGGGGGAAAGGAATTAATGATTGTATAACTAAAGAAACTGGGAATACTGTATTCATACATAGAGAATAAAATGACAGAGGAATTGTGATTAGCTAAGTTCTAAAAAAACTCATTTTTATGACGTTAGAGGTCATTCATTTTGACAGTTTAATGATAGAGTCTCGAGAGGGGAAAGCAGATGGGAAGGGGAAATAAATGGGTGTTTTATCTCTGCATAAGTGGAAATCTAGACCGAAGGAATATATTCATTTTCCTAAAGAAACGTTATATATAGAAAAAAGTGGTGGGGGCCAGGTGATGAACCTTGAGTGACTCCAGCAGTTAATGGAATTGGGAGAGATGTGGTTTTAAGATAGGATACTAAGAAAGTGCGGTTTGGTAGGTAACAAGAGATCCAGGAGAGAGCGACATATCCCAGAACGGGAAAGTGTATGGGGGGGGGCAGAATGTACAGAATATACTACAATGACCTTTTTGTTTGGCTGAGTAGATATCATTTGCGATTTTGATGAGCGCTGTTCAGGGAGTATGTAATTGCCAGAAGCCAAATTGATTTGGGGCTTAAAAGGTTGTTATGTGATCGAAATTGTAATAATTGTGTGTATGCTACACACCTGAATGATTCTGAGCAGATGAATTGTGACAAAATAGGATAACAGCTTCACAGCTTAGAATACTTGGGTAATTATGCATTTTGTGTGCCGGCAGAGTGAATACAGAAGTGTGTGCACTTGCATGTGTTGTGAATGGCATAAATATGTCTTATGTAAAGTATTGATTGTACAGGGGTGCTGGTAGCTGCTCAAAACACGCAAGTCTGCAGCTAAAGCTATGCATTACAGATATGTAGTGGGCTTTTGTGTATGGTAACTCATATGTCACAATAATGATGAATGTACAAATTCCAATGTTTATTACATTTATTTCAGTTTTATGTGTAAATGAAACAGATTATAATCCTCCACTACTGTTACAAAATGTAAGGTAAACGTTTACCTTTTTAATGCTATGTAGATCAAAATTTCCAAAATGCAGGGTAGGGTACAAAGGGTGTAAAACAGGCACAAACCACCAAGTTTCATAGTTACATAGTTAAATTGGGTTGAAAAAAGACAAACTCCATCAAGTTCAACCCCTCCAAATGAAAACCCAGCATCCATACACACACCCCTCCCTACTTTTAATTAAATTCTATATACCCATACCTATACTAACTATAGAGTTTAGTATCACAATAGCCTTTGATATTATGTCTGTCCAAGAAATCATCCAAGCCATTCTTAAAGGCATTAACTGAATCAGCATCACAACATCACCCGGCAGTGCATTCCACAACCTCACTGTCCTGACTGTGAAGAACCCCCTACGTTGCTTCAAATGAAAGTTCTTTTCTTCTAGTCTAAAGGGGTGGCCTCTGGTACGGTGATCCACTTTATGGGTAAAAAGGTCCCCTGCCATTTGTCTATAATGTCCTCTAATGTACTTGTAAAGTGTAATCATGTCCCCTCGCAAGCGCCTTTTTTCCAGAGAAAACAACCCCAACCTTGACAGTCTCCCCTCATAATTTAAGTCTTCCATCCCTCTAACCAATTTAGTTGCACTTAGTCTCTGCACTCTCTCCAGCTTATTTATATCCCTCTTAAGGACTGGAGTCCAAAACTGAACTGCATACTCCAGATGAGGCCTTACCAGGGACCTATAAAGAGGCATAATTATGTTTTCATCCCTTGAGTTAATGTCATTTTTATACAAGACAGAACTTTATTTGCTTTAGTAGCCACAGAATGACACTGCCCAGAAAAGGCAACTTGTTATCTACAAAGACCCCTAGATCCTTCTCATTTAAGGAAACTCCCAACACACTGCTATTTAGTGTATAACTTGCATTTATATTATTTTTGCCAAAGTGCATAACCTGCATTTATCAACATTGAACCTCATTTTCCAGTTTGCTGCCCAGTTTTCCAGTTTAGACAAATCACTCTGTAAAGTGGCAGCATCCTGCATGGAAACTATAGTTCTGCACAATTTGGTATCATCTGCAAAAATAGAAACAGTACTTTCAATCCCCACCTCCAGGTCATTAATAAACAAGTTGAAAAGCAAGGGACCTAGTATAGAGCCCTGCGGTACTCCACTAACAACATGTACACACTTGCCTTGCACTTTTCTGAATTGCCGCAAATGGAGGCAGAGACTTGTGTGGGCCCCATTAATACAGCTCTGACTGCATTTGGAAGTGATGTATTAATGGGGGGAAGTCTGGGGAGGCATGAAGACTCACAAGTTAGGGAGCAATCGGAGATTGTACTTACAAATTGGTCTATGTAATTTAAGGGCTTGAACTGACTCAACCCTGTGCTCCCTTATGTTCTGTTTTAAAGAGCTGAGCTGCAGGTGGAGTACAGGAAGGAAAACATCTGATTCATTGAGAGGGGCCCGTATTGACACGGATATTGTACAGGTCCATTAAGAAAAGTTGGCTGCTTTCCTTTCTGTGCTTCCCTGCAGTTGTGTTTAAGATGGACTTTGAGCACTTGTCAGTACAAGCTGTCTTCCCCCAACTAGTGCTGCACCTAGCGATGGATTTCCAATTTAGGAGCTAGGTGCAAAGAGCTGCCAAACCCTGAACACAAGTTCTTTTTGAATGATCACTAAGCAGCATGTTTTTGTGCCCCTTAGTGCTTTAGAACTTGCAGCCAGCTGGGCAATGGTCATCCTGTACTTGTACCAGGTCAGCTTGGCCTGGTAAAAACCTTGTTTATATAATGTAGGGACAGTTATGACCGCAAGCACAGAAACCATATTCCTTAAAGGTAATTGTGTCAACATGCATTTCTAGCACCTCTGCATAGCTACACATTGCACCACTTCCTTCTCCCTGCCTCCTATTCGAAATTTAGTGCAGTTGCTATTGAAATACCCTATATCTAGTGATATAGGGTAACTGTGGAGTGACCACCATCTTCAAACCAGGCAATAGCTACAGGGTTCCAACAGCGGCCTGTGTCAAAAGATGAATCATAGTTGCACCAATAGTATAAGGCATACCAATTACTTTGACACTGAACACCAGATATGACACAAGTCGAGTGTAGAAAATTTTAAGCGCAATGGAAACAGCTGCATTGCATTGGGCAAGAAATTGCACTAAACTTGCTGCACTTGAGGTCATAAATTACCCCTTATATATTGATAGATTGGGTTAGTTATGTTTGTATATGTGTGTGTATGATTGAGTAAACAGAGCAATGACCAGAAGCCAGATATCATCCTGATCAATCTGATTGTAGTTTAGGCCTTTCACAGAGGACCCTGCATGACTCCAATTAATCTGCTGGTTGAGTCATAGGGAGGCACTGGATAGTTGTTTGTTGACAAACACAAACTCAAGACACATCTGGGGGTTATTTATGTGACATAGAAAGTGTTGAATGATGTGGCCTAAATGTTCTGATGTTTAATGAGTTTTGTTATAATCTGATTAATGAAAGGGGATGAGAATGAGCACCAATGTCTGTCGGCACGTCAGTTCCCCGATTAGTTTAAACTCATCCCAATGAATAATAAATGTAATCAGGTGGAACTGCATGCATGAGATTGTGTTATTTATAGAGCAGCCCATCGCTTTCCATTCCCAATCTTTTACCTGCAAATTGCATCAAAACTTAATTCTCTTTGTAGGTGAACAATAGATGAAATGCCGTCCTGCTGTGGCATATACCTTCAGCCCCTTTTTTCCTCGAGATGCAAATTTCTGCTTGTTCTGATTTTAAGTGTTGCACTAACTGAGCAGAAGGTGACAATGTTCAGGGTGAGGTTCGGCATCATTATCACATTTATTAACACTTGCAATCTTCTTGCCTGCGTCTTCACTTTTAATTTAGGAGAGAAAAAAAACTTGGTATCACAACAATTAACATGGTAGATGCCTAAGTCATTTCTTTTCATATAATAGCTATGAGTCATGAAATAAATAGCTTCATGTAAAACTAAAGATTTACTAGTTTGGAACATTCTACCCATACGTTGGCAGATATTAAGGTTTTCATTTATAAACGTTCTATATACAAGATGTACTTCCAATAAACTCTGGGTTTAACATTATTACACACTGTATAATGATATATCATTGTGTGCTGTAGAGCTCTCATCATGAAGGAATGAAGGTGAGTCAGCAGGTTAATTCAACCCCTTCGTGACTACCACCTTTAGCTGTCTGTGTCGAGAGGTGACTTAAGGTGGCCATTCCCTGGCCAAAAGGCCAAACAAATTAATATTGTCTAGGGGCAGCACATATAATTGAACCATTCCTGAAAAGAGAAGTGAAAAGGGCCTCTGGAGCCTCTTCACTGTCTCATCTCCTGATGAGCCATGTACTGGCCAACGTTGTCAGCAGATTAAATCTTTGAATCTGCCTGCACCAACCAATATCTAGAATACATGGATATTTGTTGGGATTGGCAGGCCTCCATACATATACTTATAATCATATAATATTGGTAATTGTGTGGCATGCTTAACATCATGATTGGACCCATTTTATCCAGTAAAAATGTGCCCCAGTCTAGGGATCTGTTGACCAAAGGACTATTTCAACACTAATAGAAATCTGCCCAACATGTTGCCAACTTGGTCTGGCAACTCAGCCTTAGGTTTTGAGTTACATTTTGTTTTATGGGGATAAACAAACTTGAAAGAGATAAAAGAATAAGACTAATAAAACAGGACTGTACAGCAAGAAGAATATATGAATGAGAAGGGAGGATGAGGAATAACCTAGGAGAAGACAATTACAGAAAGAGGGGAGAGGAAAAATAGAAGGTTATAAAGAAAGTAGAGCAAAAAACAAAGAGAGTGGAGGGCTGAAACTAACAATGAAGCCCAGTGAATGGGTCATACCAAATGGGGCTGAGAATAATGGGAGTGATATAAAAAGAAATACAACCAAGAAATATAAAATGTAGAAAAAGGGCATAGATGGATTTAGACAGATGGAGAGTAGTTTAAATGAGACTATAGCAAAAAAGGGGAACATGCTCACCACTTAATTTTAAACCATTAAGCAGGGGTGCAATGAGTCTTTGACCACAAAATTCATACAGACAAATGCACTCAATCCATTATCAATATATTAAGGACACTGAGACATTTTGTGCCTTAAGCTACTAAAAAATGCCTTACCCTTTAAATAACATGGAGCTGTCCACTGTTGTTGTATAAACTATAACAAGAAGGGAAAGTTGTGCTCAACACAAATTTTTAAACCATGAAAGGGGGTGGGTGCAACGAGGCTGTGACAGTCCTTAAGACAAAAGCAGGTGGTTCTCTGCACTAAACCCATTATCAATATATTAAGACATTTAGATATTTTTGGGGGAATATAATAAATGTTGGTAACTGAAAAATTATTTGCAATGCAAAAAGTTATGCCTTTGTGAGAACAATATTGCCTTTGCGCGAATTTAATATAGCTTTTGCGAACCCGGAAACTGTTTAGCGACCACTTCCTACAGGGGAAGAAGGTTTGCGAATTTTATAGTTTGCGCCAATGCGCAGTGAATGTCATAAATTTCTTACTGAAAAAGCTCTTATGTTTGCTCCAAAACATTCAGACACCTTCAAGCACTTCTTAAAAGTGGGCAATTGAAATTTGCAATGCAATAACAGTTTAAAGAGTATTACATTGCAAAATGAGAATTTTTATTCTTATTTGTGCATATTGTTTTTGACTTTTATTACATTCCCCCATTTGTGCCTTAAGCTACAAAAATATGCCCTGCCCTTTAAGCAAAACTTTTTTGTCCATATATTGCAATATATATTTTAGCTGGCCAACTACGTCAAAGTCATCCCTGGTCTGGCCAGTCCTGTTTGAATTTTGTGGGCACAACCTCATTGCACCCCTGCTTAATGGTTTATAATGTGTTGGTGCGCAGAAGTTCCCCTTGTTTGTTATACAGGAGCAGTTGCCATCTCCATGTTTCAGCTCCCACTCTTTCCATCTACAGTCAGTTGATCCCAATGGTGGCCATTAAAAGGGCAATATATAGTATGAACAAACAATCCCTGTTTTGTTTATAGGGAAATACATTTTTTATAAGCTGAAGGCACAAAATGTATCAATGCCCTTAATGTTTTGATAATGGGCTGAGTGCAAAGGACTTCATGTATTTGTAGTTGAAATGGGACAGCTGAGAAAATGAAAGAATAAGCATTTGCAGTGATGTAATGAGGGCCCTTTAGGCTCAGTACAAAATGTAATCATTGTCATATCTAAAAATCATATCTAAAAATTACAACCCTCTATTACCAATAGTTTCCTAGTACCCACATTTTTATTCACCTAATCCACCTGCTTCTGCAGGTAGAAGAACATTGTCTGATGCATTTACACTATAATATTTTGTCTTCTGTGGTCAAACATCTAATTCTGTATGCGTATATAAAATTTTCAGGTCAACCGACCCCAGTGTGTAGAAGCGAAATTTATAGAGAAAATGCAGTGAAGATGACAACAGAATTTCTAGGATAACCCCATGCATGTACTTTTTAAATATTTCAAGGAGAACTAAACCCGAAACATAAATATTGCTAGAAATGCAATATTTTATATAGGAAACTTACTGCACCGGCTTAAAGGTTCTTGGATTCTGTCAGGGGTGTCAGTGACACTGCACATGCTCAGAGGGCTCTATAGCCTTGAATTTATATTATTAAACTCAGTAACTTATATAATAAAAAACTCAGTAACTAACAGCAGCACAGAGCATGTGCATCCAATCAGCAGAAAGGAGATCGAGAACTACTTTGGACTGTAGTTGCCTTGGGATGGTACAGCTTTTACTCTTCTTTAAAGGGTAAGTGTCACCACTGGATCTATAAGTGCAACAAATGACATAGAATTACTGCAAATAAATGGGCTAATTATTTATAAGGACTGTATAACAAATATTTACATTATCACTTTCCAATTATTATTTATATTGCATGGGCCTGTCGGCCAAACAGTCAGCGACCCAGGGCAAGGAGCCGGCACCTCGTCCTTTCTTTGCTTCTCTTAAACGAATGCCCCTCTCTCCCCTCCCCGCAGAAAGAAGACAAATAAAACCTAATAACATGCTGTGAATGTGGCTCGCACTGTGTGCTTTAAATTTTAATCTTCCGCCTCCTGTTCCCATTTCTGTTTATTTTCCTTTATCTCGGGCAAAGAAGCGATCTCCAAATATTTGAAATATTTAATCACTTTGGAGCCACAGCTTTTGATAGACACAATAAGTTAAGAGGGAGAGAAAAAAAAAACTCCTAGCAATTTACATGAGCTGCGGAATAAAGAAAACATCTCAAACGCCTGGCAGTATCTTTTGAACTCTCCGGATGGAAGTGGTATCTGAAGCAGGCAGCAAGCAAAGGGAAACCAGCAAAGTGAAAATGAAATGCCTTTTAAATGGGGAGCAGGGTAACCTTCTGTACTCACGGAGGCTTTCAAATAATACTGACCTGCTCAATTAAGGTGTCTGATGCAAGGTCTCTTTATTAAACATCCGCCTGATTTTGCATTAATATCTTTCCACCCCTGCTCCCAGATCTTCATGTCAGGGAATATATTTAATGCATTTCTCGGTGCTTGCTGCCTTTCACTGAGTTTCCAGCCTCTCTCGGTTCTTTTCCTTGCTTGGCTGCTTGCTTCCAGTAGAGAACACATTACTTGGATGCACTTGAGGCCGTGGGATAGGCCTGAATATGCTGTAAATAAAACAGATGCTGGCTGTATTATCAAATAACCGGCTGGGTGTCAGCTGCAATTTAAAGGTTTACCATGTCAATGAAAACGAAGTACTCCAGCACAAATATCTGCTTAAGGGATTTACCCATGTTTAATGTCAAGTCAACAAGGTTACAATGTTTCGGGGGCGTACCCCTTTGTTATAAGACCTGACAAAGGGGTATGCCCCTGAAACATTGTAACCTTCTTGACATGACATTAAACATGGGTTCATTTCTTAAGAAGATACTTGTGCTGTAGTACTTCAGTTTCATTGATTGGTGGAGGTACCATCCTCTTATACCCCAAGCACATTACGTGGAAATCAAGAGGCCAGGTGTGCGTGTGCAACTTTTGCTAAACTAAGGTTTACTATGTCTTCACTTTTGTATTTCCCATTGTATTTGCCCATAATATGAAGCAGTTACTGTATAATTATTCAGCATTGAACTTGGGTGTCCAAGGTTTAGCAGAGTTGTGACACCAAGGTCCCTCCGTGCCACCTCAAGGACCCACCATCACAACATCTGCCCCTCCCCCACATGTGCATTGTATTTCTTACCTCCTTCTCAGTGGCGTAACTAAATGTTACTGGGAGCCACAGCAAATTAATTTTAGGGCCCACAACACATCCAAAAGCTGTCCTTTTTTTACCAATATATGTTAAAATTGCTCATTATCATTCCTTATGGGGCCCCCTATACCCCCTGGGTCTCCCTGCAGCCACAGGGTCTGCTTCCCCTGTAGTTACGCCCCATCTGCTTCTGCTTCAACTTGCGGTTGCGATTAAGGTTGCTATCTTTTTTCTGAAACAATAATTTGGGTCATGGGCCATTGGTAATGTCACTTGGGCATAGGGAAAGGGGTGTAATAGGCAAAGAAAGGGGAGCGGTAAGTGGAGGAAGGGATGGGTAGGTGGGGGAAATGGGCAGAGTGGACAGCATAAAGGGAAAGATCATATGTGGGCCTTTCCTTATAAGTAGTGATCTAGCAATGACAGGGTCAGGGAAGGGAGTGATTTGTGGGGTATTACAAATTTAACAGCCAGTACATTGCTGTTAAAGTTGTAATTCCAGCTCTAGCTGGCAACTTTTGCGGCAAGGCTGGTGCAGCCCAAGACTGGGGAGTATCTGCAGCATCCTAGGGAAGTGGGCCTGTGTCTGTGGGACCCCCGAGTCCTCCCGAACCTGTAATTATTGCACAATTGCACCCCTTTTTAATCAACTTGCTTGTTCAGATTTCCTAATAATATGTTAGTAAACATTCATGAATAACCCAGCAGCATCACCAGCAGTGGCATATATTGATGCCAGATAATAGCACCCAAATACATGCCTTGCAAAAACAATCCCAGCAATGTCCCCATGTGCCAAGTTTACACTGGAGTTACACTGGGGAAATTGCTGCATTGTGAGCAAAGAAATGTGATTTGTGTGTACTTTTCACTTGCTTAAATAAATGAGCCCTAGCCCTTCATAGTGCATCTAGTACTTTATAAGTAACCTCAATATGGCGTTGGAAACATGTAGGATATTATGACAAGGAATTTTATTTAACATGTAAGTGCAAAGTTATTACTCACATACCTTAAAATGAATACGGCTTGCTTGGCATGTTATAGGAAACCACATTTACATACGTTCATTCCATAATGAAAAGGGGAAATTGCTCCACACACCTATTATCATTCAACAGTTGTACCCAAAGCTCAGTAGTGTGTCTGGACCATTTGCTAAATCTCTGCCGAGAATTACCTTTATAATAATATTTAGATGACATGGAATAAATATAATTTACAATAACAAGAGAAAACCCATAAACAAAAGCAAGAAATCTCAGCAGATCTGAGCCACTTAGAGCCTCCAATGCTGTGTACATTTAACTGCAAAATGTAAATATATCCCTGAGATTCTCCCGAGGATTATTCACATCATCCATCACTAGTTGTCTTACTGTAGGAAAATACAATGCAAAATCTGCTGCTATGCACAAAATCTGCCTAAGAATTTAAACTGACCCATTTACAGTAGTATGAATAGATTATATATTTTCCGCACGTTATGCTTCCCTTACTGTATTATTCTGGACCAGAGGCCTCGCTAATCTAGGCAGTGTTAATGTTTAGGTACTGTAAAAGTCAAGCGCATGATATGAATTTAAATGAGAAGGGATGGATTCCTGGAAAGGTAATTAAATTCTCCAATATAAAATTCAGTTTTCCAGCAGTGACAGTTACATGCTTATTCTAAAGTTCCTATTGTCCTCTGTTACTGGCTATCTAAAGGGCCACTAAACCTTAATATTTTCTTGCAGAATGAGTATTAACCCTCAGTTGTTTACGAATGCAAACGTAGTGTACAAAATGGCATTTTGATGTATATTGCATTTTTTTGGATACATATATTTTTTTTTTACACATAATGCAGCTATTCTTCCCATAATTTCAATGTAATTGCAGCTACACTCAGAGTTACTGGGCTCATTTATAAACACTGGGCAAATCTGCACCTGGGCAGTAACCTATGGCAACCAATCAAATGTTTGCTCTCATTGTTCAAGCTGCAGCTGGCTGAAAAAAGCAAGTAACTGATTGGCTGCTATGGGTTACTGCCCAGGTGCAAATTTGCCCAGTGTTTATAAATGAGCCCCACTGTCTCCTATGGGCCCTATGCCTCAATGAGGATGCAATTGCGCCTGCATCTTGACATAAATTGGGTACAAGTTGAGGTAAGCATTTTCAGAGCGAGGGTTGCATCACTTCTGGAGCGCACATTCAAGGCAACATTTGCAATCTGGAGCTTCCACCCAGTCCAGAGTGGCAGTAGTTCCAGGGTTCCCCAGTATCAAAAGGTACATCTGAGCAGCATTCATCAGAAGAAGCAGGGTGGACTCATCAGAAACCATGTAGAAATGCAGCAAACAAAACAAGGATTGTTTGTCCATATATTGCAATATATTTCAGCTGGCCAACTATGTCAAAGTCATCCCCAATGCTACTTTGAAAGCAGCAAGTAAGTTGTGGGGAAAACTTAGTCCCTTTATAAAATATATAATGAAGCCATAGAATTCTTAATGAATCAGTTGCAAGTTGAGTGTAGGAACTGGCCACACCGGGGATGACTTTGAGGTACAAGAGGGGGGTTGTGGGTGCACTCCTAAGGCCATATATAAAAAAAAAATATATAAATACAATAATCCCCTGTCTAAAAAAAGAAAAACAGGGTTTTTTGTTACAAAGTTATGATCATAAAATTGGTAAGCCACCATACCACGTCAAGGTAAACCCCATACGGCGGTCCCTAACCTGTTTACCTGCGATCAAAATTTAAAACCTTGGTTTCAATCTGGACTAGATCCTCCCCCGCCACCTGCATATGCGGCTTTTGAAGGGGAGACTGCCCAGACCAACGCCCATTTAAAAAAAAAAAAAAAATGTGAATGTGAAGAGACTTTAATGAAGGAAAAGTAAAGTTGTATATATAAGTGCACACTTGTGTGTGTATGTGTGTGAGTATAAGTACAGGTGTGAGTATAGATTTAGAGGGAGATGAAAAAGGAAAAGCTAAATGTGGAGTGTAATAGGTGTAATGTGTGTGGGTCTGTGCAAGTGTTACCTAGTGATAAGTGCAGCAAATATAATGAGTGTCTCACAGGCGTTGGTAATAAAAAGGCCAAAGCCTCCCCAGCCGCTAGCATTTGTGGCTTTTAAGGGAGAGAAAATGCCCCAAACCAAGGATTAATAAAAAGCAACAAGGACATAGGGCCACCGTTAATTTAAAGGGGTGGGTATGAGGGTGCACTAACCACATGAAGCTTAGCCACAGCTTCCGGCTACATTTCAGGTACAAGAGGGGGGTTGTGGGTGCACTCCTAAGGCCATATAAAAAAAAATATATAAATACAATAATCCCCTGTCTAAAAAAGAAAAACAGGGTTTTTGTTACAAAGTTATGATCATAAAATTGGTAAGCCGCCATACCACGTCAAGGTAAACCCCATACGGCGGTCCCTAACCTGTTTACCTGCGATCAAAATTTAAAACCTTGGTTTCAATCTGGACTAGATCCTCCCCCGCCACCTGCATATGCGGCTTTTGAAGGGGAGACTGCCCAGACCAACGCCCATTTAAAAAAAAAAAAAAAATGTGAATGTGAAGAGACTTTAATGAAGGAAAAGTAAAGTTGTATATATAAGTGCACACTTGTGTGTGTATGTGTGTGAGTATAAGTACAGGTGTGAGTATAGATTTAGAGGGAGATGAAAAAGGAAAAGCTAAATGTGGAGTGCAATAGGTGTAATGTGTGTGGGTCTGTGCAAGTGTTACCTAGTGATAAGTGCAGCATGGGGTTTACCTTGACGTGGTATGGCGGCTTACCAATTTTATGATCATAACTTTGTAACAAAAAACCCTGTTTTTCTTTTTTTAGACAGGGGATTATTGTATTTATATATTTTTTTTTATATGGCCTTAGGAGTGCACCCACAACCCCCCTCTTGTACATGACTTTGAGGTAGTTAATTATATTGCAATATATGTACAAACAATTCCTGTTTTGTTTAAAGGGTAAGACATTTTAGTAGCTTAAGGCACAAAATGTTTCAGTGTCCTTAATATATTGATTATGGGTTGAGTGCAGAGGACCTCTTGTATTTGTCTATGCAGATTTATCAAGGGTCAAATAGTAAATTAGAATTTTCAAGTTTCAGAATTCACACATTTGAATTTTAATCCCCCTATTCAAATGTAAATTCGAATGTAAGATTTATCACACCTCAACCATGGAAAGAATGCTAATTTGAATATTCACCACCTTAAACCTGCCGAGTTCATGTACAATTCAATGGCAGAGGTCCATTGGGCCATTTGGAGACGTTAATAGCCTTCCTGACATTCAAGTTTTTTTTCAGGAGATAAATTCAATTCATACGAATCGAATACGAAACAAATACGATTTTACTTTTCGGGTCGGAACCGTTAGATTGAATATTAGACATTCAATTTTTTTCTTAAATAGCCTCCCAGTCGAATTGTGAGTATATTCGAATTTAAAAAATTCACTTGAATTCGAAATTCAAACTTTGATGAATGGGCCTCCGATGGTAGTGTGTTGAGGGCCTCCTTTTTGAGAAGGATTTGGGGATTTTGTGGATAACAAATTGTGTAACTCTAGGCAGTGTCACTCAGTGGCTACTAAATCAAGTAAAGTAGTGTCTTGAATAAAAAGGGCATTAATTGAAGGAACGAAAATATAATTTTGTCCTTGTAAAGCCTTATCTTAAGTATGCAGACCAGTTTGGGGCCTCAGTCCTTAAAAAGGGATTTAATGAGCTGGAGAAAGTGCAGAGACGTGCAGTTAAACTGGTAAAGGGAAGGATTAAACTGAGAAAAAGTGCCTGCAAGGGGATGGGACTTGATTACTCTTTACAAGTACATTTGTGGACATTATAGACAGATAGGAGGGGATCAATGAACCAGAGGCCAGCCCTTTAGACTAGAGGGAAATATATTTAATTTGAAGCAGTGAAGGTGGTAAGGACATGTTGTAGAATGTTGTGGAATGTTGTGGAATGCCCTGCTAATGATGTTGTAATGGTAGATTCTATTAATGCTTTTAAGAGTGGATTGGATAACATCTTCCCTTAGAACATTGTATTTTTAAACTGTGTAAATATGCATTATGTAAAAATTAACTGCACTTCATAAATAAAATATTTAATGGTGATACCTTGGAGAGTGCCACAAATAAATCTTTTTTGACAAATATTTGTTGTTGGTTATACATAATTTTGTCTAAAGCTAAAGCACCATCCCAAGAGTTTTCCAAGCTCCAAGAGAATTTTCCAAGCTCCGTAATGTAAACAGAGAGGGACTCACATCGTCATATACATCACAGTCAGTGGCGTAACTAGATGTAGATGTTACTGGGTCCCACAGCAAAATTTTTTAGGGCCCCCAAAATATTCAGAGATTGTCCTGTTTTATAATGAAGTAGGGCCTCCTGGGGCCCCCCTATACCTCCGGGACCCCCCTGCAGCCACAGGGTCTGCTTTCTCTGTAGTTACTGAACCAAGACCTAGAAATTATCTCAGACTCGTACATCAGCCACAGCTAGATAACCACAGGTTGCACCTGCATTTCTACAAAGATATTTAATGCCAGGGGGTTAAATCGAATTAGTGCAACTGTGCTACTGAGACTGCCTAGATCAGAACTGCAGCATATTACACACTGCTGATAAAAATGAATAAGATACAGACTATGTGATTCTGACATCCAACGCAATCTAATCAATAAAAATGCTCATGTAAACAGCCACTTATAACAGCAGGCCATACTTGCCATTCATCAGCTGAACATTTTTAAAACAACTGATAAATTTCTGCTTCAGTATTTACATTAAAAAAAAGAAATTCCTTTTACATGTATGGGGTAATTTTTATCTTTAACTCAATTACCTACAGAAGGATTCATTTAAAAAATGTGCTTGCTCCAATGTGTTTAATGGTTCCTTTCTGCCATGCCTGGTGACTTTTCATATTAGCACCAGTTTTGTTTTGTCCATATCCCAAATAATGTTAGGCTTCATTGACTGTGTGATAGGCCATACTCCACGCCTGATACTTGTAAGGGTATTATTTCATTATAACAGAGCTTGATTATAAGTGATGAAGGAAATTGTGACCATAATGCAGTGAACAATGGCATTATTGTAAAGGCAGAATCTGCAATGTTGTTAGCACTTTTATAAATGTTGGAGGAACATTGAAAAATACGAAGGCATCGTTTTTGAGGTCTCGTCTTAGGTACAATGTACAGTTTTGGGCATGGTTGTAAAAAAAAAAAAAAAAATACATAGAATAACTGCATAAAAGAGGAAGAGGAGCAACCAAATGAACTGATGGAATAGTTTTCCTTAGAAAAAGAGGTGTCCTAGAGCACATTTGTTCAACATTTACAATGGTCAATGCAATAATTTATGTTCAGGTTAATGAAAATCATTCCATAAGGAGTGGATAAGAAGTGGTTTCATTAACACTATAGTAAGGGGTCCTTCAATAGAAGTGCAGAAAAATGCATGAATTCCTTACTTAGAAAGACTTTAGTAAGTGGTACACAAAACAAGATATCATGAGCACTATGTCTAATCCACACTGTAGAGTTGACCAGCTGCTATTTGCTACAGCAACAGGATCTACAATCTGGAGTTGACCAGCTGCTACAAAAGATATACAGTCATTATTTGCACATACAAAAGAGGTAGGAAGAGGTAGTTTAAAATGAGCTGAATGCTTTTCTAGCAAGATCATATATAACTTAGATGTGCTCAACCAGGCCTATCCAACTGGAGACCTATGGGGAGGACGTGAGCCCAAAATTACTCAAGAGTTCTACTGACTGACTCTTTGGATGACATTGTTTAATTAAAATCGGACCTACAAACATGAAATATTGGAAATAATCTTTCCACTCTATGTAAACAGCTAAACACTCAACAGTGATCAGGTAAACAGATTTTTGAGGTCACTAAATATGTTTTTAACCTGTGAGACAACTTGCATGTTAGCCTTTTTCTGGATCAACTTTTATGATATTTTGGAAGGACTGGAGCTCTAGGCTAATTGTAAAAAGCTTTAATAGTCTTAATATTCTTCATGTTTATCACTATTCTTCATATTTATCAGTAAAAGCATGTAGGGCATGTGCATGAGTCAACCATCCCTACTGTCAGGAACTGTACCTAATGTGTTTCCATAGTCCCAGGGACAGTGATTGTATTTAATGTCCCCCTGGTCTATATAAGGGGAGAGAGCACTTGGGTCTTTATATTTTGCCTCTACTGGAGGAGGGAGCTGAATGCTGATGGAGAGCCTGAGTCTGAAGGCCTCCATTACAAAATCAAGCCCTAATATAGGCAAAGCCTTAGGGAAGTCAGGGATGATGAATGGGGTAAAGACAGTGGCAGGATAGCAAGAGCAGTTTTATGCTCTGCTGAGGAGTCTTGGTGTAGGGTAGACTAGTTCCCCAGCTGATACTCCCCACTTGTAGGAACTCAAGTGGGTTGGCCTGATGGAAATCTTAGTGTTCCTTTCAAAGAAATTGCTATGTATTGTTAGCATGGTGCAAGATGGCATTACTACACTTGAATATTTGGTGTACAAAGAGAAATACCTGTCTGTTAAATAAATCTACTGTTTCTGGTTAGGAATCATTGGCCCCCATGTCTCTTTAAGAAAGCGAATGTGTTGAAAGTTATAGGCCAGCTTGGATAGCCTTTTCTTGGATAGATCATGAATGCCCTTGATAGCAGCTGAAGTTTGCTAAGAAAGCTGAAGGGTAGTCAAGAAAGTATAACAAGTTAATTTACCTTAATGAAACTGATCGCTAAAGGCCAGGCCACTGCTGAACAGTGACTCTATGATTTCTTAAGACCAGGTCACTGCTGAACAGTGACTCTAATGATCGCTAAAGGCCAGTCCACTGCTGAACAATGACTCTAATGATGGCTAAATGCCAGGCCACTGCTGAACAATGACTCTAATGATTGCTAAAGGCCAGTCCAGTGCGGAACAAAGACTCTAATGATCGCTAAAGGCCATTCCAGTGCTGAACAATGACTCTAATGATCGCTAAAGGCCAGTCCAGTGCTGAACAGTGACTCTAATAATCGCTAAATACCAGGCCACTGCTGAACAATGACTCTAATGATTGCTAAAGGCCAGTTCAGTGCTGAACAATGACTCTAATGATTGCTAAAGGCCAGTCCAGTGCTGAACAGTGACTCTAATGATTGCTAAAGGCCAGTCCAGTGCTGAACAATGACTCTAATGATCGCTAAAGGCCAGTCCAGTGCTGAACAATGACTCTAATGATTGCTAAAGGCCAGTCCAGTGCTGAACAGTGACTCTAATGATTGCTAAAGGCCAGTCCAGTGCTGAACAATGACTCCAATGATCACTAAAGGCCAGTCCAGTGCTGAACAATGACTCTAATGATTGCTAAAGGCCAGTCCAGTGCTGAACAGTGACTCTAATGAATGCTAAAGGCCAGTCCAGTGCTGAACAGTGACTCTAATGATCGCTAAATACCAGGCCACTGCTGAACAATGACTCTAATGATTGCTAAAGGCCAGTTCATTGCTCAACGATGACTCTAATGATCGCTAAAGGCCAGTCCAGTGCTGAACAATGACTCTAATGATTGCTAAAGGCCAGTCCAGTGCTGAACAATGACTCTAATGATTGCTAAAGGCCAGTTCAGTGCTGAACAATGGCTCTAAATTATCCCAATTTTTTATTGTCTCCTTTGGCTGACAAGCAGTTAACTGTTTATATTGTGTGTTTATATTAAGAGCGTTAATCACTGGAATTAATATGTTCCTTTCATCTGACAGGTTCAGAGCAGTATTTTACCTCAGCAGGCAAAAGCTTTGCTTCAACGTTACTAAATTAAATGACTGTGATAATCACTAAAAGGAAAAAAAAGGAAAACCAAAATGGGAGGCGGACATTAGCTGATTAATGTGGCTACATAGCCAAAGTGGATATAATTCTATTGATATTTCTCTCGCAGCATGGGGAGTCAGGCAGAATTTTATCATGAGCACAATTGTAGTTTAATTTCACCGTCTGCCTGTGTATCACACTGAGAAAACTAATACTGTAACCAAATCAGAATCACTGAAAGGCCTGGATTACATTCTATGTGCACAATAGAATTAAGAGTATCTAGGGCTTCCCTTTTGCAAAATATCCAATGTGTTTTTTACTTCCAGCCGTGTATAAATACTGGTTCCCTCGTTCCTTATAAGCTACGTGTGTCCCAAGTCCCTAAACGGCATTTTTGCTCTGTTTACTGATGGGTAATAGAAGTAAACAACCTCTCCTGATTATAACATCCTTGGCCTGGAGACATGCCAATATCAGAAGCAGCACATTTCTTTTGCTGACTCCCTTCCCCTGCAAATGAACTGGTAATTAATTAACCTTTAAGATATTTAAAGCCCCTGTACACTCATCTCCCAGCATAGAAAAGGCTGAAGATACCATATCTGTACAGAACATCCCTCCTCCAGTGACAAGTCCAGCACAGTGACAAGCTCATTCCCGGCACAATCACAACGATGGCAATGGACTGAGCCAGAATGGGAAATTATTTTTGGGCTGGAAATGTCAGCATTTATGAGCTGATATCAGTGAAACCACCAGGGAAAGAGACACAGGGATTGTGGTATCTGTTCTCTTGGTAGAGAAATGCTGAGATGGTACAAACCCTTGTCATGATTAAGCTTTTGCAAAGAGGAGCTGAAGAGAAGGGAAAGCAGGCGGAGACCAATGGGATTATCTTCATGAACCAGTTGTGCCTTCAGCTTCACAAAAATCTATTTTCTCTTTATTATAATTTTTCCAGATAAATATTTTGTTGAAGGGAGAAAATGATTCGGAGGTGTATTACATCTAGCGATGCATCTGGAAAATGAAATGTTTATTTGCAAAATATTGATTTATGTTTGCATGATTTATTCAAATAAAATATCTGGAACAGCCATATTGATTTATGTGACAAGTAATTTGGGGCCCACTGTACCTTAGATTCTACAAACCAGAGCATACCTATTGCTGGCATATATCGTTATTTTATATGTAATGGGATACATTTAGAAATTGTCCCTGCTATAGAGAATTACATTTATTGGCCCATTTAGCTGATTGCAACACAACTGACATCTTCTCATGTCTCTCAAGTAGAAATGGGGGAGTGGGAGCAAATGGTGAGGAAGCTGTAGGGAACTTATGGATGAGGGCATGATCTTCAGCAAGTACCCAGAGTGGGAGGGAGTAACAGCTTTGCTTGACTGTTAGTTTCCCATTTCCCTTTGGGTTTCTTTAAGTGTCCTGTTACTAAAAAGAACTACAACTTCAAGCATACATTGACCCTTAATTCTGTGTTGTAGGGTGTTGACAGTTGTAGTCCATCAATATCTAGGGACCCAAGGTAAGGGCAAATTCACTTACCTAGGAGCAGGGAGCAATGTGCAATTTTGAGTGCAATTGCCATGTTGTTTCCCCCCCACAATGCAATGCTTTCCCCCTAGAATTCAAGTGCCACTATATGCACAACAGAACAATTCGCTTGTTGCAACTCTGCTAAACCTACTGCAATTGCAAGGGGAAAGGAGGTCCTAATGCATTAAAGTCAATGGGCGCCCGAATAATTTTGAATTTTAAACAATGCTTGTGATTTTAATTACATTCCCCCTTAAAAGGCCTATTTATTAAAGGTCAAATTTGAGTGGTTTTAGAGGTTTTTGAAACTAAGATTAAACTTTATTTCTCTAAAACTGGGAATGCCATGGAATTTATTTAAAGATCCCAATATAAAAAATATGAGTGGAAAAAAAATGAGCTAAGCACTAAAAAATACAAAAACCTCTAAAATAATATATTTACTAGAGAAAAAATTAAACCCTCTAAAAGTCCAAATTTATTAGAAATCAAATAGCATCAACACAGCTCCCACTAACTGATATGGGACCTCAACAGCTTTTACTTGTAGTTTTTAGCGATTTTTTTCAGTTTGTTTCGCCAATTGACTTGTATGTAAAAAAATGATGGGCATCATAAAACTTTCGGCGCGCGTCAAAATTTTTTTGACGCCCATAGACTTTAATGAGCACCGGCGACATTTCGCTGGTGTCGAATTTTTGGCGAAGCGAAACGGGTGAAATTCGCCCAAGCCCAGTAATTTTTACACTTAGAAAATCTAGAAGTTTTAGAGAAATAAAATTACAAAAATTTTCCGCCCCTTAGACAGTACAATTGTGTTTTGCAGCAATTTGCATAAATCACAGCAAAAACTTGCAGTCAAGATTTTTTTTCCCCCACAATTTTATTTCTCACAATTCCTTAAAGGACAAGGAAAAGCAAACAAATAAAATCCCATTTTTACTTTCTTTAATGAAAAAGAAACCTATCTCCAATATACTTTAATTAAAAAATGTGTTCCGTTTTTATAAGAAACCTGACTGTATGCAGTGAAATTCTCCCTTCATTTACTGCTGTGAATAGGAATTGTCAGACGGCCCCTAACTGCTGAGCAGGGAAACAATCATACTTATGAACAGCAGGGGGAGCCCCCGCCTTACTTACCAGCCATGCAGAACTCAAGCAGCTTTGTTTAAGACGATCCCTAAGCAGCCCAGACCACACTGAGCATGTGCACAGTCTTAGTCTTGCAAAGATGTTTAACAAAGTTACAAGATGACAGTCCCCTGTGACCAACTTTGAAAGCATAAATTATTTGTTTGATTAGGCTTTGCGGTGCAGTAAGTTCATGCTTATGTTTAGTATACAAAATACAGCATTTCTAGCCTTATTCTATTTTAGACTTTCCTTGTCCTTTAATACAGTTTGATAATGATCTGCACTTCATGACAGATTTATTTTCATTGCCATGGTTGCCATGATTCACATTAATGGTGACAAAAACAGTATGCTACTTTTTAGCAATGTAAAAATATCAATGTAAAATATCGGGGAATGTAATATGTTTCACTAGCGCAGAAAAAGATTGCAAAGACGCATGCAAACGCTAGTGACCATGTCTCCACCATTTTTGATGGATTAAAGACCTCAACAACTTCTTCGCAAAGTTTGCGATCAAATTGCTTTTACAAATGTTCACAGTGTATGTAATAAAAATTTGCAATTGCAAAACCTTTTTTGCCACAGAATATTTAAAGAAACTCCAGAGCAGGTGTTAAAGCTTCACAATGCGCAATTAATATTTGTAATGCAATAAAAGCCTAACGAAGAGAATTGCATTGCAACTGGCAAATTTTTATTTGCAAATTTTTGCTCTTTGTAAATTTTATTACATTTCCCCCAAAATTTCTGCCAAGATTGTATATTTTCTTCCCTGCCTTTACTATTTTTTGGCGGGATTTTTTTAAACCTTGTTCATCTTATTTATTTTATTTGAACTAAAAAAAAATCTTGTCAAATGCACAAATAGAATCATTTAATAAATGTATCCCCTTAGGGGCTGGTTTATGAAAAAAGCTAATTAAGATTTATGAACTGTTTTCTGAAATTATGGAAAATGTTTGGCTTGCTATTTGCAGGAATAACGTTCAATCTCAGCATCTCTAATAGTTCAAGAAAATGATTTGTTTTATTTTCCATACCCAGAACTGGTCAGTATACAAGGTATTTAAACAGGATACAATATTCCATTAGGGACATTTCCATGCCTATTTATAAGGGTATGACTACACAGAAGTTTTTGGTGTGATCCGACGCGCTGCGACAAAACACATTCGACAAATCGCATGCAATGAAAATAAGGTAAGTGAATGCATTGTTGGATGAAGTCGCAGGGGCAGATTTACATAGGGTCCAATATCGAGGGTTAATTAACCCTCGATATTCGACTGCCGAAGGTAAATCCTTGGACTTCGAATATCGAAGTCCAAGGATTTACCGAAATTAGATTGAACAAAAATCGTTCGATCAAACGATTAAATCCTTCGAATCGAACGATTCGAAGGATTTTAATCCATCGATCGAACGATTTTTCTACGACCAAAAAAAGCGTAGAAAGCCTATGGGGACCTTCCTTATAGGCTAACATTGATGCTCGGTAGGTTTTAGGTGGCGAAGTAGGGGGTCGAAGTTTTTTTTAAAGAGACAGTACTATCGACTGGTCGAACGATTTTTAGTTCGATTCGTTGTCGATGTCGTAGTCGAAGGTCGAAGTAGCCTATACGATGTTCGAAGTAGCCAAAATCATTTGAAATTTGAAGTTTTTTTTATTCTATTCCTTCACTCAAACTAAGTAAATGTGCCCCGCAGTGTTTATCCGACAGGACACGACTGTCAGATGCAGACGCTGCACGCTGCGTCTGCATCCGACAGTCACGTCGCATCGGATCAACACTGCTACTTCTTTCGACATTTCTATCTCTTACCCTATTTCCATTGCATACGATTTCTCGCATGCGTTTTGTCGCAGCGTGTCGGATTGCTCCCAAAAACATCTGTGTAGTCCTACCCTAAAACATAGAGTGCCAGATTACTGTAATGCCATATTACATATACAGAAAGGAGATACCATGTGCAGAATGAGAAATTGCTTCAATATATATATATATATATACACATATACAGTATATTCTGACTTAATGCATACTATTTTTTAGGTATTAATGAATGCATAGCATCTGTTGAATCCTGCCAATGTGTTGGTAACATTTTCTCCTGTAACAATACTCACCGTTATAGAAACATTTTCTTTCCTATCCCTGCACACACACTTCACTGCTTTCTCTGCCTCGCTGCTTATTAACAAACACATATCCCCTTGCCCACTATTGTACCTGACATTTTCTGCAGCCCATTGACAGTTCTCAAAAGCTTAATCCCATTAACACTATAATATGTTCAGCACTGGTACAATCTCATAGGTTCTACTGACACAAACACAAATGCTTGTGACATGAAATGGTTGAAACAATTAAACTTTGTTAGTCCCCATTAGGGTGGCCATATTTATTGGGAAAAAATACCAGCCTTTTTTTATGTTTATCTTTCTTTACTCTTGGGGGCATATTTATAAGGGTCGAATTTTGAATAGAAAAAACTTCGAAATTCGAATTCAAAAAGACCAACTGAAATAAAGTCTGAGTTTTTTTTTTTGGTCAAATAGATCCGTTTTCGATCGAATAGGTCCATATTCGGAAGAATTCGAATCGAACTAATTCGATCAAATTAAATTCGAAGTTTTTCCAAAAAACAACTTTAATTTTTCAAAGTCCGCCAATTGACTCCAAATAGGTTCTAGGAGGTCCCCCATAGGCGAAACCAGCAATTCTATGATAATGCAAGAGAAATGGAGTAAGAAGCACCTTCCACCAATCAAGAAACAAAATAAATGGTGTGCAGGGTCAAGTAATATGTAATGAAGGTTCTAGAGAGAGTAGAGAATGATCCCAAGATTGCACCACCCCATTTGTTATTCTATAAGTCCCATGAACAAAAAGGTAAAACTTAACGTTTATTAGTATATATTAAAATGACACCAAGGGTGGAAACCAAAATGATTAAAATTACAACCAGGAGGAGCACATTATAGCTGAATTGTGTAGTGTGATTGTGTACAGAACTGATAAGTTCATATGAGAAGCATCATAATGGGGATTCACTGCATTAAGTCTTGTAAATTAGGGTAAAAGGCCCATAGTAGTTAACCGATTGGTTAAAAGCCATTTCGTGAAACAAGATAATGGAATGGCAAGGACAGGTACATTCCCATGTGGCAAATGCAGAGCTTGCCGATATATGCATAATAAATCTTTGATTTTGGACAGATTTGGTAAACGACACAATATTACCCAAAGTTTTTGCTGTAATACAGACTGTGTAGTCTACATGCTGACCTGTCCCTGTGGTAAAATATATATCGGCAAAACGAATCGGGCTCTTAAGAAAAGAGTTCTAGAACATGTGTCTAGTATTGATAACGCTCTTGAATGGATTAAATCAGAAAGGAAATAACCCCCAGTGAGTCGACATTTTTTGGAACAACATAATCACACTAGCAAAGGTCTCCTAGTGACTGGACTATCTAGAATATCCCTGGGGATCAGAGGTGGGGACCTTGAATTGTCCCTTCTGGCTAAAGAAAGTGAATGGATTTTTAATATGAACCGTATGGGCCCCGATGGCCTGAGCGAGAGTATCACTATGAATATTTTTATTTGAAGTATTTTGGTTTCAGAGAATCGCAACCAATATCTTCATTTTGATAGTTCTCATTTGTGACTCTCATGATTCAGCCCATAATGTTGATATGACTCTGTTAGTAATATGATTAAAATTGGCTTGGATACATGTTTAAATTATAATCAGCCATGTATGGCTATGAATCAAAGTGTATAGCCACTTTCCCATTATTGGTTACATTGCAACCTAGTTAATTAAATGGCACAAAGTAGATACCATGTTACAAATTCATTTCCCTCAAGTACTATCTATTATATAATAGATACTTAGTCCATGAATCAATTAAGAGATACGAGTATGGGGACTAAGAATTAGTCATAATAGCTCCTCCCCACATCTCTGTAAACTCTTGCGCATTGGTTCATTCGAATAGTAACAGACTTTGCATGTCTATAAATAGACGCACTTCTCTTCGCGCCGCAGATTGCCTCGACAAAGCTCGCCGAGCGAGCGAAACGCGCGTCAGGCGCTGGTTACTCTTTTAGCTCAATCAGACAGGGAGGTACTTTTGCTGAAGTCACTCGTTCTGAAATAGACTCTACTTGTGGCAATATAGTGTATCTGGGGGTGCGACAAAGGTGTCTGGCTGAACGGCACCATAGCAGTTAACATTGAGAGAATGTAACGCGGACTATTACATTCACGCAGGCAGGGCTTTTAACCATACACTTCCTGTCCTATTAGGGATATATCGTGAATTGATTTGGGCTGATACAATTAGTGTCCACGTTTCAATTCTATCTTATAAATAGTTGTAACCTGCATATCTTCGCGCTCCTCAGTCAATTAACCCTTTGTTTAACTACTATGGGCCTTTTACCCTAATTTACAAGACTTAATGCAGTGAATCCCCATTATGATGCTTCTCATATGATCTTATCTGTACACGATCAATCTTTAAGCATCGGGGAGACACTACACAATTCAGCTATAATGTGCTCCTCTTGGTTGTAATTTTAATCATTTTGGTTTCCACCCTTGGTGTCATTTTAATATATACTTATAAAGGTTAAGTTTTACCTTTTAGCTCATGGGACTTATGGAATAACAAATGGGGTGGTGCAATCTTGGGGTCATTCTTTACTCTCTATAGAACCTTCATTAAACCAGCAATTCAGCAGGTTTTAGATGGCGAATGGTTGAAGTCAAATTTTTAAAGGGACGGTACATGATAAATTTCAATATTCGAATTTTTTCATTCCTTTCAAATTTGAATCAAATTTGGACCATTCCCTAGTTGAAGTACACAAAAAAATAGCTCAAAATTAGATTTTTTTTCATTCGAAAATTCACCTCGACCTTTGATAAATCTGCCCCTAGATAACATTGGCATCAAGCATTATTTTTTAACGGCCAAACATGTAAAATACTGTATAATCCAGGTGTTTTAGTTCTCATGCACAGACTTAAAGAAACAGTAACACCAAAAAATGAAAGTGTTTTAAAGGAATGACAGTACTGTATAATGTATGGTTGCCCTGCACTGGTAAAACTGTGTGTTTGCTACAGAAACTCGAACAACAAACTACAAACATGTTATATATATATATAGCCCATGGAAGGAGCACTTGCAGGTCTTATTACAAAAATCAAGAAAATATATATATATATATATAGTGATGGCCGAATTTCTCTAAGAAATTTTAGGAAAATTGTGAAATCAGAAAGTCTCACAGGAAAATCGTGAAATCAGAAAGTTTCATGAAAAAATCGTGAAATTCAGACATTTTCAAGAAAAATCATGAAAATCGGAAATTGACGTCCGCGTCCAAGCTGACGCTGGCTTTAAAGTCAATGGGCGTCCGAATAGTGTTGACACGTGCCGGTTTTGAAGCGAGCAGCTTTTCGGATGCGCGTCCTAAAAATGTTGCCGCAAATTCGCGCCAGTCGAATTTTTCGCCCATCACTATTTATATAAAGAAGCTGCTGTGATGCCATGGGGACAGCCATTCAAGCACAGGATACACAGTAGATAACAGATAAGTCTTGAAGAATCCCATTGTATACTACAGAGCTCATCCGTTATCTGCTATTATTCCACTTTGAATGGCTGCCCATGGCTACACAGCAGTTTATTTATATCAACTATAGTAGAGTTTCTGAAGCAAACACACCAGTTTTACCAGTGCAGCACAACAGTATGTTTTATTTTCACTATTTAATAAACTTTCATTTACTGGTGTTAATGTTCCTTTAATAGGTTAGCTGCTAGTTTAGCTCACATATATGCATCTGGTTAGTTAATCACATGGGCTATTTTAGCATTATCAGAATGTATTAGTCTACAGTGAAGTAGTTCCTGCATATAAGGAATGGGCACTGTCACACCAGTTTACTTTACTTCAGTCTAATAGGGCTGCTGCACACCTATACTAATTATGTGTGTTTCCTTGTGGTTCTTGAACTCAATTTATATACAATGAGCTAGTTAAAGGACAAGTAACACCATTTTTAATTCACAATAAAAAAAGAATGAATATACATTACTTATCACCAATATGCTGCTCTTTCCTGCTGTTTGAGCCAGACATCCTGAAAAAATTCAAACTGGAAATGTCCCTCGGCGTCCAAGGGGGTCTCCGCCATCTTCTTGCTTCTTCTTCCTTCTTCTCCCCTCCCCTCTCTGTGTACACCTAAAATACCTTTGTTGAAATGAACTTAATAATTAGGACTTGTGCTGAAATTATAGTCTGAATTGTTTTAATTTTGGAAAAAGTTTTTATATTTTTCTCATTTTAAAGCACTAATTTTAAAGTTGGGCTATGCTCACTGAACTTACCTCTCCCCACCCTACTTTTATTAACATATTTGTACAGAGCTCCCTATCTACCTTTGAACATGCTAACCTTCTCTATAAACAACAGTTTCTGAGCAGCTCATTATCGGGGGGTTTATCAGTGGACTGGTAATTCATTTTCTCAGCTCTTTCAGGTTCAGGAAGTGCTCAAAGGAAAAGGGCTTCATATTCTTCTTAAGCAAAATAACACAAAATCACAACAACATTAGGGGGCCGATTCACTAACTTCGAGTGAAGGATTCGAAGGTAAAAAACTTCGAATTTCGAAGGTTTTTTTGGGCTACTTCGACCATCGAATGGGCTACTTTGACTACGACTACGACTTCGAATCGAAGGATTCGAAGTAAAAATCGTTCGACTATTCGACCATTGGATAGTCGAAGTACTGTCTCTTTAAAAAAAAACTTTGACCCCCTAGTTCGCCATCTAAAAGCTACCGAAGTCAATGTTAGCCTATGGGGAAGGTCCCATAGGCTTGGCTAACTTTTTTTGATCGAAGGATATTCCTTCGATCGTTGGATTAAAATACTTTGAAACGTTCGATTCGAAGGATTTTATCCTTCGATCGTTCGATCGAACTATCTGCGCTAAATCCTTTGACTTCGATATTTGCCGCTGTTGAATAAATTCGAGGACTTGTTGCGAAAATTCACCGGCAGCAAAAAAATGTTGCTGCAGTCGACGGATTCGCTGCCAGCGTGGAAGTTTTTTCGGCGCCGGTTCCGACGCCAGCACTCATTTTGATGCCGGCAAATTGTTGCTGGCGTCAGATTCGCCGTTTAGCAAGTTTATCCCCAGTTCCGCAGCGAAACGGGACAAATTCGCCCATCGTTAATTCACACAGTTGATTTTCTCCCTTAGCTGAATGCTCAGGGCTGAGCAAATGGGCCACCATGTGACCTCGGTGAGTTGTGGTCATAACAATTATTTGGTTTAAAACATTCGATCACTGTGTTTAGAAGGGAGGACTCTAGGGGGCCAATAGACTAAAATTCGGATTTCTATTTTTTTCAAGGATCATATTTTAAAACTTTAAAACTAAAAAAATCGAGATTTATTTAGGGGCTTATTTACTAAAATTTGACTTTTATCATTTTATTTTTTTAAAGAAATCGACCAAACTCCCAAACCCGAATGCCCTTAATTTATAAATAATTATTCTCGATAAAACTTTGCAACAAAATTGATCGTTAATTTGAATAGTGAGATTTTTTTCGAATTGTTGCTCTGAAAACTCAAATTAATCGAGTTGTCACCTGAAAAACTCAAATCTATGGGATTATCGAATGAAAGCCAAAGTCAAACAGCTGGAAACTAGTGAGAATCATGAATGCAAAAAGCATGTTCCAATTGTTAAAGGGACCATCTGCCATTGACTTCTACATGGTTTCAACAGATTTTAGCTGGAGTATTTTTGGATTTTTAGGAGCTTCAAAAAGTTTTAAGGTTTTTTTTGTCCTCAAATGGGATTCTTTTTTTTTCTTCCATACTTAATACTGTACCTTGCACAATATTATTCTGAGACACCTGGTAGAAGGAATTGTTGGTAAAAAACAAAGCACTTTTGGGTTATTGGCTTGCACTTTTCACTTTCTTAACTCTTTAAAAAAACCAAAAAAAAAACCCTATATTCTTTAAATAGAAACATTTTCAAAAAGTATTTTCACTTTCTGATGTCACTGGTCCATTAATGCAAAAAGCACTTTAAGTGGAGTAATACAATCTGTGCCACATCAGTACTGCAGATTCAATTTACTAATTTGCTTTTTCAAGGCAACATGTCTTATATTTTGCACATCTTTTGCATAAACCAGACTCAAAACACTCACAGACTGTGGGAGATTACCCTTCAATTTATTCTTCAATTTATTTTTCCGACAATCCGCTCACATAATGCATAACATTTCTCTAATACCTGCATACTGTGTGTACACACAAGCATTTGAACATCACCCACACAAAGAAAACAAAATGTGTACGCTTATTATTAACATCATTAAGTAGATTTGTCTTTTAGTCTGGGTTTTTGTCTTTGGAGATACTTTACTGATTCAGTAACTGTTTTTTTAATTCTCCCTAAGTTTTGCATGTTAGCTGAATTACATAACACTGGTCTTGTACTGAAGCTCATAAATCTCATAAATGACTTTTCCTAAACACAAGAGGAGTATGACTTGAATTGCCTATAAACCAAAGTGGTCTCTTGACGAGAAGAGTTTTGGGTAATTCACTTGTCTCCATCTTGTTGTTCAATCAAAGCACAGCCACAGAACAACCATCAGCATGTTTGATGGTATAAGGTTATATTGTTATATCACATTTCTTCTATCTATCTTCTAAGTCTGAAGGATCATGCATTACAACTCTGGCAAACATAATATAAGGTATAATGAGGAATGAGGTCAACTGCCAATTTTTTATGAATAAAGTTTTTAACAAATAGGTCTCTGATCAAGGAGAAAGTCCTGCAGATCCATAAATTATGTTCTGTGGTTATAAATTGTTGAGTTTCCCAAGACAATAATTGACTTGGAAGGATGGACAATCTACAAGAGACCATAAATGCTACATTTCTAGTTGGGGAACACCCACTTAGAAATGGTATTATATTGATAAGGTAGCCTTTTCTAGAATTTCAGATATTTATATTTTTACAGAGGGTAAATCTGAATTCAGAATGTATATTGTGGTGACTGATGAGAATATCAGTGTAATGATGAGTTCCAATGTGGGGTTGCATTGGGCAGTGTTGGCACAGTGAGTACTTATGGATTAATCAAGAAGGGATGCAATTTGCAACTGAATTGGGTACTATTTTCACATAAAACAAACAATACAAACGTTATCCATCTTGAATATTCTGACTGCCTTATATTGCTGAAAATATCATAAAGCAAGGAAAATAAATACAATAGAAAATGGCATGTCCTTTCAAAACTTAGCAAAGTTTTTCTTGTGCCAATGGGTGTTTTTGCTTGCACCAAATTCTCAATGAGCATCTTTAATTGACCAATGGGGGAATGTAATAAAAATTATTTGCACAAATAAAAAAAAAATTTGCATTTCTCAATATAATATTCTTCCTTAAACTGTAATTGCATTGCAAATTTTAATTGCACACTTTTAAGAAGTGTTTTGCTCTTTTGGAGCAAACATAACTTTTTCATTAAAGACGTTTTATTACATTTGGGGGCACATTTATCAAGGGTCGAATTTCAATGTTAAAAAACTTCAAAATTCAACCATCGAATAGGCCAAATTTGATAGTCGAACTTTTCTTTTTTTAATTTTTTTGGCAGTTTTTGGTCGAATTTAAATCATTTGATCGATCTTAGAAATCATTTGAATCAATCGATTCAAATGATTTCTAAGATCGATTGAACGATTTAAATTCGAAACAAAGTCGAGTTGAATTTGGCCTATTCGATGGTCGAAGTATCCAAAAATTACTTTGAAATTCGAAGTTTTTGAATTTGAAAATTCACTTCGACCCTTAGTAAATGTGCCCCTTGGTGATGGGTGATTTAATTTGGCAGGCATGAATTTGTGGCGAATTTCCACACTTCGACACTTGTGAATTTTTTTGCAAAACTGCTGCAAAAATTTGCTGCAACAAAAAAAGTTGCGAGCGTAAAAATTGTTGCACATAGAAAAAAACATTTATGGCCATTGCCTTAAAGCATTTGGACAAAAGAGTTGCACATGTAAAAATTGTTGCGTGCATAAATATTGTCTCACGTCCAAAAAAATAGTATTTCAGAGTTTTGCAAATTTTTCGCTCATCACTAATTACATTCAATGCGCACTGCTGCAAACGAATAAATTCACAAACCGTCTTCTGCTGTCAAAAGTGGCCGCGAAACAGTTTGCAAAAGCTATATTAAATTCACACAAAGGAACATTTTTGCACAAAGGCATAACTTTTTCCGTTCCCAACTTTTATTACATTCCCATGGCAAGATTCTGATGCAGATTCACAAAAATTTGCACCACTTGCAGAAATGTTAATTTTGCCACAAAACTGTATAAGGTGAAATAAAGAGAGAATAAGAGAATCTTACTTCTCTGTGGATATCTCAATAATGAAGAAAGGCTGGCCAAGTTGTCCCATACCTTTTTTTTTTAGTGGATCATATTATTAACCTTCTCATGTCTTATTCACCCATAGATCTTCCAACAAACCACAGGATATTTGTTTAGAATATAAGAGATTTTCATAGAGAAGAGATTTTCAGGAGAAAAAAAAATTTTTAGGCACCCACAAGTGATTGTATTGACTTACCTGAAACACCGGCCTGTGCTCCTACAGCAGAAAACTGCACTGGCGCGGGGTTATACCAGTGAGCACCACCACTTCCGTCTTCCACTTTCTTCGTGCGCAGTAGAACGAAAAGCCATACTTTAGCTAAAAAGTCATAATCAACACTGGAGACACCAGAAGAACTTCATCCTGCTTTCTTTGTTCAATCAACTTTGTTGGAATATTTAATACACTCTTATAAGGTCAGATGAAACTGTGTAACATCTCTATTACAATAATTAGCTGCACTCAACACAATTGTTGCTGACAGTGTACAGGTATAGCCAAAGGTATCCCATTGTGGTATATTACAAGATCTCCCAAATCTCTTCACTTCATTCTGCCTATTGCTGTTGCTCCTCAGACTAGCATTCAGATGGAGGCAAGCCAGACTTCAACAGTCAAACAACACTTATATTTTTAGAATAGTTAAAAATCCTTTCTATTATCTCCTGCAAATTATAAAAATGGAGGGATCCCTACAGACTACAGCAGCAGTAGGGAAAACAAAACAAATATACCAGGAAAGGAAAAACTTTGCATTGAGTACGTCAAGAAAATCAAAAGATAAGAAGGTAATATGTTTATCTAGAGAAGTGTCAGGTAGCATGAAAGCTAAAAAGGCAGCAAACATAGATTCATATCCTCCTTATTTTGTTTTGTCTGTATTCCTTATAGGTTATAAAGATACTGGAATAATCTGTGATCAGATATGGCAAGGCCCAAACAAAAGAAAAATTAGCCAGGCCGTCAATATACAAAGACTGCTTCTTGCTGTCTTGAAGAATATAATATATACAAGAAGCAATAGGATATAAGACTTCGAAGACACAGGACCCATGTTCAAGATAAAGCAAATAGGTTTGGTAAGAACACAAGACCACAAGCCATGATAGAGAAGCATTTACATAAAAATAATATTAAAAGATCTAATAAAAACATGAACTCGTGTTAAAGCATAGATACAAAATGTTAATGGCTTTCAATAAAATGAATACACGAATGAGTAATTTAGCTGCAAAGGAGCCTTGAGATCTGAATAAAATATGCTCAGAGCAAGGTCGGGAAGGTGCACCCAAACCTACTCCATCTACCGGTAGACTGTTCAAACAAGGTAAATAAATACATTCAAACCTGCTCCATCTATACGTGTGGTAGAATGGGTAAGTGAACATCTAAATAATATCATATAATAATACACAAAAGCCATGAATATCTTTTAAATTATATCCTTATAAACGGTGAGTTCTGATGTCAATAAAAAGAGTAGTGATGTCATTTCTGTCACATGACTCACTGAAACTTGTGTATTATAATAAATAAAGTACCCCCAGTTGTAAAATATGAGGATATTAGAAGTTACCTCGGAGTTCCATGACCTGTATAAAAACACTTGGTCTTTGGCCTTGTGCTTTTATATGGTCATGAAACTCCTCGGTAACTTATAATATCCTTATATTTTACAAGAGGGGGTACTTTATTCACTATATATGAATCATGGAAAGATATAGTGAATAAAGTACCCCCTATTGTAAATTATAAGAATAATATAAGTTACCGATGAGTTCCATGACCATATACTGTATGTTTTTATACAGATGATGGAACTCAGAGGTAACTTCTACTATCCTTATATTTTCCAACAAGGGGTACATTATTTATTATAATACACAAGTTTTAAGGAGTCATGTGACAAAAGCTCCGTTTATATGACATCACTAAGAGCCATGTATAAGGATATAATTTACTGGATATTCATGGCTTTTTTGTATTATAGGAAGATAATCACCTTTTCTTGATGTAAATCTAGCGCTTTACTCCTGAGCAACACAGCCTTAGCTTTAGTTGCTACACTAATTCAATTAATGATAATGTATCCTCCATCTCTACTGATGGCCCCTGGAGTTCTGCTTTTGATTAGATGAGCAGCACTGCGGTTTCTCTATGTGGTGTCAAATTAATATGTAGTTCTTGTTGCATAATCTTCAGAAACATTAAGGGGTTATTTATTAAAGTACGATTTTTTCTGGTCAGACTTTTAAAGGGGAAAAACATAATTTTTTGTAGAACATTTTTTTTGAGATTTATTAAACCCTAATGGTGTTAAAAGTCTGAATAAAAAAGAACTCCAACTCAGATCTGCCAAGTTCATGTAGAAGTCAATGGCAGATGTCCTATTGACATTCTGAAGATATCCTGATCTTCACTGGGTTTCGTTCACTAATCAGAAGATTTTATGGGTTTAGGCGTCAAATTAGAAGACGTCACAGGCGCTCATTTATAAACTTTGCACAGGGCAGAATGATTCGCATATTATTATGTTCATAAAGCTGGATAAGACTGGTGAACTTAATGTGCAAACAGAATTGTGAATTTTCACACTGCGAATGTCCATAAGGTATATGGTGAAAAATCCAAATTGCAAATACTCTGCGTCTGAGTTATGCCACAACTTTGGTGGTGGAGAAAATATTCACAAAACAGTTTTGCAATTTGCTCATTTAAGTTGCTGTCAACGTTATTTTTGCGCACAACAACCTTGCACTCATCTTATTTGGGAACCATTTGCGAAAATTTATTCATAATGAGAATTCGCAAAAACCGAACTGCAACAGCAATGCAATATTTTAGCGTTCTGGAAAAAGCATGGGCAATACAACCATCTGCAAATAAATATGTGCTGCAAAGTCGCAGTTTTCAGCGACAAATCCTATTTTGATTTTTTTTTCACGATTTTATCAAATCTTTTCCCGCACAAGAAATTTTATGAGTTTTTTTTTTGATAAATAAAGGGGAAAAGCCTGTATGGATTTGGTCAGAGTTGTTTTATGAAAATAGTGAGAAAAGTTAGGATTTTGATAAATAAACCCCTAATTGTTGAAGCAAATGTATTGGAATTTGTTATTAGATGGGATTGTAGGCTGGTTTATCCAAGTTCTCTCTGTAAGGTTAGGGGATAAAATATGGGCCAGTTCTACCACGAGAGTGAATTACATGGTAATATTCACACTTGAGACTCGCAGATTGCATCCATGTAATTTTTTTCCAACATGATGTTGCAACTTGCCTGATCAATTGTCAAACTACAATCAGATATTGTTCAGGAAGTCTCTATAACCAAGCAATTAGGCTACCTGCTGAACTGGTGAAGAGTGCCCAATTTAGTAGTAAATGTCCATCCACGTAAAGACAGCTTTAAACCAGGCAGGTTTATATATATATATATATATATATATATATATATATATATATATACAGTCCAGAAGTTCTTAACGCACACCGTAATTCATAATTATAGGTCAATACCTGGGTGCTATCTTCACTGGCAAAATTATCCAAATAGCAAAAGAAAAAAGATGCACACCAGGATTTGTATACAAAAAGTTAAAATTCCATATTTATTGATTTACATTAAAATTCGGCCAACGTTTCGGTCTGCTCCTAAGACCTTTATCAAGACCATGTTCTTGGTAAATCCACCATGTTTAAATAGCTAAAAACATGTCAGTCACCCAGTTGTGCACACCCCCGCAATCATGTGACTGTAAGAAAATCCAACACCAGAGAAATAAATTTGTGTAGTTACTGCAAAGTAAAAAAACTTATGTTACACATAGATTGATACAAAATAAAACAAAACATACAGTTTTGCCGAATTTTAATGTAAATCAATAAATATGGAATTTTAACTTTTTGTATACAAATCCTGGTGTGCATCTTTTTTCTTTTGCTATTTATATATATATATATATATATATATATATATATATATATATATATATATATATATATATACTGTATATATATATATATATATATATATATATATATATATATATATATATATATATATATATCTGGAAACAGGCGAGCACACACAGGTCTTAATTGCAAAACAAAAGGTGTTTATTAAACAAAAAACTGACGTTTCGGCTAGCACTCTAGCCTTTCTCAAAGTATATATATATATATATATATATATATATGCAAGATTACATCATTTAAAATGCCATATGCTTTTAGAACACAATCTGTTTCTTCAAAGGAGAAGGTAAGTCCTTTTGTACTAAGGGGTGCCAAAAGTTAGCCACCCCAAGTAATTGCATTTACTTACCTGACCCAGGCAGGTGCACCTATCAGGAGAAAACTGCACCGGCCAGGGATTCTTCCAGTGAGAAACATGAAGTGATCACCTTCCATCTTCATGCAGGTGCAAATGTGCAGTAGAAAAAGCTGGAAATTTCGTTCTATTGCGTATGCGTCTGCCCTGGGAAATTTGAAGAAAGAAGGAAGAGGATCGCTCCATGGTGCTCGCTGGAATAACCCCAGGCCAGTCTCCGGCCTAACTTTTGGCACCCCCAAGTAAAAACCACTTCCTTCTCCTTTAATGAATAGCGTTGCCTACAAACAGTCTCTGTAGTGATCCCCATATGATTGATTAGAGCAAAATGCCCAATTGTACCCCTTATAGCACCCCTTGCTAGTTGTTCCCCGTTCCAATAAATCTGTGTGCATGTAAAGTATCTCATCTATGAAAGGTCTTTGTGTAATTCTGCTGAATATCTCCGGCTGTGATTGCACACGTTGACCTTCCGCTTACTGCAGCTTTCATGGGCCAGCGCCTGACTGAACAGATATTAATGGAAATAAATGGAGGTTTTACTCTGTAAGCTATTCATCCTTCAAAGCAGCAGCCCGTGAAGCTAACAAATTATTATTGTTTTACATTTCAGACACAGATTTAACAGGGGCAAATGATTTTCCTGAAGCTGCCATTTAGGGTTAGAATATTTCAAGCAACATTTTCACAAGATGAATATTTTCATTTAACAGAACGAGAAAGGAACTGCGGGGCTGTCCTACAGCTGAAGAGATTTCTTTCCCTCCGCTGTCAGTATTATAGAATCTTTCGTGCTGTGTTTGATAGTCCTTGTGTTCTTCTTCTGTCTTCATTATTCACCATCTTGAGAGAGCAGTAACATCATTAGTTCAGTTATACTGTGCGCTGTAAATGAGCAGAAACTCTATGAAGCAGCAATACCAACCTGTGACCCTTATTCCCTTTTATGTTGCCTTTAATAATGTAGAGTATTTCTATGTGCCAGGGATATTCCTTCACCTTTGTTTGTGTCTCCTATCTTTCTGCTTTGCTAAATAACAAATCATTTAAAATAACAAAATTCCCTTTGAGGAACCTTAGGGCCTGTAACTGCTAAATACAAGGCTATGGCAAATCTTTATACATCTTTATATATTGTACATCTTTATACACACTTGAACAAAACTCACAGAAATAAATGTTCTACATGAAATGTATCATTATTATTAGTAATAACATTAATAATATTGCTGATTAAAAACATACAAAATGCCTTTCTATTGCAGTGGTTTGCTATCAGCTCTCCTGTGTTTAGCAAACTTTAATCTGTTTTAAAACAATCCCCCACCACTATTCTTATGTTTTGATAGCCAAGGATGAGTAGAGTATAACAGAGCTTTATTAGCAGGCTCATGCAACCATTACACAACAGTAAGCAACTCTAACACCACAAGCTGTATAGAAAGTATGCACAGTATTAGTCTTGAGCACAGCAACATCTACAGGCCATTTGTATAAACACCACACATTCCCTCTATAGTAGAAAAGCATTTGGACAACTATAATAAACAGCAACAATTAAACAGTATGCATTTTAAAACAATATTATACAGTCGACACACCACAAAGTCCTTGGTCCATGCAGGTAGTTTTCTGATTCTCTCAGTACGCCTTATAGGTTCACTTTCTTCAGGCCCATTGCAGTTGGCACCAGGAGTAGGAAAATGTCCTTCATCAAATGGAGCTTCTCCAAAGTCATATCTAACAGGAGCAAGACGACTTGCATTCCATATGCATCCATCAGACAGTTCATATGTGTATGGTCCTCTCTGGTGTCTCACTTCAAGTGGAGTAGTAAATTTAGATTGTCCTTGTTTCAGTATTCCTGGTTTCTTAATTTTGACTAAAGATCCAGGCTGAAAGTGCACCACGTTTTCTGTCCCTATAAGCCTTGCATTTGGCTTATTGATGTTTGACCCACAGTGAAAGCAGTATTTTTTTATTTGTATTTGCTGCACGGTTTTGCAGTGAACCCCTTTCCTTAGCACTGTATTTTGCCTGTGAGTGTGCATTATTAGGCCCAGTGCTAAATTCACAGTCTGTACATTCCCAGCATTTCCCTGACTGTTGGCGGAATTTATAACTTTCAGCCACCACATTTATTCTTGGCATGAAAAAGTTCTTTATACCAGTAAGTGCAGTTTCATAAGTCTCATCAGGTAATGGTAATGTATAGAATATACACTGTCCCTCTGCTCCCAGGCAATGAATAAGTAAAGCACGCTTTCTAGCAGCAGAAATCTAATTTTGATCACCAGCAATAATGTAATTTTCAAACATACGAATCCAAGCAGTAAAGGGTATGGTAGGCTCATCAGGGTTGGGAAGAAAAGGTGCAGGCTGCTGCAGAGGTTGAAGAGACATCTTGTCGCCAATTTGTTTTGGTAGCCAAGGATGAGTAGATTATTACAGTGCTTTAATAGCAGGCTCATGCAGCTATTACACAACAGTAAGCAGCTCTAACACCACAAGCTGTATAGAAAGTATTCACAGTATAAGTCTTGAGCACAGTGACATCTACAGGCCATTTGTATAAACACCACAACTATTATATTCAACAAGGTCATATTATTGTTATTACAGGTATGGGATCCTTTATCCGCAAACCCGCTAGCCAGAAAGTTCCGAATTATGGGAATGGCTGCCTCCCATAGACTTCATTTTATCCTAATAATCGAAATTTTAAAAAATTATTTCCTTTTTCTCTGTAATAACAAAACAGTACATTGTACTTGATCCAAACTAAGATATAATTAATCCTTATTGAAAGCACAACCAGACCATGGGGTTTATTTAATGTTTACATGATTTTTTAGTAGACTAAGTTATGAAGATCCAAATTATGGAAAGATCCGTAATGATCAGTGCTGTCAAGAGGGTTTAAGCTCCTAGCAGCCATATGAATAGTATGTTTTCCAGAATGTCCTGTTAAGTTATATGCAAATCTGTGCAGTTTGCGAAACAATGAAAAATTTGCAAAACGCATTGAAGTCAATGGGCATCAAAATTATTTTGAGGCGCGTTAACAACAAATTTTATACGCGTGACATTTTTTTTCTGATGCAACTGATTTTTTTTTGCAGGGAATTGCGCAAATTAATTTGCTTGGGGGTTTTCCGAAACCCAATAGGATAGTTTTGCCTACAATAAGTATTAATTATATCTCAGTTGGAATCAAGTACAAGTTACTGTTTTATTATTTTAGAGAAAAAGGAAATGTTTTAACATTTTCAATTATTTAATTATAATGGAATCTATGGGGGATGAACTTACTGTAATATGGAAATTTCTGTATAATGGTTTTCAGGATAACAGATCCCATATCCGTACCAGTCTGTATTTTTTGTTATTAATAATCAATACAAGATTTTATTTCTATAAATTTGCTATTTTCACCATGAGCTCATTATTGCATAAACCAACATCAAAGGTTATACAGGTATGGGATCGGTTATCCCGAAAGCTTCAAATTACGGAATGACCATCTCCCATTGACTCCATTTTATCCAAATAATCCAAATTTTTAAACAATTTCCTCTTTCTCTGTAATAATAAAACAGTAGCTTGTACTTGATCCAAACTGTGATAGAATTAATCCTTATTGGAAGCAAAACCAGCCTATTGAGATTATTTAGGGGGTTATTAACTAAACTCCGAATGCAAAAATCAGACTTTTAAAAAAATGACAAACCCTGAAGGATGGAAAAGTCAGAATCAGAAAATTCGGCATCTCAGACCTGTCGAGGTTGCATATAAGTCAATGGGAGAAGTCCCAATGATTTTTTGATGTGCGCTGGGTTTCATTCAATACTCCAAAGTTTTTGGAGTTTTCGGGCAAAATTCTGAGTTTTCGGGTGAAAAATACGAAAAAAATTGCGAAAATCGGATGAAAAATTCAAAACAAACGCGAAAATCTGTTTTTTTTCAGGAAAGTGTATAAATAAATAAGTCGGAAAAAACCAGTGGGGATTTGGTCTGAGCTTTTTTCAGAAAATATTGTGATAAATTTGGACTTTGATAAATAATCCCCTTTAAGTACAAAGATACAAATTATAGAAAACCCTGCAATCTAGAAAGCCCTAGGTCCTGAGCATTCTGGATAAAAGGCCACATACCTGAACAGTATAACATCACAGATTCCCACAGAATTGTTGGTGCCCATTTATATAAAATATTAAGACCTGCTTGGCCCAGATTTAGCTCATAACTGGATTGAACACTCCCATGCTTGTTATACAAGAGCTTGTCAGAGAAGTCATAATTCTCAGTATTCTCATTTTGTCTAGCACACAACAATTAGGATTCTACAAATTGGGGGACTGGACATGTTGCAAAAAGAATAGGTGAAAAAAAAAGTTACTAAGCCTGGAATTACGGTGCTTAAAATATTCCCATTTAAAAGGGTGCTTATAAAAACAATATTCGGTGCAAGAATGTAATGAAAACCTAGAGAGCAATATGGTGGCACGTTGACTCTTTGTCCACAAAAAAATCCTTGTTGCGTATATATAATGTGCACACAATAATGGCTGAAGTAATGGCTGCTTGGGCATAGCTGAAATTGCAAGCTAAGAATACTAATACCTTTACAGGAGCTTGGGGAAATAAAGCAAATGGAAATAAAGTCAACTCTTAATATTTCCTTTAGGCAAAATCAATTGGAGAAATAAAAATAAAGCTATAGTGGCCCTATAAACAAGCTCATCCTTCTCATAAACGCATTCCTATAAACATACTTCCTGGATAGTAATAGCAAGTTAAACTGAAGGATTATAGGTTATGTACAGACAATATCAAAAAAGTGAGTCTAGCATTACACAGTGCACAGTGCAGCTGTTATAGATATGTGTATGTCATGTGTATTCTCATTCATAAGAGGAACTTTCTTCCAAATGAAATTATTTGTTCTTTCATGTCACTCAAGTCAATGGCGAAGCCTTCTGCAATATCAAATCTATTTCCATATCAGAAATAAAAATGAAGAACGCTAGATTCAAGCAGTGAATACTTACTGAATATATTGCTACTGTATAAATTATAATTTGTGTATTTTGTCTCATTCACTCAGTTAACAGAATGTAGCCAAATGGGCTCAGGTAAAGCTTGACAGGTTGGTAATCACCACAATGCTGACCTTCATATGGCTCTGATTAACACCCTCTGACCATGAGAAGGTTCTTAAAGGAGAAGGAATAGCATCTTACAATTGGGGTGCCAACAGTTAGGCATCCCCAAGTGACTATTTTTACTTACTTGATCTCCCCGGCCGGTTCTCCGATCAGCAGAAAACCGCACCGGACCGGGGTGTTTCTAGCTAGCACCACAGAGAGATCCTCTTCCTGCTTCACCGGTTTTCAAATTTCCACGGACAAATGCATGCACAGTAGAGCGAAATAGACAATTTTTTCGTTTACTGCGAGAAGACCCAAAGAAGCTGGAAGAGGATCTCTCCATGGTGTTCACTAGAATGAGCCCACCCTAAAACAAATGTGGCATGCCCCTCAAATGGTAAAAAAAAGGTTAAAAAAACATTGTAATATTACTTTTAAAGGCAATTCCCCTTTAAAATATGTTTTTTTAGAACATTTATGACTTCCTGGCATACATGATATGATGTCACTGACATAAGATTGAGGAGGTTGTGCCTTATTGTATAGCTTTGTTTGAAATCCTGCTTGTTTTATATGAAAACAATAAAAACAATTAAACTTAAGATTGAGGAGGATGTAGCTTCATCTTATCAGTTCACCAGGTCGAAGATGGCAAAGGAAACTCTGGCAAAGAGGTAATGTTCTGTAAAATTTGCACTTTAGTAAATTTGTGGAGTAACAATCGTTCGCCTGAGCAGGATGCAAAATTGCACTAGCAATGGTGTCTTTTGCAAGCGAATTGGCCTCTACGCCTGTGAGTAAATTGGCAATGTGCCGGTGGATGGGATTTCTGGGGATTTTTTACTAGCAATGGCAAATTTGCCCCTTTATTTATAATAAATAAATAATTCGCCCCTTTATTTATAATAAATAAATAATTCGCCCCTTTAGTAAATCTTCCCCCTGGTCTTCATATCCCTATATAATTATAACATGTATATGCTTCTATGAGTTTATTACAAACAAATAAGGTCCCTTGCATATTAATCACGCAGAGGTATGTTTTGTTTTTATCTAAACCAAACACATTAGCCTTGCACCTTCCTTATATGTGTCACACCATGTTCGGATTTTTTTGGTTGCTGAAATATTTCTATAGTGAGATCTTAATCTTTAGCCTGACTAGCTGTCACTCCTAGAGTGGCCTCTTAAGGTGAGCAGCCTATCCTTACTAGACCTGACCTGTCTAGGTTCCACTTTATCTTTCCTGCCTACTGAGGCCAGGGCTTACACAAAATGGCCCCTGAGCACATAGCTGTCCAGGACTTTATACTTTAGCACAGTTGAATTACAGGGGGCATAACCCAAGGCAGGACAAGAAAACAGGTCTCCCTCCTAACTGTATTTTTGGACCCAGTTTAGGAGTCTACAACACTAGGCTGTTAAATAATACTGGGAGACTAATTTACAAGTCCCCTACACATGCCATTCAGCAGCACCTGTGAGATGCAATTCCCAGTGGAACATGAATTAGATGTGACTTTTTAAACAGATGGGCCCTTGCAAAGTGATAGAGTAAGGGTGCTGTAGATGATAAAACGTTCAGATGTAGCCATGGTACAAATACATTGGTTCTTAAATTTCTGTGTAATTTATTGAACATCCAACTCAGAATAATGATACTATATTTTACTTTTAAGTCCATTTGCATCTGATCAAATACTTTTTCAGTTAATATTGTAATGGCTAGCAATGGACGAATTTCTCCCAAAAAATTTGCCAAACGTGGCGACATTTCTGAGGCCAGTGACAATTCTGATGTACATTAAAGTCAATGGGCATCTATTAATTGTCACCGGCATCGGAATTGTCGCCAGCGGATTTTCTCGGTGATTTAGCATATTTATTCGCTGGCGGTGTAACGCCAAAATTCGCCACAAATTCGTGCCTGGCGAATAAATTCACCCATCACTGGTAATGGCAATATTACTTCATTCAGCAATGAAACCTCCTTCAGTCTCTGGGCTTTCAGCCAACTAACTATTCAGGTAAAGCACCAAGAACCTAGTACAAGGTACTGTTTTATTATTAGAAAGATAAAGAAAATCTTTTACAAAAATTTTAATTATTTGGATTAAATGTCTCCCATAGACTCCATTTTATCTAAATATTCCAAATTTAAAAAAAATATTTATTTTCTCTGTAATCATAAAACAGTATCTCGTACTTGATCCAAACTAAGATTAATTAATCCTTATTGGAAACAAAACCAGCCTATTGGGTTTATTTAATGTTTACATGATTTTCTAGTTATCTGGAAGACCCTAGGTCCTGAAGATTCTAGGTAACAGGTCCCATACCTGTATTGTATATAAACATATATACAACAGATAAAAGATGGCTTAACACATCACAAGCTGATAGCATACTCACTGGAGAAAATCTTGGATTTCATAGATAGGATAGAAATACATTTTATTACAAACTAATTAGTAATGCTAATTTTGGATGTTACTGGGTCTTTAAAGGGCATGTAAAGGCAAAAAGGCAAAAAAAATAAAATAAAATTCCATTTTTAATTTCTTTATTGAAAAAGAAACCTGTCTCCAATATACTTTAATTAAAAAATATGTACCGTGTTTATAAGAAACCTGACTGTATGCAGTGAAATTCTCCCTTCATTTACTGCTGTGAATAGGACTTGTCAGATGGTCCCTAACTGCTGAGCAGGGAAACAATCATACTTATGAACAGCAGGGGGAGCCCCCTCCTTACTTCCCAGCCATGCAGAACTCAAGCAGCTTTGTTTATGATGATCCCTAAGCAGCCCAGACCACACTGAGCATGTGCACAGTCTTAGTCTTGCAAAGATGTTTAACAAAGTTACAAGATGGTGACCCCTGTTTCCAACTTTGAAAGCATAAATCATTTGTTTGATTAGGCTTGTGGTGCAGTAAGTTTATGTTCATATTTACTATACAAAATACAACATTTCTAGCCTTATTCTATTTTAGACTTTACATGCCCTTTAACAACTAGAGAAGTGGTATTACACATTTTGGCTAGTTAGAAAATGCTGAGACATTAATTTACCACGTTTGCTACCTGTTTTCCCACTTTCTGATCATTCACTTATGTGCAGGTAACTGATTTTGACATTTTATGAGGACTTTTACCAGTTTTTATGCCAAAATTTGTCTAGGAATCCCAAGATGGGGTAACACATTCTTTCAACTGGAAGATTGCTAAAAGTGCTGAAGCATCAATTCAAAATTAGAAGTGAAAAGTCAACAATGAGTTTATAAAACAAATAACCTTTTGCAGAGTGAGGTCAGAAATTGAATAGACCCTGACAGGAATTTGGAAGGACAAACACAATATGTTCTTTGCTGGTTCTTATTTTTTTGCCAAAAAAGTTTCAAAACATAATAAATGTGAAATGAAATAAGCCAAACCCTGTTTTCATACAGCCGTAAGACTGGTGCCACAGGGTACATATTCTCCACCTCTATTTTTTTAAGATTTATTATACCCTGAACCTGCAAAAAGTCAGAATATGAAAATCCGCTGTGTCAGACCTGTCAAAGTTTTATATACTGTAAGTCAATGGGAGAGGTCCCTATACTATTTGGAAGTTTCTGTGGCCTGTGCTGGAATTAGCCCAATAAACTGACTTTTTCGGGCTCTTCAGGCAAAAATCAGAAAAATTTGGGCTATTTGGGAGAAATCACAAAAAATTGGCCAATTCGGGGAAAAAAATCCTAAAAAATCATACGATTCAGGTTTACGCTCGATTTTTGTCGAGTTTTTCCCCAATCCGATTAGATCAAGCTTTTTTAATAATACATAAGGTCAGATCATGGATTCTAGTTTAGTCAGACTTTTTATATGCAAATAATCAGAAAAATTCAGATTTTGATAAATAACCCCTTAATGTACCTTAACATTTTGAAAAGTAGTTTTTTTAAAGTTGCTATTACTTTAAGCACTTTTTTCTAAGCTAAAGAATACAACCACAATTATCATTAACTCAAGCCAGTCCTGAAGGCTGCCACTTTCTTATTGCCTGTAACGATATGATTTGCCCATAATACATAATTCATAGTCACCCAATCTTACCCATAGAAGAATCAACACATACCCAGCCAGGAACAAAGAAGGCCCGATATGGTATCAGCAGATCAAGGGCCCATTAGCAGATGACCAAAAGTTACAAATACACAGAAACAATGACTTTGTGCACAATACATATCTCTGCGGTACTCTTGCTGCAAATATGGAGAATATACTATAAAATAAACATAACACTTTGCAATAGCTGTCATGTGTATTAATGATTTGCATTTTACTAAAATACGTTGGAACCCATGGGAAGGTTAAATTACATTGCAGAACTAAATCCTAGAAATGAATATGGTTAAAAATGCCATATTTTACCTAATGAATAGTGATGGGCGAATTTATTCCCAGGCGGGAATTTGCAGGGAATTTGCACAATTCGCTGGCAGCAGTTTTTTTGACGCCGTCGAATTTTCGCCAAAAAACGGTCAAAAACGAAACGCCGGCACAGTTTCGCAAATTTTTCACCGTTTCGGCGAAGCGAAACTTATTGCACCAGCCTAAAATGTCAGCATCTTAATAGCAGCAATGATCCAGGACTTCAAAATTGTCACAGGGGGTCACCATCTTGGAAAGTGTCTGTGACACTCACATGCTCAGTGGGCTCTGAGCAGCTGTTGAGAAGCTAAGCTTAGGGGTCGTCACTAATTATCCAGCAGAAAATGAGGTTTGTCTGTAATATAAGATGATGCTACAGGGCTGATTGCACTGGTTTCTGTGCTGCCATGTAGTAATTACAGTATCTGTATTAATTACTAATCAGCCTTATATTGTGACATTTATATTCTATGTGTACTGTGAGTGGGTCCCTAAGTTCAGTAAGTGACAGCAGCAAAGAGCATGTGCAGTGAATCAGCAGAAAAGAAGATGGGGAGCTACTGGGGCATCTTTGGAGACACAGATCTTTACTGCTAAAGGGCTGTGGTTGCCTTGGGCTGGTACAGAAACCCAAACCATAATGTACAACATTTCTAGCCTACATTTTTAGTTAAGCTTTAGTTCTCCTTTAAGAAGATTTGCAGTAACATATACATGATCCAACTTTATTACAGAAGCTCCTTTACACTCTGCTAGAACTATTAATAAGCATCTGAGGGGACACTACACAAATGTTTGACTACAAATGGTGGCTTAACGCCCAACAGTCAGAAAAACCTAAGTTATAGATTGTTTTATCTCTCAGGCAGTGATAAAATGAGAGTGACACCTAAATTAGCTGTAGGCCCTGTAAGATCTATCTAAAATGAATTTATAATAGGATGAAAGCAAATCTACTTGCGCATACAAATCTTTCTTTTCTTTCAAATCATTGTTACTATAAAGCGATTAAAACTAAGATAGGCATCGAGATAGAAACAAGTCTGCAGTACCTGAATTTACCTTGTGCTTAATAGTCGAAGAAAATAATCTCCAAATGACATTTTATATGATTAAAGGTATTTTACACATAAGGATTCCACTATATTGTATAAGCAATGCTTTAAGAAGATGTTATAAGAAGATGCTATAATAATAGTGTTTATTAGCATGCTTTTAAATGATGCTGCAATAATTACTTTCACAACAAAAAATGCTTTTCTAGGAACGAGTTCTTAAAGAGGCTACAAATCACTTCTAATTAACTGATTTTGACTAAATATGGAAAGTTGTACTTGAAATTGTTTTACCCTCCATAACATCCATTCCATCAAGGAATGTTTCAGTGAACAGATGGATTGCATAGTTGTTATTGATGAAGAAAACATTATTGTACTTAACGGGTGCTTCAGGTTCTCCCCTTGGCTAATCATTTAAGAGGCACAATAACAATGTCGTTAAAAAGCTTCACTATCAACATGGGAGTCGAATGCCTCATTATAATTTATTTCTATCAATATTAAGGATCCGCTGAGTTGGATTTAATAGCTTCACATGTACTGTATACTGTATACACCTAGTTACAAAGTCACACACACAAACAAACACACTTACAAGTTTATTTGACTATGTTGTTGTAGCAGAAGGTACAGGTGAAGTCATCAGGATTTCTCATTTAGTTGCAGTCTTTTTATTGCTAAATCCTATGACAAGATGGTGCTAGAATGCACTGCACTCTAACACCATCTAGACTGGAGGCAGGACTTAGCACTAAAAAAAAGTGTTAGGATACTGTGTGACAAAATGGCTTCATCTGTATGTAGCGGCCACATTCCTGCTGATCCTGACAATTCACTTGTTTTCGGGTGTTTTCCCTAAGAGGTGCTTTCCTTGAAACAAATATTCCCATAAATCAACTTTAGAGGTCAGGATCGTCATTTAGAGGAGAATCTTTTCCAGGTAAGAATTTGGAACTAGACTGAGGGTCCTTTAGACCAGATAGAAGAGAAGTGGAAAGAAAACTCTAAAGGGAAATCCACTAACCAAAGAGAAGGTGAAATGAGTACAAAGATGGTGGCCATTTTTTGCTAATTCTGTGTTTCCCATAAAAAAATTTTTTTGTATTCGACTCAAATCAAAACATGCAAGGTTGGGTTAAAAAATACATAAATTCAACACTTCAGAAGAGTCTACAATTTAAGCAAGGTTAGTGAATGCTTTACCTATCCCAAATGCAATCAATGTACCTCCCTCTGGGTAATGAAGCCCATAATATGATCGCTCATGCAGTCATATTATGGGTAGTGGGCAGTGTCTGGGCAGTGTCATTCTGTGGCTACTAAAGCAAATAAAGTTCTGTCTTGCATAAAAAAGGGCTTTAACTCAAGGGATGAAAACATAATTATGCCTCTTCATAGGTCCCTGGTGAGGCCTCATCTGGAGTATGCAGTTCAGTTTTGGACTCCAGTCCTTAAGAGGGATATAAATGAGCTGGAGAGAGTGCAGAGACAAAGTGCAACTAAACTGGTTGGAGGGATGGAAGACTTAAATGATGAGGGGAGACTGTCAAGGTTGGGGTTGTTTTCTCTGGAAAAAAGGCGCTTGCGAAGGGACATGATTACACATTTCACAAGTACATTAGAGGACATTATAGACAAATAGCAGGGGACCTTTTTACCCATAAAGTGGATCACCGTACCAGAGGCCACCCCTTCAGACTAGAAGAAAAGAACTTTCATTTGAAGCAACGTAGGGGGTTCTTCACGGTCAGGACAGTGAGGTTGTGGAATACACTGCCGGGTGATGTTGTGATGGCTGATTTAGTTAATGCCTTTAAGAATGGCTTGGATGATTTCTTGGACAGACATAATATCAAAGGCTATTGTGATATTAAACTCTATAGTTAGTATAGATATGGGTATATAGAATTTATGTAACAGTAGAGAGGAGTGTGTGTATGGATGCTTGGTTTTCATTTGGAGGAATTGAACTTGATGGACTTTTTCTTTTTTTAACCCGATTTAACTATGTAACTATGATTTCTGAGCTGCAATTGACATCTACTTTTCTCCAGTCTCATAACTGTTTAAATATACAGTATTTAAATATATATATGTTTATATAAATATATACGTTTAAATATATTAGAAATATCTACTTGCTAATACTCACAAACCATAGCCACATAAGTTTATTATTTGTTTCTGTTATTTAAGACATTTATCAGAGTGTTCCGCTGTGTCATTGAATGTGCTGATATTTTTGAGCTTGAGCTAGCCCATAAGGGTTTGGAGAAAAAGACCTGCATTTGCAGAGAGGAAACTTATCGTGCAGACCCGGGGGTTTCTGCATACAACCTGTCCCCTGCTTACTATCATTTAGCAACACTATTAAAGTCTGACAAGTCAGTAAGAAAAAGGAATTATGTAATTCACACGTCTCACCTTTAGCTCTTTCAAGTTGCACAGCTGAGATGCAACCAGAACAGTCTCTTATCCTTCAAACAAGATGCCTACTTTGTGCTCAGCTCGCAGAGTTCTTTGCAGAACTTTGTTACTGTTTGGCAGGTGGCAGATGCTGAGTCTGAATGACTGAAATTGACTTCCAAAAACAAAATACATATTAAAACGTCAGTTTCTCTTTTAATGCCAATCTGGTACTTCAATTCTTCATAGCGTTTGCTGTTGTGGTTAACACACAGAGCCCTATGTCAGGTCATAAGGATGGAGCTGCCTTACACCCATTGGCACAGTGTTCAGCATCTCCCGCTGGATTTTGATTCTGGCTCAAGGACAAGAATACATCAACATTCCCGATGCCAGTCCTTTTTGAATTTGAACCATATTACACCCCTTGCACCCTGGGATCTTTCATGGTATCTCTTTATTAAAACCTTTCTGTTTGCATGTTGCTTAACTTCAACAATTTCTAGTAAAGTTTACTGAAGTCCACATTTACATTGTGCAGATCCTACTATTAAACCAATTGTTGTAGCTAATGGTGAGCAAAACTTCAAGCATTGACGGGCGACGTCGGGTGTGTCCTCGAAACCTTCTGAAAACAGAACATATTAACTTGCCTCATGCTATACACATAGAACTGCCTTAATACCAAAAATTTGAGTTTAACTCTAACATAAGACAATATGGGCGGAGACATACAAATGATTCTTTTATGTCCCTTTGGCCAACTATGCATCCAGAGCCTTATAGTATGTCTCCGCCCCATGTCTCACAGTTTTTTTCCAGCAAAATTATAAAGATTTATAATCTTTGCAGAAAAAAAAATTTCATTAAAAAAAATTACAATTTTTGCATTTGCTCATCCCTAGTTTTAGCCCAACATTTCTATGTTATATGAAGATCCAGTAGCTATCTTATGCCAAACAATATTTTTCTGAGCCAAAATTGATTCCAGCAGATATTCGGGCAGCTATTAGTATGATGTCACCAAGTTTTACTGTATACGAGTGTAGCAAAGGCTCCTCCCTATAAAAGAGCACTTCTTGTACTAACATTGAGACATATAGTACATTCCAGTACTGAAAATATAGAAAGCTATGCAGGTTTCTTGCATTTTTGTAATGTGTGTCTCTAGGTATTATCCAAATTGATGTTTCACATCTGTTCTGCTTCAGAAACTCCATGTTACTGCACATCCTATTGTTTGACATCTCACATAAGGATGCATGGACCAATGGTATGGGCACTAAAAGGGCACATTGGCTGCTGTACTGTACATTATTCATGGCTGCTTATTAATAAAAAATTACATCATGTGGCCTTACTCCGAAAAAGTCCCTGTGCCAAAAAGTCATAAAACAGCAGGTCTGTACAGTAAATAACAGCAAGTATTTCTTATTGATGTTGGCATTTTGACTTAAAAATAACAGAAATTCTTGTTATGCATTCAGTATAACCATTGCCGTACCATCTACATTCAGAATATAAAAAGAGGGTGACTATTTAGTCCAGAATGTTCTCATTTGCAGTTAAGTTGCTCTGTAGTTCTACAACAGCTGGAGTGCCTTGATCTCTGATTTAAGTCAATAAAAGAAACGAGCATATAGGAACAAATTTGCACATACATTAAATTAGGGCCTCATTTATATTACATAATTTAATTAATCTCTGTGTCTGTGTCTAAAAAATCCACCTTCCCAGCATTGGATACTGCTCTTAGAAGCTTTTGAATTCAACCACATAAAAAAGGTTTTAGTGAATGTTTTTGTGAACTATTTGGAAAGTACCAAAAACCAATCCCAATATCGCCATTCATCAAAGGATTTTAATAGATGATTCTTCCCTTGTCTATACTATTTGTCATTGTTCACTAAAGGAAAGCCCTGGAGCTATAATCGCAGGGGCTGCATGACAAGGAATCCGAATGACCAGCAGCCAAATTACACTGGTTTATGTTTAAAGATTGGCAGAATTAGATGTAGCTGTGATTGGGTGAATTAAGGCAGGGGAAAGCTGGGCTGGGGGTGGAGAAATAGAGGGATGTGATGTCAGGGGAAGAAGCAGCTCACTTCTCATATTACTTATCAATAAGCAAATATGGATGTTTTCCTGCATTGTGGTTTTGGTACAGTGAAACAGTATAAACAAGAGAGTCTGCATGGGAGTATTCATGTTTAATGAATGGCAAATGCTTGATCCAGGGAATGTTTCCTGGCCATTGGGGTCAGGAAGGAATTTTTTTCCTCTTGAGGGTAAGGACACACTGGACGATTTGTCGCCAACGTTTTAAAAAAGTAAATCGCGGCGACAAGACGATCGTCTTTTTTGAACAGACGATTCACAGCGACTATTGGCACAGAGCGATTTGTATCCCATTACTCTGTGCGGTACGTGCTCCACCCAAACCGGAAACGGTTTGTGCTTCCCGCTGTAACCTGGCGTCTTTACGTGCTTGCGTTCTTGCGTCATTGCGTTCGCATTGCAATTTGAATACAATTGCTGCTACTTATCTGTATGTGTGTGCGTGTCTAGGAGATTTCAGTGCTTTTCTAAGTACATGCTATTTCTGATAAATCGCTCGGAAAAGGGTCTCAGTGCGTTTTGGAGCTACAGGCGATTCACAAACGCGCTGTGGGCACAGGAGCTGGCGTCTTTCATTTGGTTTTGTTCAGAGACAAAACGAACGATATGTCGCCGTGATTTGCTTTTTAAAAACGTTGGCGACAAATCGTCCAGTGTGTCCTTACCCTGAGGCATAATTGGCACTGGCTTCAGGCTGGGTTTTTGCCTTCCTCTGGAACACAACAGTGGATATACACTAATGTATTTCACGTTGTATTTGTCACACAGCAGCGGCAGAACATTGCCAGACTCAGGGCCGGATTTATATAGTGGGCACCCCTAGGCCCGCTGCCGTTCCCCTTCATTTCTGCACATGCACAAATTTTTATCATCAGGTTGGGAGCACTGAGGATTGGCGAATGGGAAATTAAAAAAAACTATTGTATCTCATGATCAGCCCCAGAGCTTCTGAACAAATGTGGGTGTGGTTGGGCTTCATGCCGCCCCCTAAAATCCTGCCACCCTAGGTCCGGGCCTTTGTGGCCTTTCCAAAAATCCGGGCCTGGCCAAAGTACTGCACAGGTAAGATTAGAAGAGGGAGAAAGGAGGTTCTCTCCTGTGACTGCACGGTGGGTTGATTGATACAGACACTCTACTGCTTGTGCTAGGTGACAGCCTGCTTGGATTTCCTATAATTGAGACCAACAGCAGGGCTGCTGAACTTCTCTCATGGTGGGAGATGCAGCTCCTGCTGGTAGCAGATTTGGGGGTGTCCTCTCTGTAGGTAGAGGCAGCCTAATACTCAGTGGTGGATATAATACCATAGTAGAGATGTCGCGAACTGTTCGCCGGCGAACTTGTTCGCGCGAACATCGGGTGTTCGCGCTCGCCGGAAGTTCGCGAACGTCGCGCGACGTTCGCCATTTTGGGTTCGCCATTGTTGGCGCTTTTTTTTGCCCTCTCACCCCAGACCAGCAGGTACATGGCAGCCAATCAGGAAGCTCTCCCCTGGACCACTCCCCTCCCTATAAAAACCGAAGCCCTGCAGCGTTTTTCACTCTGCCTGTGTGTGCTGAAGAGATAGTGTAGGGAGAGAGCTGCTGCCTGTTAGTGATTTCAGGGACAGTTGAAAGTTTGCTGGCTAGTAATCGTTTTGATACTGCTCTGTTATTGGAGGGACAGAAGTCTGCAGGGGTTTGAGGGACATTTAAGCTTAGGTAGCTTTGCTGGCTAGTAATCTACCTTCTACTGCAGTGCTCTGTATGTAGCTGCAGTGGGCAGCTGTCCTGCTTCTGATCTCATCTGCTGACTGCTGCAATAACAGTAGTCCTTGTAAGGACTGCTTTTATTTATTTTTTTGTTGTTTTACTACTACTACTACTACTACTATAAGAGCCCAGTGCTATTAGTCTAGCAGTGTTGGGGAGTGGGACTGGTGTGCTAATCTGCTGCTCCTAGTAGTTCAGCAGCACCAACTTTAATTTTTTTTTTTAATATTCATTTTTTTTTTATTTTACTTTTTTTTATTTTACTACCGCTGTAGTAGTGTATAAGTTGACCTTTTAGGCATTATTTGCCCTGTAGGCATTATTTGCACACTGTTTTCTTCAACCCGCCATCTAGCTGTGTGACCTTGTTCACATTCTGTCTAAATATCCATAATATTACCGTCTCCAGAAAAAACACCGGAGTGACTTTTTTCAAGCAGCCATAATATATTTTACGTAATCCGTATCCACCGCTGTAGTAGTGTATACGTTGACCTTGTAGGCATTATTTGCACAGTGTTTTCTTCAACCCGCCATCTAGCTGTGTGAGCTTGTTCACATTTTGTCTAAATATTGATAATATTATCGTCTCTAGAAAAACCACTTGAGTTACTTTTTTTCAAGCAGCATTCATATATTTTACGTAATCCGTATCCACCGCTGTAGTAGTGTATACGTTGACCTTGTAGGCATTATTTGCACACTGTTTTCTTCAACCCGCCATCTAGCTGTGTGACATTGTTCACATTCTGTCTAAATATCCATAATATTACCGTCTCCAGAAAAAACACCGGAGTGACTTTTTTCAAGCAGCCATAATATATTTTACGTAATCCGTATCCACCGCTGTAGTAGTGTATACGTTGACCTTGTAGGCATTATTTGCACACTGTTTTCTTCAACCCGCCATCTAGCTGTGTGAGCTTGTTTACATTTTGTCTAAATATTGATAATATTATCGTCTCTAGAAAAACCACTTGAGTTACTTTTTTTCAAGCAGCATTCATATATTTTACGTAATCCGTATCCACCGCTGTAGTAGTGTATACGTTGACCTTGTAGGCATTATTTGCACACTGTTTTCTTCAACCCGCCATCTAGCTGTGTGACCTTGTTCACATTCTGTCTAAATATCCATAATATTACCGTCTCCAGAAAAAACACCGGAGTGACTTTTTTCAAGCAGCCATAATATATTTTACGTAATCCGTATCCACCGCTGTAGTAGTGTATACGTTGACCTTGTAGGCATTGTTTGCCCAGTTTTTTTGGCCGCAGCCACTGAAGCACAGAGGCCAGAAAAAATATGCCATATAAATGCTGAAAATAGTCATTTTTTGCCATACGTTGACTCAACGTATATGGCAAAAAATTACTATTTTCAGCATTTATATGGCATATTTTTTCTGGCAACTGTGCTTCAGTGGCTGCGACCAAAAAAACTGGGCAAACAATGCCTACAAGGTCAACGTATGGCAAAAAATGACTATTTTCAGCATTTATATGGCATATTTTTTCTGGCAACTGTGCTTCAGTGGCTGCAACCAAAAAAACTGGGCAAACAATGTCTACAAGGTCAACGTATGGCGAAAAATTACTATTTTCAGCATTTATATGGCATATTTTTTCTGGCAACTGTGCTTCAGTGGCTGCGTCCAAAAAAACTGGGCAAACAATGCCTACAAGGTCAACGTATGGCAGTTGTTTAAAGAGAACAGTAGATTACTAGCCAGCAAAGCTACCTAAGCTAAAATGTCCCTCAAATCCCTGCAGACTTCTGTCCCTCCAATACAGAGCAGTATCAAGCAGATTACTAGCCAGCAAACTTACTATCATCTGTCCCTGAAATCACTAACAGCTCTCCCCCTACACTATCTCTTCCAAGCACACACAGGCAGATTTTTCAGATACATTTTTGCCCTTGATCCCCCTCTGGCATGCCACTGTCCAGGTCGTTGCGCCCTTTAAACAACTTTAAAATCATTTTTCTGGCCAGAAATGTCTTTTCTAGATGTTAAAGTTCGCCTTCCCATTGAAGTCTATGGGGTTCGCGAACCGTTCGCGAACCGCTCGCATTTTTGCGCAAGTTCGCGAATATGTTCGCGAACTTTTTTTCCGACGTTCGCTACATCCCTATACCATAGTACTGATCTCAAGTTTTCAATGAGGAATGGCAGAGCATAGTAGTAATCTCTTATGGAATTGTGCCTTTGAATATTTCCTAGGGGTGATGCTGATGCAAGGTCCAATTTATTTGATAAAATGTGAATAAATGCTGTTGCTATTTTACCCCATTTCTGACTCCTGGTATTTAACAATGGGGTTTCAGTGGGATGGCAAAGGGTCAGTTGAGGAGTCCCCATGTCATGAGTTGCAACGAGCAAACTTTTTCACCCAGGTTTTGCCATGAAAAAACACCCACAGACTTCAATGTATTGTGCTCTGAAAAAGTTGTGCAGTCCCATGAAAAAGCCCACTGACTTGTATTTTGCTGGGGTTTTTTTGTTAATTTTTTTGCCGTTTCACAAATTTTTGGTGAAGCAAAACGAGACAGATTAACTCACATGGGATAGTGCTCTCTGGGTAACAATAGCATAGACTAAATGGATAAAAATGATAAAAACAAGAACTAGAGACAAAAGTTACTGACTCTCCACTCCATTTTCATTTTATAAACAGAAGAACTGATTGGTGGTATTTGATAAAGGTCTAATAAATGCTATTGAAAGATAAAACATAGAAGAAACCTTATTTAGATTACCTTATTTTGGTCTTTATTTGGTCATTAAATTCTCATACTTATGAGAAAAACAGCAACAAAACAAGCTTATAAAAAGTCTCCAATGTTGTTGAAACTCAAATTTTTAATTATCCAATCACATTTTTGGTGTAACAAATAGCCAGTAGTTTGCTCATCTCTACTTCATTTCCATTGCCCCTTTGTCATCATAAATGTAAGAACCTGCCTCATTAATCCTGTGATGATGCCATGGAGTTTTGTGCCAACACTACAGATCTGTTTCTTCTCTACTGCTAGATCTTAGCACTGTTTTTACTTTATTGTCAATTGTTACATAAGTATTGTGGCCATTCATTCAAAAAAAGGCAGACATGATAATATTGTTCTAAAGGAAGAGTCAACAACAACCAGGGTAATTTTAAGCAGGTATTTGTGTTTCATTTAAAGAAGGATTTTTTTAACCAAATTAGACACTTTTTAATTTTTTATACAGCATATGTACAGGGCAACCTGTATTTTATTATGTCTCATTTGCTATAAGGGCTAATTCATACAAATAAAATAAATTAATAGTGATGAATAAATCTGTCCCGGTGAAAATTCGTAAAACACATCAAAGTTAATGGGTGGTGAGTGCAGAGTAACTTTTAAAGCACAAAATACTTCGGAGCCATCAGTGCAGAAAGCATTGGGGTCAACTGGAGGTTTGTCTCCATGTTCTTTCCTGACAGCATTTTACTGGGGTTTTGCAAAAAACATTCACTGATGGCAAAATGCTGAATTTTGCAGCTAATACATGCCTGCCAAAAAGTTTTGCTCCTCACTAGGATCATTACCAGGTCTGGAACTAGGGTTAGGCAGAAGAGGCACATGCCTAGGGCACAATGTTGGAGGGGTGCCAGGCATGGTACCGCTTCTGCCGGATTCCCCCTAGTTCGGACCCTTGTGCCATCACCTGCGGCAGCAATACGTGCACTGTGGCCGCTCACACTCCTCCACGCATGTGAGTGTGAAGGAGGGTGACATAGTTGGCTGGGTTGCTTAGGGAGCCCAGCCAATTCGGCCCGGCACTGATCATTAAGCTCACTATTTTTCCTTTTCTCCTTCTCAGTCCTGTGATTTCACATTCAGATTCGTTTCCGCCTGGCAGAAGGATTCGGCCGAATAAGAATTCTGCTTAAAAAAGGCAGAATCCTGGCTAGTTCCTTTTTTCCCGGTTCCTACTTCCTGGACAGAGAGCTCCCTCACATACCCACAGGTAATGACTCATCAATCCCCCATACACTTGAACTGACTTTTTCATCTTTAGTTAACACAGCCCCTATTATTTTCCACATTTACTCCAATAGCTTATTGTGAAAGATATATATGTTCCTTCGCAAGTTCTTCAAACTAGTGTGTCACAATATACAGTATATAAGAATATGTTGTTCCTACCTCTGCAGGTCCTACCTACAACAATCTATACTGCTTACTGTGAATTGTTTTTGGTAATTATATTGAGCATTATACCACTTTTAGGCTCACTCTACATCAAATGGGTTCTCCAACAGCTTATTTCATCTGGAGGAGAAAAAACTGTCACTTTCCAAGAATTTAAACAGGATTTGCGGGACATCACAATATACTGTCAGTTCTCAGTTCAAAAATGTTCTAGTATACACTTTCTGGCAGTTCTTATTGAAATCAATAGGATGTAGCAGAGGCAGTGCGAGACATTCCTCCATCACTTGAAATATACTGTCGGAGAACCTCCCTGTATGATCTAAGTCTTTGATTTATATTATTTCTCCTATTTCAATATGTCTGATCTAATTGTCACACTGATGCATAACTCTGCTGCATACATGTCTTATAAATATACATGAAATCCAGGATATAGCTGAATCTAGAAAGATTTGCTAAATTCAAACCATTAATATAAAGCTTAATACAACATTACTTTAAACCACTGGACAACAGAGAGCAGCACATCTTTATTTGGGAATGGGGCAGTTTATATAATTGTGTTCACATTAACATATACAAATGAAGGTTTGGATGCAGATGGGTAGTCAAATAAATGTGAGGGGGATTTTGGATTCAGGCTAATCCAAAATTTTGAATTTAATGCATTACAAATGCTTAATGTTATATTTGGCTCATAAAATGAAAATGCAAATGGTGTCCAAATAGTTCTTATGTGATCAGATGATGTTTGAATCATTTTCAGAAGCCTCTTAAATCATGAGCTTTTGATGATTTTGTGACAAAAAAAATGAACAAATAGTAGTTAACCCTTAACAAATAACCATTAACCCTGTTTACTCAGGGTCATCTTTGACCAGTCCCTACTCTAATCATATTAATAATACTGCCAAAACTTGTCACTTCTTGCTCCACAATATAGCCAAGATACGCCCATTTCTTTCACAAACAAAAGCCAAAACACCAATCCATGGCCTTATATTATCTCATTTGGACTATTGCAATCTCCTACTAACTGGTCTTCCTGACTCCCATCACGCCCCCCTCCAATCAATCTTAAACTCTGCTACCAGGATCCTCCTGCTCTCTCCTAAAAGGGAACCTGTCCACCCACAAATAAAATCCCTAGAATGGCTGCCTGTTAAGCACAGAATAGCATCTAAAAACCATTCAAAGCCCTTCACTCTGCTCCTCACTACATTTCTCCTCTTGTTTCGCTATACGTTCCTGCTCATCTTCTCCGCTCTTCTCAGAGCCACTTTCTCTTCTCACCATCCACATCCACTGCCACCTCTACTCTGAAACTTTTCAATATTGCTGCTCCTTACCTCTGTAATTCCATCCCTAAATTCCTCCGTAAAAATCCTCTCTCAATCTCTTCAAGAAAAAACTAAGGAGTTTATTTAAGTTCGAATGTCAAAAACTCTAAAACTTTTAGGTTTTTTACTATAAAATGTAAATTTTTACTGAAAAAAAACCTTGCATTTTTCGTGATTTATTATACCTCGAGAATGGAAAAAGTTCCCAATGTGTCTCTTACCATATAGCACTTAAACGCTTTGTTCTGATATGAGCTCTGTGAATATTCATTGTGTGATTTGTCTTCCCCTTTTATATATATTGTACTTTTATGCATTGTACAGCGCTGCGGCTCCTTAACAGCGATTTACAAATAAAGTTATACATACATATATACATATATACTGGAGCCTTCCATTCAGACTTGACTATCTGTTAACTATTTCCCCCCATAACAAACATTAGTGGTCACCTGACCTCAGTAGGGCCAACTCAACACTCCAACTCTTCTACCCCAGGGAGAAAGTATCCTGGCATGTGGGATCCATCCCATCATGTATATTACATATTACAAGAAGGGGATATACTGTATAATTATAGGATGTATATCCGCAACCTACACATCGACGTGGGCACATATTAAACACAAATGTAGCTTATTATTAACTGGCTACCACTCTGTGGCTTTTAAGCATTCAAGGAATGAAGTGAAAAAAGGTTTCTGGGAATACTTCTGAGCAAGCAGTGTATATTTAGATGAGATGTTGCTAATATATGGAATGTCAAATGATTATACAATATATTTCTTATGTTCTACAATTATGAAATAACTCAATAGAGTTTGCTCTTCTGTTCTCATCATACTCTAGAAGTACTAAAAACATAGAGTTATACCTGTAAATTGTCAAGCTAGGAACAGGTCAGTTATATTTAATCATTAACAGCTCGAGAATAAGTTCAGCGCTTTAATACATGTACTTAGAAAGTTTAAATGCTTAAAACAAGACCTTAAATAATTATCTTGCAAAGAGCATGGCCACATAGTCTTCTATCACTATGTTGTCTCTATCTATAGACACTTCTCCTTATCTCTAGATCCCAAGGTAGTCACTCAAGTCATTTGTTAATTAAGTCAAACTCCAGGCTCTGAAAACCAATTAGAAACAAGGTATGATAGTGATTACAATGATTTTTAGAATATAGAGGATAAGGAAGAGAAAGTGAAACAGAACTACCCAGAAGGCAGTAGGGAGAACTCCTTTGCAGAAGACAAATCAGTAGTGACAGCACAAATGAAAGTGTGATTTATACTAAGAAGAATGGTATGAGAAAAAGGACAGAACTTTGTGCCTGCAAACTTTTAATCTGGTTTTGATCATGAAATTGATAAGGATAGATTTGCCAGTGTGCTTTCCGTCTGATCACAGCTGTGGAAATGCCATCTCTTCTCGTTAGATATCAAAGCTTCACCCAAGGAGGCCCTTTGATCCCGAGTTTATTAATTCTGCCATGAAAGCATTCCTCCAGGTAATGTCATAAAGAGAAAGGGTTAACTAAAGAGAAAAACTAGTATGAATTAAATCAAGCTAAGAATACTTCTATGACAGGCTACAGTGGCGTAACTAGATATAGTAATGCTGCACCTCACAGCAAACATGTTTTTAAGGGTCCCCAAAACATAGGGAAGATGACCTGTTAACTGACATTAATTAGAGTACCACTTTGCCCTCTACACTCCTGCTCCAACCTGAAGCCTCGGGGTCTTCTGCTCCTTTTGCTACACTCACACAGGCTTGCAAAGAGGCTAGGATTGTACTGATAGACCATAACTAATACAACCCTGAGCTTTTCACTTAAACAACAGATGAAAATACTCAAAAATAACTGTGTTTCAAATGAAGCTGAAAGCTAAACTGGATTTGAGAGACCAAATACCTTCATAGGCACCTGTAATATATATAATTCCAACAATATAAAACCAGAACTTCACAGAAGTCCTTGGCAGAGCTATTACAGCAGCAAGTGACTCCCTGTATGGCCATACCTGTATACTGACCAGTTGTTGACCAGTTGCTACAAACCTGTGTGAATGATCACAGAGAGTTTCCACAGATTTGAACACACACTCCTTTCTCTGTAAGTGAGTTTTGCCATTTGGTAATGGGGACGAAGTTGCTTTCCAAGATAAAATATTTATTGAGGTGGTGTGAAACACACAGATGTATGCAGGGAACGGGGTACTTCACTTTGATTTCATTATTGACCATGCATAAAAAATTCCTGCTCTTTCCAAAATATTCCTAGAAAAATCGTATTTTTATGAATGTAATTTCTATGCATAGTCTCAAAAAAGATTCTGTACTAAAGTGCCATATTAGACCAACAGATGCTATATCACATTTTTCTTCCTTTTGGCTCTTGGGTACTCTTCCTATCTCAAAAATCTGTCCCGCTGAGTGTGGGTACTTATACTGAGAGTTTATTGCAGTGTGACAGCTGCCATTCATATGGATCAAAGCAAACATGCAGGGATAGGCAGGCAAGATACAGTATGTTCTGTGCAAGCAATATGTTTTTCTGTCTTACTTTACTGTCTGTTTATAAGTATGTGCAAAATAAACCCGGCTCATGCACAGTGTCAGCGTTCGAATTGTTTATTTATAAGGCTTTGTAGTTGTGAATATAGTAACAGATATGGTAAAATCTTACTGAAAATTGAACAATATCAATGACATTTTCCCATTCATTCTCTATTAAATAATAAAAATTCAAGTGTCTGAGCTGGTGAATAAATTTGATTAATATTCTGGTTGAAGTTTTTTTTTTTTTAAACCAGGCAAAGTGATTAAAAACTTTGGAAACAATGGAAATCATTTTAAAGTCTGACCATTTTTCAACAAAGTTTAATTTATAAAACAATTAAAATACTTATTGTATTTATTGCTCATTCTTATTCAATAGTTTTTGACCTTCAGTCCTTATTATAGGAGGGCTATTTATTAATATTTAAATTCAAGGTTTTTTTTTAAACACAATCAAGATTACATTTCGTTGAGTTTTTTCCCCAAAATGTCGATACTTGATGGATAGCATATTTATGAAACAACCTTAAAACTGTAATCACCTTAAATCAACAAAACAAAATTGACAGCAAAATTGTTCCATTTATGTTGAAAAAGTTTCATTAAAAATATAAAGTACAAAAAAAAAGCTTTTAATTCACCTCCAATTGACTTCTGCAGAAGCTCTTCAGGTTTTTATTTCAGATTTTTTTTTAAATTTAAATGTTAATACATTTTAGGGGGTTATTTATTAAAGTCTGATTTATGAAAGTCATGATTTATTAAATCCCGATGCTGCAAAAAGTCCAAATAAAAAAGTACTCAAACCGGCCAAGGTCATGTAGAAGTTAAAGGCAGATTTCCCATTTACAGTTGGAAGATACCCTGATCTACAATGGGTTTCGCACAATAATACGATTAATTTGAGGTTTTCAGATGATAATCCATAAAAATCTGAGTTCTCGTACATCAAAAAAAAAAAAAAAACTGTACAATTTGTATATTTTCACGATCTTAAGTCTTTTCCCACACCAGATTTTTTTGAGTTGATTTATTGATACATACGGTAAAAATGTGGATGGGAGTTGGGTCAAAGTGGTCTTAAGAAAATAGTGAAAATTTTTCGGATTTTAGTAAATAACCCCCTTAAAATAAAATTGTCCCATTTTATTATACACACACAAGCCTGGATTTGTGGGAAGGTCACAAATGCCTGGATCTAGGACAACAAGATTTTAGGGGGCAACATGCCGTGAAGCTGCATCCCAATTTTTTCTCTAATCACTTGGGACCTGAAGAAGAATTGACAGCTCCTGCATGCCAAATCCCCAGGCAGGTGCGTCCTCTTACCTGTAAGCACACCAGCTGGCTGGTCCATTTGGCTCCTCCATTTTGCACATGTGCATTACATCAGGTGAAACGTTTCGTTGTGATGTTACGTAGTGCTTGGTGACATCACCAGCGTGTGCAGTGCGTGCATTAGTGTAAATATTATACATTATTTGGTTATTTGCCCTCTATCCCGTCACACATGTCCCTTTTTGGTTGGTTCTCCATCCTTTAAACCCCCCCTCTCTCACTTTCCTTTGCCCAAGCTGGCTTCTGATCCTCAGAACCTGCTCAAGCCGGTGTCTTGGTTGCTATATCGGTTTTTGACTCCCTGCCTGGTTACTGACTCTGATCCTTGCTGCACGTCCTGACCTTGGCCTGTTCTTGTTTATGTCTCCCCCACTCCTTGTCTGTACTGCTTTTTTCCTGAAGTGTGCAGGTGCCCTGTCTGCTCCACCGCAGAAAGTTTTGGGGCCCCAAAAGGGGCATTGGTGAAGACCAGGGTCGGCAGGATTCCCCTGTTACATGGAAGGGTTTCTCCAACTGACTTCCATGGCTCTTCTCTTAACAGACCATTACAACATGTTTGTGCACAAAGAGAGGAGTGGTCTGGACTAGGGGCGCCCAAATCATAAGTCAGGGCCTGTTTATACATCTTGATTTGATTCTCAAGTTTGAAAGCCTAATTCAAAAAAAATATACATCATATTATTTATTATTTATTAATTTTATTATACAACTATGTGGAAAAACAGACCATATTCTATAATAACCCAAATTAATTGGGAGTTGAAAGTATTAAAGCATCTGCAAAACAAAGCAAAATATACTTCCCCTTGACTTAAAATTTTGCAGCATGTTAAGCTGTTACTGTGGTGTAACACCTTTTTAGCCACCCCCCTATGCCAAAGGTTGTATATCACATTTTTCTTGCCAATGCAGGTCCTGAGTCCCCTTTGCTAAGTGAAAGAGTACTTGGGATTACCTCTCATGGCAGTGCCTCCACCTAATGGGATCTGGGAATGCACCTGCAGGTGGCCCCATTTGGAAAACATTGAACAAACAAAGTACTGTGTAACAAATAACTTTATGTAAGAGAAAGGCAAAGTAAAATACATTTACATATTAATCGACCCACTACCCTGGGAATGTATGCAGTCCAAATCCTGGACCTCCGTACCGGGAAAGTCCCACAACTCCTTAAGCAGACAAAGAGTCTTATTCCCTTTTCCCAAAAGAAGCACAATTGTCCCCAGGTAGCACTTTCTGCCCCAAATACCTTTCCCAATGGACAAGATATTGGCTCCCACGTGGCAGGCACACAAAAAGCCTGTTTCACAAACAGGAGATATGCTGGATCCTTATTCTTTTTCTACCCTCCCTCAGGCACAACTCACCCAGGGATTCACTCAGATGGGTAGGCTCCTCCAGAGCTGGAACAGGCATCCACAGAGATGAAGTCCTAAGAAGCTCGAGGCTCTCCTAGCCGAGCACCCAACTTGCTTTAAACCTTCCGGGTATTGCTCCCAGCATTGTTCATAGCGCGAGCACGATAACCCCTCATAACCAGCTCCCAACACTGTCTATAGCGCAAGCACGTAGAATTCCTCCTCTGCAGAACTACAGCTCCCAGCACTCTCCATAACACCAACAGGATAGAAATCCAGATTTTGAAATCAGGAGCTTCATACCCTCCTGGTCTAGCTCCCAGGCTTGGGGCTGCCGCAGATAAGGAAGCAGAGCTGACCGGCACTCAAACGGATCCACAGGACCAGAGATATTCAGTTAAAAAATATATTTATTAGTAGAAAAATTAAAAATATATCTGCATCTCTATCCACCCCTTGGGTTAAAAAAAATATTTTTTAACTGAATATCTTTGGTCCTGTGGATACATAGTAACATAGTAACATAGTAAGTAAGGTTGAAAAAAGACACATGTCCATCGAGTTCAACCTTTCTTTTTTTTTTTTTTTTTATTAACTACCTATCTGCCAGTTGATCCAGAGGAAGGCAAAAAAACCCATCTGAAGCCTATCCAATTTGCCTTAGAGGGGGAAAAATTCCTTCCTGACTCCAAAATGGCAATCGGACTAGTCCCTGGATCAACTTGGACTATGAGCTATTTCCCATAACCCTGTATTCCCTTACTTGCTAAAAAGCCATCCAACCCCTTCTTAAAGCTATCTAATGTATCAGCCAGTACAACTGATTCAGGGAGAGAATTCCACATCTTCACAGCTCTCACTGTAAAAAACCCCTTCCGAATATTTAGGCGGAACCTCTTTTCTTCTAATCGGAATGGGTGACCTCGTGTCAGCTGGAAAGACCTACTGGTAAATAAATCATTAGAGAGATTGTTATATGATCCCTTTATATATTTATACATAGTCATCATACCACCCCTTAAGCACCTCTTCTCCAGCGTGAACATCCCCAATTTGGCCAGTCTTTCCTCATAGCTAAGATTTTCAATACCTTTTACCAGCTTAGTTGCCCTTCTCTGTACCCTCTCTAATACAATAATGTCCTGTTTGAGTGATGGAGACCAAAACTGTACGGCATATTCTAGATGGGGCCTTACAAGTGCTCTATACAGTGGAAGAATGACCCCCTCCTCCCGTGACTCTATGCCCCTTTTAATACAGCTCAAGACCTTATTTGCCCTTGATGCTGCTGACTGGCATTGCTTGCTACAGCCAAGTTTATCATCTACAAGGACTCCAAGGTCCTTTTCCATAATGGATTTGCCTAGTGCAGTCCCATTAAGGGTATAAGTGGCTTGGATATTTTTACATCCCAGGTGCATGACTTTACATTTATCAACATTGAATCTCATTTGCCACTTAGCTGCCCAGATTGCCAGTTTGTCAAGATCCTGTTGCAAGGATGCCACATCCTGGATGGAATGAATTGGGCTGGATAATTTTGTGTCATCTGCAAACACTGATACATTACTTACAACACCCTCCCCTAAGTCATTAATGAACAAGTTAAATAAAAGTGGACCCAATACTGAGCCCTGGGGGACCCCACTAAGAACCTTACTCCAAGTAGAGAATGTCCCATTAACAACCACCCTCTGTACCCGATCCTGTAGCCAGTTTCCTATCCATGTGCAAACGACTTCATTAAGCCCAACAGACCTTAGTTTAGAAAGCAGTCGTTTGTGGGGCACAGTATCAAACGCTTTGGCAAAATCCAAATAGATCACATCTACTGCCCCCCCACTATCCAGAATCTTACTTACCACATCATAAAATGCAATCAAATTCGTCTGACATGACCTATCCTTCATAAAGCCATGCTGATTGTTGCTCATAATGCCATTCATTAGGACAAAATTTTGAATGTGATCCCTTAACAAGCCTTCAAATAATTTGCCCACCACAGATGTCAAGCTTACTGGCCTATAATTGCCAGGCTGAGATCGTAATCCCTTTTTAAATATTGGAATAACATCAGCTTTTCTCCAATCCATAGGCCCCATACCAGATGACAGTGAATCTGAGAAAATCAGAAATAAGGGCTGGTCTAAAACTGAACTAAGCTCTCTTAGAACCCGGGGGTGTATGCCATCAGTCCCTGGAGCCTTGTTTACATTAATTTGTATTAAAGCTTTTTGAATCATATCCTGAGTCAGCCACTGACTAGATTGAGCTGAACCATTCGTGCAGTTATTAAGTGAGCCTGTGAACCCAGACTCCTCTATTGTATACACTGAAGAAAAGAACTGATTTAACACATTTGCCTTATCTGTATCTGCTACAACCATACTGGTACCATTATTTAATGGAGCAACACTCTCAACCTGCATCTTTTTACTATTAATATATTTAAAAAACTTTTTAGGGTTAGTTTTCACCTCCACCGCAATTAACTCTTCATTTCTTTTCTTAGCCTTCCGGATTGCTGATTTACAACATTTATTACAGTGTTTATATTCATTAAATGCAGCTTCTGTCCCTACAGATTTGTAGTTTTTAAATGCCTTTCTCTTCTTTCCCATTAACATCTTTACCTCTGTATTAAGCCACACAGGATGATTCTTAGAGCTTCTACGTTTAGTCCTTAAGGGAATAAATTGAGAACAGTAATGATTTAATATCATTTTAAAGGACAACCATTTCTGTTCTGTGTTTTTAGCTGAAAACCTAATGCCCCAATCAATGCTCTGTAGGGCAGCCCTCAAGGCACTAAAATTAGCTTTGGCAAAATTCATGGTTTTTGTTGCCCCAGTATATTTTTGTTTTTTGCACCAGACATTAAAGGATATAACATTATGGTCACTATTACCCAGGGGTTCAATGACTTGCACATTTGCTATAAGTTCTGGGTCATTTGAGATCACTAAATCAAGAATAGCATTTTTTCTGGTAGGCTCCTCAACAACCTGTGCTAAAAAATTGTCGTGCAATAAGTTTATAAACTTGTTCCCATTAACTGATCTAGCAGTACCGTTGCTCCAGTCAATATCTGGGCAATTAAAATCCCCCATTATCATTACTTTACCTAAACTAGCAGCCTTTTCTATTTGCATTAGGAGCTTTGTCTCTTCCTCCTCACTTACATTAGGGGGTCTATAGCATACTCCTACAATTAATTTGCTGGATTCTTTACAATTGGTGAAGAACTCCACCCATACGACTTCTGGCCCCTCATTTTCTAACACAACCTCCTCCTTTATATGAGCTTTTAAATCCTGCCTAACATACAGACATACCCCTCCTCCTTTTCTATTGCCTCTGTCCCTCCGAAACAAAGTATAGCCACTGATATTTACTGCCCAGTCATGCGACTCATTCAGCCATGTTTCCGCCACACCAATCACATCATATTTTCCTTCCATCACCAGCAGCTCCAGCTCTCCCATTTTACCAGTCAGACTGCTTGCATTTGTAAACATACATTTAATTCTGGCACCATATTGAACATATGACATGTGGTCCTCCCTATCCTTAACAGTATCCCTAGCCAAATCTCCTCCCCCATTTTCCCTTTCTTTGCCCACTATCTCATCTAACCTGTCTACCACTGAATCTTTTACTGAACCCTCCCCCCCCACACCTGGATCCGTTTGAGTGCCGGTCAGCTCTGCTTCCTTATCTTCTGCTGTACCGCTCCCTAAAGCTGGGGGTCTGGTGCACCCGGACCACTTTCACTGTATGGTGAGTTACTTTACATTTAATTCTGGAGCACCTTGTCCTCCTCTAAACATTGGGGCTGCCGCACCCCAGCCTCAGAGGCCTCCTGCCTCTACATCTTGGCGGCCAGATTCTTACTCCCACTCTGAAGTAAAATCAGCAAATCCACACATGAGCACATGGCATCTCCTATTTTTAGAAAAGTGGTGCAGCAGCGACACCTTGTGACACCCTCCGGTATCTGCTAGCATGCTGCACAAGGACAAGGCTCAGCCCCTCCCAAGAGACCCTGTAGCTGCACAAACAGGGGATTTCCCACCATGTGGTTCAGATTTTCAGGAACAGAGAGGAATTAACCCTCTGTATCCCTACATTTGCTATGTTGATCAGTTATGTAAGGTTATGCATCACTTTGGTGTATGATTTGACCATATTCAACCATACGACAACCATATGTAACATACTTGCATAATATAAATATAGGCAGATGCTAAACTGAAAACATATAATAAAACAATACATTGGACATAACCCTTGGTAATAAAAAATCCCTTACACAAAATTATCACATGAATCAAAATTCAACACGGTTTTCTTCTGATTCATGTAGTCTCGGAATGGAAGAAGAGCTGAATTACTGTATCTAGCTGCAAATGCTGATTTGTGTTCAACATAACATTTCATAGCTCCCTGCCAAGATTCATTTGCAATATCCCCATATATTTCATGAAATGCCCTTCAGAATTATTGTGAGCACTTTGTGGCAATAAATACAAATGACAAATCTTTTGGTATACCATAAACTAACTTGACTTGCAAAGTCACAAATGTAATCAATACATAAGTGCATTTATAAGTGACTCATTTTAGTATTTGATTTTGAAAACAAAAGCGCAAATTGAATCATGTCTAGAAACCAACTGAACTCTTTTTGATGTTTAGTTAGCTCCCAAGGATGCAGAATGTGTTTTTATGATGAAAAGGTCACCTGTAATGTACTTGTATTTCTTGTAATACTTTTGAATATGAGCTCATTTGAAACTCCAAATAATTGCAGTTTAACTTGATCACTGTTTTTTAAAAAAATCATGAAGTTAATTTATACACTAATATATTTAGGAGTAGTGGAAAAGGAGATTGTAAATGAGTGGTTCAAATGGTGTACCAGACCACTGCTAGACACCACCGTAGCTGCCTATATTTAGAACATACTATGAATGTAACATTATAATTTGAGGCTTGTTATATGTTATTATGGAAATTACACAGAAGTCAGTATTGTATATACTAGGGATGCACAGAATCCACTATTTTGGATTCGGCCAAACCTCTGAATCCTTCGCAAAAGATTCGGCTGAACACCAAACCTAATCCTAATTTGCATATGCAAATTAGGTGTGGGAATGGGAAAATATGTCACATGATTTACCTCCCTGCCCCTAATTTGCATATTCAAATTAGGATTGGATTTGGTTCGGCCGGCAGAAGGATTTGGCCGAATCCCAAACCGAATCCTGGATTCGGTGCATCCCTAGTATATATAGGGTATAGGGAATAGTACTAGTACCCAGGAAAGGTAGCTTTTTGGAAAGCTTTATATACTGTTTTTTGTCTATAACCTCTCTCAAGGAATCTCCTCTGCATGTCCAGTGCCTGCTCCCCAAAGGCTGTCTCTGTCAAGCAGTTCCTGTGAAGTCTCAGGAACTGTCCCACAGGGATCCCCTCAATTAGTCTCCTAGGGTGACAAGAAGAAGCGTATTACCTCTACACGGTTTACTATAGATTTTAGTTCATATTACATCTCCTACCACTAGAAGCTCCACATGCAGGAATTCAATCTTTTTAAACTAAACTGACTAGTAAATCTTAAATTTAAGTCATTCACAATGATATTCTGCACAAAACTTTCAAAATCCTTCTGAATGCCCTGCCAAATTCAAAGCAGGTCATCGATAAATTGCAGATAAAGTACTAAATGTGTCCTTAGTTCTACAGGGCAACAAAGTCCATATTGGAGATGGGAAGGTTATTGTTTTTATAAAAAAATACATCTGTGTGAGGTTTTAACATACTAAAGTTGACTGTATTGTACTGCACTATGCTGACTATATTGATTGTAATATTTATTGGTACAGAACATACTATGAATGTAACTCTATAATTTGAGGTTTGTTATATATCATTATGGATTACACAGAAGTCAGTATTGTATATACAGGGTATAGGGAATTATACTTATACCCTGGAAAGGCATAATTTAAATGGTAGAAAGAGGTTGGGCCAACCTCACGGATTGGTTTTAAGCAGGAGTGAGTGGGATCACTCTGGTTACAAATTCTGTGATAAATGTTATGCTGACAAAGGCACCTATGATTAAGTACCGGAATGGTACGAAACACGCAAGGTGGGTCATACGGGGTCAGTATGTACTATTTTTAATATGCTAAATTAATAAAAACGTGGACTTTATATTAATTATGAGTTATGGGATATATATGTCTTGGATCTATCGCTATTTAATGGTGCCCTGGGAACTGGGACAAGTTTCTGAAACTCTATTGCCCTGTACAGAATGGCAATATAGACCCCCCTACTATATTTATTATTTCTGTATTTTAACAATCACCTAGTCTAATCCTAATCTGATCATACCCTGATCATAATCTGAATCAGATTAATCCTAATCTGCTCATCCCCATGCTAATTTTTCTCTGCAGGGCAGTAGGCACCCAATTGGAACCACGGCAGAAAGTACCAGGGCCCCAAAATATCCTACTTCACAGGAAGGTTCAGATTTCACTGCCTATTTGATGAGTATTTGCTCAACAAATTTGCTCACCAGCTTCCTTGTGGGTAAGGAAAGGTCAAATCAAATGTATCTTTCACAGATACAGATGAGAAACTGCCCTTGACTTCTACATGAACTTGACAGGTTTTAAGTGGAGAAGTATTGAATTAAAACTGTTTCCCAGGGGCTAGGTGTGATAAATATCACATTCAAATACAAATTAGATTTGGTGGTTTTAAATTAGAAATGGAGAGTTTTGACCAAAAAGGCAATTTGAGAATACAAATGTACCTTTTGAATCATAGTAAATCTACCCACAGTACCTAAACTTGAATGTATATGTATTTTGTATTTATTGTTTATTTTATTATTATATTGACCCTTGTTTGTTTTATTATTGCATTGTCCTGCTGTTCAGAACTGATGTACAGGTAGCATTCATTCATTACAGTAGTAAATTCAATCCCGATTCATTTTGCTTATGCTGAACTAAAGGTTGTATTTCCCCCTCTAAGAAGGTAAATCTTACAAATAATATATATAGACATGCAGAAAGATGAAAAGGTTGAGAGAGCTAAGCCCATGAGAGCTGACAACTGAAAGAAAGATAGAAATAGAGAAACAAACACAAGGTGGAATGTTGGGTGCACACTTGTCAATGTGAAGTGAACTATAAAGGACTTTATAGGAAGAAAGGACAGATCTCTAAGAGGGTTTCTGTGCTGAAGTCATCGCAAAGTTCACTCTCTTAGGGATAAAAAATTATGCCATTTGGGCTGTTGGGCACAAAAATAAAAACCAGTGAGACCTTCTGTAAATAAATGCACTGAAGTGGTTTTTTAAAAAAAATGTAATCACATTGCAAATAATTGCTGTGATGATTCTTGGTGTCAGTCAACATGCACATGCTGTGAATTCATAATCCTGTGAACTTGTGACACTCTCAGAGAGAGAGGCAGCAAAATGCCTAATTCATGGAACAAACAGCTTCTTACCAGCAGCAAAAGCAAAAGGCTGCCATACACCCATAAATATTTTACACGTCTCCTGAGAGTCAAGGACAAGAAGAAAGGAGAAACATTAAGTGTTGAAGTGTAAAGTCGTGCTATGGTTATATCACACTGACCATGTACTCCTGTAGACCTCTATAAATAAAAATCTCATAATATAAAGGGAGGCTGGTTTAAGTGTAGGGAAAACAAAATATTTGCCTTGTCCCCAGCATCAGAAGGACCACTAGAGCAAAATGCGGATGATAATGCATGCATGTTTTTAGTATAAACATTATGGATGGCCTTGAATCCCTTCAGAGGTCCTGAATCCCTGCAAATCCCTACAACTCCCCGCATTCCCCAGACAGAAAAAAAGCTGTATTTTCCTCCAGCCGTAGTTTGTGGGAAGGTCATATAAGGCGAAACACCTATAAAAAATTCTATGTTTATGTAGGGAATAATGGACTCCCCTTTGTAAACTATAAGGATATTATAAGTCACAGAGGCGTTCTGTGATCCTAAAAAAGGCTCCAGGACAAAGGCCAAGTGCTTTTACAGGTCATGGTGACGTCTTATATCTTCATATTTTACAACAGGGGGTATATAATTTTTAATAATACACAAATGAGCCATGTGACAGAATTACATCATTAAGAACCAATTGCATCAATAAGAACCAATAGCATCAATAAGCTCTGTTTGTAAGCATATCATTTATAGGATATTTGTTGTTGTGTGTTATACGTACTGTATATAATCTACAGTTTGGTCATTTTCCTATGGGACCAAACTGTGAATTATATCCTTATAATACACAAAAGCCATGAATATCCTGTAAATTATATCCTTATAAACGGTGAGTAGTGATGTCATCAGTTATAAACGGTGAGTAGTGATGTCATTTCTGTCACATGACTCACTAAAATTTGTGTATTATAATAAATAAAGTACCCCCAGTTGTAAAATATGAGGATATTAGAAGTTACCTCGGAGTTCCATGACCTGTATAAAAACACTCGGCCTTCGGCCTCGTGTTTTTATATGGTCATGAAACTCCTCGGTAACTAATAATATCCTTATATTTTACAAGAGGGGGTACTTTATTCACTATATAAATGTTGCATTCCTACGTCAATACGTGTCATTTTTTAGCTAGAGAGAGCACTTGGCGCTGCTGCTCTCTTCCTCCACTGTGACCCCAATCTGTATGATTCCCTGGCCCCGCTCTTCCTCAACATGGCGCGCTCCTCCTGTCTCACTGTCTATCAGCTATGGCCTCTTTACATCAGTGTCAGGTCCCACTCTACTGACAACCCCCCCCCCCCCCCGGTGTTTGCTCAGTCTGGCTCCCCTAGCATGATGCTTCTTTGGTCTCCCTCCCCTTCGCATAGTGGCTCTCCGTCTCACTCCCCCTCCCTTCCACCCACCGATTTAACTTTCACTTCCTGCTCCTCCCTGTCTGCTCCTTTAGCTCCCCCACTCAACAATGTCATTCCGGTCTCCCTCACACAGTCAATCTCCGGTTTTGTTCTGCCTTCAACCATCACTCTCTGTTACTGTCACCTTCCTTTCTTCACCTTCCCCCCATCTCAGCTTTCTTTAACCTGCAACTGATGATGTCACGCAAGCAGACCCGGATTTGTGGAAAGGCCACCTAGGCCCGGGCCTAGGGCGGCAGGATTTTAGGGGGGTGGCATGCTGCCCAACCTCACACACATTAGTTCAAAAACACCGGGGATGCGCTGGAGATACAATCATTTTTTTAATTTTTGATGCGCCAATCAACATTGCTCCAGTCCAGATGATGAAAATTTGCTCAAATAAAGGGGAGGGGACAGGGGCGACGAACGGCAATGGGCCTAGAGGCAACCACTATGTAAATCTGGCCCTGCACGCAAGGCAGGCAACAAGGCAAAATGAAAATAGCACATGGAATTCAAAAACAGGTATTTTTATCCCCAAAAAAGTAACTACAGGGAAAAAATTTAATTGGAGGGGGGATATTAGTAGTCACAGAGGAGTTATGTGACCTGTATATGGTCACATAACTCCTCAATGACTAATAATATCTTTATAAATTACAGTAGGGGTAAATAATCCACTAAATAATATACAACAGCCATGAATGTCCTGTAAATGATATGGGGTTCTTTATTCACTATATAAACTAAAGGCCAAAACTATGTAGATATCCCTTCTAATTATTGGACTTTATGCAATTTATGCAACACCCATTATTGCCCTTACCTTACATTACATCATACATTGACACTCTTGAAAATACTTTTGAGGATACCCTTTCCTGTTTCAGCAGGGTAATGCCCCCTGCACATATTACTATTTTTGTTTTAAGAATAAGATGTTGATAAGGCAGGTGTCCACATATTTTTGGCTATGTATATAAAAATAGGCAATGTTTTGCAAATGGGCTTCTCACTTTCTCTGACTTAGTGCTATTTAGTTTAAGAACATCTGTTCCTCTGTTACTAACAGGTAGATGTTCCATCTGTCAACCTCTTCATCTAGGAAACACCAGCAACTGGTCTCTGTGATATATAGAGTTCTACATGGCACTTAATGGAGGCGCTTGACTTGCAACTTTCACAAAACTAAAGGATTCATCTGAAATATTTAACATGGCATTATAAAAGGACAGCTACAGTGAGTGATTTTTTTCATTAGTGTTTTTCTCTTTACAAACATAATTACATACAGTAAACATTCCATAATTATTTGCTAGTATACTTGTGGGGGATTATTTTAAGAGCGGTTAGCAGGATAAAAAGATACTGACAATTCTCAAGTTAGAGCTTACATATTATTTGTTTTGTGGCAATGCTTAAGAATTCATAGGACTCATAGGCCTCTAGAAAATGAGAATGAATATCTTTTAAGTTTGCACCTAGATGCGAGGAATGTATGTATTTGACTGTAATGTTTTGATAAACCTAAGTTTAATTCCATTTGTGCATGAAATTCATAAGACACCTTATAGCTCTGTAATAAAGTAATACTTTTTCCCAAACACCTATTTGTGGAGTACCTGCTTTATTTAATTTGAGAATTTTTAGGGGGTTATTTCTTAAAGTCCGATTATTCTGGTTTGACTTTTAAAGGAGAAAAACACAATTTCCTTCATAGAAAAAGAAACTCTCATTTTTTGAGATTTAATAAACTCCGATGGTGTTAAAAGTTTGAATAAAAAAGTACTCCAACTCAGACCTGTCGAGTTCATGTAGAAATCAATGGCAGATGTCTCGTTGATATACTGATCTGTGCTGGGTGTCATTCTATAATCTGAATATTTTGTGGTTTTCGGGCATCAAATCTGAAAAATTTCAGGCGTCAAATCCGAAAGTTGCAGTTTTCGTCAGCAAATCTGAAAAAATTGAACAATTCTGATATTTTTCACATTTTTTTCAAGTTTTTTCACACACAAGAAATTTTGGGAAACATTTATTGATAAATGGGGGGAAAATCAGTGCAGATTTGTTCGGAATAGTTTTCAGGAAATAGTGAGAACTTTTCGGATTTTTATAAATAACCCCCTAAATGTTGTAATGACCCTAATGTATTCCAAAAATTGCATACAATGTACGGTTTCATGCCACCCAGTATGTCATTGGAAGTTAAGGGTCCAACATTAAAATCATTATTGAGGAACCACCCCATGCCCAAAACTGTTTTACACAAACATATATCAATCACAGGGTCTCATTATTACCTGATGCCAAGTTATTTTCTCTCTCAGCTCAAGCAAATTCCATGTTACCAGCCAGCTGAAAGAAGAACAGCCAAGGATCAAATAAAAAGAGTAAACATATAACAAGTTTACGTTCAATAAACGACAAGTAAAGCAGGCATTAAATACAATTCATAAACATAAAAACCCACACCTGAAAAATATATGCTCTCCCAATAAATAATGATGCTATGTTCCCGTTCAAAAATCATTATAAAAGACAATGGACAGGGCAGTTGTCAGGTGAAGGCAATATTACATTCTCTAAGTACCGTGTCGCTGTCATAGCTCACTGGGAAAACTGTATTAGCTCAATAAATAAGAAAGCCCCACTATTACGATGCACATTAATAAAAGACTTTAGTGTTGCACAGTATATTAAGAGATCAATATCCAAAACACAATGGAATAAACCCCATACACACTACTGTTTAGGCTTCTCAACAGATAGATGAAAAATAAATGGAGCACTATAAATACAGATATATTACATCTGGTCACAAATGATAAAAAGATATGGCTCTATATTGAACAAATTGAGGCAACCAAACCATCAAGTATAACAATTCTACAACAAATTTAAGGAATTCTTAATGGCCTTTAGCTTTGACTTTAATGCATTAAAATCCATCAGAATGCATAAGCCCTAAAATGCTTAGTTGTACAAGTTTAGGATCTGTAATCCGAAAACCCATTATCCAGAAAGCTCTGAATTACGGAAAGGCCGTCTCCCATAGACTCCATTTTATCCAAATAATCAACATTTTTCAAAGTGATTTCATTTTTCTTTGTAATAATAAAACAGTACCTTGTACTTGATCCCAACTAAAATATAATTAATCGTTATTGGAAGCAGAACCAGCCTATTGGGTTTATTTAATTATTACATGATTTTCAGGTATACTAAAAGTATATAGAATTTATAGAAAGATCTGTTATCCGGAAAACCCCAGCTCCCAATCATTCTGGATAAAAGTTCCCATACCTGTACCATGAAGCAATTCAGTTCCTTGATTATATTTATGGGTTTTTGTCTTTTAAACACATATCCCAATTACATTATTATAAGTTGATCTTATATTATAAGTAAGCAAGATAGCAGGAGAAGAACAATAAGCACAAAGGTTCACTAAAAGCAAAGGGATCGACAATCGAGACAACAGGCCCAGTGGCTGCTCTGGGGCCAGTAATTATGGTAAGAATTCACTTTAGAGAAAGGCTTCTGGCCAGAAGATGCCCTTAAAGTTCAGGTTAAATATTTTACGTTTTCAATGATGGTTAGATAGTTTTTATATTAGTGATTCCTTATTAAGTGCTACCAGGTTCTATAGACCTGCAAAACAAGGCTTGTATAGGACGTGATTGTAATTGCAAAAACTGTAGCAATGCAGGTTGGATATTCTGGATCAATGCAAGTTTAGAGACCTCAACTACCTACATTGCCCTAAGTCTCAGACTTCAGCTCAACCATGAGTTGAGTATTTGGTTTCCAGTAATAGCCAGACACAAGACAGACAGGAAAAAAAGTAATGTATTCACATATTAGTAAGGTACATACAGCCTGTGTACTCTAATAAAATGTGCCTAAATTACTACACCTGTCCATGTGCTTTCTCTATTTCCAAATGAAATTGACCCTAGTGTAAATGCAATTGGGACTTTAAACTATAGGTCCTCTTGGGGCAGGGACAGATGTAAATTATAATATTCTTTTTAATGAATGCAATAAAGTTGTAATAATTTTAGTCATTCCAGTTCCTTCTGTGCAAGCCTAAAGTTTGGAGCAGCATTAAACACAGAGGACATACTCTGCAATGTGACCTTAAATGATGGGTTCCCGGTGGCTGCACCCTAACCAAAGTATACCTTAAATCAATGGCATCTCCACACTGAGGTGTCTGTTGAGTGCAGGGTAAGGGGCATTGGCATATGGATAACTGATTCCTTTGTTGATCAGCCTTACATTGATATTATTGATTGGTTTACCTTGGTCTGGGGCTTCAGTACATGGGCCTCTTACCCTGCAGGGTGAGTTTATTGTGGACAAACTATAGATTTATATAAATGAAGTCTGAGTTGTCAATCACCCGTATGATTATATGAGCTTTTGAATGGGTACTGTCACTAAATAGAGTATTTAGACAGATATATATATTTATAATTAGAGCCTCTTATATTGTCTTTCTATATTTGCTGGCAGTTTACAGAAGCATAATTTTAAAACATGAATATAATTTTAAATTTACAACCAAAATGATCCTTCTCCAGTGGTTGAACTTGGAGGAGATGCAGCAAAATGCCCTTAACCTACTGATTTGTACATTATTCTAACATAGTTATAGTGTAATTATATCATTATTTCATTTATGATGATGAAATACAATTATTTCCTTTTTTTATTGGTCACTCTCTTGTGCTCTTGTAATGATTTCTTCCGGGAGAGCACTTTTTGCCTTGGTTATTGAAAAGAGGTCTTTTGCATTTTTAAATATCTTTCCTTAATGGATGAGTATTTTCTATTATATGTAATGGCTGTTTTACAAGCCTTACGGAAAATGCATTTATTTTACATGGACCCTTTCCTGGGATTGCTCAAGTCATTGGTCCACAAAGCAACTTTTCCATTCCATATAAATGAATAACTTATGGTAGGATATTGGAGCAGGGGCTTTTAAACGATATTTCCTGAAATACTGGAGCCACTTCTAGTAAACATTGCTTCTGGTTGTTATTTAACCACCCCTTTTTCCAGAGCCCCGGACCATTGAGTTTTGTGCCAGTTCTTAGCCATAACTCATACAGTTAGTAACAGCAAATGCGGAACATGTGTAGAATTAAAACTTTTCCATTCTTAATTTAACATGAATTGCTGTAATGTACAAGGAAACTGAACAGCTGTATAAAGGACAAGGAAACACCAGTTGGGATGGGGTGTCAATATGTTAAGTACCACCCACTAAATTTAAAGGATTTGTTCCTCAGGTTAGTGCTCATTTTAGGAAGGAATCGCTGAGAAAATATTACTCTATTGGACATACATGAGTATTTGAACATTTTAAATCTCTATTTTTCTCACAAATGTTTAAAAACTATGTTTTTAATTTCTTTAAAACACTAAAGACTCCATATTTATTAAGTGTAAACACCATAGAAATGTGTAATACAAATAATCTCCAAGTAAAAGCTGGCAAGGTCCTATGAAAATCAATGGGAGCTGCAATGATCCTATTAGACCAATCAATTTGGACTTTTAGAGGTTTTCTAATTTTTTTTCAGCAGTAATTGTTTGAAAAAATCAAATTTTTAGAGGTTTCGGTGCATCTTTAAGTATTTCTTCTCCCTTGATATTCTAATAACATTTGTGACATTTGTGGTTTTTGAGAAAATGAGTTTAATTGTGTTCAAAATGCTCAATTCAATTAAAATTCAACCTCTAATGAATGGCCTTCCCTTTGTCACGGTCGGCACCCAACACCAGAACAAATGCCAAGCACCCTGGTCTCAGCTCGTGCTTCACCTGTAGTGTGACCACCTTTGGCCTCGGGAGGAGCCCTCAGCTACTTGGATGCCACCAGGACTTAAACGAGAGGTTCAAGGCTAGAGGTTCTGGATAGGCAGAGTGGCACGACTGTTAGCTAGAGTCTTTAGGCCGAAGGTCGCGGTACAAGACGTTAGACAAAAGAGTGGTCAGATCAGGCCGGATCGGGGCAGGCAGAGAACAAACGTAGTCAGGCAGGCAAGGGTCAAACCAGGAAGTCAATCAGAGGGTTAAGGCAGAATCGGCGTTGGATAACAGGCAAGGGGTCAGGATACAGAAAGTAGAATCATCAAGAACAGGCAGGGGTCACAACAGGTAATCAAAACAGGTTTTCTGGAACAGAAATAGCAACAGCTAAGCACCAGGAGCAAATCCTATCACGGGCACTGAAAATTACAAACTGTGAGTGCGCCTACAACCCGGAAGGAGCGCGCCGCGCATGCCCTAGGAGAGGACAGACACGGAGGATCGCTGACACGGCGGGCGTTCCCGCTGACCCCCTTGACCCACTGCACCACCAGGGAGGTGAGCCCTCACACCCCATCTGAAGAGACACACCTGGGAAAGGTAAGTATGATGGTTCTGGGTCAAAGTATTGACCAGCTAGAAGAAAAACAAATTCTCATGGGCTGTTTTTGATGAAAACTGCCTCCCCAAATCAACACCAATGAATTTCCCTACAAATGTACATGAATTTGACACTGGATTTTTCTTGCCATGTGTTCTGGCCTTATTATACATGAAACTACCATTCTGGGATGTACAGTATGAAATTGGTGCTACGTATATGTAAATTACAATGTCTGGTATTTTTACATTAAATTGCCACTGCATTTCTCCTGCCATTTGTCCTGGGGAATTATACATGAAGCTGACCCTGGATAGTATGAAGGAATCCGTGTAGAAAATGTATTTCAATAACCTTCCAAAGAAAAAAAATTAATTTTCTGTTATATTAAAGCAGTATCCTCTTACTTAGTTTGCCAACCATCCTTTATTAGATTTAGACTCACGCATGCATGGTGGAGTAACATTTTCTTTAAGTTTATTGATTTTCAATAAAGTCAGACTGCCTACTGTATATACCTATGCAAACTCTGTCAAAGGGAATGGCATTAAGTAAAGTTTATGTTCAGTTTGCTCTCAATGATTGCAAATCCAGCGCACCAGTCATTGAGCATTCAGAATCCCTTTTTTCTCACCAAAACAGAATTGAGAGTTCTTCAAATTATAATCCCACAGTCACTTTATGGTATCTGCTATTATTGATTTTTTACTGAACGCATGCAAAGGCTTTCCAGCCCTCCTACTGACATCATTACACTACAATATGTAAGAATATGTTATTGTTTCCGCTCATATATCATTGTTACTTAATTAACAGACATGCTTTTCTGCATAAATCGGCATCCTTTGGTTTTGAGATGGAGCTCGAATTCTTTGTTGCTGTCAGGTTATTTGTGAGAATCCCAAATGGCATTGGGACCAGTGGCGGAACTACCGAGGGAGCAGGGGGTGCGAGCGGGCCAGGGCCCGCACCCCCTCAGGGCCCCCTGGCGGCCCATGCACCACTGAAAATGCGGCCGTATGGAGGGGGCGGGGCCCGGCTGTGGGTCACGCACCAGGGCCCGCCCCCCTCTAGTTACGCTACTGATTGGGACAGGGGCGTAACTACACAGGAAGCAGCCCTTACGGATGCATGGAGGTCCAGGAGTTTAGAGATCCCAGTAAGGGCCTAATTAGTGAACAATTTCAATATATCTTGGTAGAACTGGTTAACTTATCAATGTTTTGGGGCCCTATATTGAATTTGCTCTGTCGTCCAGTAAAATCTAGTTATGCCACTCTGTAAGGACTATGTTTTTTGTCTAAAATGCACCTTTCCCTCTTCTCATTTGCTCCAACAGGTGTCACACACACACACATCTATAGTAGATTGAATCCTATGTATTTCAAATCTATATTCCTCATCTCTATCAGCTGCGGGAGAGACCATGGAATGAAATAAACTGATACAGACATGGGAGAGAGAGAAAGAGTTAATGCAGATTTTGTTGGTAGGCAAGAATTCTTACAATGCTCTCTATTAGAAATCCAAGGACACATGTTTGCAGTAGGCAGGGGGTTACAATCCCTCCTTAGCTTTCTAAAATGAACAGAACACATGAAAATATGCAGCGGCCACTGTGAAGGTTTAAAAAAAAATGTGATTATTCTGAATTTGGTCACACTGGAGAAAACAAAAGGTTGAACTCGTTAATTAATTGATTTTGTGTTCTATATATTACACCATGGCTTTATTTGTCTCCACAAACTCAGTGGTAGGTGTAAAGCCTGCTTGTAAAGCGAGAGAGAGAGAGAGAGAGAGAGAGAGAGAGAGAGAGAGAGAGAGGCTCTGGGAAACTTGCAGCTAATGGGGAAAATAAATAATGTCCTCTATTAAAGGCCAAATAAAATAATTTTTGATGTCATTTTTACATATTTAATCATTTTCCATTATGTTGGTGGTGCTTCCTTAGAAAGCACAACTGTTAGGAATGAAAGGCTTACACTTATGAACATCGTTGTTGCTCATAAAGACCATAAAGCAATGATTGCAGGCTCTGTCTGCCTGCCAGGTATTCCCATAATGCATAAGATGTACAGCACCAGTTAGAAGCACTTCACAACTATAGGCCAAAAGAGAAGATCAATTTGCCTGCAAGTCTTCTAAAGAGGTAACTCTTAATGCTTTGACTTCTGATATGCAGCAATTAGTATAATTGTACCTTTCATATTCTATTCTAGTCGCCTTAGTGATGAATCCATGATAGAAATATTTCTCATAAATCCATTGAATAGTGCAAGCACATAAAATCAATTTAAGGAACCGCTGTAAGTGCCTGCTCTAAATGCCATTGTCGCATTGGCTTCATTTGCATTTTTCATGGGCTGAACCATTGAGGGAATGGTATGAAACATTCTTATAAAGGAAATACTTAACCTGTGCTGAAATACACAAATGAGTTTTCTATATCCTAAAGTGCATCCGAACAACTAAAGTGCATACATACCACAGCACAAAATGGAATTCTAACACATCTGAGGCCCTGCATCTTTCCCATGGCTTACAACAGAAGATGGACCTTCAGAGACATGTGCCATAGCAACTATGTAAATAAGGACTATCTGCTTTGTATGTGATGAACCCACAGGGAAATGATCCCTGATTGTCAGTTAAATGAAAGAATGTTCTGATTACTGCATGGGGCCTGTGGAAGGACAGAAGGTAATGGTGCTACTAACGAGACACAGTGTTATGATATTGTAGGAGTTTTAGCCCTGCAAACACAATCAGCACTATATAAGTAATTGTACGCAACCAATCAGCATTTGGTTTTCAATAGGCAGATTATAAATCACATACTGGGATCAATGATGCTGTATAATATTGAACACCCGTAGTAGTGAATAGAATGGCTACTTCCATAGAAAGAGAAAACAGTCTGCCTGTTCTTATATATTTCAGGCACAAATATTACTGTCTGTGCATCTAAATTTACTCATATAGTGCATATTCATCAATAATTGTAAGGCAGAGTAAGGCAGGTGGGCATTCACAGACCTTTAAAAGTGTAGGAATCTATGACTGTATGGGGTCTTTCTGATGGCCTAAAGAATAATTCAGCATCAAAATGTATTGAAATAGGTGCATGTCTCATGGTGGCCAACGTGTAGACACCATCGGAGCAGGATGTTCCAAACAAAATTCCAATTCCAGCAGTATTGTGGCGTGTCCTCTCTCTCAGCTGCACTCGTGATAACCAAACAAATTTGCAAGTCTCGTAATGCCGTAGATCCACTGATAGTTCCCAATGGTACGCTCTTCCGCGGGAACTTACAGAGTCCGCTTGCCTTTGTGTGCCTACGCATTTCATGCCCACAGACAAATGGAACGTCTGAGGAAGTGCAGGTTTGTGTGTGGGCATGAAGCGCGTAAACGTAAATGCACTGTTGAAGCCACTGTATCACTGAGAATGCTTGAATAAAGCCAAAATGGATAAAGGCAAGCAGTCTCTGTAAGTTCCTTTAGCAGAGCGCACCATTGGGAACCTTTAGAGCAGGAACTCATATTTTATGGACCTATTCCAATACTTGGTCCTCATTTGGTGTATAAACATGGCTAGCCCCAAGTCAAACTGAAAAATGTAATATTAAAAAACCTGCTTGCCCTTTTCAAAAATCGATTTCAATGCAGGATTTTGCTGGAGCAGTGCTTTTAATTGATGCATTTTTAAAAATGCATTTTTAAGGCAGGATGACACTTGACTGCTCAAATCTGTCATATTCCGCAGAACTAACACAATTTCCAGGAATCTGCATTTCATTACAAATCTTCACCCCCCTATGCTTCTGCCTGGTGAATTTACAGTTGTAGAGACATGCAGGAACTGAGCCGTGACATTGCCCATATGCCATTACTAGATGCTTAACCTGGCACAGGTCTTAGTAGTCTAAGAGACTGCTATTTTATTGGACTAAACCACCTCAAGCAAGAAAAACAAAATAAAAATATAAAATCTTGAGGTACAGATGAAAGCACAGAGCTTTGGGAAATTACTTCATCTAATCCCATAGATAAAACCTTTAAAAAAAACTGTTCTACACAGAAACAACAAATAGACTACATTGAAGACTGTTTCCTTGTTATTAAAATGAAAAGAGATGAAATGAGGAAACTGTAAACATATTTGTGTAAGTCACCTGCTAGAGGACAGAACTGAGAGAACTGTCAGGCACTCATTTTGACTGTTTGTTATAAGCTGTCAGGGGCCTATCGGCTCCCAGCTGGGGGAGTCAGGACCAAAGAGGAAGCCCTTAGGGTGAAAGTTCTGGCACAAAATACAGGCAAGGGTTAATGCAGGTTCAAGGTCAAAGTCCAAGTAAAGGTTCAATGGCAGGCAGAAAGGCACGGAATCATAAGTCCAGGCAGAGGTCAGAAAGGCAGGCAGCATCTAACAATGTCAAAAGTCCAGGCAGGGTCAAGTTCAAGAATAAACAGTAATAAATAACACCCAGTTACTCACAGAAAATAAGTAGCGATGGGCGAATTTGCGTGTTTAGCTTCGCCAAAAAATTAGTGAATTTCATGCGAAATTCGCAAAACTGTGAAAAATTCGCAAAACGGCGCCGGCTCCCGTTTTTTGACACTGGCATCCGTTTATTTCCGACGCTGGCGAAATTTTTTTTTGACGTCAGCAAATTTTTTCGGCCAAATTTTCGTGGGCGTTTCGCGAATTTATTCGCTGACGGCGAATCGCGCAAATTTGCGCCTCGCGAATAAATTCACCCATCACTAAAGGTAAGACCTATCATCGGGCATTGAACTGGCATCTCTGGCATCCCTTTATTTTGCATTTGGCGCCCACGTGGGGATCCTGGGCGCCGCCATCTTGGATGCGATGCTGGAAGGATAAGAGTCCTGACATAAGCCAAATTAGTAATGATTTTTAAAGTCCCCTCAGTATTGGAGGGATCTGTGATATTTTAGAGGCCCCCTCCCTCAAGATCCCAATTCTACTACATCATTAGTATTTTTGCTGCTGATTTACACACTGCCCTGTTATTATAAGTTTGGCATCACTCATCCGGAAACGCATTATTCAGAAAGCATGAAATCACAGAAAGGCAATCTCCCTTATTAATCCTAAATGTAATCAAATAATTCTATTTGATTTCCTTTTTCCTCTGTAATAATAAAACAATATCTTGTACTTGAGGGTACCTCGTTTGCATGAAACAATCCGATTGGGTTTATTTCATGTTTAAATCACTTTTAGTAGACAACGGGGGTTATTTACTAAAGTTCGAAACCAAAAAACTCAAAAAAGTTTGATTTTTAGTGGAAAAAAAACCTCGAGTTTTTGGAGAAGTATTACATGGATGTAAAAAGTCCAAATCTGAAAATACTCCATCTCAGACCTGCCGAGGTTGTATATAAGTCAATGGGAGAGGTTCCTATCCTATTTGGAAGTTTCTGTGGTCTGCACTGGATTTAGCCCAAAAATCCAACTATTTTGGGCCTTTCAGGCAAAAATCCCCAAAAAAATTCGGTAACAAAGTCTGAAAAAATAATACGATTCGGATTCTCGCATGATTTTATCAGGTTTTTAAAATTAAATCATGCTTTTTCAATAATAAATAAGGTCCAATCATGGATTCCAGTTTGGTCTGACTTTTTTATTGAAATACTCAAAAAAAATTGGATTTTGATAAACAAGGCCCCCCATGCATGGGAATCAAAAGTATGGAAAGATCCATTATCTGGAAAACCCCAGGTCACAAGAATTCCAGGTAATAGATCCTATACTTGCACTAAATTGCCCTATTTCTAAGAATGACTCTGAGATAACAATGAGAACTTGGGCCATTATTTCCCTATTGTATTCCCAATTAGGTGCCAAAGAAATAGTGCTCCAAAAATAAATGTGAATTGAAATGTTGAACATTTCCAGTATAGGTACTGTATATGCAATGGTACCTAGGAACCTAGTTCCATGTAAGGTTAAATAGAAGGCATTTTTGCAATCAGCATAAATTTGAAAATATGCCCATTCTTAGAGGAAAAGTAGGAGAGAGGTCTCACTGCCTAAAACCTCAGCCAGCTCTTTAGCAGAGGATGTGTTGATAAGGCGTCTCAGGGGAGCATTAATACTGACAAAAATGAGGCTGTTTCTTGTATCAGCACATTGACTCATATCACTTTGAGACTATGGCGCTGTAACAAGAACCTTGAAGTGCAGATCAAACTCTGATATGGAGCAAGGAAAGACCTCAGAGTGGGTTTGATTCCTGTAAATCAGCATCTGCTCACTCGGTAAGAGGTGTCTTCATCCTAAAAGCTAAAAAAAAAAGGTTAATCCAAAGTAGAATGATAGGTGTTTAACTGGTGTAATTGTATCCCAGTGGTATATAAAACCCTTGATTAGAGAACAAAGACTTACTTCATACTGTAGGGAGATACTGAAACATTTGTCCTTTATGACTCAGGTTATTCTCTTCTCTATCAACACCAAGAACCAAACAAAAACCAAGGGAAATTAGATTATGGCTGAATTACATTATTACATAGTAGGTAAGGCTGTAAAAAAGACACGTCTATAGACTTCAACCTTTCAACCTTGACATTTTGATCCAGAAGAAAACATCTTTCCATCTCAATGAATGCAGTGACATATTATCAGAGCTCAGGTATGTGGTTGCAGTCTCCACAATTTACCCACAGTCAGTTGGGTGTAAAAGCTTGCGTCAAAATGCACTTCTCGCACTTCCATATAGTAGTACTCAATACCACTCAATCCTTTATGCCTTCCATTCCAAATTGAGTACTGCTGTATTTAAGAACTTCCAGGACTATGAATAAGGGGAATATAAATTGTTGAATGGAAATGAAGATTCAGATTAAGCTACAGTGACCAATGGTACAGTCGATGAATACAGTTACCCTTCGCAGTCCAAGCAAGTAGACAATTTAAACTATTTCATAATAAAATAGAGTGTTAACACTATTTTTCATCTCTACTAATTGTATTACCTTATACATCCTACAGTTATACAGTATGACTGTATGCGTATCTCCTTTTACAATGTGGAATCACTGTAACTTGTATCATTATGTAACAAAGGTGTTAGAAAAGAGAAAGAGTAGAAATGGAGAAGAAAGGAAAGCTCACGCCAGGTTAGGGTAGGGTGCAGGTTCTCGGGATCGGATTAGGGTCAGGTGCAGGTTGAGTTTTTCTCATTTACACTACTCAGAGATTCTCCTTTCCCAAAATGAAACTATATTCCATATATTAGTACAATTATGGAATCTGTTATCCGGAAACCCCTTATCCAAGATGCTTTAAATTATTGGAAGACCATCTCCCATAGATACCATACCAACAAATCACATTTTTAAAAAATATTTCCTTTTTTCTGAAATAATGAAACAGTACATTGTATTTAACTAAAATAATTAATCCTTATTGGATACAAAACAACCATATTTAAATGCTTTGTTAGTAGATAAAGTAATCCAAATTACAGAAAGATACCATATACAGTAAACCCCAGGTCCAGAGCATTCTGGATAACAGGTCCCATATCTGTATTCAATTTAAAACTGTGGGGAATCCCATGGGTACCTCTTAAAACCAAAGCTTCACCATCCTCTTGAATTACTGAGCAGCCCCATCCCACTTGTGATTATATATGTTAAGTGTAGTTGAGTGAATACTGCAGGAATGAGCATATTTATATCAAACTTATGGAGTAATCCATACATGCTTTATAAAGGCTACCTTTATTTATATCCAGATGGCTACAGTGTTGCTTATGAAGCCACAGCATTCTATTTTAATAAGAAAGGCAACGTCAAATAAGTGTAAAAATTAAAAAAAATGAATCCTTTTATGTTCCATGAGTTGATTTATCTTTTTGTTGCCTCCCAGTGAAAATAGAAGTTTCATGATAAAAGCACAAGCTGTATCCATGTTGTCACGGTCATATCACAATTGCAGATGTCATTTGTCCTTTCTTATGTGGAGTAACACACAAGAGATATGAGAATATTGCTTTGGATATTAAGGCGGCTCTGTGTCTGAGAATACATACCAAAGATTAAAGGGAATGAAAATGGAAAATAATTGTTCTGCTGGGGGTGGTAAAACTCTAGAGTATGATTCAACATTACACCAGATAATTTTACATCTGAATGACATGTCTACAAGCTAATTGCAAAAATTAGCTCCCTGGTTATTTGCTGAGCAAGATCTGCCGGAGACTAGAGTTTTATATAAAATGATCCATTTCGGCATTAAATCAGTATTCTGATCCCCGAGGTGGATGGAACTTCTATGTTATGGACGACTGGGAGGAACAGAAATAGCTTGGAACAGGCAGCAAAGATAGACTAAAACCTCGGGCTGCTTTTCTACTGTGAAATTACACTCTTCATGAATATCCTTAAAATGATGAAACTTTTGACAAGCCGCATTATGAAGCAGATTGTAATTGGAAGTCTGCTGTTAACTGATTAGAAGTTAATTTGAGCAGTCATGGAGCATAAGGAAAGACAAGCATAAATGTTTGCATGGCATCGAAACAGCAGGATAGGGTATAGAAAGGGCACAGTTTATTCTACAGGCACCGAGCAGCAGAATAGAAACAGGGCAAAAGGGCTCTTTTAAGTTTCTCACCTGCTAATTTTGCCCGAGTGATTGTAGACTTAAATTACTGTTCTTGATGTGCCTATTGAATGTGGCACAGAAGGGCAGAAGTGTCAATGGAAATTGAAAGGATGAGTTATACATTTTTATCGAGCAAGAAAAAAAATGATTATAACCCTAAAGTGAAGCAATTTAGAATACCTTGTTGGAATACAAGATCAAAAAGAACCCAAGCGTAAAGAAATCTGTACAGAAAGCTCCACATATTATACCTATTATTGGTGTTTCAATTACAAACTACAATATTGACAATAAGGTTATTCGCTCTTTAATTCTTGCTTTATTCACTGGCAAAAGGATATGAGGTTAAACTGGATTTTGAAGGGGATTTAAGCAAAGCAAAACACCAACCAAAAGGTGAAGAATTGAGGTTTCCTCAGGACACAAAACTTACGGTTGAAGACCCTATCACACAAACTGTATGCTGGTATGCTGGTACTTTGAATGGATTTTGAATTTGCTATGGACCCTCTACAAGGACCTCTTCTTGAAGATTAAGATTTAATCACGTATTTTCAATGTTGAAAATCACTGAATTATTTCTCTTTGCTAGTGATGAGTAAATTTCTCCTGTTTTCTCGTGGCAAAAAATTCTTGAAAAATTTGTGAAACGTGAAAATTGATCGCATCAATTTTGATGCCAGCATAAAGTCAATTGGCATCCGAATAGTGTTAACACATGGCGATTTTGATGCAAGCGACTTTTCAGACGCGCTTCCAAAATTTCTTTTGATGTTGGTGAATTTTCGTGGGAGTTTCACGAATTTATTAGCCAGCGGCAAAATGCAGAAATTTAACGCAAATTCATGCCAGGCGAATTTATACGCCCATTACTACTCTTTGCATGTGATTTACATTGAGTTCAGTTGCCTGTTGGCACAGGGGCTCTGGGAACTACCACTTCAAAGAACTGACTCTTAACTGGTAAAAGAACTGGCACTTAATTGGTAAAAGCAGTCCAACACATTCTGATTAATCAGTGATGTTGATAGATTGAAGCAATGGTTTCCAACCAGTGTCTCTAACCCACTGGGTTTTGCTTCCAGTGGCCTCAAAGCTGGTGCTTATTTTTGAATTCTTGGCTTGTAGGTAAATTTTAGTTAGATAAAAATCATATCTACTGCCAAACAGAGCCTGCCATAGGCTACCAGTCCCCATAGGGCTGCTAAATAGCCAATAATATTTGGCATCCCCTGGAACATTTTTGATACATATGTTGCTTTCCTATCTCAGTCTGTGCCCTTCACAATTGTGTCCTACACACTTTGGGTCAGCACCTGCTAGAACCTTAAATTTCAATTGCAGGTGATTTGTGTTGAATTGGAGAAGATCATCATTTTGACTGGGTTTTTCTGAATTATTACCGGAGATAGGGCACTTTCCCTTACCCTTGCTCTTTTGTATTATTTTTTTTATTTAACACCAACCAAAAAGGTGAACTGCTGTACTTTCCTCAGAACCCAAAAACTTAAGGTGACCCTATCACACAAACTGTGCTTCTTACTCCTTTCTACATGAGCTTTCTCTCCTGAAAACAGCCCTATGGACCACTGTTGAACACACAGAAAAATAACTGTATTGCAATATTAGCATCTACAAGAAAAGAAAAAGCTCAGGTCATTCACCGGAGAACAGGTAGTAGGAACAAAAGGGCCAATAAAGTGCCTTTTTTTAAAAAAAAAAAAAGTGTTTTTTTTTTGTTGTGTGACTTCTGACAGGAACAATCTTGAAGCCAAGTGATATAATAATTGTGGTTGCAGCATTTGTGTCTTGTTTTCCACACTAGTTGTGGCTGTGGCCTTCTTTTCTAGTTGACCAGAGAAGTAGGTGTACCCAGTGTAAGCAACAACATTAATACTGGATGCAAGGTATCAGATATAATTGGTATATGGGAAAGGGAGATAATTAGTAGAGGTGAAAAGGTCCTTAATGGTGGCAGGATTGTAAGATGGACACAGACACATGCAAATGGGATCATACTAGGACTTTATGGGAGGAAATGGTTGAAGAAGAAAACAAAATAAATTCATGCATGAAGGGCAGGTTAATAGTGAATAATAAATACAAACATGTTTATTTGGGTCAAACAACTTGTAATCCTTCCAGTGATTGATTTACTCATAGCATGCATTATACATACATGTAGATGATTTTGCAAGGTACACAGGGAATTTATAGCTTTTTCATTTTACTGCACCCAAATAATATTATTAAGCAGAAATTACATATTTCAGCTTATTGGAAATTACTGTGTTTTATAATTTATTTTTCTATTTTAAGTTTTGTTCTTCATAGCTCCCCTGTTTTTCCCCACCGGCTGTTTCTTCACTGCATAAATCATTCAGATATTTTAGATTGAATGTTTCCTATTTTCATATTTAATTTTGGCACTGTGAAATATTTATCAACTTTCACTTCCTCTATATTATCCTGATACAAGGAATAAATGGGCTCATTTGTTATCTTTCAGTGAGCAAGACGATTGTCTCACCTTGAAGCTCTGCATAATTTCACTGGGAAGCTGGGAATGTTGCTTTGAGCCATTCGTGTGACTTGAGCCCTTAGACACTGGTGTGTAGTAATATGCAACAGAGCCAATATGTAGATATGGGTTTAATGTTATTATTTATCTTGTCATCTTGTTATTTATAAAGAGGCAACATGTTCAAATGTAATTTTTGAGCATTTTTATGAGGCTACAGTATGTGCACTGATGTAAAGCTATGGACAATAGTGTTTGACGAGTATCTTTTGCCAGGGGTTGGTATGAGCATTAGTATGAGACAGTTGACATTCATTTGAATGCAATAAGACCCTTTTGATGAGGGTCTGGTGATAGGCACACAACCTTGTGAAAAATTTTTACGGCTTCATGTTTTGAGTCAATATGTATTAAAACTCCACTTGCACCTGGAGCTCTTAGTTTAACTTATAGAATGCTTAATCAACCACCACCAAATAAAAGGAAACACCCATCTATGGTTAAATGGGAAAAAGATTTCAATGTATCACTTACAATGCAACAGTGGTCTTATTGTAACCTGGTAGCGAATCAGGGTAACGCATGTGTAGTGGTCAAAGAAACTTTGATTAAAATTTTACATAGAACATATTTGGTACCGGCCAGATTACATAAAATATACCCTACCTGTGAATCTTGCTGTTTTAAAATATACCCTACCTGTGAATCTTGCTGTTTTAAAATATACCCTACCTGTGAATCTTGCTGTTTTAAAATATACCCTACCTGTGAATCTTGCTGTTTTAGGGGTTGTAAAGAGAAGGGGACTATGGTCCATATATGGTGGGAATGTGGAATTGCATCGCGATACTGGGACTCGGTGGTCAAACTCCTCTCAAATATACTACACACAAAATTTAGGAAAGATCCTACGGTTATGCTATTAGGAAATAAACCAAAATATCTGACAAAGCCAGCTCACAAGCTTAGCCAGTATATACTTATAGCAGCCAGAATGATTATAGCCAGTAATTGGAAAAAGAGAACGATCCCTTTAAGATCCTTGAAAGCAAAGATAATCTATATAGCGACCAATGAAAAGCTTAACTATAGGTTGCAGAATGACATGGGACCATATGATAAAATCTGGATGCCCTGGCTGATTTACGAAAAGGATCCCCTATTGTCACTAGCGTTACATGTCTAAAGGGAAAAGAGGAAATAAGGGATAAGGGAGAGAGTTTGAGATCGAGAAGGGAAGAGGGAAGCCCAACCGCCAATTAGGGGGAATAAATGTTTTTGGTTTTTTTTTGTTTGGTTTTTTTTGTGTGTTTGTTTTTGTTTGTAATAAATGAACCTAAATGTTAAGCTTAAGAATAAGTGTAGTATTAAGCATTGTCTGGAAATAGGTATGCATATTTTGGACATGATATATCAAGCTGTTAATCTTCTTTTTTTGTTTTTAAAAATAAAAAGTGAAATTAAAAAAAAAAAAATATATATACTTCACCATTACCCCTATAATAATGTCTCTTCTGTAGTTTAAACCATTTACCTCTAAGAAAACAATGTAAGCCTGTGTCCAATCTATAATTTATAACTATGCATGCTATATAGAAGCTAATCTTTACAGTATTAATGTGCAGCTTAGCCATTCTTTTTATGTAATTTGTGCCCCACTGCCTAGAATAAACATGCATGTATACAGTGAACCTCATTTCAGACCAAAGGATGCCTTACAGCCAATTGGTGTTCAGGGATGCAGTGAAAAAAGGAATCTTCAAGCACCAAAGATTTATTATCTGTGCTCCTTTAGGAGTAAATAAATGGTGTCACATAAGTTTAATTGAAAACTACAAGGAACATTTGAATCTCTGCCAGAAGATAGTGACTCTGAAAAGACATATCATGAAATCCCAAATGCAGGCAAAAGCACAAAAGAAATCTTCAAGGTGAAACTGAAAGGGGGTTAGGAGAGGTAAGATAGAGGTAGATAAGAAATAAATGTTGGACTGAAGTGGTAAAATTCTGAGATAATGGCAGAAATCAAAGTTATCTTAAGTGTTCAGAGCCAAAGTCTTGGCGTTGGAGAGATTTCAATTTAATTTTGTTGCAAAGTGAGGGCGAGAGCAGATATATGTACACTGGTCCAGCATATGTGATTGATGGAACACAACCTGGTTGAAGCAACATTTGGAGTGAAATTAAGAGGAGATAGATTGGATGTAAAGAAGCAGTTATTCCATCACAATATGATGACAGTTTCTGAGATTTGGTCAGTGCTTAAATAGGGTGCAATGGTGAGAGTTTCTAAATCAGTTGGATGTCAGAGTTATAGGTCAACATATAAACTTCAACCACAAACAGAAGTTATGGAGTATTAGGGGGTTATTTATCAAAGTCGGAATTTATCTCAATATCTTCTGCTACAAACTCTGATCAAAATTTGCTTTAAAAATAAGATTTTCACGATTTTTTGTGATGTTTTATCCAATTTTCATGTTTTTTCCGGATTTTCCACCCGTAAACTCAGAAAACCTTGGGGAATTGCAGGAAACCCAGCACACATCAAAAAAAAATTGGGACTTCTCACATTGACCTATATGCAACCTCGACAGGTCTGAGATGCCGGATTTTCTGATTCAGACTTTTTCATCCTCTGGGTTTAATAAATTCTGAAAAATTAATGATTTTTTTAAAAGTCCGATTTTATAAAAAAAAATCACGAATTTTTCGTGATTTTTGCATTTGGAGTTTAGTAAATAACCCCCTTACAGTGGGCAGAAAAATTATTGCAATTGAAGAAATATTTTGATCTTCATTTTCATCAGGATTACTTTTATAGATATCAGTGATGGAATAGAAGTGAGACTAGGGAGCCTGGGACCTGGGATATGACAGTAGGGCTAAAGAGAAGATGATGTTATTGATTTAATGTCAACAGCTCTCAACTGTCATTAATAAAAAAAATAATTTCTAACATACTTAGGGGCAGATTCACTAACTTCGAGTGAAGGATTCGAATGAAAAAAATTCGAATTTCGAAGTATTTTTTGGGTACTTCGACCATCGAATTGGTTAAATTCGTTCGAATTCGAACGAAATCGAACGGTTCGAAGTAAAAATCGTTCGACTATTCGACCATTCGATAGTCGAAGTACTTTCCCTTTAAAAAAAACTTCGACCCCCTACTTCGGCAGATAAAACCTACCGAAGTCAATGTTAGCCTATGGGGAAGGTCCCCATAGGCTTGCTAAACTTTTTTTGATCGAAGGATATTCATTCGATCGTTTGATTAAAATCCTTCGAATCGTTCGATTCGAAGGATTTAATCGTTCGATCGAACGAAAAATCCTTCGATCGTTCGATCGAACGTTTAGCGCTAAATCCTTCGACTTCGATATTCGAAGTCAAAGGATTTCAATTCGAGGGTCGAATTTCGAAGTATTTTTAACTTCGAAATTCGACCCTTAGTGAATCTGCCCCTTAGACTGGTGTCTAATAATGGCCCTGATTCAGTTCAATTAGAGAAATGAATTTCAGTGTTATCTAATTAAAAATCCTCATAGTCTCTGAAGAAAATTGGGAATGAATGCATTTATAATTTAAACTGGTTGAATTTAATTTGTCCCAATATCCAGTTTGCTGTGTTTGCTGTACATAGCAAGTAGGGTTGCCACATTTTCTGGAAAAAAATACCGGCCTTCCTATATATTTATCTTTTTTCCCTATTAATAACATTGGGATCAGCCATAATTTTTACGGACCAGGCCGGTAAAATACTGGCCAGGTGGCAACCCTAATAGCAAGTACAGAAGAAATAAGCTCAGAAATAAGCTCAGCTCAGCTCAGCTTCTTCTCTGACATTGGACTTCCTAAAGGCCAGCCCTTGGTGCCACCCTACATAACAGTGATAATTTAGTGCAGGGGTCCCCAACCTTTTTTATCCGTGAGCCACTTTCAAAAATAAAAAGAGTTGGAGAGCAACACAAGCATGCAAAAAGTTCTTGTTGTGTCAAAAGAGGAATGTGATTGGCTATTTGGTAGCCCCTATGAGGACTGACAGCCTACAGGAGGATCTGTTTGGCAGCGCATCTGGTTTTTATGCAACCAAAACTTGCCTCCAAACCAGGAATTCAAAAATAAGCATCTGCTTTGAGGCCAATGAGAGCAAGAGGTTGGTGAGCAACATGTTGCTCGCAAGCTACTGGTTGGAGATCACTGATTTAGTGTCTGCTACCTAACTTTGTTATTTTTATGTTGTATTTATCCAGGGACTAGTCCGATTGCCATTTTGGTGTTAGGAAGAAAATAATTCCCCTTCTGAGGCAATTTGGAGAGGCTTCAGATGGGGTTTTTTGCCTTGCTCTGGATCAACTGACAGTTTAAAACAAGTTAAAAGGTTGAACTTGATGGATATGTGTCTTTTTTCAACCTTACCATGTTACTATGCTGAAAAACATTGTTATTCTGAAAGCAGAGTCAAATGTTGATGTTGTACCCAGGCTGCTCGTAGGGGTAGTGTGTAAATGCCCTAGATCTTGTTAATATAATTATCTAATATAATTATCAGTACTGTAGCATTAACCTTACAGATGGCTTACCTGCTCCATGAAATTTCCTGTAAATTGAATTAAACCAACAAAAAGTTAAATCTCCAAGGTTTACAAAACATGTTTCTTTTCAATGTTTAACTTTCTATTACCTCCAATTAGCATTTACAGAAATCAAATATTTAACGTTTCACACGTTTAATTGGTTGCTGTTGGTTACCAAACCTGAGAAATGTTTATTTTTTACATAAACTGGCACTGATACCACTGTACATCAGGTGACCAACAATCCATCTCCAGCATCTTCAGCTCCCACCAAAATCTCAAGGGTTTGTAGGATATGGGTAGTTGTACATCAACTGTGAGTAACTCGCCTCAGGGGGCAGTAGCCTGCACTAGGAGTGGTAAAAACACAGATCCTGGTAACTTTAAGAGCCCCACATGGCATACAAAATTATATGCACCAGATGCAATGGGGGGTGGCATCAGAAAGGCCACCTCTGAATGGCAAGGAGCCCTAAAACACCCCTGATCATATGGAAATGTGGTGCTACTGCACTACCTGCATAAGCAAAGTCCTGATCTACTCAATAAATATATTTTACAGGTATGGGACCTGTTATCCAGAATTGCTTGGGACCTGGGGTTTTCTGGATAACTCATCTTTCCATAATTTGGCCCTTCATAAGTTACATCTTATAAAAATGAAGGGGAAAAAAGGCTGGCTTTGCTTCCAGTAACGATTAATTATATCTTAATTTGGATCAAGTACAATGTACTATTTTATTATTACAGAGAAAAGGGAAATTCTTTTTTAAATTTGAATTATTTGGATAAAATGGAGTCTGCGGGAGATGGCTTACCATGATTCGAAGAGTGCTGGATAATGGGTTTCCAAATAACTGATCCCATACTTGTACCACCAGTTCTTCTACATTCAAATTAAATACAAACAGATATCTTTAACTTCCGTGTCTAGAGAGGGATATAGCCTTGCTGCACAGCCTTCTCTATTAGGGAAAACCTTACAAAATCGTACTCATCCTTGCTCCCTATCTATGACTCCCCCACATTTCAGGGTTGATGCGGTAACTTTTAAAAGCAGTGGCTCAGAATAACCCTTGCTTAGAATGATTATTTCCCCTCATATACATTTTATTTCTTTGATAAACGCACATTTCCAACAGCCCCGGATGTCATATGCTGATTAATAGCCGCTATTTCTGTTTTTCTGTTCGTAAGTTGCAAAGGACATTTAATATTAGCAATTTTTCAATAACATAATTACTATTTTTCCCGAAGCCCTGTGTCATCATAATATGTTTTATGTGGAAAGAAATAGAACATGCATGTGTATATCAGGGTTTGAATATGATTATATAATGTTTCATTGTGTGAGACTGTGTTGTTGCAGATATAACATTCGGATAAGGTCAGTAGAGATTTATTAAGCCAGAAAAATTGTCAAAAAAACAATTGCATATTTAATCATGGAAACACAGGTTTTATATAGGTGGTCAAGGTCTATTTTATTAAGCTGCAGAATTTTATCATTGGTGTAGGTCAGTGGTTCCCACACCATAGGACTTGGCCTTTATGGGATGTTTTGGAGCAGCAGCAATGGAGATATGCTTGAAGGCCAGTTATGGGATATGGGAAGAATGTCTATTTGGTGCCCTAGATACACCTAAAAGACCAGCTTGATGGGACATTAGGATTAGATTTGGATGGAAATATCAGATGCTGTATTTGTTTCTGGGACTATCTCTAACTTTTTTATGGGCTCAGGATGGCTCTGACCAAAAGGATTACCTTCATGAGGTCTACTTGGAGTGACTAAAACCTCATTGGGGTCATCTTCCTTGCAAGATACAATGAGCAAGTTAGGATTGGCAGAGGGCACAGGCCTGCTCTATGTCAAGGGTTAATGATAGGGCTGGTCCTCTGGAACTGCTCTTTGCACTCAGTGCTCTCGTAGCCCTTTACGCTCTAGCATATACTAGAACAAGGAGTATTTAAATTACCCCTTGTGAATATTCGACATATAAAATCAACATCCATTATTTGTACACATAAAACTTACTGCCCCCTTAAAGCGGTGATTTACCTTTAAGTTAATCTTTGGTATATTATTAAATGTCTAGTTCAAAGCAACTTTTCAATTAGTCTTTATTTTTTATAGTTTTTGGATAATTTGCCTTCCTATTCTGACTCTGTCCAACTTTGAAACGTGGGTCACTGACCCCATCTAACAAAACAAATGCTCTGTAAGGCTACAAATGTATTGTTATTGCTACTTTTATTACTCATCATTCAATTCAGGCACTCTCTTGTTTATATTCCAGCTTTTTATTCAAATGACTACATGGCTGTTAGGGTAATTTGGACCCTAGCAACCATATTGCTAAAATTGCACACTGGAGAGCTGCTGAATAAAAAGCGCCACAAATAATAACAAATAAAACCCAACTCATTTAAAGGTGAACAACCTTTAAAAAATAAAAACATACATTTTCTAAAAATCATTAGAATGCATTTTTTCCATGTTTCAATAAAATTGAATTCGTGTAGCTGAGAAATTCGCATCAAGAGATACTTGGGGTTTGTCCAGACATCGTTGCTACAATACCTGTCCTCTCATTTAAAGTTTGCTAATTAATCACATTAAAAGTGCTTGTTTAAAAGGACAAGTTAATGACAGCTTATGTTTTGCATACAAATATGTGAGATTATGCAACTGAGAAAAAGTGTTACATTAAATAGACACAAATTGGCAATTTTAAAACATGCCACCCTTGTTATAAGCTTCTCCACATTTTTCCGTATCATGCAGCCGCTGAAAGCTAATTCCCTGGTGATCGTTAATTTAATTCTCTGCAAGTGATACACTTTCAAAAATAAACACTTCTAAGCTGCAATACCCATAACAGATAGACCCTATATGCAGTCCTAGCTATTTAGCAATGGCAAAAAAATTACACAAAACAAAACATGCCGGGGTTATTCACAAATGCAAGTGATCACTGATGTAAAATTAATTCATGTATTCATTTAGGTTGGTGTTCAAACACACTCCTGCCCTTCCACATGGCGAGAAGGCTTAGTTATGACCTCAAGTGCAGTGTGCAAAGATAAATTCAATTTACCATGTTTTTCCTCAAAAGTCAAGTGTAATTATAGTCAGGGTCAGACTGGGGCTGCTGTTCCAGGGCTCCCCCTCAAGCCTCCCTTGCTGAGCCGGTGCTGCGCCGCTTGTGTGCACACGCAATGTTTTTGCCGCAACCACATGACAAAGGAAGGTTGCAGCGCAAATTTGTTCTGGGTTTTTCCCCCGGTGTCCCGCCGGCCAAGTCCGACCCTGATTATAGAGGTGGGAAGGAGCTGTGCTTGGCGCCAGTGTCCAAATGGCTGCTTTGACATGAATTGGCTGCACTGTAAATTTACACCATTTCAAGTGCTCTGTGTTAAAATGACATCTGCACCAGATAGTGTGAACCCTGGAGCTACTGCCACTTTTGAGTTGCCAATAACTTCAGGGTTCCCCTACATCAGCTGGTGCACCTTTAGAGCATCTGTCCAGCCTCTTTACATGAATGCAACGGTACCTACTGGGGAACCCATCCCACTGGACTTGTATAAAGTGCATGAGCACTAAGGAGCACATGTGAGTGCCAAATGAAGGCCCGCAGACTATATGTGGCCTTGCAAGAGATATTTATGGCCCACAGCATGCCCAAGATCTTCACAGATTTTAATTCTTATGATATCCAGCCCCCAAACAGCACTGCTACATGCCATTTGAGGGACAGGCTACAGCAGGGGTCCCCAACCTTTTTTACCCGTGAGCCACATTCAAATGTAAAAACAGTTGGGGAGCAACACAAGCATGAAAAAGTCCCTTGGGGTGCCAAATAAGGGCTGTGATTGGCCATTTGGTAGCCCCGATGTGGACTGACAGCCTACAAGAGGCTCTACCTGGCAGTATACTTAGTTATAATGCAAATAAAACTTGCTTTCAAGCCTGGAATCCGAAAATAAGCACCTGCTTTGAAGACCCTGAGAGCAACATCCAAGCGGTTGGAGAGCAACATGTTGCTCACGAGCTACTGGTTGGGGATCACTGGGCTACAGCATTCAGATGATGCTGGAAGTTATACAAAAAGAGCTGACGGGTTATTTGTAGAGGCACCTTCTACAATGTGAACTTATGGTGGCTTGCATAAAGGAAAAACAGAAGCAAGAAGCAAGTTCCTGAATCAATGAGGCCTGAAGTTGACAGGTGGGCTTGCTGCTAAAAGAAGTAAAGTAAAACATTGAATGGCTAGAAACAATATGGAAGGGAGTATTGCAGTGGTATTATAGTTGAGACAAGGAGATGTTCAGAACATAAATAGGGAAATGCAATATAATGGGCCCAGCTCATGTAATTATAAAAGTAGGAGTTGGATGGGTGCTCCTCTTTACCGCTCTTGGAAGACGATAGATGATACATAGATAGATGATAGATAGATAGATAGATAGATAGATAGATAGATAGATAGATAGATAGATAGATAGATGATACATGATAGATAGATAGATAGATAGATAGATAGATAGATAGATAGATAGATAGATAGATAGATAGATAATAGATAGATAGATAGATAGATAATAGATAGATAGATAGATAGATAGATAGATGATAAATAGATAGATAGATAGATAGATAGATAGATAGATAGATAGATAGATGATACATAGATAGATAGATAGATAGATAAATAGATAGATAGATAGATAGATAGATAGATAGATAGATAGATAGATAGATAGATAGATGATAGATAGATAGATGGATAATAGATAGATAGATGATAGATAGATAGATAGATAGATAGATAGATAGATAGATAGATGATAAATAGATAGATAGATAGATAGATAGATAGATAGATAGATAGATAGATAGATAGATAGATAGATAGATAAATAGATAGATAGATAGATAGATAGATAGATAGATGATAGATAGATAGATGGATAATAGATAGATAGATGATAGATAGATAGATAGATAGATAGATAGATAGATAGATAGATAGATAGATAGATAGATGGATAATAGATAGATAGATAGATAGATAGATAGATAGATAGATAGATGATAGATAGATAGATAGATAGATAGATAGATAGATAGATAGATAGATAGATGGATAATAGATAGATAGATAGATAGATAGATAGATAGATAGATAGATGATAGATAGATAGATAGATAGATAGATAGATAATAGATAGATAGATAGATAGATAGATAGATAGATAGATAGATAGGAGAGATAGATGATACATAGATAGATACCAGGTTGTTTTGAATCATTGCATTCGATTTGTGAACAAAAGGTCAGCTTTAGCTCTCGGACTGGAAACAGAGCACAAGAATAGAACTTCATATCAGAGAACATTGCAAAGTTTTTTTTCACAAATAGGCTGATACAGTAAACACATAATATGTAATATTTCTTCATTCGCTATAAGAAAAGACTTGACATGTCTGGTGAGAAGGCTATGTTCTCCTCCTGCTAAAATGGATAATGATTTTGTTTATCTTCATCTAAGTCAACAAAAATCTGGCAGAAAGGGGAAATCCCGTGGACATGTAACTTGTTCACTCACCTTCACCAACCAGGCAGCAATATAACAGTAATAATAATTAGCTTCCAACCAGTTCAGGAATTGGAAAAACAATGCCAGTCTGAGAATGCTTTAATGGCCTGTTGGTTGGTGGGTGAGATGAAGATAAGCTTGGGGGTCTTTTAGCAGTTCACTTCTATTCTGTAGTTTAGCTTCATATCTGCAGATGTATCTCAGTGCTCATTTATTAAAGAAAAAAAGGTTTCACAGAGCTAAGAACATGCTCTGTTTGACTGCTGGCTTTATTTAATAGAACAGTGTCCCTGTTTGGCTTGTTGCATTGGAAAAGCTAATCTATTCCTTTCTTCGGAATGCATTTAGCTGCTGGAATAGGGCAGTTTTATTTAAAGACCTGTCAGAAATTTTATCCAACCCAAACCTCGTGCTAGAGGAGAAATTGGCTGTGTGATTTGTTTATCAGCAATCTGTTCAGCTGCTGTTTTCTGGCGACACTTGATTAATCATCACGGGAATGTAAGATGTAATATTGATCTCTAGAATTAACTGCATTTAACAGGCTCTTTATCAGACAGGCTGTGCAGTTTATGGTCCAGCTGGGTGGCAAGGGCTGAAACACTCAATGTGAATTCTTGCAGGGATTTAATGGATGACCTGAATACCTCACACCGGTGGTAATTTAACCACACGCCAAGAATGGACTGGCCAGAAAAAAAGAAAATTGCCTACATAATGTTGCTAAATAGGAGATCCCAGGTCTCAACTACGGAGTGTAAATGATAAAATGGTGAACTATTTTTCACATGTTTAAACCCCATTTACAAAGATTCATGCTCCTTTTATAATTGCCAGTTAATTGTTTTTTGTTTTTCTAATTAAAGTTTAAGGTGCAATGTTCAGAACACACTGCTGCAATGGAGTCAAAAGGTAAGACTTGCCTTGTAGACTTGACACTTCTAGGCTTCGCTTTGCCAGCCCCTAGTCAGCACTTCTAGAGAGTATTTGAGGGACAGCCTTCAGTATTCAGACTTTCAGTGGATGCTGGAAGTTCTGCAGTAAGGAAGGTTGCATATTTAATATATGAAACAAAAATGGATTTAAGTGGCATTTAGGGGGTTATTTATCAAAATCCGAAAAGTTCTCACAATTTTAGGAAAACAACTCTGACCAAATCTGCACAGATTTTTCCCCTTATTTATCAATACAATTTCCCGAAAATTTCTTGTGCTGGAAAAAATCAGAATACCGTAAATTTTTAGGATTTGACGCCCAAGTACTGCGGTTTTTTTCGGAGACCTGCCACAAATCAGGATATTTTTGAGACATCTGCCATTGACTTCTACATGAACTCAGCTGGTCTGAGTTGGGGTACTTTTTTATTCAGACTTTTAACACCAGGAAACCTCTGACTTTAATAAATAACCCCCTAAATGTCACTGACCTAAACAATGTTGTCCACAATGTGGAAGTGGAAAGACATCAAGTTCACAAGTAAGTTTAAACTCTTTATTTTCTTGGTACCTCCCAGTTTTCCTAAATATATTGTTTGTCTTCTGTGAATGTTATTTTACTAACCATGTGCACCAAATGATTTCTCAGGATTTTCCAAATAGTTTGGTGATTGCTAAGTTTGATTCCTTGAACCCTTTTTGCTGTGAACCCCTTTAATAAGCTCTGGTGCAATCAATATTAATCAGAAGTTACATACAAGCAATTAGTTAACGGGATCCTGTCATCGGAAAACATGTTTTTTTTCCAAACACATCAGTTAATAGTGCTACTCCAGCAGAATTCTGCACTGAAATCCATTTCTCCAAAGAACGAACAGATTTTTTAATATTCAGTTTTGAAATCTGACATGGGACTAGACATTTTGTCAATTTCCCAGCTGCCCCTGGTCATGTGACTTGTGCCTGCACTTTAGGAGAGAAATGCTTTCTGGCAGGCTGCTGTTTTTCCTTCTCAATGTAACTGAATGTGTCTCAGTGGGACATGGGTTTTTACTATTGAGTGTTGTTCTTAGATCTACCAGGCAGCTCTTATCTTGTGTTAGGGAGCTGTTATCTGGTTACCTTCCCCAAAAATAATTTTCCCGTGACAGTATCCCTTTAATGGAATCTAGTTATATACACTTAGGGGCATATTTATTAAGGGTCAGATTGAAAATTAGAATTCAAATTTTCAATTTAGGTCAAAACTCTGAAATTGTAAATTATACAAACTCGATTTGAGTTTTAATTCGAATTTCGAGATTTATCATACCCTGGGCCTTTAAGAACTCGAATTTTTAAATGGTATTTCGTTTTTAATAATTCTATGCCATTGTATCGATTATAACTTGTCTTTCATCTGCATAAAATTTGCTGTCATACTGTTATCATTTGTTTAAGATGAAAATCAAATAAAATATTTTCAAAAAAAAAAAAAGAAAAAAAAGAACTCGAATTTGACTATTCTCCACCTAAAACCTGCCGAGTTCATGTATAAGTCAATGGGAGTGGTCCAGGGATCAACTTGGACATATTAGTAGCCTTCCTGACATTCAATTTTTTTTTCGGAAAAAAGTCTTAGTCTAATTTGATTCAAATTCAATTTGAGTTTTGGAGTTGGCTAAATTCGTCCGAGTTCTAGATATTTGATTTTTTTTTTTTTTAGCAATCAATGCAGCCCAACAAATTACATTTCATAAAAGGATGAATACAGTAATTCATAATTCAAACATAGGACCTCCTACAGGCTGCATTTCAGGTCCTGTACTTACCTCCTGTTTAGAGCTTAATGTAGGCCTTAAGTAAAGGGCTCCCTTGTAGGGATGTAGCGAACAGTTCGCCTGCGAACTTGTTCGCGCGAACTTCGACCGTTCGCGTCCGCCTAATGTTCGCGAACGTTTGGGAACGTTCGCAATTTGAGTTCGCGACAATTCGACCGCTAAAATCGAACGATTTCCATTCGTTCGAACGATTTCCATTCGTTCGAACGATTTCCATTCGTTCGAACGATTTCCATTCGTTCGAACGATTTCCATTCGTTCGAACGATTTCCATTCGTTCGAACGATTAAAATCCCTCGACCGTTCGATTCGAATGAAAATCCTTCGATGGAACGATGAAAATCCTTCAAACGTTCGAATCGAACGAAAAATCCTTCGAACGTTCGAATCGAACGATTTTGCGGGTGTTCGAAGCTCGCGAACGGTTCGCGAACCGTTCGTATTTTTTGCCGGTGTTCGCGAACGGCATTCGCGAACACCAAAACGGCGGTTCGCTACATCCCTACTCCCTTGCCAGTGATCTCTGCGCTGATGCAGTATCCCTAGTTTAAATAATTAATATCCCTTCCTTTCCCAGTTCTCCTTGTTAGCTAAATTGATTATGGGAAACATCTGGGGACATCAACACTCTTCCTTTTACTGAAAACAACTAGTTGCCCTCATGTAAGAGGTGTACCCATAGAGCCCATCAAAGGTTTCTTTTGATTGGTCTACCTTAAGTTAGATATTAAATCAAAATGTCTGGTTGGGTGGGTTACTGCACTGGATTAGATTTGCACCAATTTTAGCAAATGCCCCTTATTTTATCTAACTGCACCTGATTAAAATGGGAATGGTCCACATAATTGCCATTAGGCAGAAGCATGACTGTCATTACCAAGCTGATAGAGCCCATTACCTTTAATGGACCAGTGTGAAGTGTTACTATGGATGGTTTTAGGGTTTTAGGGTAATGTCCATTTGATGAGCACCCAGAACCAGTGGGATGACTTGCCCCAACTGATAGGGCATACTGGGAGTTGTTTGCCATCTAGAGCTCTAGGTTATGCATCCTTTAGGTAATATTTAACTTGGATTTGGTACATACTTACCCTTAAATAAACTGTGCTGTTCACTCTTTTCCCATAGCCATTGTTGAAATCTCTATTATGACTCACAAATGCTGTAATTATTTATCCTCTGGTCTCCCGCTACTACGTTCCCCTTCACATTGTAATGTCCCCTCATGCTCCGGCAGTTCTGATGCAATTAACTACAAGCAAAGTGACAACACAATGCAGTCTCCGTTTATGAAATATAGAACACCCAAGGGTGGTATTTGTGAGCTTATGAGAAAAGACAACATTGGATTTGCTTAAGAATGCAAAATATTTATTCTTCCATTTAACATTGCATGTAACCCTCCCATCATTTGGCAGTGTGTGCTGCAGACATTGTATTGCACAGTGAGGAATATAAAGTGCGACTGTATATCTCTGCATATTAGTTTATTCGGTGGGAAACATGTGGATTAAAATAAGCCGATCTGGCAAAGACAATCCAGCTTCCAGCAGGACAGACTCTCTGTATTATCTTCAATGGCTCATCAGCAGCTAATGCCTGCAATTAGATCCCAGAGAGAGGAAACCTACCGCCTCAATCCGAGGATTATTCCCTTTCTCAAACCTCGTTGTTATAAGAACAGCAGGAACATGCAGAAGCGGCAGATATCGAGGAAAACATCAGGACATTATCATTCCCCTTTTTCTCACATTTTAAGGATTTTGTACCTCCCCCACCCCAGATGACCAGAACTTTAGAAATAACCTTCATAGGTCTTTGTGAAAAATGCATTTTTGCTCACAAGCTAAACATGATTTGTTTTATTTGAATTAAAGGCAATGCCTGAGTTTAAAAACAGGGAGTCCAGACTAGGGCAGAGGGATGTTGGTATTTATAGTTCGATCAAAGCTGAAGAGATGCAAGTTTACAATGGATCTATGGGGCCATTTTGCTCGGATTGACTTGATGTGCCTGATTTTGATTTAATTTTGATTTTGATTTAAGAAGGCATATATTCATAATTTTTATTAAAAAATATTTCTCCCATACATGGCCATTGTTTATATTATTTCCTGTATGTATTAATAATTAAAGGAGAAGGAAAGGTTAAAACTAAGTAAGCCTTATCAGAAAGGTCCATCTAAATAAACCAGTAAACCCCCCAAGTAATGTTGCTCTGAGTCCCTTGTCAAAAGAAACACTGCATTTCTTTCCTTCTATTGTGTACACATGGGCTTCTGTATCAGACTTCCTGCCTTCAGCTTAAACCTCATTGCCCTGGGCAAGAGCATGCTCAGTTTGCTCCTCTTCCCCACCCCCCTCCCTTCTCTACTGTAATCTGAGCCCAGAGCAGGGAGAGACTCAGGCAGGAAGTGATGTCACACCATGTTAATACTGCAGCTCCTATCCTAAACAAACAGTTTCTAGAGCTTTTTACTCAGGTATGGTAAAACATTATACAGAATAAATATAGCATTTTAGCTTGCACTATTGCAGCTAATCTATTGGCAATAAGATGCCTCCGTAGCTTTCCTTCTCCTTTAATATATATAATGTTCACCTAAACAATTTGATATTACAGTTTGCCATTATTCCAATATTTTTTTTTTATTTATATTCTACATTATATACACTTTGGTCCATTATTCCCCTACATACATTACATACATTATGTTGTACCGGTACAAAGCTAACCGTTGCTTTTATTGATAATGAAAAACATGTATTACCCTTCTCCCATTTCCCCTCTCCAATCTCATGTTTCTAGTCTGTACCAAAATTATTACCCTGTTCCTTCTTTCTGTTCTCTATTCGCTTCCTGTCCCCATGAGTTGAATAGGTCTCTAGTTATAGATCAAGTAGGTCCCAATTTTACCATATTTTATCAAATTGATCTACTGTATCATGCTTCAATGCTGTCAAATAATCCATCCTCCGTACAAATCTCATTCTATCTAGAAATTCCTGTTGAGTGGGGGGGCATTATTCCAATATTATATTGAGATATCAACTTACAAAAAATATTTTCATGTAGAAATTGGTTTCTAGTATAGTAGGGCGATGCCTGTTTAGAACCGAAAACAATGTGCAATAAAAGCTGCAGCGTTCGCGCGTCTAGTAACCTATAGCAACCAATCCCTGTTGGAATACTATGCTTGTTCATTATCTGTGCCTACTGCTCATCCTGCTCCTAGTCTAGGTATTTTACAGCAGTGCTTGAATATATGTAGTGGCTATCACAATCCTTATATTTATAGCAACCATAAATACTCTTTAATAGGGGTCACGGCCCTAAGAGTATGTGGGCTCCTACTGTAAGTCAAATCATTCACATTTTTCTCATACAAAATCCAGTTTGGAAGATATAAGGCTGTTGGGTTGTACTAAAATTCTCTCCTGTTTTCAGGCACATTTAAGTCTGTGTTATCCCCTTAAAGATTTGATTAAGATGCATTTATGGCGGCAGCTTCCAGAGAGCATCAATTACTAATTTCCAAACAACTGAGCATTAAGCTAAGTCTCTGCATTTACTGTGTTCTGTGGGTTGCTAATTAAAAACAGCTTTTAGCAGTCTTGGCATACATTCTGCTTTCGCAATGCTTTTACATAGTCAAACAATTTTGTCTGTCTTCGCAAATAACTGAAGAGCTTATTTTTACTAGGGCTTTAATTTCAGCATCTCTACCAGCATTGTCGGGTAAACGGGTGTAATTATAGGCAATCATTGGGCTGCAGATACACTACCAGCTATACAAAAGACCAAACTTCCATTTTTTTGGTCGACAAAAGCAACAAACTAGACATGCACTTGTTTTATGGCTCCGACTGAGACAGAATGACCAGGATTTGCAAGGGTGATTTGCTATACAAAAGAGGTAAAGAATGTGGTTCAGCAAAGCAGAACAAGAGAAAATGATGAGTAGAGTCAACATCCCACGTGTGAACTTTCCCAGCTCAGTTAATAATGATCTTCAAATAGGGTCCCCAATGTAAGGAAAGAGTGAGAGGCAAAGAGAACCCACTTGATCTATGGTGGGGGTGGCCAAAGCAATTATTAAAATACATGTAGTTTGTTTGAGTACCCAGAAAATAAAATAAATAAAAGAAATAATAAGAAAGAACTTTAGGGATTGCATGTATTGCAACTGTGTTGATCCCTACTAACTAAAGAGATTCAACAAGGAGGTATCCCCAGTGAAGTTGGAACATTTTCACTGTGTGAGTACAATTTATTGCTCTTATTTTTTACATTCCAAGTTAAGTAATAGTATTTAACTTCCCACTAATAAGCCCCCTTGCCAGCACCACTGTGTTGCCCTGTTGTTGGTGCAGCGAATGGATGTATGCCTTTTGACTTTGTCAGAAAGTTTTGTGAGAAGATGGATCTTCCCAGTATTTACATCATTACAGAATTCCACTGTAAATAGCATTACTTATAATTAGTGCAAAAATACAATAATTCGCTACATGTCCCTAATAAAAAGCCAACTGTTTTAAGGACCCCAAAACAGGCACAATCTTCCATCGTTTGCACTTTGCACACTGCCTTTCACTCTCTTTGAATTGCCACAGGTCCCTGTCCTCTGTTTTGGATCCAAGGCATTGTAACTCCCCATTTTCATTTGGGCATTTAGTTCTTCTGTAGAATTTCTAGGCTCTATCATGGAGACCCTCGGTTTATCCCTATGAAGGGCACAGATTCATAATTGTATTCTAGAAGTGAAATCTGTAGCAAATGAATCATCATTTTGGTTGTCTGGACAACTGAAGACTAATGAAAGCAAACTTATGATTGATTGCAGTGGGTTGCTACACTTAGGTAAACTAAATGCTGAGATTGTGAACTGTCCCCAAAGCTGTGTGTGGCCACACCCCAAAATACCATGCCCATTTTTACAGCAATACACCGTTTTTACATGTTTGGAATGGCAACATCAGAAGAACAAATGCACCAGAAGACAGACACAGAGGCCCCCAACATTTCATGACAAATTGTGGTCCAAAGCATTCCGCGAAACACTCTGTAACACCTGCATTTCATGACAGTAAGATCCCTGCAGAAATAGTCAATGAGCACTTGATTAATCTCAGACTTGCCAGTAGGATCACTGCAGAAATTGCCAGTGAGTACTCCATTAAAGAAGAACCAAACCCTTTTTATTAAAATCCTTCAGTAATCTTCGGGAAGAGAGCTGCGCATCGTCACATGCGCAGTTGGCACAATCTGCTGGTCCCGAACAACTGTGCATGCTCCGAAGGCCACGGAAATTGCTGAAGCACAGGAAGAAGACCCAAAGATTACCGAAGAGAAGAAGATGGCGCCCGTGAACTCCAATGCCCTGAATCGGCAACGAGGGGTAAGCAAAGATTTAGCGGCATTTACCCAGGTTAACACCTAGGCTGGGGGGGAGCAGGGAGGGGGGGCCTATGTAGGGTAGTGGGGTAGGGGATTTTAATAAAAAAGGGTTTGGTTCTCCTATAACCCCAGACTTGCCAGTAAAATCACTGCAGATGACTAGAGAGCAGTGGAGACAATTTTGCTCAGCTCAGCTGTAGCTTTGGTCCTGCAGTCTGTCCTCATTCACTCCCAGACCCAGTCAGACAGTAGTGGACCCATATAACTATCTGCCACCAGATAAATTAATTGAAATTTTGTGAAACACATTGAAGTCAATGGGCGTCAAAATAATTTTGACGCACAACAATTTTGACACAACAATTTTTTTGTTGCAGTGAATTTTACTGAAATGAAATAGACTAGTAGAGACCGTTCAGCTCAGCTGTAGCCTTGGTCCTGCAGCCTGCCCTTACTCCCTTCTAGACCCAGTCAGATAGTCGCTGACCCTTTACAATTATTTTGCAGCCATATGACAATCATCAAATACAGAGGGTTTTTTGTGTTTTATTTGCTTAGTTCAGCTATAGCAGCTTAGCAAGATGAGGCAGATTCAGACGGGTGATAGCATGATCCAGGGCTGGGCACCTTAGGCAAGTGCCTAGGGCACATAATGGTAACCCTGGTTCCTGCATACTAATTGTACAGTAGACGGACAGGAAAGGGTTAACATATTTTCTTCCAAGTGGAACCGGCATGAATAAAAGACACCAGCGTATTAAGTGTTAAATATTACACTGAAACCTTTCCAGTTCATAATAAGATACGATATTAAGAAGGCTAAAAAAAAAAAAAAGTACACTTTCTCTTCATTTACCGTTAATCAGAATATTTTAGAGAAAGATGGGAAAACATTAAGTGCTTGTTCTCAAAGGTTAATGCAATTGGTTACAGATTATTATACAGTAAAAGGAATTTGCAGAAAAGGGAGCTCCAGAAAGTCCTAGAACATTGCAGGAAATATAAAGGAACATCAAGTTTTACTACATGAGACACAATAAATGAAAGTTTCCACTCTAAAGTTTCCAGAGATTCATCTGCTACACCGTCTCCCTCATGTAAATGCATAATGCATCACTATCTATTATGTTTCCTTTTCCCTTTCTGATTTGTTATTTTTCACTCAATGATTTATGTGATGTATTGGTATCACACAGAGGTCATGATGTAAGTATAAAATTAAAAATCTATTTTGTTTTGTTGCTCACTGGATTATAAACCAATGGCCAGGGATATATTTACTTATAAAATAGTTTGTTGGATTCCATGAGAAACATTAGACTTGTAAAGCTCTTCAGGTTTTGCTGCTGGGTTACTATGAGATCGGACACAGCCATTGTATATATGAGGTAAAGGTGAAGGTTCTGTGGGTGGAGAGGGGGTAACAGGACCCTATTTAATATCTCGCTGATGCAAGTAGAGCAGAAAGACTTTGCCTTTATACAGACAAGTTGGATCTTAAGAAGGCCATGTCAGTATCAGATATCTGATCTCAAAAGGTTATCCCGATGGACATATTACTTTTTTTTTAAGCTCATCTAGTGGGTAAATAGTTAATGCTTTCTGAAAAAGATAGGTCACTGAAAGTGTGAAAGCATGGCATTAAATAACATAAGATAGCAAGAATCTAGGACAGATCCAGCACATTTGTGTCCTACATGGGCTTGTGTCAATTTTTACAGGATTATTAAATGAACAAGGAAGATCCCTATGCCCCCAAAGGAACAGCGCTGTTTACAGAGGAGATTCTGAAGAGGACTCTAGGGGTTAATTCCCCTACTGGCTCAGGAAGTCCTGGTAGCTGTAACCTATGACTTGGGGAGGGATGTGTTCCCATTGACCCAAGGTAATGTTACTAATTGATTTTAAGGGAAACTCCACACTAACATAACTTAAGCTTTTTGAAAAGTAAACATAATTTCAAGCAACTTTGCAATAGACATCAATTAAAAAATCTGCAGACTTTTCATGATTTTTAATGGTTTGGAATAGTTCCCTAAGCCTATCCCCCTGCTTTCCTGCTGATCTGTCTGACTACTTTGCTGAGCTGTCTGACTACTGTTACTTTATATCAACAGCCATCTGTCCTCAGCCTGTATCCTCCAAACCCCACAATTCCCTGCACATGTGATTTCAAGAAGGAACGGAACATCACAGTGCAATGCATTGTGGGTTATGTAGTTCCTGCATGCTGTCTGTAAGCTGTGGAGAAGTTGTTACAATTTGTAACATCAGTGTTTAGTCCCTCCTTCCCTGCCTAGATTTCAAATGATGCAGAAAGAGAAGAACTGTTAAGCAGCTGGATTTCAGCATAGTTTTGAAGAAACTGGGTAACTGGGATGGGTATATGAGGGGTTTCTGTGTTATGTGGGCCTCTTTATCAGATTTTGGTTTGAAAGCCGGAGTTCCCCTTTAAAGGGAAATACCACATGACTCTTTGGACTCAACTTTAGTAGGAGGTTGATGTCCTGGGGAGCCTGTTGCATAAGGCCACAGAAAAAAAAGATCTGTACCTTAGCACAACCCTTAGTGAAGCCAGTAAAAGAGATCCTGTGAATGAGGTGCACAGCAGATCCTGTAATATAACACTCCAGCAGTGTTTTATAGACAGGGTAGCTAGAAAGAGGACCCAGTGCTCCACCAAAGTGATTTAGCTGGCTATTTATTAACCTCCGAATTTTTCTGGTTGGACTTTTAAAGGGGAGAATAAAAACATTTCGGAGGGGAAAAAAAGCTAAATTTTTTTGGGCTTTATTAAAAGTCAGCTGAAAAACGTAATCCAGCTCAGACCTGCCGAGAACATGTAAAAGTCAATGGCAGATGTCCCGTTACCAATTGGAAGATTTTGTGAGTTGCTTTGGGTTTCTGGCAAAATCTTAGCTTTCGTGAAATTTTAGGAGAAAAATAAAATACATTTTAGGATTCAGATTTTCTACTATTTTATTGTGGCTTTTTCCACACAAGAAAAATCTGTGAACATTTTTTGATAAATTGGGGGGTAAAGTCCATGCAGATTTGGCCGGAGTGCTTTTCAGAAAATAGTGAGAACTTTTTGGATTTTGATAAATAACCTTCTAAGTGTGGAGTAGTTCCCCAGTGGTACTCACCAGTTGTAGGGATTACAGTGGGTAGGGCATTCTGTGTGTAATTCCTTGGAGCATCCATGAGACAACCTGCAACATTTTGGGAAACACCGCAAGAGAACTCGGTGTGTGTTGTGCCACTGTAACTGACATATTAAAGGAAAACTATACCCCCAAAACGAATATTTAAGCAACAGATAGTTTATATCACATTAAGTGGCATATTAAAGAATCTTACCAAACTGATAGATATATTTAAGTAAATTGCTCCCTTTTACATCTCTTGCCTTGAACCACCATTGAAGGGCGCCAAACGAGCGGATCTTAACCCGATATGCCCACTAACGGCTGGCCGATATCGGATGAATCCGAACGTTTGGCCCTGGGGCCGAATGATCGAATTTCAATTGTACGAATGGGCTCTGACTCATCGCAGGACCGCATCAACTAGCCATGTGGTCCTAGATCGTACTAAAAATCAAACTTGACTGATTTTTGGCCTGATATCGATCGGGAGGACGCGTCGGGAGCCCCCACACATGGGCAGTTAAACTGCTGAATTGGTCTAAAGGACCGATATCGGCATCTTTAATCTGCCCGTGTATGGCCACCTTTAGTCTGTGTGCTGCCTCAGAGATCACATGACCAGAAATACTACAACTCTAAGGGGCCGATTCACTAAATTCGAGTGAAGGATTCGAAGTAAAAAAACTTCAAATTTCAATTTCAAAGTATTTTTTGGGCTACTTCGACTATCGAATGGGCTACTTCGACCTTCGACTACGACTTCGAATCAAAGGATTCAAAGTAAAAATCGTTCGACTATTCGACCATTCGATAGTCGAAGTACTGTCTCTTTAAAAAAAACTTCGACCCCCCTACTTCGGCAGCTAAAAGCTACCAAAGTCAATGTTAGCCTATGGGGAAGGTCCCCATAGGCTTTCCTAAATTTAGGAAGGATATTCCTTCGATCGTTGGATTAAAATCCTTCGAATCGTTCGATTCGAAGGATTTAATCGTTCGATCGAAGGAATAATCCTTCGATCGTACGATCGCAGTATTTGCGCTAAATCCTTCGACTTCGATATTCGAAGTCGAAGGATTTCAATTCCTAGTCGAATATCGAGGGTTAATTAACCCTCGATATTCGACCCTTAGTGAATCAGCCCCTAACTGTAACTGGAAAAGTGTTGAAGCAAAAGACACAACTCTGTCTGTTAATTGGCTCATGTGACCTAACAAGTATGGTTTGTTTTGTATGTTTGTGTGCATCATGAATCCTATGATCCCAGGGGACGGCCCTTATTTTTTAAATTTTCTATTTATGATTAACGAATGGAACATACTACTAGAAAAGTATAATATTATGAAAATGGTTTATTTACACGAAGCAGGGTTTTACATATGAGCTGTTTTATGCAATATCTTTTTATAGAGACCTACATTGTTTGGGGGGTATAGTTTTCCTTTCAGCATACTGAGAATTATTTGCTACTACATGTTAATTAATTGTTTATTTGGTTCAAGAACCACATAGGGGGTGATTCACTATGGGTCGAATATCGAGGGTTAATTAACCCTCGATATTCGACTAGGAATTAAAATCCTTCGACTTCGAATATCGAAGTCGAAGGATTTAGCGCAGATAGTACGATCGCACGATCAAAGGATTATTCCTTCGATCGAACGATTAAATCCTTCGAATCAAACGATTCGAAGGATTTAAATCCAATGATCGAAGGAATATCCTTCGATCAAAAAAATTTAGCCAAGCCTATGGGGACCTTCCCCATAGGCTAACATTGACTTCGGTAGGTTTTAGGTGGCGAAGTAGGGGGTCGAAGTTTTTTTTAAAGAGACAGTACTTCGACTATCGAATGGTCGAATAGTCAAACGATTTTTACTTCGAATCCTTTGATTCAAAGTCGTAGTCATAGTCGAAGGTCGAAGTAGCCCATTCGATGGTCGAAGTAGCCCAAAAAAAACTTCGAAATTCGAAGTTTTTTTACTTCGAATCCTTCACTCGAAGTTAGTGAATCGGCCCCTTGGTGTTTCAAACACTGTGGGGTATATTTATCAAAGAGTTAATAGTGAAGTTCTGCCACTAGAGTGAAATGCCGCCACTCCCCATTCATTTCTATGGGATTTTTAAAGGCTTATTCATCAAAGGGTGAACTTTCACTTTCACCCATTGATAAATACACCTTTCAAAATCCCATAGAAATGAATTGAGAGCTGCGGAATTTCACTCTAGTGGCGGAACTTCACTCTTTGATAAATTTACCCCTGTGTGTGTTTCAAGTTACAGTTCAGTTCTTGACCATTTCCTCCACCAAATAAATGCGGTAACGGTAATTCCAGGCTCCCCACAGTGAGCTGCGTCACTTTACTGCATCCAGTTAGCCATAGTGACTTCACATTCCTTATCTTACTTGTAGGTGACTGATCTAAATCAATTTGGTTACTCTCTCTAACTGCATTTTTCTAATTTAGCCCCTATGTTGTTAAATCAGCTCCACTATGCTTTAATGAAAGCTTCCGATATAATTAACCAATGTCAAATGTCACTTTAGTTTCAATAATTGCTGCTGTCAAGTCATTGCCTATAAAAGATCAAAAGAAAAATATAAAGTTCCGCATTCATATGAAAACAACGTTTGGTGAAAGAGCTATCTATCAACACAATTACATTATTTCAGAAAACAATTTGTCACTTATTCTCAGAGCGAGTTTGATATGTTGCCACTTTTACTTTGAAGCTGAACCTCACTCATGTTCAACCACTTTATTTTTATTGAATTTGCTGAAATATTCCTCTAATGCTGTGTAAAGTCTGCTGCAAATTCTTCTCAAGAAAGAGACTCTCTGCCTTTATGGCCTATGTCAGACAAGGAGATTAATGACTGCTATTGTGGCTGGAAAGAAGTAGGTTACAGTGTTTGTTATGAGGCCCAAACAGCTTAAATGCTGCAGACAAACCTATTTTTTAGACAATATGCTCCAACTTCAACCAAAGGAACCGCTTCAAGCTCTTTATCCCATAGGGCTGCTCCTAAACTTACTTGCAGGTGCTCTGTCCACAGCGTCCCCACTGTACATATATCATCAAACCAAAAAGGAGACAACACTCTGGTAAAAAAAGAGGCCGATTTATTGCCCAATCCTGCAAGGATGATACACTTTATGCATTTCGGGACACAATCCCTTAATCATAAGCACATGCTGCAGTATCTACTCCTTTGTATGTAGTCTGCCTAAGGTTACTTTCAACAGTTTCTTAATTTCTCTTTGTAATTCTGTAGCTATCTCTAGCTACTATCTTTCGAATCACCTCCCATAGTCCTCCTATTGTGTTCGAATCTCCTCATTAGAATGGTAGAAGGGGGTTTAGTTTAGCAGTCCATGGGCAGGGTAAATCATCATTGGGGTATGGCCAACTGAAGGCTGTAGGACACTACAATGTAGGGACAGACCACTAGGTCTTCCCAAAACCTTTATACAGGCATATACCATAAATCTAGACCTAGATCTAAAATGTGATGTAATAGAGACATGTGAATATTAGTGTGCTCTTGTAGGTATTTCAAACAAAGGGTAAGCTTGATTTTTGGACACGCGTATATGACATATTGAAGATGATGGTGCTAGAGATTCTTAATAAAAATGAACCTCTATTCTCTCAGTCACCACATGGAACCACCAAAGGGCCTATATGACACCACAATATATATATATTCTATGTACATTGGGTAATTGAATAAAGATCTTTTCCTCTATACTAATTCAACTCAATCATTGCGCATCTCCATAGCTTACAGAGATATTCTCTTCAATGAAGATTTTTCCTTTTTAAATTCATCCTTTTGTTGGCCTGTGTGGACCTTGAGTCATCAACTTTTTGTAAATTTACAGGTTTCCATTCCCTCGGCTGAGGATCTGGGGTTAATGCACCTGGACCATACTGTGTTTTGGTGAGTTTCAACTTTGTGGCTGTATTTATGTGTTTGATACATGTTTACAATTTAGAATTCCTTCAAAAGGGGTCTATAACTGTTTGAATGTAAATAATCAAGGGGACTTGTTATGATATTATCCAAAAATGTCCTTAAACAGCTAAAATAATGCTTTAGAACCCCTGTTACAGGACCTAGACAATGGAAGATCTCTAAAGCAGCATTTTTTAGACTTTCTCAGTTCAACCCCATTTTTGAAGTCAACCATCTGGTCATGGCCCCTCTTAGCTCATAACAAAGTAACAGATATAGAAAATGTTTGCTATATCAATCATTTAGCAATTATTCCATTATTAGATATGTATGATTACAATTTCTATGGTAGAAAATATGGTTTCACCTCAAATCTGACCCTAATCGTGACTAAAAAATAGGCATGACTGTGCAGCGTCAAACTGGCAGGCTTCTCACTCACCACCTGCCACCTATTTTGCTTCCCTTTCAATTCCCCTCCCATTAGAGATAATAATGATGCCCAGGATGGGATATAAACAGGCCATAGCTTTTATTAAACAGACAATAGATAAATATAAATACAAACAGTAATTTAAATGACACATGTTTAACTAATATCATGGAACCTACATGTTATACCCAGAATATTGGAATGCTTGCCAACAAAAAAAACTACCAACCACGGCTGTCTGCCATGCCGGCCACCTTCCACAGCAGTGTTGATGCACAAGTGAGAGGAGGGAACAGTAATCCACCAGCCTCCTGGGACCCTTGTCCAAGTAGGTTACCATCCACCATTTTGAAACCCATGTGCCAAACACTGGGGTCTAGCCCCCCCCACCTGGCAATTCCACCACAAGCTGTGACAATACTGCAGTACTCCTTCATCCCGCCACAAAGTCTACTCAAAGGGTGGGTGCCGGGTGGGTGAGACTTTGCTCCTTTCTTCCAACAGGTAAAAAGGGCATCCACTTCCTTTCTCTCAATAATATCCTACCCTACCCTGAAGTCACTTCCTGATCAACTCTCTCCCTTACCTACAAATCTTAAACTACTTCTGTTAACCCCCCCCCACCACCACCACCACCACCTTGTCATGCATGCCCTTCCTATCTCTGTCAGGGCTCCTTTTCTTAAAGGTACAGAGCACCTTTCTTCTCAAATCTCCCCCTACCTGGGCTTTAGCCACTACATTTTAGAGTACCCCAGTGCAAGACACTGGAGTACCCCTCCTCCTTCTCATCCGTCCATGAAGAACATAATATTCACTCCACAATCAGGTCAATGAACTCCTATAGCTTTCAGTTAGATCGTTTTACCTGCCAGGAAAGTTTTCTTGGGATGGAGTAAGATTGTGACCTCTTTCCAGCTTAGGTAACCCACACAATAGATCAGAATGAGGAAAACACTATTTTTGAATACTTACAATGACAGTGTACATTTAAAATAAAAGAACTATGTGGACATTCTGAATAACGGCATTAAACAACTGATGAGAATGGCACGTGACTGTGTATAATGTCTGTGCTGTGAGTAAATGCTTGTGTCACCGTGTTGATCTCTGTGTGGGAGTACATATGTGATGTGAGTCAGTTTACTTAGGCAAATAAATCTCAAATAAAAAATAAAGGACTATTAAAGAAAAATGTGTGTATGTGCTACAGAGTGTGTGCCATGACTTGAATTCCATAAACAATATACAATGAACAATTCTTAGCAAGAGAGAGCCATAGAAAGCCAACCCTGCAATAAAGCTTATATATTGGTCTTTCAAACTACTGAGCATCTACCCAACCTGCATATTAGTAGTAGTAGTTTTGTAGTAATGAGCTGAATTTTTCATCGGGTTTGCTGGTGCTGGATAAAAAAACACCCATTGCTGTTAATGGATAGTGCAAAAAAGTTTGGTCATTGCGAAAAAAACACCCATTGACTTCAACGTTTCAAACAAATTTTGGCGAAGCGAAAACAGATTTGCTCATCCCTACACATGAGTAGTGTTCAAGTAAATAATTGGCTGCCTTGTGTAAATGTATAGGTGCCAAGCAGCCCATTGTTAGTAAATTTGGCCAAGGTGTCAATAATTTGAATATTATCTTCTAAATTCCATCAGTAAAAAAGGGTTAACTTTCAATATTTTTTTTTTTGGAGTTTGAAATCAAGTTGTTGAATGCTGGTGGCTTGAATGGCAGACTATTGACCACAAGGACAGATAGCAGACCTGGCATGATTGCTGTGACAATGAAAACGCCAAAGTACAGCTTTTGGTTTCACAGTGATGATACATCTTTCCTTTTTCCAGCACTAAATTACTGGGTGGACTTGAATATAGATGCCATATTAAGACAGATATATACTTATTCTAAAGTGGTACATGCCTTAAACATCAGCAGCCCAGCCATTAACGCACATTGAGAAACATTAAAGGCCAAGGCTAAAATTAGAGAGAATATAATTTAAATACTCACATGCATACCAAATGATGGAAATGTACCCACAGAATGAAATAGAAATATGTATGTACCATATGCTTAGATTTCTCTTCCCATCAATATTAACAGAATAATGCAAACTTATTTTGATTGGATGAATAGTGTCTGCAAATATCCCCAGATTTGCATGTAAAAACAAGCAATGCAAAAAAATGATAAGAACAATTTAAAATGGGATATAAACAAAGTGGTATATGGGCAACATATGAAATATTTCAACAAATGAACATATAGTATAACAATGTCATGTCCCATTGCTGAGACCTGCATGAAAGCATTTGGTATACTGCATCTTGCTTGTACAGTATATAATACAGAATCCGTCAATTTCCATTGTAGAAAATATACGTATCACATGAGTAACATGTGCTACTGATCTGTGCCTCACTGGACCCACAAATCCTACTCAAAACCTCAATCCAGAGCACCACCTCTTATCAGCCATGTTCTCCTCTTTCAAGCCTTTGGATTGGTGCAAGCACAGTGATAATTTTAAAATAGTGGGTGCATAAAGTTTGGGAAGCTTGAGAAGATGAATTTTGACATTCTTATTATGGCTTAGAAGACAGGCTGGGGAAATTCAAAGGGTAGATTTTAATGAAGGCTTGTGGAGGCCCAGCCTTGCTATTCGGTCATGTTTTCTGGAGTTATCAAACACAAAATCGACATTGTATTTATGTGTCTTTGTATTCTGGAGGCATATGGAGATAGCACTGCATTTTTCCTGAAATATAATGGGGTTATGATACATGGCAATGACACTGTATGTACTGTATATTACCATGTAGGGTTTCCACCGTTCTTTATGAATAACTCCAAGCATAGGACAGGGTGATGATGTCAGGGGGATGGGTAACATCAGGGGGCAGGATGGGTGATGTCAGGGGCAGGACTATGACACAGTAAACAGCAATTGGCTGATCACTGCTGTGGTGTTTATAAAAATGGCCTGTAGATGTCACTGTGCCCAGACTTATAATGTGCATACTTCATACATCTTAAAAGTGAAAGTTACTGTTGTGTAATGCCTGCATGACTCTGCTAATAAAGCACTGTTATACTCTACTGATCCTCAGCTACCAAAACATAACAATTGGCTACAAGGATGGCTCCTCTACCTCTGCAGCAGACTGCACCTTTTCTGCCAAACCCTGGTGAGCCTATCATAGTGTTTACTGCTTGGATTTGTATGTTTGAAAATTACATTATTCCTGCTGACCAAGGGGAGATTTCTGCTGCTAGAGAGTATGCTTTACTTATTCACTGCCTGGGAGCAGAGGGACAGCGTATATTCTATACATTACCATTACCTGATGATACTTATGAAACTGCTCTTACTGCTATAAAGAACTTTTTCGTGCCAAGAGTAAATGTGGCTGCTGAAAGATATAAATTCCGCCAATGTGGACAACGTAATGGTGAATCCACAGAACCATTTGTAGCAACTTTGAGAGAGCTGGTTGTTACCTGTGAGTTTGGGACCAAATAGTGGAAAAAACAAACTCATCTCGCATAAGAGAGAGACTGCTCCTAGAGCAGGATTTAACCCTTGCAAAGGCTATTACAGTTTCTAGCCAAATTGAAACAGCAGTGGCAGAGGCTAAAACTCTCAGTCAGGGAACTGCTGGGAATGTATAGATTGTGAATTCAGCTCTGTGGCCTAATAATGCACAGTCACAGGCAAAATACAGTGCTAAGGAAAGGGATTCACCTACATTGCAAAACCATATAGCAAATTCAAATAGAAAATACTGCTTTCGATGTGGTACAACACAATACACTACAAATCATGTTACATGTCCTGCAAAAGCTAAATGGTGCCGCAACTGCAGAAAAGTAGGACATTTTTCTGCCGTAGTTCTGCTAAAGATGTTCAGGAAGTCACTACTACAAATGTTACAGTATTCAGTGTGGATAAAGCTGGTACATTTATTCCAGACAAGTTTATATGCACTGTCAGTGTCAGTACTGCTTCTGCTGACAAGGGGCACTCCATTAACCTGATGCTTGATACAGGTTTAGCTGTTTCTGTACTACCAAAGGATATTTTCTTGAAATATTTTGCAAAAGATCCGCTTGTTGCACCTGCCCTGAGACTGGTCAGTTACTTAAAGGATCCAATCCCTGTGCTTGGTTGCTTGCCAGTGACTGTACAGTTTGAATCAAATACTGCAAAATGTGAATTTTACATTGTGAATAAAGGTACTGCTATACTTGGAAGGGATCTCTTTGCTGCATTAAACCTACAATTAGTTGATGGTCTCATTACTACAGCACCAGTGCCTGCCACACAGCCTGTGTCTAAAATGCCACCACAAAGCAACACTTCACTGGGCTGTGCAAAGAACTTTGTACACAAAGTTAAGTTGAGACCAGATGTAAAACCAGTACCATTCCCTGATTCAGCATGGGAAAAACTTGCTATCTATATTGTCTGTCCTTTTACAGATGTTCCTATAGACTGTAGATTTGCTATAACCTTGATAGACTATTACAGTAAATGGCCTGAAATTGCATTTGTTTCTCATATAACATCAGCTACAGTAATAACATTTCTGTCTACACTCTTCAGCAGAGAAGGTAATCCAAAGGAGTTAATATCAGACAATGGACCACAGTTTGACTCATATGAGTTTGAATCCTTTCTGAGAGAGAAGAATATTGTGCATCAGAAATCTTCAGTGTATTCCCACAAGCAAATGGAGAAATCGAGCGATTCAACAGAAGTCTGAAAGAAACACTACAGACAGCAAATCTTACAGGGAAAGTATTTACAACAGAGTTCCTACATAACTACAGAGCAACGCGCCATGCAACAACCCAATCATCTCCAGCTGGCAGACAGATGCGCACTAAGTTACATGCTGCAGACATCAAACTTCCACAAAATACTGTGCCTACAAAATCATCTACTGCTGACATTGTGAAACATCAACAAGCCAAAAAGCAAGGCTTATACTGACAGAAAACATGGTGCAAGAGAAGTACACTTTCAGCCTGGATCTTTAGTCAGAATTAGAAAAACAAGGACTACTGAAACAAGGACAATCTAAATTTACTACACCAAATGAAGTGAGACGCCAGCGAGGACCATACACATATGAACTGTCTGATGGACACATATGGAATGCAAGTTGTCTTGCTCCTGTTAGATATGACTTTGGAGAAGCTCCATTTGATGAAGGACATTTTCCTACTCCTGATGCCAACTGCAATGGGCCTGAAGAAAGTGAACCTATAAGGCATACTGAGAGAATCAGAAAACTACCTGCATGGACCCAGGACTATGTGATGTGAATAATGTATATTATTGCTTTAAGATGCATTGTTGTTGTTTATTACATTTGCCCAAATGCTTTCCTACTATAGGGGGAATATGTGGTGTTTATACAAATGACCTGTAGATGTCACTGTGCTCATACTTTACACACTTTAGTGGGCAGGCCAATCCATTGATTATGGTTGTAATATATTTTTAACACACCAACATGTGAGTGGGCCATACACAACAATGCATATACGTTTAAAGGGGTTGCTCACCTTTGAGTTAACTTTTAGTATGGAATAGATGGTAATATTCTAAAACAATTTGCAATTGGTTTTGGTTATTTGTGGTTTTTGAATTATTTTGCTTTTTATTTGGCAGCTCTTCAGTTTGCAATTCCAGCAATTTGGTTGCAAGGGTCCAGGGGCTGCAAGACTGGTATGGGGTGCTAGGGGTATAACTGGAGTCTCAGGAAGCAGTCACTGCTCACAATGCATGTCCCTATGGTAGCAGTGAATTTCATATATTTGGCAAACACCTTTTTACAAAACAAAAAAAGAGGTGCAAAGTGATCGGAGGCATGCATGAAGTTTCTAGGAGGGCCATATTTGACCTGGGGCTACTGTCATTCACAATTGCAAATACTGCCTGCATATAGCAGTTACACAGTTCAGGCAATGATACTTTATGCCTGGTTGGGCACAGTATTAAGTAATATGTGGTCAGTGGTCACTCATGACTTAGCACACTACAACATTTGGGTTTGGCAAAAGTGCCATTTCATAGTGCACAATGCAAGTGGAATCTCATCTACGCTACAGACTATGCCAAATAAGCCCATAAATCAATTGATTACATAATGTACAGATTAGAGACTAAAGGCACACACTGTACAAGCAGCACTCAAGTCCCACGAATTATGTTTGTGTTCTTATCACCATGACTTGAGCAGTACACTCACTTGTCACAAAGGAGTATGCAGGTTTCTGTTTTTTGCATTAGTGAGTGAGTTGGAGCCAGATCCGGTTCCTTTGAAAATATTAGTACTGAGGAATTGAGGAACTGGTATTAAACTTAGACTTGACTGGTACTATGTGCATAATGACCCAGTACATTTAGTAGAAAACATTCAGGGATACACTTCCAGTTCTAGCTACCCTCTATGGAACCCAACCATGCCTGCAGCTGCAGCAAACAATACTTACCCACCATATCACTTGATATTTACGTCCAAAACAGGTACTGTTTACTCTTCAAAATAGGTAATGTTTAACAGGGCCTCCCCCTTATTAACATCTTCTATTTTTCTTCCTAGAGAACTCCTTCCCAAAATACAGTCCCCACAATTTCCTATTCCAGTTTCCAATTACACCCCAAAGACATAACGCTGATATTCTGGGCTTTCCAGGGGTCACTTTATTCTTATTTTACTAAAAAATATCACATATTATAAACAGTTTTTGATATTTGCAATTCAAAATGATCATTCATAAACTGTGCATAAAGTGGTACAGTTTACGGTTCATATAGGTGGTTTTCACATGGGACTACATGGTGTAAGAGTAGTCATAGAAATAAAGTTGCATAGTGACTTTTAAGATCTCTATAACAATAATGATTTTGAATTGTCACATGAGCTCCCCATTTTGGATTTTGTTAGGAGTGTTAATGTTCTCTGGGCAGCTGTTGAGAAGCTACGTTTAGGAGTCATGACAAATCATCACGCAGAAAAAGAGGTGTGCCTGTCATACAAGCTGATGCTACAGGACTGACAATTACATTTTGATGATTATTGCACTAGTTTCTGAGCTGCCATGCAACAACGATCTTTATATTCTCTCTGTATACTGTATGGTGAGTTGGTCTCTAAGCTTAGTAAATGATAGCAGCCCAGAGCATGTACTGTGAATCCGCAGAAAAGTAGATGGGGGTTACTGAGGACATCTTGAAAGGCACGGATCTTCACTGCTACACATAAGTGGGCTGGTACAGAACCACAAAACATAATATTCAGCATTTATACCCTACTTCTCTGTTAAGCTTTAGTGATGTATATGTTCCATGGTGATCACCTTGAACATCTTGTGATGTTGATGGAACAAAAGAGAGCAATTTAATGGTTTGGAACCTACAGTACTAAATACTATTACAGAGAGAATATTCCATGGGATGTTTTGTAACTGTGCCTTTATGAAGTCACATGAGGAAAAAGAGAAATGAGAACAATTTAGTACCTCTATAGACCCTATGCTTCAAATAGAGCTTTATTTGATTTCTGCTGTGCAGAGCGGATACCATCAGCGTGTTTTTTTAGACCTGTCTAATGATATAATTTGTGGATCAACAAACCTGATAATATTTATGTAATTTTTCACAAGCGTTCCAGCCTGGAAGGGATGATAACCCTGTGTTAAGTAAAAATGCATTACATCTATTTTGGACTGCATATAGATTAGTGGGAGTAGCCGACTGCATTGAGGTTTCTGCCAGATAAATTCCTGTGTATGAAAGAAATGTTGCTTTATTTGTTTTGATTGTAATTGGTTAAAGGAGACCTGTCACCCTAAGCAATAATCCCAATTTATTTTCTATCATGTTAGTTGAGTAAAATTACTTACACTATATTAATTATTTAAATTGTATCTCCTTCAGTCTTTGATTTGTACAATCACAGCAAGCAGGCAGGAGGCATTTTGTGGACACTTATTAAGACCAATTGTGTATCACCCCAAAATCTTGTGTATGCACCAGAATGGGGAACCTAATGCCCATGCAAAGTGCCCTACATAATTATAGAGCCTGAGGAGGGAAGGGGAAATGTGAGGAGAGCAGTGACATGTAGGAAGTGCTGAATGGAAAGTGAAAGTAATTGACTGCCCCACCTCAGGCATAGAGGTAGGGCAAATAACATTTAATTGACAGCTCAGATATTTAAACACCTTTATAACAGGTATGGATGTTTTAATGATAAAAATAATTTGTGTTTCATGTATAATTTGCAAAGGGCTTTCAATATGCAGCTTTTTATGTGTAGGTGACAGGTCTACTTTAAGATATTGGAGTTTGCAGCTTCTGGTTTTGGCCTTAGAAGACTAACATGGATCTGGATACTTCTAAATCATTTCTGAAGCTCTGATTCTTTCTCGTCAAATGTAGCGTGTCAAATAACAAAAACGGTATAATTGTTATGATGAATGTGACTCATTGACTTGTACAGAAGCCTATTAACATTAATTCCATTAATGTTTCTTTGTAAAGTGGAACATTTCTGCTGCAGTGCTTTCTAGCCTTCTCCTCTGCTCAGCTTCGATTCTGTTGGTTTCATAACACTAAAGGGCTTGGTAAGGGAGAATCCCATCCAGGAGAACCATCTTAGTGCCAGAGAAGGCAAAGCCACACCTCTGCACACTCTCTGACTTCATTTCTAAGTATAAAGCAACTCGAATTTTTGAATTTTCTTGAAATCATTTTATGACACATCCAAGTGGCTTCTTCAATTCAACTGAGTGGTAGGGAAATTCTCCAGCATTTAAACCCTCAATGGTAGTACAGTCACAGACACCCAATCATAATGGTTCCATTGACCTTATTCAGTTAATGTATTAGCTGAAAGTCACATACTGTAGGTGTAAAAAGGATGATCCGGTCAAAATGGTTCGATGATTCTAAGGTGTTCAGTTTTGAATTTACATGATTGTATGTGTTAACTGTTGTGAAACCAGCAGGTGTATAAATGTTAAAGGAGGTATGTAAGATGTGGCATTGCAGGCACCCTCCTTTATTCACAATTTTTCCAGTTTTGCATAAATGGCCTACTTTATATTTTCAAACCATCTGTCTTCTCAGTCCAAAATTTGCATATTGTTGTCAACAAAGGAGTCATCATTTTCCTTTAGATGTAGATAGACTTGTGAGTCTTGTGCTGAGGAGTTATTTCTCCTATGTTGGGCCATTCCCTTACTAAGCAGTTGTTTAGTCTCCCCAATGACTCAATGTCTGTGACTTAACTGCCGTTAAAGGAGAACCAAACCCTTTATATTAAAATCCCCTACCCCCATACCCTACATAGACCCCCTTCTGCTCCCCCAGCCTAGTTGTTACCGTTAGTGAATGCACCTAACTCTTTCCTTACCCCTCATTGAAGATTCAGCACCATGGAGTTCATGGGCGCCATCTTCTGCTCTTCGTCTTCTTCCACCTCTTTGGCAATTTCTGTAACTTTCGGCACATGTGCAGTTGTTAAAAAACCGTCAGACAGCTCCAACTGCGCATGCGCCGATACGCCGCTTACTTCCCAAAGATTACCGAAGAGAAGAAGATGGCACCCGTGAACTCCAATATGCTGAATCAGGTCATTTACCAAGGTAACACCTAGGCTGGGGGGAGCAAGGAGGGTTCTATATAGGACAGGGGGTAGGGGATTTTAATATAAGGTTTTGGTTCTCCTTTAAGGGTTTAAATGCTGGGGAATTTCCTACATTTCAGTTAAAAGAAGAAGAAGCCAGTTGGATGAGTGGTGAAACATCTATGGGGTATTTTTATCAAGAAGAGTGAGGTCACCACAGTCCCCTAGAGTAAAATTCCACCACTCTCCATTCATTTCTATGGTATTTTTAGAACAGTATTTATCAATGGATAAAAGTTCATCCTTAAATATGCCTTTCAAAATGCCATTAAAATAAATAGAGAGTGGCAGCATTTCACTATAGCAGACTATGGCAATTGTTAACTAGGGATGTAGCGAACGTCGGAAAAAATGTTCGCGAACATATTCGCGAACTTGCGTCAAAAATGCGAACGGTTCGCGAACGTCGCGAACCCCATAGACTTCAATGGGAAGGCGAATTTTAAAAGCTAGAAAAGACATTTCTGGCCAGAAAAATGATTTTAAAGTTGTTTAAAGGGTGCAACGACCTGGACAGTGCCATGCCAGAGGGGGATCAAGGGCAAAAATGTTTCTAAAAAATCCATTGTTGACACAGCGCTGCGTTTTGTGCTGTAAAGGGCAGAAATCACACTACATTTCTAAACCTGTGTAATAAAATGCTTTAAAACGTCCGGCGTCTACATGCCAATCAAGTCGTGTAAAGGTTACAGCCTGTTCACACGCAAAGACGAAACGCGGTGCTTACTGCAACGCAAAAAGACGCAAAGAGCTTTAATGAATGATACCGTCAAGTGAGCAAATAATAGTTTTTAATTACTAGTTGCTTGTCACCTCCAGGATGTTCGTCCTGTTGGTGGCAATATTTCTGTAGTGGTGTGTTTAGCAGTCACCGTGCTTGTGCGCACGTGCACGGTCAGGCAGAGGTAATTCAATGTACAGTGAAGTGAACCAAAAAACACTGATTCTGCAGTGTGGGCCCAGTTTTGGTCTACTTTATTGATCACCTGCGGTGACCATAAAAGATGCGATTTTGCCACTGTTGCAGAACCCTGAAAAATTAGGCATGTGTACTTTCCTGAAAAATTATGTTTTTTTTGTCGCAGCCACTGAACCAGAAGTCCAGAAACAATATGCCATATAAATGCTGAAAATATTAATTTTTTTTTGTGGCAGCCACTGCAGCACAGAGGCCAGAAAAAATATGCCATATAAATGCAAACAATATTAATTTTTTTTTGTCGCAGCCACTGCAGCACAGAGGCCAGAAAAAATATGCCATATAAATGCAAACAATATTAATTTTTTTTTGTCGCAGCCACTGCAGCACAGAGGCCAGGAAAAATATGCCATATAAATGCTAACAATATAAATTTTTTTTGTCGCAGACACTGAAGCACAGAGGCCAGAAAAAATATGCCATATAAATGCTGAAAATATTCTGTTTTTTTTGGCCGCAGCCACTGAAGCACAGAGGCCAGAAAAAATATGCCATATAAATGCTGAAAATATTCATTTATTTTTGTCGCAGCCACTGAAGCACAGAGGCCGAAACAATATGCCATATAAATGCTGAAAATATTCATTTTTTTGTCACAGCCACTGAAGCACAGAGGCCAGAAAAAATATGCCATATAAATGCTGAAAATATTCTGTTTTTTTTGGTCGCAGCCACTGAAGCACAGAGGCCAGAAAAAATATGCCATATAAATGCTGAAAATATTCATTTATTTTTGTCGCAGCCAATGAAGCACAGAGGCCGAAACAATATGCCATATAAATGCTGAAAATATTCATTTTTTTGTCACAGCCACTGAAGCACAGAGGCCAGAAAAAATATGCCATATAAATGCTGAAAATATTCTGTTTTTTTTGGTCGCAGCCACTGAAGCACAGAGGCCAGAAAAAATATGCCATATAAATGCTGAAAATATTCATTTATTTTTGTCGCAGCCACTGAAGCACAGAGGCCGAAACAATATGCCATATAAATGCTGAAAATATTCATTTTTTTGTCACAGCCACTGAAGCACAGAGGCCAGAAAAAATATGCCATATAAATGCTGAAAATATTCTGTTTTTTTTGGTCGCAGCCACTGCAGCACAGAGGCCAGAAAAAATATGCCATATAAATGCAAACAATATTAATTTTTTTTTGTCGCAGCCACTGCAGCACAGAGGCCAGAAAAAATATGCCATATAAATGCTGAAAATATTCATTTTTTTTGTCACAGCCACTGAAGCACAGAGGCCAGAAAAAATATGCCATATAAATGCTGAAAATATTCTGTTTTTTTTGGTCGCAGCCACTGAAGCACAGAGGCCAGAAAAACTCAGGATTTACCTGGATTCAAATTAAACCAGTAGGGTTTGCACCCTAGTTTGTAACGGTGGTGGAGGGAGGAGGACGCTAAAGGACAGCTGTATGTGGAGTCATGAGGCGTGCAGAGAAGGACAGCTGCATGGGGAGTCAGAATCAGAAACTCAGAACAAGTCTTCCGGCGTGCAGTAACCCTCCGAGATCCACCCCTCATTCATTTTAATAAAGGTCAGGTAATCCACACTTTTGTGACCTAGGCGAGTTCTCTTCTCAGTTACAATCCCTCCTGCTGCACTGAAGGTCCTTTCTGAGAGGACACTTGAGGCGGGGCAAGACAAGAGGTTCATGGCAAATTGTGACAGCTCTGGCCACAGATCAAGCCTGCGCACCCAGTAGTCCAGGGGTTCATCGCTCCTCAGAGTGTCGATATCTGCAGTTAATGCCAGGTAGTCCGCTACCTGCCGGTCGAGGCGTTCTTTGAGGGTGGATCCCGAAGGGTTCTGCCGCTGCCTTGGACTGAAAAACATTTGCATGTCTGACGTTACAGAGTGGCCAAAGTGCTTTGTCCTTGCAGGTGCGCTCGTGGCAGGATTACTGGCACCTCTGCCCCTGGAATGTTGATGAGTTCCTGAAGTGACATCACCCTTAAAAGCATTGTACAACATGTTTTGCAGGCTGGTTTGTAAATGCAGCATCCTTTCAGACTTGTGGTATGTTGGTAACATTTCTGCCACTTTATGCTTGTACCGAGGGTCTAGTAGAGTCGCGACCCAGTACAGGTCCTTCTCCTTAAGCCTCTTGATACGGGGGTCCTTCAACAGGCATGACAGCATGAAAGACCCCATTCTCACAAGGTTGGATGCAGAGGTATCCATCTCCGCTTCCTCGTTATCAAGGACTGCATCATCCACGGTCTCCTCCCCCCAGCCACGTACAAGACCAGGGGTCCCCAAAAGGTCACCACTAGCCCCCTGGGAAGCCTGCTCCTGTTGGTCCTCCTCCTCCACAAAGCCACCTTCCTCCTCTGACTCCACTTCTGACACCTCTCCCTGCGTTGCAGCAGGTGCCTGGGTTCGTTCTGGTGATTCCGACCAGAAATCGTGCGCTTCCTGCTCCTCGTCACGCTGGTCTACAGCCTCATCTGTCACTCGTCGCACGGCACGCTCCAGGAAGAAAGCAAAGGGTATTAGGTCGCTGATGGTGCCTTCGGTGCGACTGACCATATTTGTAACCTCTTCAAAAGGGCGCATGAGCCTGCAGGCATCGCGCATAAGCACCCAGTAACGGGGGAAAAAAATCCCCAGCTCTGCAGATCCAGTCCTACCACCCAGTTCAAACAGGTATTCGTTGACGGCTCTTTGTTGTTGCAGCAGACGTTCCAACATGAGGAGCGTTGAATTCCAGCGAGTCTGGCTGTCGCAAATCAAACGCCTGACTGGCATGTTGTACCGCTGCTGAATGTCAGCAAGGCGTGCCATGGCTGTATAGGAACGTCTGAAATGGGCCGACACCTTCCTGGACTGCCTGAGAACGTCCTGGAATCCTGGGTACTTTGAGACAAAACGTTGTACTATTAAATTCAGAACATGTGCCATGCAGGGCACATGTGTTAAATTGCCCAGTCTCAGTGCTGCCAACAGATTGCTTCCATTGTCACACACCACTTTTCCGATCTTCAGTTGGTGTGGGGTCAGCCACCGATCGGCCTGTGACTGCAGAGATGACAGGAGTACAGATCCGGTATGGTTTTTGCTTTCCAGGCACGTCATCCCCAAGACAGCATGACAACTGCGTACCTGGCACGTCGAATAGCCTAGGGGGAGCTGGGGGTGCACAGGTGTGGAGGAGGAGGAGGACCCAGCAGCAGAGGACGAAGAAGAGGAAGAAGACGAGGTAGAGAGCGAAGGAGGAGTAGAGGTGGTGGCAGAACCGCGTGCAATCCGTGGCGGTGACACCAACTCCACTGTCGTTGTTGAGCCACACATTTCCTGCTTCCCAGCCATGACCAAGTTCACCCAGTGGGCAGTGTAGGTGACATACCTGCCCTGACCATGCTTGGAGGACCATGCGTCAGTAGTCATATGGACCTTTGGCCCAACACTAAGTGACAGAGATGCGGTGACTTGGCTCTGCACATGGTGGTACAGGTGTGGTATTCCCTTTTTTGAAAAAAAATTGCGGCTGGGTACCTTCCACTGCGGTGTCCCAATTGCTACAAATTTGCGGAAGGCCTCAGAGTCCACCAGCTGGTATGGTAAAAGCTGGCGGGCTAAGAGTGCAGACAAGCAAGCTGTCAGACGCCGGGCAAGGGGGTGACTCGCAGACATTGGCTTCTTACGCTCAAACATGGCCCTCACAGAAACTTGGCTGGGGGCAGATGACTGGGAATGGGAACTGGTGGTCAAGGTGGAAGGCGGAGTGGAGGGTGGTTCAGACGGGTCAAGGACAGCAGAGGTAGAGCAGTAAGATGCTGGACCAGAAGGAGGGTGGCTTTTAGTTTGCCTGTTGCCTTTGAGGTGTTGCTCCCAAAGTGCTTTGTGCTTGCCGTTCATGTGCCTTCGCATAGAAGTTGTACCTATGTGGCTGTTGGGCTTCCCAAGACTCAGTTTCTGACTGCACTCATTGCAAATTACAATGCTTTTGTCAGAGGCACACACATTAAAAAAATCCCACACTGCTGACCTTTTTGAGGCTGGCAATCTGGGGGTAAAAGTAGAAGTCGGCGGCGTTGGCGGCAATGGCGGGTGCGTTGGCCGGCTGACCACAGGTGCCGATACATGTTGTTGCCCTACTGTTCCCTGCGAGCTGTCCTCCCTGCTTCTTCTAAGTCTTATTCTCCTCCTGCCTCTCTGACTCTCCGTCTCTCCATCTGAACTATCCTCCTCTTGCTCTCTTTTACTGGGCACCCACAAAACATCAATCTCCTCATCATCATTCTCCTCAGATGCATCAATTTCTTCTAACAGCTCACAGAAGGAAGCAGCAGCGGGGACCTTCTCGTCATCACTCATTATGTCCATCTCTGTTGTGTTCTCTGCCAGAATTAAATCTGGTGTAACGTCCTCATCTCCTTCATCTTCTTCTGCCAATAATGGTTGCGCATCACTCAGTTCAAGAAACTCATGTGAAAATAACTCCTCTGACTCCAGTGAAGAAGGGGCGCCGGTGGTGGAGGAAGTGTTACGTGGGGTGCCCATAGCAGTGGAGGATGAGGATGTTGTGGTAAAGTTAGAAACGGTAGAGGATGGGGTGTGCTGTGTAAGCCAGTCAACTACCTCTTCAGCATTTTGGGAGTTCAGGGTCATTGCCTTTTTAAAACTGGGCAATTTCCTAGGGCCACAGGATAGCATAGCAGCATGGCCCCTAGTGCCTCTGCGTGGCGGCCTGCCTTTGCCTGGCATTATTTTTAAAACAAAAACAACAACAACTCAGGTGGTGTTTCTGGAGACGGTATTATTATTGATATTTAGACAGAATGTGAACAAGCTCACACAGCTAAGTGGCAGTGGTTTGAAAATGAAGAACACACTGGGCAAATAATGCCTACAAGGTCAACGTATACACTACAGCAGTGGTGGATACGGAATATATTATTGCTGCTTGAAAAACGTCACTCAGGTGGTGTTTCTGGAGACGGTATTATTATTGATATTTAGACAGAATGTGAACAAGCTCACACAGCTAAGTGGCAGTGGTTTGAAAATGAAGAACACACTGGGCAAATAATGCCTACAAGGTCAACGTATACACTACAGCAGTGGTGGATACGGAATATATTATTGCTGCTTGAAAAACGTCACTCAGGTGGTGTTTCTGGAGACGGTATTATTATTGATATTTAGACAGAATGTGAACAAGCTCACACAGCTAAGTGGCAGTGGTTTGAAAATGAAGAACACACTGGGCAAATAATGCCTACAAGGTCAACGTATACACTACAGCAGTGGTGGATACGGAATATATTATTGCTGCTTGAAAAACGTCACTCAGGTGGTGTTTCTGGAGACGGTATTATTATTGATATTTAGACAGAATGTGAACAAGCTCACACAGCTAAGTGGCAGTGGTTTGAAAATGAAGAACACACTGGGCAAATAATGCCTACAAGGTCAACGTATACACTACAGCAGTGGTGGATACGGAATATATTATTGCTGCTTGAAAAACGTCACTCAGGTGGTGTTTCTGGAGACGGTATTATTATTGATATTTAGACAGAATGTGAACAAGCTCACACAGCTAAGTGGCAGTGGTTTGAAAATGAAGAACACACTGGGCAAATAATGCCTACAAGGTCAACGTATACACTACAGCAGTGGTGGATACGGAATATATTATTGCTGCTTGAAAAACGTCACTCAGGTGGTGTTTCTGGAGACGGTATTATTATTGATATTTAGACAGAATGTGAACAAGCTCACACAGCTAGATGGCCACTGGGCAAATAATGCCTGCAAGTGCACTACTATTGGTGCACTACTATGAAGAACAGCAAACAGCACTGGACACCTTAAAGAACAGTAAGATAAGTAAAATAAAAAAAAAAATTATATGTATATTAAAAAAAAAAAATATTCTCGGGTTGGTGCTGCTGAACTACTAGGAGCAGCACAGTAGCACACCAGTCCCACTCCCCAACACTGCCAAAAACAACAAAAAAGAAAATAAAAGCAGTCCTTACAAGGACTATTGGGTTATTACAGCAGTCAGCAGATGAGATCAGAAGAGATCAGTGCCCACAGCAGGCAGCTACATACAGAGCACTGCAGTAGAAGGTAGATTACTAGCCAGCAAAGCTACCCTAAAATGTCCCTCAAATCCCTGCAGACTTCTGTCCCTCCAATACAGAGCAGTATCAAGTAGATTACTAGCCAGCAAACTTACTATCAACTGTCCCTCAAATCAGTGAAATCACTAGCAGCTCTCTCCCTACACTAGCTCTTCCAAGCACACACAGGCAGAATGAAAAAACGCTGCAGGGCTTCAGTTTATATATGGAAGGGGAGTGGTCCAGGGGGTGTGGGGGTGGTCCAGGAGGGAGAGCTTCCTGATTGGCTGCCATGTATCTGCTGGTCTGGGGTGAGAGGTCAAAAAAAAGCGCCAGGTAAGGCGAACCCAAAATGGCGAACGTCGCGCGACGTTCGCGAACTTGCGGCGGACGCGAACAGCCGATGTTCGCGCGAACAAGTTCGCCGGCGAACAGTCCGCGACATCCCTATTGTTAACTTCATTCTTTGATAAATATAACCCTTAGTGTGTGTCTTTGGTTTGTTTGTGTACACCATGAATCATTTAATCCTAGGGGTGTGCCTTTCTATTTAGGATTACCCAATGGCACATACTACTAACAAAAGTATATTTTTGTGAAAATGTTTTTTTTAGATGAAGCAGGGTTTTACACATGAGCTGTTTTATTCAATATATTTAATACAGACCTTCATTGTTTAAGGGGTATAGTTTTCCTTTTAGTGTCAGCTACTAGAGGCAGTACTAGGGCAGCAGCATAAGAACACGTGTGACATTTTTGTTAGTTTAGTTATGTAGGACCAATGTCCTAAATGTGTATAACTCAAAGGTCCACTAAGCACAACAGAACCCCTAGAAGGTCTTTGTTTAGACAACAGATAAAAGATGTGGGAAAACACTTGAGTTAATTGCAAAAACACACATCAATAGCAACCAGGCTTCTGCTTCAAAGATAATATTTGTACTGTACAGAATGGAAAGTGGTACGACACTCTCATACAAATGTCTTTATGCCTGATATGTGTCAGGTAAAGCCGAGCAGCAGAGCAGGGATCAACAAAGTTGAAATATTCATTCTGCATTTACCAAGATAAATTAAAGTGTTATGTCACTTGAAGATTAAATGGTATGTACACATTAACATTGTTTTCTTTATAGACTGTTTTTAAAAAGGGGTATTTATTTTTGTAGAATGCTTTACCATACCTGAGTTAAACAGCTGTAGAAGGTATGTCTCTTTGTTTAGGATAGTAGCTGCCATATTAGCTTGGTGTGACATCACTTCCTGCCTGTGTCTCTCCCTGCTCACTCATAGCTCTTGGCTTAGATTACAGCAAACTGAGCATGCTCAAGCCCTAGCCCTGGAGGTTTATGCTGAAAACAGGAAGTCTGATACAGAAGCCCATGTTAAGACAACAGAAGGAAAGACTCCGAGCAGCATTAATTTGAGAGCTTACTGGTCTATTGGTCTTTAGGAGTCAGGAAGGATATTTTTCCACCCCTGATGCTGTTTAAAAGTATTTTATAAAATCATCTGCCAGCTTCGTGTTTTGCTCCATGAATAGTAAGCTTTGTCAGAAGCACATATTCATTTTTTCAAATATGCTTTTAAGAGTAATTACAATTGCACGCAACTATACAACCGCTGAAAAAAGTGTGATGAATAATGGAAAGTATGCATCTAAGTAGACTCACAAACTTTATATATTTTTGATCCTGTTCTATGTTTTCTATTTTAGTCTCTATTTCCTATTATTGTCCCATTCCCATTTACTACATAGTAAAGTACATTTGTTTTTGCACTTACCATTCATGTCTCAGCTAAAGCCACCAATATTGCATGTTCTGCATCCTTACTGACTGTCTCCACTACCATACTGAACTATGCAATGATGCCTTCAGGCTCTTATACCTTATGAGTCACTCTGAGTCTGCTACAATGCTCTAACACTTCCAGTGGCTTCCCATAGCTCCTAGAATTAAGCTTAAAGTAAATCCACCAACATTTATAGTGCTTTTCAAAATCTTTCCCCTAGATACATGTCGTCTTGTTGCAATATCTCCCCAGATCCCCGTTGAAGATTATTTACTTCCATCGACACTTATAACCTATGCTCATAGACTCCAATACTTCTTTCTCTATCTCTGAAACTGTCAGCGCTCACTAAGGGCTATGTAGAATGTTGATGAAAATAACAATAATTATGTTGATGAAATAATATTGAGTAACCCTACTCAGTTGAGTATGTCATGGAAATGGCAAATACCTCCTACAGTGTTTGCTCTGCTGCTCATCACTTATCAGAAGCAACCCATGAGGATATCCAATATTCTCATCAACTCTATTCAATAGCATCACAAAATGAAAAAGTTACCCGAACATGCTGGTTCCTATGCATTGTAGTTGCCTTCAGTCTCACTTCATAATAGTCTCACTATCCATCGTTATTTATAACTAAATTAATCATATAAATGTTAGTCATATAAATTATGAAAACTCTGCAGTTGTGCTGATTGATGAAGTGTATCACATGTAATAACAATGTAATTTGGGGAACTTTTTGTGGAAAGGTGAAGAGTGTGCAACTCATCCAATTTTTTTCATTTTAGAACATTCATGAAAAACAAGAGCTGCTGATTACAAGTCTTTTCTGGTTGTCTGACTATTCCAAGAGAAACTTGTCTGAAGACTCCACTTATTGAAAACAATAGAAAATTAAACCTCAAAACAGATAATTACAGCAGATCAGTGTAGTTGAAATTGTGTTCTGAAATGATTAAAACGATTGGTTTCTATATCTTCTATATTATTACTAATGTTCCATTTAGCTGCATTTAAAGGACAAGGAAAGGCAAAAAAATAAAATCCCATTTTTACATTCTTTAATGAAAAATAAACCTTTTTCCAATATACTTTAATTAAAAAATGTGTACAGTTTTTATAAGAAACCTGACTGTATGCAGGGAAATTCTCCCTTCATTTACTGCTGTGAATATGAATTGTCAGATGGTCCCTAACTGCTGAGCAGGGAAACAATCATACTTATGAACAGCAGGGTGAGCTCCCGCCTTACTTACCAGCCATGCAGAATTCAAGCAGCTTTGTTTATGCTGATCCCTAAGAAGCCCAGACCACACTGAGCATGTGCAGGGTCAGGCCAAGATGTTTAACAAAGTTACAAGACGACAGCCCCCGGTGGCCAACTTTGAAAGCATAAATCATTTGTTTGATTAAGCTTGTGGTGCAGTAAGTTCATGCTTATGTTTAGCATACAAAATACAGCATTTCTAGCCTTATTCTATTTTAGACTTTCCTTGTCCTTTAACGTTTTTGTCAATTTACAATTTATAGCATAAGACTTTTAGGTCTCCCTTAGCTTATAACAGGGATAAAATGTAAGAAAACCTTGTTGTTACCTTTGTTAGTCACTCATAGTTCTGGGAATATCCAGTGCAAAAAATATGCATTACTCCAAACCTCAACGTAACAAGTAACTCACGGTAAAGCTCCATCATCCCATAATGAGCTCCATCATTCCATACTGGGCTTAATATGGCATGTCCATCTGTGTGCAAGCATCAGGGTATGCATCCATGTGTGCATTTCTGACGTTCCTTGTCTGTATGTGCATCTTTGCCATCACCATGCCCGTGCTCTACAACTGCTTTCACATACTCCCTGAATGTTTGGCACCAAGGCCTTTGCCCTTCTTAGAAAGTGGAAGTATTCACACTTGGTTAAATCCCTAGCTCCTGTTCCTGTGCATTCACTGCTACTGATTTTAGTTTCTTGGTCTGATTCCTGGATTCTCCCTTTGCTTAAACTTTCCTTTCCCTGACCTCAGCATGTTTCTGGACTTTGTGTGCCCTCCTGCCTCTCTGCCACTGCACACATTTCTGTTGCCACTCTCAGGTACTGTTGTGTTCGTGGTTAGGTACATGAGATGCTTTTCACTACATTGAGCTCCACCTGCTTTTCCTGATACTCCCTGGGTAAGCTCTCTCGTTCAATGCTTTGTAGGCCATTGGTTTGTGAAGAATCGTGATCGTGAATCGTGAAGGATTTTCAGTTCAAAAACCCTTTAAAGGTCCAATTTTTGTTCAAGATGATATCCTAACTGCATAAACCATTCAGCACCATACCCTCCCTAACCTTCAAGCTGGGCTTTCTATTGTATGTAGGAAGCAAATGGCAATTCTTATCCTTGTTTTTTTCCATAACTGGCCTTCACGCTGAGCCCCTAACATTTCTTTTCTGTTCCTTCAATCAATTTTTCTTTTTAAGACACCTTTCTTTTCTTTTTTTTTACAATAAACTGTGTGCGTGTGTATATATATATATATATATATATATATATATATATATATATATATATATATATATATATATATATATATATATATATATATATATATATATATATATATATATATAAAATGCATATTTATTTTTATATGTTAGCTGAGAAATAGTTTTTATGTAGGGATAGCATAAAGCATTTTGGGAGAGAACAATAGCTACAAGCTTGTTAAATGTAATTAAGGGGGACTGACACGTTCTTTTGGACAATAAGATCTCATTTGTCGGATGATTAAAAAGATCAAAATTTCACAAACTCAATTGAAAGTAAAAAGCATAAACAATTGTTTCTAAGCACAAATTTAGCTAATTATGGCTAATGACCCAGATGAGGAATGGTAATGAGCTCTATCACAGAGAATATCCGGAAACATAATCCCTATAATGAAAGTCACTGCAATTTTGTAGTTGACCATATTATAATTCCAGAGCTGACCCCAAAAGAATGACACGAGGTAAATACAAATTATGGTTGAATATAGTTCATCACATCATAGGATTTCTTGGCACATAATATCTCATCGGTTTGTCCAAAGAAATCAGCAGCATATTTGCTTTTGGCTTCAATATACACAGAGACTGTTATTTGTATAATATGTAGTAAATATGCAGTTTATAGAAATCGAATGACACATGATAAACATGAGACAAGAAGCAAAAGAAAATTTTACAGATGTGTCTTCTCTGCTTTTATTTCACCTACAGCAATAGAGTTCATCATAGACGAGGTTAGAAGGAAAAACTACAGCATATCAATCTTTATCAAACTTCCAAAGCTGTGATATATTTGTATTGGCAGCACCTGACAGCTACCTAATATATGAGCTAAAAAATCATTTTTTTCTTTGCCATTGATATAGAGAGGACTCATTTTGTATTTTTACTTTTTTACTAAGATTCTTTTGCACCAGTGAAACTGTATTTTTTCAAAGGCTTTCGAATAATATAATAATAATATAATAATAATAATAATCTCAAATATGTTCATTTGAGAAACAATAATTAAGACGTTCAAGTACAGGTGTGGGATCTGTTATACAGAAATCAGACATCCAGCAAGCTCATAGTTATGGAAAGACCATCTTCCATAGGGGTAGATTTATGGGTAACAGCGTTACTGCCCACAGGGACATCGCCGATTTACTAACAGGCGCAAATTCGCTAGCGAGCGAGATAGGCGCTAGCGCTCATTCACACTCTATCTCCAGTCAACAACTTGCTCTGGCGAATGGACGTTATTCTGCAAATTCACTAAAATGCGGATTTTACTGAACGTTATCTCTTTCGCCAAACTTGCCTTCACCAACTGAGACCAGACAAAGTGCATTGGAGAGCATAGATCTTCCTCAATCTTATGTTACTTACATCATATTCTGTGAGTGGATAGCCTGCAAAAGTCCTTAGAAAATATATGGGGGAAACCAGTTACAAAAATTTTTTTTTAACATAAGGAATGTTAACTATACCGTGGGCTCATGTGTAGGGCATTATATTAACTCTAATGTCTTTATTAAGGTTCCCTGGACATGGTTAAGTAACAGTCGAAATGTAATGTATTTGCTGCAATATATAACATAAAGACGTCTATTCAACTTTAAGGGGCCCATTCACTAAGCTCGATTAAAGGAATAGAGGATAATAGAGGAAAAATAGTTCGAATTTCGAATGTTTTTTTGGCTACTTCGACCATCGAATTGGCTACTTCGACCTTCGACTACGACCTTCGACTTCGAATCGAACGATTCGAACTAAAAATCGTTCAAATATTCGACCATTCGATAATCGAATAATTAAAAAAAACTTGGACCCCCTAGTTCACCACCTAAAACCTACCGAGGCCAATGTTAGCCTATGGGGAAGGTCCCCATAGGCTTTACAAGGTTTTTCTTATCGAAGGATAATCCTTCGATCGATGGATTGAAATCCTTCGAATCGTTCGATTTGATCCGATTATTCCTTCGATCGAACGAATTGCGTTAAATCCTTCGACTTCGATATTCGAAGTCGAAGGTTTTAACTTCGACAGTCGAATATCGAGGGTTAATTAACCGTCGATATTCGACCTTAAGTAAATTTGCCCCCCAATGTCCACTGTATGCAAATTAACCTGAACATAAGACCTCCATCGAATTTGCGCTAGGCAAAAATGCATCTTCGCTTTGCAACCACGATGAAACTGCACATTTTAATGAATTAGCATTGTCTGTGCGGATTTTCGCCTTGCGATGGGTGCGAATCGGTCTCTGATGACTTTTCGCCGGTTAGTGAATCTGCCCCATAGACTCCATTATACTAAATCCAAATTTTTTTAAATTATTTCTTTTTTCTTTGTAATAATAAAACAGTACCTTGTACTTGATCCAGACTAAGAGAGACTGTATCCTTATTGGTAGAAAAAAACAGCCTATTGGGTTTATTTAATGCTTACATGTAGTAGACTTAAGGTATGAACAAACCGTTATGAGGAAAACCTCAGGTCGCATATCTGTTTAAATTGTGATAAAATGCAAAAATATTTGATGCTTGACTGAATGTATTCAAAACGATTCTGATTGCTGTATCACTGAACAATTTGGTTGAAAGTTTGTGAACTTCTGCATCACTGTTTCCAATGAAATATGCCTGTTGCTGTAGTTTCAAGTAGGAAATGTGAAATTACGTCTTCATTAGCATCAAAAAGCTGTACTAGACTCTACAGAAAACAGAAATACAACTCAATTGAAGGGCTAAGTGCAATTACAGGAGCTGTAAGTGCCACATAATAGCAACCATTAGAGCTCCAGACACTAAGGAGGTTATTTATCAAAGTCCGAATTTATCTCAACATTTTCTGCTACAAACTCCTAACAAATCGGCTCGGGTTTTTTACGCTTATTTATTATTACATTTTCCCTAAAATTTGCTTTCCGGGAAAAAAATCTGATTTTCACTTTTTTTTCAGATGTTTCACCCAAAAACTCAGATTTCTTATTCTTTTTTGCCCAAAATCTCCGCCTGCACTAAACCCAACGCACATCAAAAAATCATTGAGACTCCTCCTATTGACTTATATGCAACCTCGACAGGTCTGAGATGCCTACTTCGGACTTTTCCATCCTCTGGGTTTAATAAATTCCAAAAATTCGTGATTTTTTAAAAGTCTGATTTTATAAAAAAAAAATTACAAATTTTTGGGTTTTTTTGCATTCGGAGTTTAGTAAATAACCCCCCTAAGCTCCTGCACCTACTGTAGACCTCCTGATGCTGCATCTGTACTCTGCATTTAGCTCTGGATTAAAAAAGTAAGGTGACAAAGCCCAGCATTGTCAGTTGCAAAGGAGCTGTCATTGAAAATAATTTGCACTCAAACAGTTGGGAATGCTTAATAGTTATTTTCCTATAGTTTTTTTTATATATTAATTGATTATGAGCAAGCTTCCTTCACCTGACATGGTTTTTTCATTAAGAAAACAACCCAATGTTGCTGCTGACTTCCCACATAGAGCAGTGGCAATGCAGCCAGCACAGAAACACCAGGTGCCCAGTTCAACCCAGGCATGATATTACACTCTCATTGGAACCACCAGCAAAAAGACCTCCCAACCCTTCTATATCAACAGTAGTGATGGGCGAATTTTGGGGCGTTTTGTTTCAGTGAAAAATTCGCGAAACTGCGCCGGTGTCCGTTTTTGCTGGCGAGTTTTTGCAGCGGTTTTCGCAAATTTATTTGCCGGTGGCAAATCACGGGAATTCACCACGAATTCGTGCCTGGCGAATAAATTCACCCATCACTAATCAGCAGTTGCAAAATACAGAGTAAGCCACAGTTCTTTACACTCAACTCATTTATTTTGTATTATACTAACTTAATGATGCCAAACAGACAAGGCAAAGACATTTTGACATTGCTGGCAGTAGTGATGGGCCAATTTAAGCGAATTCGCAAAACAGCGCTTTTTTTTTTACGCCGGCATCTGTTTTTAGACGGCAGCGACAATTTTTTTTGCCAGCAAATTTTCGCACCCGTTTCGCGAATTTCAAAGTGAATTTGCACCTGGTGAATAAATTCGCCCATCACTAGCTGCCAGTATTTGTGTAAACCATGACTGCAGAAAAGCAGAAATCAATACACCTTTCTACACTTTTCTCTATCTCTTGCTTCTTCCTTCACCTTATTTTTTATATTTTTTACTGTCCCCATAAATAGTTTTGATCCCTGTTACATTCAAACTTTTAATAGCAAGTAATACAGAGAGGAGTAAATAACTTGGCAGCATCCACTCAAGTTTACCATTGCAGTTAGTACAAAGCTATCTGCCGAGTCCCACCGTGTTTTCATCTTCAGCTCTAATCTTCTCTTGCACTACTGGTTTTAAGACTTTTTGTTTATAATTTCTCCTGGTTCAGAGTTTCATCAGGCCACTCACCAGCCTCATATGAAACATTACCTTACAAGTCTTCCTGCTATAGTTCCAAGAATATCTAGCAAACCAAATATGTGTTGAGCCCCATATATATCCAATATCTGCCTTCTGACTGTGAATTCAGGAGTATCTAAGAATGTAAATTAACATTATGCCACGCAAAGTGGCCTTCATGCTGCATCCACGAACTCCAGGGAGACTTTGACGGATGTTGTAAGATCAACAAAACGCATCCTACAAGTGGATCAGAATATAATGGGACAGATAAAAAAATCTGATTGGTAAACTACATGGAAAATGTCCCATCCGACACGACTGTCGAATGCAAACGCTGCAAGTTGTGCCTTCATTAGGGATTGGCAAATTTGACCTGTTTAGTTTCGCCTACAATTCGCTGCCGGCAAAACGTCGCCGACGCCCATTAAAGTCTATGGGCGTCAAAAAAATGTTGTCGCGCCCCGACATTTTTTTTGACGCGCGTCTTTTTATTTCGACACACAACGCCATACAAGTCTATGGGCATCATTTTTCCGGCGAAACAAGGCGAAAAAATTTGCCCATCCCTAGCCTTCATCCAACGAGAAAATCTCGCCTGACCAACTTTTTTCCATTGAAATACATGATGCATAAACAAACTACACCATCTGACTTTATCTGATACGACTTTACATTCTAGCTATAGGGGGAATTTGTAAGATCCTACATATCTCGTGCTGTTTCATGGCGTAGCAGAGCATGATCAGATAAAATCTGTGGAGTTTAGCTCTTAAACATGACATTTTACAAAAGCAAAATGAACACACAAGCAACCATATTTTTGGGGACATTCCCCACTTTGTAAGTACTTAACTAAGTAAGTATTAAGTTACATTGGGTATTAATGTGATGTGGGATAGGGTTATTGCAAAAAATGTTACAGAATGTACATAATGGCTTTAACAAGGTTGCTGTGTTAGTACAAAGCCTAATCTGGGGGCTCTGCAATTTAAATCTCTTCTTAAAATTCAAATTTCTGAGTATTTTCACAGTCGTTGGAATCACTTTCACTGTTCTATGGGATAAATGCAAAAGTGAGAATAATGAAATTCAACATAAGAGATTAGTGTAAAAGCCAGTTCCGCACCACTCGCAGGGAAGCAGCCAATGAAATGAAAGAGCTTCATAATGGGAGGCTCACTCTTCTGCCAGTGCTAGAGAAAGATATCATTCCAGTTGTAAAACATGAATTGATCATGCAGCTTAGAATAAATCCTACATCTGAAAAGACAGAATGAATGAATGAAAAGCTGAATAAAACATTTCGTGATGAGTCAATGATGAGTCAATATAAAGGATACTGAAAGCTTTGGGAATAAAAGAATATATATGTAACAAGAGTCAAGCATCAAAAATAAACCAAGAATTATACAGGTATCCTGGAAATGGAAATCAACTATCATTGAAATCACCTGGCTGAGTTGAAAGCTCCAGGAAACCAGCAGTCAATATTCTAGGAGTAGGAATTTATTTGAAAGCTGCACGCTGGGGTCCCTTCACGTTCAACAACTTTTACTTTTAAACCTTACCATCTTTTTTTGAGACCCACACATGGAATTCGTCTACAAATTTTCAAATACTAACATATTACTGCAGAAAAAAAGAAACAAGGATACTACTATAGAAGAGCCCTCAACCAGGCTTCAGGGAGATAATGATCAAGCCTTTGTTTTGTGAAAACATTAATCCACTGTTCATGTGAAGTGCAATGTTGTCTAGAAAGCTAATGCGGCAGCAATAATAATAAGTAATTCAATGATAATGTACTATTGCCCTGCACTGGTAAAACTGGTGTGTTTGCTTCAGAAATACAACTATTGTTTATATAAACAAGCTGCTGTGTAGCCATGGGGGCAGCCATTCAGTTTGAAAAAATGCAAAAAGGCACAGGTTACTTAGTAGATAAACGGAAAAATTCTGTAGAATCCTATTGTATTCTACAATGTCTTTTATCTGCTATGTAAACCTACAGATAACAGGTAACAGCAGCTTGTTCATATAAACCAGGATCCCCAACCAGTAGCTCCTGAGCAACATGTTGCTCTCCAACCCTTTGGATGTTGCTCTCAGTGACCTCAAAGCAGGTGTTTATTTTTGAATTGCAGGCTTGTAAGCACGTTTTAATTGCATAAAAACTAAGTATAGTGCCAAGTAGAGAGTCCTCTAGGCTGCCAGTCCACATAGAGGCTACCAAATAGCCAATTAAAGGCCTTATTTGGCACCCCAGGGGACTTTTTTCATGCCTGTGTTGCTCCCCAACTCTTTTTATATTTGAATGTGGCTCAAGGGTAAAAAAGGTTGGGGACCCCTGATATAAACTATAGTTGTCTTTCTGAAGCAAACGCAACATTTTTACCAGTGCAGGGCAATAATACATTATATTTCAATTACTTTTTTGGCTTTCTCCAGTTCTAGTAACCCTTAACAGCCTATTATCATATTGCAATAGTTTGTTTAATATTTCTGATATTAATGTAGAACATTTATAAAATAAAGAAGTAAGTTAGTCTTAATTTTTGGACCTTGGAGAGCCATAGAACATCACAAACAAGACTGCATTATATTTCTTATATGTTAATGCCTAGCTGGCTCTCATTGTGATGAGCTAGGCATCTTTAGGGACATGCAAGTAAGGAAGACTACCCTCAACCAAACACATAGGGGCTTATTTGATATTTGAGGTCTCCTAATTTATTTCAAATTTAAGCTTTATCAAGATCCCCAATCAAAAAAATCTTTTTTGAAAAAAATTGGCAGCAAAAACCTCGCAAGCTTTATAAATTTATATATGTGTTGTATTTTCAACAATCAACTATTTTACTTGTCATGTCTTTTTTAACATTGAATTTGTAAAATGACTGGACCAATTTGATTTCATTGGGACAAAATTTTTGAGATTCAAGTTTTTTTTTCTTAGATATCCTAGCAATTCATAAAATGATGACCAAGAAAAATAACTCAATTGAACAAGGCTGAATGTTGCAAAAGAGCTTGAATTGAAATTAATAAATCTGCCTTATAGTGAGGTCCACTGAACATTAGGGGGCACATTTACTATTGGTCGAAGTAAAATCCTTCGAATATCAAAGTCGAAGGATTTACCGCATTTCCTTGGTATTTCCTTCGGACCTTCCCCATAGGCTAACATTGGTGCTCGGTAGGTTTTAGATGGCGAAGTAGGTGGTCGAAGTTTTTTTTTTAAAGAGACAGTACTTTGACTAGCGAATGGTCGAATAGTCGAACGATTTTTAGTTTGAACAGTTCGATTTGAAGTCAAAGTCGTAGTCGAAGGTCGAAGTAGCCAATTCGATGGTCGAAGTAGCCAAAAAATACTTTGAAATTCAAAGTATTTTTTATTCTAATCCTTCACTCGAGCTTAGTAAATGTGCCCCTTGCTGTAGGTATAAATAGGCACAGGAGAAACAAGAGGACAATAAACAATAACACTTTATATGACCAAAAGTAGATTTTTTTTGTCAGGTACAATTTAGAATTACATTTTTTATAATTTTTCTCTACAATCAAAATATTTACTGATCAGGCTTAATTTTTACACCATGGGAAATAATATACAATACAAGTCTACGGGAAATTCCGGCAACTCAATTAAATATTTTTTACTGTTTTTCACAAAGGGAAAATGAAAAGGAACAAACACCAGAATTATTTCCAGTGGTGATAAATTGTGATAATTCTGTCCTCTAGATTATAAATAATGAGTGAGTATTGTGAATGAGTATTGTGCCTGTAAAAGTCTGTGATCTAACAAACTGTGTTTCTACTATTGGAGAAAAAAAGAGAATAACCTGAAGAAAGTTAAAAGATGGGGATCACAAGGATACAGAGGTGCTAATAACAATTATTGAGCATTATCTGGTGCTAGACACAAGGCTGCTTATCATTTGTTGCAGGGCTAAAATCCAAGACTGGAATGTGACTTTGTAGTCCATGGGGAAGCAGTAGGAAAACAAATCAATAACCGAAAAACAAAGAGAAGTGAGAAGAGCGGCAGGCAGGGAATCAATAGCAAGCTTCCTTTCTTGAGAGATGATGAATCCTCAGCTACTGATCTTGGAAACCTTTGACAGACTGTGCACCTGACATTGGCCCATTTACATTGAACTTCAATATTTTGGATACTGAAAATTGTCAATGCCAGTAATGATATTTCTACACTTTGCTTTTAGAAAATAATATGTATGTGTGCGTCGTGCAGTCTCTGCAACTGCATATATATAGGTAGAATAGCATTCTGTTACTTTTTGGATTCCATTTCTTTAAATTTTGAATCCAGAGGCAATGTAGGGGAGATCCTGTAATAATGAGGGTTGGGCACAATAATGTATGCAATTTTTTTCCCATCCAACTAGCATGCACTGCAACCCATACCTTTAACATACAATATGTTGTTAAAGTGCAACATTATCGTGGAGGCTTATTTATTGAAGGTGGAATTTTAGTGGTTTTAGAGGTCACCCAAAAAAATTATTCCAAATCCAATTGTATCATGTTAGTCAAGCAAAATTAACTTTAATTAGACTGTTAAAATTATTTGAATCCTGTTTCCTTCCACCTAGGAATTAATAATTATAACAAACAGACAGGAGCCATTTTGAGGACACTGTTATTAAGGCAAGTCTTGCATCATCTCAAAATCTTGTTTGTGCACCAGAACGGAGGATCTGATGTCCATCCCCATGCCCTGGCTACACAATTAAATGGTGAAGAGAACCGGGGAATGTGGGGAGAGCAGTTACATCTAGTAAGTGCTGAAAGGAAAGTGAAAGTAATTGCCTGCCCCGCCTCCATGCCTAAGGCATAGAGGAGGGGCAGGCAATATTTGATTGACAGCTTTTTAAATGAATTTACAATAGCTATGAATGTTTAAATAAAAAAAGAATATTTAGGTTTGCTGTTTAATTTGAAAAGGTCATTTATTATACAGCTTTTTATGCCTGGGTGACAGGTCCACTTTTTAAACTCTATTCCTCTAAAATGACAAATGCCATGGAATTTACTAAAAGTTCCAATTATAAAAAGTACAAACAGATAAAAATGTTGAACAATGTGCTAAAAGTCATGAAAACCTCTAAAACCTCAACAATTTGAGTTTTTTGGACAATTACTAGTAAAAATTAGGGATGCACCGAATCCACTATTTTGGATTCGGCCGAACCCCCGAATCCTTGGCGAAAGATTCAGACGAATACCGAACCAAATACCGAACCCTAATTTGCATATGCAAATTACGGGTGGGAAGGGGAAAACATTTTTTACTTCCGTGTTTTTTGACAAAAAATCACGCGATTTACCTCCCTGCCCCTAATTTGTATTTGCAAATTAGGATTCGGATTCGGTTCTGCCTGGCAGAATTAAAAAAAAAAATAATGAATGTACAGTGCAAAATTGTTTAGACTAGCACTCTTCAGTTTTACATTCACTTTAAAATGTTTACTTATTCTTTAATGCCTTTCAGAGGAGCTTGGATGATTTTTTGGACAAGTGTGATAATATCCAAGGCTATAGTGATACTAAAATCTACAATGAATATAGCTATTGGTAAATATATTTTATTTGAGTGTATAGAGGGATTGGCGTGAAAGTGTGTATGTATGTACTGTACGTTGGGGTCGTTTAGGAGGGGTTGAACTTGATAGACTTTGATCTATGTAACTATAGTTAAGGGGAGTCAATGATCCACCAAGAAACATTTAGGGGGTTATTTAATAAAATCCGAAAACGTCTCACTAATTTCTTAAAACCACTTCGACCAAACTCCCGTGCAAGTGTTTTTCAGTAAATTTACTCGAAACATCAGGGGGCCCGATTTACTAACTTAAAGTGAAGGATTCGAAGTAAAAAAACTTCGAATTTCGAAGTGTTTTTTGGGCTACTTCGACCATCGAATGGGCTACTTCGACCTTCGACAACGACTTCGAATCGAAGGATTCCAACTAAAAATCATTCGACTATTCGATAGTCGAAGTACTGTCTCTTTAAGAAAAAACATCGATCCCCTAGTTCGCCATCTAAAAGCTACCGAACTCAATGTTAGCCTATGGGGAAGGTCCCCATAGGCTTTCCTAAGTTTTTTTTTGATCGAAGGATAATCCTTCGATCGTTGGATTTAAATCCTTCGAATCGTTCGATTCGAAGGATTTAATCGTTCGATCGAAGGATTATTCCTTCGATAGTTTGATCGCACTATTTTCGCTAAAATCCTTCAACTTCGATATTCGAAGTCGAAGGATTTTAATTCCCAGTCGAATATCGATGGTTAATTAACCCTCGATATTCGACCCTTTGTGAATCGGCCCCCTGGTGTGGGAAAAGACTCTATAAAATCGTGAAAAAATCCAAAACGTAATTAAAAAGATTATTGTACGAAACCCAGTGCAGATCATGATATCTTACAATTGGAAAAGCGGCATCCTTTTTTTATTCAGACTTTTAACAGCATCTGTTAAACAAAATCTTTGTTTTTTTCGATAAAAAAATTGTGTTTTTCCACTTTAAAACTCCGACCTGAAAAAAATGTAAGTTTAGTAAATACTGTATCCCCCTTAGACTTCCATGTTTGTGGCTTATTTATTAAAGGTTTTTAGTGGTTTTTAAAACCACGACTAAATTTCTAAAACCACAATTGTCATTGAATTTATTAAAAGATCCAAATATGTGAATGAAAAAAGTGCTGCACGATACACTAAGAAAATTCAAATCCAAATCCAAATTTTGACTTCTATATGATTTAGACAGGTTTTAGCTGGAGTATTTTCAGATTTTAGTAGCTTCAAAGTATAATAAATCTGGAAAAATTCAAGGGTTTTCTTCCCTCTAAAAAATTCAATAAAATTTTTTTTTTTATAAATACACATTGCAAGGGAAATAACAGTCAAAAAAAGGTTGTGTTTATTCTAAAGTTTTTTTGTCATTTTTTTAAACTTGAGCTCAAATTTTGATAAATTAAATCAAACTATGTTTCAATTTGAATTTTCAAGATAAATTTGAAATTTGGCAGAATATTTGTAAAATGACTAGTCGAATGTGATTTCACAGCATTCAAGTTTTTTTTACATATTTAAGCCATCGCGTTTTTGAAATTCAAGTTTTTTAGTTTATTTTAAAACTTTTAAACAAAAAAAGTAGATTTTTTATAAATCTAATGATGTTAATGCTGTCACTAATATCCCATGTCACTTTTGTGCATTCACTTTTTACCCTATTGGAACACACATACTAGGTTCTGCAGAAACATTCAGACAGGGCAGCATAAATAACACAAATTACAAAAACTGTGATGCACTGCACATTAATAAATAACCAGATTTGCAAGGGCAACAAAAAAAATCAATAGACAGTTTTCATATCACCGCTGACCTTTTATTTCAGCACTTTAGAAACAAAACAACAAGAAACATTTTGGTACATACAGTATATAAATACATTAGATGTTATAGGTGTTCAAATATGGGGAACTCCTAGAGCCCCCCAATTTAATGCATTGTTTAGGGGGGCTAGAAGGCAGGCTGTTGTCATAGTAAATGTCGCAGCAATAAACTGCACTGGTAATGTTTGTCTACTATGGTAATGTGTAATGGTAATGTTTGTCTAAGTAATGTTTGTCATCTGGATGATGTTCAACACCAGGTCAGCAATTTAGGGGCCGATTCACTAAGGGTCGAATATCGAGGGTTAATTAACCCTCGATATTCGACTAGGAACTAAAATCCTTCGACTTCGAATATCGAAGTCGAAGGATTTAGGGCAGATAGTACGATCGAACGATCGAAGGATTATTCCTTCGATCGAACGATTAAATCCTTTGAATCGAACGATTCGAAGGATTTAAATCCAACGATCGAAGGAATATCCTTCGATCAAAAAAAGTTAGCCAAGCCTATGGGGATCTTCCCCATAGGCTAACATTGACTTCGGTAGCTTTTAGATGCCAAACTAGGGGGTCGAAGTTTTTTTTAAAGAGACAGTACTTCGACTATCGAATGGTCGAATAGTCGAACGATTTTTACTTCGAATCCTTCGATTCGAAGTCGTAGTCGAAGGTCGAAGTAGCCCATTCGACGGTCGAAGTAGCCCAAAAAAACTTCGAAATTCAACGTTTTTTTTACTTCGAATCCTTCACTCGAAGTTAGTGAATCGGCCCCTTGCTGTACATTAGCACCATAGAGTTTCCTCAGCGACAAGCTCTTGTCCTTTAGGTAGAACAAACATCAGCAGTCTGAAGAAAGATTATTTACACTGGCACTCACTTGTTTTGCCTGGCAGTGATCCACAGAGGGCACTAGATGGTATAGCATTTAAATACTACAAGAAATGCCCCCCTCGGACAGAAAAACACCAGAATCCTTTCAAAGTCATTGGACATCCCTTCTACAGGTGGACATCAGCCCAAATACACTATTTTGAGTATTTGTAGGGGGCTGGAATCCTTTTGTAGCCACAGTGTCTGGCGGAATCCTTTTGTAGCCACAGTGTCTAGCGGATTAACATTCTTGTCAATGGCAAATGGTATGGCTGGGTTTAGGTAATTTTCTGCCAGTAATAAACCCTTTTAATTGTGCTAATTGTTAAAAAAAATCCATACTTGAACATACAGAGCAATTAACAGAGATTACATTACTAATGGAACACAGAATAACACTTAAGTGTTTGAAATTGATGCCTTGATAATATATATATATACAAAAACATGTTAGTCTTTTCTATGCTGTACTAATTATAGCTCCGGACATGAAGTAAATGGGAAAATTATTAATCAGTGTAAATGTAAGCAAAGGAAGAAAACTGTAAGTAGCATAAGGATCAATAAGTTCCCCTCCCTACCCTTTATACTAGTAGCTTACATTACATAGTAATTGTCTACATGACCAGGGCCAGAGTTCAGCTGGCAATAAATTATATGACAATTTTGGTGGTCTATTTAAGAATAATATGATAGGTTGGCCGAAGGGACCTCTGCAGAAATGTTAAAAGCTCAGACAATGGGATTTGCAAACCTGCCCAATAGATATCTTGCCAATCCACATCCAAATATCAATTGGACAGGCAACTGGTAATGCAGGAGTGCAGCTAATGGCAGTCTGTGCATGGCCAGTTTTAGAGATGAAGAGCCCCAAGAAAGAAGGCAGTTGTTGGCTGCCTTTGTAATTCAAGAATAGGAGAGTAACATCATAAGGCTAGATCAAAGAAGATGACTATGGAAAATTTACTTTTATCGTTATTATTATTACATAATTATTTTGTTTAGGTAGTAAGTACACAAAAATAGACATTGCAGCATAGGAGAATAAACAAGCAAAATTTAACATTGCAAGGTGCAGGATTTCTGCAGGAATTTCTAGTGATTCAAAAATGTTCTGTCTGGGAGGAATTTCTAGGAATTGATTGATAATTACCAGGCAATTTAATAAATAAAGACCAATATTGAGATTTAGCATTGTGTAAGTCCCCTGAGTTTGTTTTCCTGAACCAGCCAAAGTAACGATTTGTTTGGAATGTAAAGGAGGTTATTAGATTGAAAATAATTCACTCTACCATGTAAAATTTAATTCCTAATCCAACAAGTGTATGTTTTTTAGTTGTAATATTGGTGTGTAGGCAGCCATCTCATGTCTCATCTGAAAGAGCCAGTGCTACACTATGGAACTGCTTTCTGACAGGCTATTTTTTCTCCTACTCAATGTTACTGAAGGCGTCTCAGTGGGACATTGGTTTTTACTATTGAGTGCTGTTCTCATATCTACCAGGGAGCTGTTATCTGGTTATCCTTCCATTGTTCTGCTGATGGGCTGCAGGAGAATGGAGTACAGTGCAGCTGTAAAGAGTGACTGACATTTATTAGAGCACATGTTACACGACTGGGGGTACCTGGGAAAGTGCCCATGTCATATTTCCGAATTAAATTTAAAAAAAAATCTGTTTGCTCTTTTGAAAAATAGATTTCAATGCAGAATTCTGCTGGAGCAGCACTATTTACTGATGCATTTAAAAAAAAAACATGTTTTCCCATGACCGTATCCCTTTAAATGCCACAGAAGGCATTTAAATATAAAATACTTGAGTTGATCAATATTGATATTAGTCACTTTCCTGGAATCTCAAATGCAATTACCAGGAATATTGTTAACGATCAATTAGTCATTGACAGATCAATCCAATTTGTTATGGATCGATAAGTGTAGTGATAATTAATATTGATAATTATAGATGGTTTGGAATTTATCAGCCCCAAGGAGGGTTTAGGTTTCAAAACCTTTTTTTAACTTCTCATTCTAACAGTTCATGCTCATGCATTCCAAAAGAAATGGACTAAAACATTTTAAACAGATTTTATGCTACTGGAAGCCTTTAATACGTGCAAATATTCATACATATATTTATTACAAAATAAACATTCACCGCGTTTATGCGAAAAATAGATCATTCGCTGTAAAGTGTAAACTGCAGAAACTGTGCATAAAACATAAATATAAATAATTAAATCATCTGAAGATTTCATGAAATTATAAAATAAAGATTCAATAACAAAGGTGGTCTCAGCCCTAGGAGAGTGCAGGTGACAACCAACATCCGCTGAAGACTGCAGGAATAGAAGCTACTTCAACAACTGTAGGATGTGACATATATTGCTTCTCCCAGGTTGGTTATGGTGAGGAATTGGTTGAGGAACCAGCAAGTAGAGAAATGTAGTTAAGGTTATTCAATAACATTTCCTTTTAGTGATCCACAGTATTTTCAATTAAAAACCGGATACATTTAATCCTTCCTGTTACCTACAAAATCTGTGCCCTTTTAGTCTAGATTACCCCTGCATTGTACCTCCCAAATCAGGGTGTTAAGCTCCCCATAGACGCAACGATTTTAGGGAAGCCCGACCAATCCTTCAAAATTATCGTGCGGTTAGTGGGATTCGAACGATCATACATCTTATGATTTTTAGGCCGACATCTGTCAGGAAATTGATCGGCCAGGTCAAAAAATCTTTGTCAGTCCCAGTGCAATCTATCTATGTTTGCAGGGCCAAGCAGGCAGCTCCCCTTTGTTTTCCTGGCAAATTGGTCTTTTTAGTTGATGGTAAATTCGTACGATCGTTCTGAGAAGATCGTGGTCTCACGATTTTAAAAATCTCAACGTCTATGGCCAGCTTTGTACAGAATTTTCACCCTTGTGAGTTTAAACTGTGTTACTTGCTGGCACTATATAAATTGATGATCATGATGATGATTATGATAAAAGTGTGTTCAGTATCACCATGAGCTTTGCAATTTGACTCTGATGTGTCAAATAGTAATAAAGGCATCCAAGACAGGTTGGTAAGCATTGCTGGATTATCATAAGGGCAATATAGGTGGGGCCCATGGCTTCCAGAAGGCCCAGCAGAATGGAGAGGTGATAGGATGGAGGTGGAGCAGTGTTAGGATGGGCCTTGGTTGGGTCAGTGGCAGAGCTATATGTTTGGGCCCTGGCCTGATTTCAAATTCTCCAAGAGAATATTTCCAACAATTCTACGAGATTTTATGCTTGCATAATCTACAAGGGCAGTGCAAAACAAGGGCACAATCCCTCATTTGTTTTATATTACTCACAATGAAATATTCGTACCCACCATGAGCATGATTCAGCAGTACAGCCGCCACAATTGTGCCTGCTTATTTCGCTTTTTACAGGACCTATTTCTTTAGGTCAGGCTGAACATTTCTCTTGAAATGTGTCACTTTATATAAAACAGTCAGTAGTCTTTAAACTGTGAACATTGGAGTATATAAAACAAATGAACAATGGACCCAATACATATTAACCTGCCCTCAGATCTTTGGGTTACATTACACACACAAAAATGTTGTCGGATAGACTTTTCTGTCCCACAGAATCTCATCATGCTACTGCACTCTACAGCCTGAAATTTAGTGGGATGCTCCTAAATCCAGCAATGTTAAATTTGATCAAATAAAGTGGTTTCTTGTTTTTATGCTTCTGCATTCAGGTTTAGTGATTTTCAATGAGAAACAAAGTCCATTATACTTGGATGGAAAATAAAACATGCCACAGTCGCTGCCCTTCCAACAGCTGTGCTTTGCCTATTGGCAAACTTTTATGATGTTTACAGATGATCTTTAATATGTTACTTTATGTTTAGACATGTACAACTTGTAAAATCCTACTTTTCCATGCAACAACATCCAATCAAAGCTCCTGTGGAGTTCAGCCCTTAAGCAGATGAAGTAGCTTCAGTCTCTGAACCCCAAACAGAGAGAAATATTGACCCTGCATGTTGAGTATTGGTATATTGAGCTGCAAAAGCAGCAGAGAGAAAGTTAATCAGAAACAGACAGCCCCTGAATATTCACATCCTTTACCGTCGCCTTCAGCATTAGAGCGCATATGTTACCTTTGTTATCTACACAAACAATATCAATCAAGCCAAGTAATCTACCTGTATGTGGGTGGATATTGAAGTAATCAGAGTAAACCAATGCAGACATAGGGGAAATACACAAGATACCTATCTGAAATAAACCTGTAAATAAATAATGCTGACCTGTAAGGAAAGTGCTGCCCAAATCAAATCATCATTAAATGTCTTTAATTAGACAGAGTACCAGACTAAACAAAGTGTTTTTGGATAAAATCCTTTTCTAGATGAATATAAGAAAAGTTTTGTGGATCTCCAAGAAGTCTATAACTGCTTCATTATAAGGGATAATAATTATGTGATAATAATGTGCTATAATTATGTGATGTAAGATGCTTATTACAACAGTTGTATATATGTGTATTCTTTATAATGAATTTACTGTTAATTAACTAGTGAGAAGATATCAGCATATGGAATCTGGAGAAAGTGCTTGAAGGCATCATAGAACATCATAGGTAGAGCTGAAAGCCAATGCTTATACAGAACTTCTGCATATTCAGCACTGTTTTCCTGAATGGCCCTTCAAGCAAACCAGAATAGGTTTTTATAGAATATATAATTATAAGATAGGGGACCTAACCCACTTTAGAGTATGTTGTGGAGCAGCCAGTCTTTTTACAAAAATTTGTGTACTGAATAAAACGAACCAACACAATGCATGTAACTCAACGTTAAGAATGTAGGCAACCTTACTATTAATATAAATGTGCCATTACTTGGCAGGTGTGGTTACACACTATACTATTACTGGATCCTCCTCATTAGGTACATAGGGGCAAATTCACTAAAGGACAAAGCGCCTAACGCTAGAGTTAATTCGCTAGTGTAGCGCATTTTCGTTAATTCGCCAATTCACTAACGGACGCTGGGGTAAATTCGCTAGTGTTACTTTGCACCCTTACGCCTGGCGGATTTGCGCAATGCACGTAACTACGCAAATTCACTGACGTGCGACTTTTTCTGAACGCTACCTTTTACGCCAGACTTCCTTCGCTACCTCAGACCAGGCGAAGTGCAATAGAGTAGATAGGGATTGCTTCAAAAAAAGTTAAAAAAATTTCTAAGTCCCAAAAAACACTGGCGTTTTTTCTTTTTTATGGGTGATAGGCTGAAAAAGATCGAAATTTTTTTTGGGGCCTTCCCCCCTACATTTCTTAACTCATGGCACCTTAACTATACATTGGGCACATGTGTAGGGCAAAATAATAGTTTTATTTGCTGTTTTTAAGGTTTCCCAGGCTTGTGTAGTGCTGCTACATATACCTCCATTGTAACTTCAATTTGGCGCCATATGCAAATTATGCATCGCTAGCGTAACTTCGCTTTGCTTGGAGAATTAACGCTAGCGCAACTTCGCAACCTTATGCTTCCCCTGAGCGCAACTTCGGATTTTAGTGAATTTGCGTATCGCTGGCGAAAATATGCCTGGCAAAGTGCGGCAAAGGGGACGCTGGCGCAACTACGAATCTTAGTGAATTTGCCCCATAGTGATTAGTAGATATCTAGTGAGTAAACATAACACTCAACATCTAGGAAGAAAGGAAAGAGGAAGTTTTGTGGTGCAGGAGCAAGGCAAGAAAATGGGTAGTATTTAGATAAAAATATACACTATGGGGGTTATTTACTAAAATCCACATTTTTCTGATTCATTAATAAAAAAAAATCCGACCAAACCAGAATCCACAATTTACCATTATTTATCTTTGAAAAAAACACAGAAAAAAATCGATTGACAAAAAACACAACTTTTTCAGATTGTTGTTTTACTATATGTAGGAAAAGGATAAATTAGAAGGTGGGTTGATAAAAGAAGGACAGGGGTAAAGAAAAAAAACAAGAAGAATACAAACAAATACAAGAGTCCTCTGCACTCAACCCATTATCAATATTAAGTCATTGAGACATTTTATGCCTTAAGATAACAAAATGACTTTGACGTAGTTGGCCAGCTTAAATATATTGCAATATATGGACAAACAATCCCTGTTTTGTCTAAAGGGTAAGACATTATTAGTAGCAGGCACAAAGGGGGGAATGTAATTAAAATCGCAAGCATTTCTTAAAATGCAGTTTTTCGAATGTTTAGCGTTGCAGACAATGAAAAAACATTCGCTGGCGAATATTACATTGAACATTATCGCAAAGCAAATGTTAGCATTAACACCGCCTCTGGAGTTTCATTAAATATTTTGTCTCAAAAAACACTTTGCGAAGGTTCACAACAGCCATTTGGCTGCAAACTTTGAAAGGAAGTCGTTGAGGTTTGTAATTGGCCAAAGAGGACGCACACTTGGTCGCTAACGTTCACAAAGGAACAGTAAAATTGTCTCATGGTCTTAAAAATATTGATAATGGGTTGAATGCAGAGGACCTCTTGTATTTGTCTATATCAATTTTGTGGTCGCTGCCTCATTGCACTCATTTTAAAAATTAGTGGTGAGCACAACTTTCCCTTGTTTGTTAAAGAAGAACAAGAAGATATTTTGTAAGAAGATAAAAACATGAGCAGTAGTCTTGATGGTTGTTTCCCTTTTGTGCATTTTCACTGTGGTCGTATGAAATAACACATTTCTGTACAGAAAGATATGAGCATCTACATCTACAGCAGGAATTGACTGTCACTTCTTAACTAACTGTCTGTTGCTTATGATGACCCTGATTGTAAAAGCTGTTCATAGGAGACTCATTTATTAATGCCCAAGGTGAAAGTGGTAGAGCACTAGGGGGCACAATATTGCTCTTATGTCCAGATCATACCTGAGCTCTGCACCTTGCGCTAAGAAGGCTCCCATGCACCTGCTGCTGCTTCCTATTATGGGCATCTGAATGATGCTCATGTTAAAGGAATGGGAGTCATGGGGGCAGTACAGTACCTTTCACTTATGCTGGCTGGTGTTTGTGCTTTTTACTTTGCACCCAGCCCGACTATTTTGGGCTTTTTGGGCACAAATGCTAAAAAGCCTGACTTTTTGGGAAAAAGTCAGAAAAAATCAGGAAAAAACTCAAAAAATCATACGATTCGGGTTTCCATTCAGTTTTATTGTTTTTTCCCTGATCTGATTAAATAGAGCTTTTTTAATAATAAATAAGGTTAAATTGTGGATTCTAGTTTGGTCTGGCTTTTTTTAAATAAAATATAAAAATTCAGATTTTGATAAATGACCCCCAAGGCTCACTGCTCATAATAGTACACTGCTCACTGCTCCCCAGTACACCTAAATGTTCACTGTTTCATACAGAACTAGTGATGGGCAAATTTGGGGCGTTTCACTTTGCCGAAAAATTTTTGAATTTCCCGCCGACGTCTCGATTTTGATGCCGGCGACCATTTTTTTTGACACAGGCAAATTTTCGTGGCAGTTGGGCGAATTTATTCACCGGCAGCGAATCGCGGGAATTCACCGTGAATTCGTGCCTGGCGAATAAATTCGCCCATTACTATATAGAACCATTAAAAAGTTACTTTCAACTGTCACATTGCTCATACTGGAACTAATATCAGAAATTCACATTTTCTCTCTTTCTCTCTCTTGACATTTAGTTGTTTTTGCCTGAAAATAAAAATGTATTTTAATGTCACCTGTATTATTAAGCAGCAAACAGAGATATTGAGTGCTTTATGTGAAGTTTAGAAGGCATCACGCTGAGACAATAACTGGAAATTAAGATTGGAAAACCTTTTCTGCAAATTTTTGCAAAATTATTGAGCAATGTTCCATGCCACCACAAATATATCTCCTGCAGAGACATTGGAAACTAAATGTTGCAGGGCTGATGTACCTAGAACTGTATTAGAGAACTATTGAGAGTTCCAGACGACACTGAAACTTTAAAGTGACACAGACACCTTTATTTTAATATTTACATCATTTCATTTTTCCTCAGCCTTGTACTGTACTGCTCAACCAAATGCATCTTGTGCCCTTGCTGTCTGGTGTCATTCTTTAATGCAGAACTTGACGTAGGACCCAATCAAACTCTTGAAGAATAAAAAATAAGTACAATGCTCTCCTAAATCTTATCATAACATCACAAGCTTGCCAAGGCTTAGTGCCCTTACACAGTTTTTTTATGCGTTGCAAAGGAAGAAGGGAATCAATTAGCAAATGTGTTAAGGTGGGCTTAAACCTGTGTCATACTTATGAATGGTTTTCCCCGCGTTTCCCTGCATTCAGTTTTAACTCGTTTCACTACAGGGGACTGCAGGAAGAAATGCATTCAATTCATTTAAAGCAACCCGTATGCACACAGTCACATGTAAGTGCCAAACACAGGTGGAACTCAACATGCTCTGTTCCACTGGCATTCAGTGCTTACATGCACCTGTATCTGTACAGCGAGCTTTGGTAATATAGAATGCATTTCTTCTTTATGTGCTCCCCTGCATCGAAATGCAATAGAACTGAAAGAAAGAAAACACGGGGAAAACCGTTCATATGCACAAGCCGCACAGGGCCAGATTTAAGAATAGGGCGGAGGGAGGGGAGAGTGATAGAGGGGAGGAAGGAGGGGAGAGTGATATAGGGTAGGAGAGGTGAAGGGACGGAGGCGAGAGCAGCAGGGAGTGAACCACCCGGACTAGGGGTAGACAGAAGACTTTTGGACAGGTACTTGCCCAGCGCCCCCACATCTTTGCGCCCTAGGCAGGTTCCTCTTCTGCCTACCCCTAGTTCCGGCCCCGCATCCAGTAAATACTCACAAGCTTCAGGATGAAGGTTCACAACACCCCAAAGGTAGCATTGCCTGCCGTTGGTGCACAATCCCCACTCAAGGCGAATCTCACATGGGTCCCATGCTTCAAGCACTTCTCCATCAATGAACTGAACCAATTGAGTCCCTAAGCTGGAGGCTTTGTCACCTCAGGGTACTAAATCTTCTTGTTTCCTCATTGGAGCCTCTGGCTGCTCACTATATAACTCCTGATCCTGTCTTTCACTCCTAGAGTGACTATAACGGAACTGCCCTTGCACTTAATCACCTATTCTGGAACCTTCCTTTGTTCCAGGCTCTATGGAGCACCACTGTACTTTCTCCAGCAAGTGTGCAGCCCAAAGAGACTAAGCACATGGGACCTTTCCCATTAATAAAATAGAATAGTGACATCTACTGGCCAGTCACTGAACTGCCAGCACAATACTTTCACACAGGAAAAAGAAACAGCTTCCCTTCTATAACTGAGGACCCAATCTACGTGACTAAGTTATGAACTATACAAATGTAACCAGTATGTGCTGTATAGGAATATGTTGAATGAGCTTACCGCTATACACAGTGGGCCTGGTTGCACATGCCCAAGACCTTCAGCAAAGGGAGAAGACACCTGGAAACATCAAAGGGGGCTGGAACAAGCCTGGACCCACAACATGGTAAAGCCGGAGCCAGATAGTAAAAGGTTAAAAAGCTTACATTTTATTCTCCATGATTAAGAAACAAGGCCTGAACAATGAATATTACATACAGGGTATTCAAAAGAGAAATAGCCAATGGGAGACACGTAGGCGGTGCTACCAAATGTGCCAATCAAGAAAAAACAGAAATCCAATAGGACGCATTCAAATCGTAGGATTATTTTGGCACACCCCCCAAGCCTAAAAATACACAGGTTAGCTTAATTACCGAGTACATAGTACACAATACACAATACAAAGTGAATATATCAAAACATTAAACATTAAACATAACAGGAGACATCAATGTCAACATTTAGACCAAGAGGCTGCCTTGTACCTAAATAAAAAATCCATTTGGTCTTTACTTTCAGTAACTCAGAATGAATATCTCCACCCCTTATATTAGGAACTACTCTATCTATGCCTATAACTCTCAAAAAAAGAAGAAGTCCTGTTATTACATTCCTCAAAATGTCTAGCAACCGGTGTTCGAGATTCCTTATTATTAATACTGAGAATGTGTACTCTAATCTTTTAATTGTCGACTCGTTTGGCCCACATAAGGTTTTTTGCATTTCTCACATTTAATTAGATTAATTACATTTATAGTATTACAGTTAATATAATGTTTAATGTCATAATTTTTGTGTAATAGTGGTAGATGTAAAGGACTTAGTCACAGAGATGTATTTGCATGTAATGCATTTCGTTGAACCGCATTCATAGCTCCCTTTTGTATGCAACCAAGTTTTTTTTTGGAGTGGCAGTTCTTATTAGACTGGGGGACTATATGTTTCCAAGAGTCTGTGTTTTTCTTGATATGAAATTGTGTTCTTTATCTAGAACTGCCTTGAGAACTGGGTCAGTTTCCAAAATACTGGTGCCTGCTCCCATAGTATTGTATATAAGGTGACCAGGGGACCAAAGAACCTAAAGGTTAGCAAAACCTTTATCCACCTAGACATATAAGGTTTTTTGTTGACTTGACCCTTGGCTGAAGGTTTGGGCTTGGCACCCAAACCCAATGTCTATACTGTTGAGCTTACTGTTGATTTTATTTATCTGGGTGTCTTCGACATGAAGGGGCACATTTACTTAGGGTCGAATATCGAGGGTTAATTAACCCTCGATATTCAACTGTCGAAGTTAAATCTTTCGAATATCAAAGTCGAAGGATTTACCTCAATTCATTAGATCGTACGATCGAAGGAAAAATCGTTCAATCGAACGATTAAAGCCTTCGAATCGAATGATTCGAAGGATTTTAATCCATCGATCGAACGATTTCCCTTCGACCAGAAATTTGTTAGAAAGCCTATGGGGGCGAAGTAGGGGGTCGAAGTTTTTTTTAAAGAGACAGTACTTCGACTATCGAATGGTCGAATAGTCGAACGATTTTTAGTTCGAATCGTTAGATTCGAAGTCGTAGTCGAAGTAGCCAATTCGATGGTCGAAGTAGCCAAAAAAACATTCGAAATTTGAAGTATTCTTTCTTCTATTCATTCACTCAAGCTAAGTAAATGGCCCCCCAAGTGTTATAATGTGCAATATATCTTGTTATGTTGTGAATTTTATTCTGTGAAGTCAGCATAGGCTAGAACTACAGGCATACAAAACAAGGGAAACCTACAGCTGTCACATAACATGAATTCCCACAAATTGAGAATATTGGGGATATTTGTAAAACGAAAATAGCCTTCATGTTGCCTGAAAGCTGCAATGCTTCAAAAATGATATATTATTTGAAGAAGACATGGGTAATTCTGAATTTCAGGTTACATGCAACTGATGACAGGTAAATGGGACAATTCTGTATTTATCTGACAAAATATATCTATAGAAAACTACAGATCAGCACTGTGAAATTATTATTGTAGTCACACCAGGGGAAATCACAAGAAATTGTAAATGAGGCTTTGTGTTTGCTTGTCTGACACACAACCCATGAAAACAAGGTGATTCAAATCAGAAAACACAATTTGTAAAAAATAATACTATAGTATTGCAGCTTATTCCAATTACCTATAGAATCTGCAAAAACAAATTTTAACATTTGTTACCTGGATGATGACTGATGGGTAAGGTACTGTACCCTTGTGTCTGTTATACTTTTTCCAGATTGCTGGCTGCATAAATTACAATCAAATTACATTTAAATTCTATGAAATTAGTGCAGCCCTTCTACCTACTCATCTGGTAACCTTAGTCTGCCACTATTGTCTGCAAATAACCGGTTTGTTTATCTCTTAGTAATAGGAGCTTAGCGATGACATCAGTTATAATCAGTGATTATTGATGTCTTTTGTCGCATGACATAAGGAAACTTGGATATGTAAAGTAATTATGCAGTTCTATTTTTAATATACAAAACAAGAAAACATGTTGGAATGTTCCCGGGACCTGTATAAAACTCTTCAGCCTTTGTATTCATTTATATTGTTATAAAACTCTTCATACTTGAAATATCCTCTACATAACAAAAAAATGGTACATTATTACCTATTGTATATTTTACAGCAGGGATACCCAACCTTTTTTTACCCATGATCCACATACATATGTAAAAACTGTTGGTGGGCAACACATTCATGCAAAAAAAGCTCATAGTGTGTGCCAAATAAGGGCACTATTTAGTAGCTTAATGTGGACTGGCAACCTGTAGAAGGCTGGTTTGGTAGTGACTCTGATTTTTGTTCCTTTAAAACTTGCATCCAAGGCAGGATTTCAAAAATGAGCACATGATTTAAGGCCACTGGGAGCAACATCAAATGGGTCGGTGAGCAACATGCTCACGAGTCACTGGTTGGGGATCACTGTTTTACAGTATATGTTTTAAAATCAACCAAACGAACTTCCTTTCAGTATCTGTGTCTTTATTTCAATGAATGTCTTTGTTTGTTTATGTATAAAATATAAACATTCTAAATAGGGACCAGTGCTCTTTCTTCAAGTGATTAAAGTGATAACTGTGATAACAAAAAAACACTTTAATTACTTGAAGAAGGATTGCTGGCCGCTATTTAAAAACATACAGTATATTTATCTACAATTGACCATGTTTTTGTTGACTATTTAACTATTGTGTCACAGAGCAATTACGTCACTGAGAGGGCTATGATGTGGCGATCAGTGATTTGCTGATCACCATGTCAATCTTTGAAAATTCAGCCTGGTTTTCCTAATTTGGAAAACTTTTCTGGATCAAAACTGGACAGGTGGCAACCATGGTCCAGTTTGTCCATAACCCATAGCAACCAATAAGATTTTTGCTTTTAAACAGGTAACCAGTAAATTCTACCTGCTGACTGACCTGCAAGCTGTGTGACTTGACTGGGACTTTTTGTCATTGATGATCTTTTTAAAGAAGAATCCAGGATGGAGATTTTACTAAAATCGACTCATGCTAAAGTTAAGAGATTATGGACTGGAGCCTACTGTTTGTATTTTTTTTGCTGTTGGGTTTCCTTGTTGTACTACTAATAGATCACATTTTGTAATATGTGCCTTTTTTCTGGCTCTAGAGTTGATCATTAAGCTAGGGAGAACCTGCTTCAATTTTTATTATGAAGAATTATGTCCAGCATGCCCTTTAAACTACCATATCCTATCAAGGACAACAGATTTTAGGGCTGAACTCCATGGGCGTCTTTCGTTGGATGTCTCAAGGTGACAAAACGCAGGGGACAAGTCAGATGTAGTTGCTGGTGTCAATATATACCCGGGGGTTCCTGCGCCACCCCACCCCCCGCCGCACATGCGCCTGCACACACTTGTGCACCTTGTATTTGCCATGACCTGTGGCAAGAAGATTAGCACACAGGTGCCCCGCCGGCCCTGTCCGACCCTTATTATATACAGTTAACATAGCAGCACACAGTGAAACCTCTAATTTTTCCATAACATACAATATATTAGCCACCTCTTTATGCCTATTGATAATGTATATGAGTGTAAAATCAAATCAATGAGTCCCAACTGTTGCTCATAATAATCCCCAATTCTGTATAGAAAGGGAAACTGAAATCAGGAACATGTGTTCATTTTCCACCCATACTCGTCAATATCAGGGCTTTTTATTAGGAAAGGGGATGAGAAAAGAGTAAAAAAACTGATTAAAGGCAAACAATAAAATTCCATTTTTACTTTCTTTAATGAAAAAGAAACCTATCTCCAATATACTTTAATTAAAAAATGTGTACTGTTTTTATAAGAAACCTGACTGTGTGCAGTGAAATTCTCCCTTCATTTACTGCTGTGAATAGGAATTGTCAGATGGTCCCTAACTGCTGAGCAGGGAAACAATCATACTTATGAACAGCAGGGGGAGCCCCCGCCTTACTTACCAGCCATGCAGAACTCAAGCAGCTTTGTTTATGACAATCTCTAAGCAGCCCAGACCACACTGAGCATGTGCACAGTCTTAGTCTTGCAAAGATGTTTAACAAAGTTACAAGATGGTGACCCCCTGTAGCCAACTTTGAAAGCATAAATTATTTGTTTGATTAGGCTTGTGGTGCAGTAAGTTCATGTTTATATTTAGTATACAAAATACAAAATTTCTAGCCTTATTCTATTTTAGACTTTACATGCCCTTTAAAGGGACAGAAAGTATACATTAAACGATGCACCACGACAATTATTTTTTTTAATTGGCAGAGCTATCATTTACAATGCAGTTGTTCGTATTATCATATGGCTTACTGTATTTTTTTTTTTCTTTAAAGAATAAAACACCTATAATGATCCACCTCATTCTGAATTATCATAATTAATTATTAGGAGGCGCTGAATCATTACTCATTAGTGCTTCACATTGACAGGTTAAACATCATGTTTATTATCTATAGATACATTCCTCTTAATGCTTCTCATTCACATTATAGAGGTAATAGCTAGACAGTTTTGCATCTAACATTTTACAAGTTTGCAATTTCCTATTCAGTTCAACACCCTGATTAATGTGGCTGTGAAACCGGCGATGTATAAATCAGGTGCCAAATAATCAATAGCAGTTCTATTTGCACAACACAAACACATTGCAATTATGGGCCTCCTATTGCAGAAGACTGATACATTTCCAAATGGCCCATTAATGTCTAAAAGAATGGTTGATTCCTGAATAATTTCCAAAGACAATTACCAGCTTCAAAGGGGTCTCAAAGAGGTGACATTTAAATTTCCCACAGAACAAGCTTTGTCTTTACAGAACTATAGGATATATATATAGAGAGAGAGAGAGAGAGAGAGAGAGAGAGAGAGAGTGTGAACACTGGTTCAATAAATTAATTTTTTTATTCATCACTAAAGAAATTTGAGTGCGGTGTAATATGATGTTTTGTATATATATATTTATATATACTCAAAATACCATGCCTGTGGTATAAGTGAGTATATTGAGCTTTCTACAGTATATATTAGATAGTTATATATGTAACCCTTTTGACGCCCCTTCTGTCATTGTTACACTCCACGTGGGATGATGCCACGGCACAAACCTGAGCCACTCTGCAGTGGTATTGGGAGAGACTGGGTACCTGGTACTTACTAGCACGGTGCCACCACCTAGTGGGATCCAGGAATGTACCTACAGCTGTGGGTGGCCCCACTAGGAAAACGGTAATAATTCACACACAGTAGTTGGTAAAATAAATAACTTTTTATCTAAAGTAAATGTGAGTGAAAGGGAAACTAATACATACAACACTCCTGACAAAGTACCAATGGGGCCTGTAATGAGAGAAATATTATCAATGGTGGCTCAGGGTAATACTTTGATAGAAATTAGGGATGCACCGAATCCAGTATTCGGTTCGGGATTCGGCTAGTATTTGGCCTTTTTTTAAGCAGGATTCCGATTTGGCCGAATCCTTGATCCTTGCCGATCAAGGATTTGCATATGTAAATTAGGGGCATGTAGGGAAATAACTTGACTTTTTGTCACAAAAGAAGAATTTGTCCCACATTTTTTCCTTTTCTGACCCTAATTTGCATATGGTTCGGTATTCGTTCAAATCTTTCACCAAGGATTAGGGGATTCGGCCGAATCCCAAATAGTGGATTCGGTGCATCCCTAATAGAAATGTCTTGTATAAGACAGCTTTGTAGAACAGAACTGTTGAACCCAATATCTTGTATAGGACAGCTTTGTAGAACAGAACTGTTGAACCCAATATCTTGTATAGGACAGCTTTGTAACCCATTGTCATTTATAAAACAGCTTTGTAACCCAGCCAATATCTTATATAAAATAGTTTTTTAAGGAAAGAACTACTGAACTCAATTAGTCAATGAGCTAATATGTTTATGACTTCTGGAAATTGCCATGGAAACTTTAGCTTTAGTATAGCCAGGGGCAGAATATATACTTGAATACTGATAAGATAAGATCTGTGCTTTGGATGTGCTTGTTGGGAGACTGGCCAAATCCTGATGAGCGCATGGGAAGCAAGAACTGTTATTAACCAAGCGGTTTTGATAATGATACTCCCTGTGGAGTAAACACAAGACCCTTGGTTCACGCTTGAGACCTCTCTGCCAACTGAACTGTTATCTCCCAGTTGTTTGGTGCAGATGATGATGCTGACTCAAACTGTGATGCATTTTTACTTTTTTAACGTTACCTGTAATAAAGTTTTGCTTTCTATACTAGACTTCAATGCCTTTTGGAGAATTTCACAGTTTCGCTAATTTTCAGCGAAGCTGAATGGATCGAATATCGCCCATCACTAGAAAAGATCCCTTATCTGGAAAACCCCACGTCCCAAGCATTCTGGATAACAGGTCCCATACCTGTGTATTATTAGAGATAAGTTTAGAAAAATTGCCATTTTTTAAAATTATGTTATATACTTTTATATATATATATAGCATTATTGTATATTAGTAGACAGTAATTACTATTTAACAGGCTGTCAGAGTGTTTGTATATATATATATATAGATATGGTACCTCTGTATATCATTTTTATTCCCATTTAAATATTTAAATTAGGGGATTGTCATTTAATACTGCTGAAACCATAATGAGATAAGGTGATCATATAAATTAATGAACACTAAAACTATTTTAATTAAGAGAATATGCATTTTATGTACTTAGTAAAATAGAGAAAGGCTAGTGTAACTGATTGGATAAAAAATGGAAATGGATTTAATAATTTTATTTGAACCATGCGGCAAGATTTAAATAACTCGTGTTCTTGTCCTAAAATAAAATTTAATGGTTTTTGATGCTGTGTAATAACTTTAAATGAATGTTACTTTTTTATAGCACTTTCAAGGGGACAGTTATGGATAAGCAATATATTTGTTGCTCATAGAACTGGTCATTTCTGTGTCCCAACTGCCAAGGGGTTCCGCAATTGTGTGTGTGCTTAATGGGGGTTTTCTCCTTTAAATTAAATTTTAGTATGATGTAGAGAGAGATTGATATTCTGAGACAATTTGTAATTGGTTATCAGTTTTTATTATTTGTGGTTTTTGCGTTATTTAGATTTTTATTCTGCAGTTCTCTAGTTTGCAATTTCCGCATCTGGTTGCTAAGGTCCAAATTGTCCTAGCAACCATACATGGCTTTGAATTCGAGACCTTAATTTGAATAAGAAAGGGACTGAATAGAAAGATGAGTAATAAAAAGTAGCAATAACAATACATTTGTAGTATTGAAGACTAATTGAAAAGCTGCTTAGAAATATAGAAATGGAACATATTATGGGGGTTATTTATTAAGGTGCAATTTTTGAGATTTATTATGCCCCAATTCTGTACCAAGTCCAAATCCGAAAAATATTTCCCTAATACCGACGGAATTCATGTAAAAGTCAATGGCAGATATCCCCTTAACCATTTGAAGATGTTTTAACCTCATGAGATGTTCGGAATTTTGGGGGTTTGATTCTGGTTTTTCTGCGAAAAATCTAATTTTTAATGGTTTTCGGGCAGCAAACTCGAAAAATTCAGGTTTTTCGCTCGACACTACAAAGAAGTTGAGTTTTTTTGGAGTTTTTTTAGAGCAGTTGGCCCCATGCGTTCTTCCCATAGTGACACAGGTATGGGGTCCCTTATCATGAAACTCATTATCCAGAAAGCTCCAAATAATGGAGACTGTATTTTAAGCAAATAATACTAAAAAAATTATTTATTTTCTGAATGGCTAGTTCACGCAGAGTAAATGTCAGGACAGAATAGCATCTCTTAAAGAAATATGGCTTTTACTTCAGCTGGCAGCAACAAAAAGGCAATTTTCTTTTTCGCTAATAGTTCAAAAATCAAAGACAGTTTTATCAACAGAAAACACAAACACAAGAATACAAATATTTATAGACGTCTTTCCAAGTATCAGTGTGTGTATATGAAACTAAGCTGCATGAATCCATGTTGGTGGCAAAACCACCCCATTGAGTTTATTTAATGTTTAAATGTTTTTTAACAGCTGTAATGCATGGTGATCCCAATTATGGAATGATCTGGATCCAGAAAACCACAGGTCCCAAACATTCTGAATTCCAGTTCCCATACTTGAATCATTAATAAGTAAGCAATGCAATATAGGTATGGGACTTGCTATCCAGAATTCTCTGGACCTGAGTTTTTTTGGATAAGGGACCTTTCCATAATTTGGATCGCTATACCTTAAGACTGGTAAAATCATTTAAAAATAAATAAACCCTATAGAATTGTTTGGCCTTCAATATGAATTACATCTTAATTGGTACTGGAGACCGTGCAGCCAATAGGGACAAAGTGACCGGCTGTCTTGGCCCGTGCCTGTTGACCACGCCCACTTCATGGCCACACCCCCTAATTACCATGTCCATTTTACAAAATTTGGCAGATTATGAAAGTTTGAACACATTCCTGAGCGTTTTAGGGCCATGTTTTATGTGTTATAACATTTTTGCTAACAAAGCTGAAATAGCCTTTTAAGCTGAGTCACAGTTTCCCCAAGAGACCTGCTTATCTTAAATAGTTACAATTGTAGTTGCAGCCGCTCAGTGTTCTGGGCTCCCTACCAAAAAAAAACTCTTATTTTAATTACTTTTTTAAAATAAAGTCATACATTTTGTATCTTTTTCTGGCGTCAGTGCAGGAGATGAAAGAGAAAGTCGGGACATTTCAGTAAGAAACCTGGGACTTCGGGCTGTCAAAATCGTGACTGTCCCAGAGAAAACGGGACAGTTGTGAAATATGCCTTTCTGGATCACAGGTTTCCAGATAATGGATCCCATTCCTGTATATGCAAATATACAATAAAAACTTAGAAAAGTTAATATAGTTACGCATGAAAAAATCATATGTATATTATACAAGTTGAATGTCACAAAATACCCATTTACACAGGAACAGCAAGCATTTTAGCTACACTTTCCCCATTAACATGATAATCATGTATCCCGTTCAGGTTCCGGAAGTCCTTAGCAACCGAATCATTGCAAGTCAATCTAAAAATAATTTTGTTATTGTTCCCGGCTGCTCCAATCACCCAACCAACCAGTCTGAGAAGAATCTCTGGCAGCTCGTTATAAATACCTCATTACGAAGAAAATCAATTCCCGTTGTAATTTGTATCTCTGTTTTATCCAGGAGAAGCCTTTGGCTACTGCTATTCCATTGGCTTTTATTAGACAAAACAACTTGATATCCTACTGTAGGCAAATATTAATTTAATGCTGATTTATACAACATGGCACTCTGTTTATTTAATCATAAGCCGCTTCTACTGCTGATAGAATGAAAAAATACCATCAAAGCAGGATTCCTGTTGCTCCGCTGTATCTGCTATAATATAGGAAGAGGTAATCGCATATGTGCTTGTCAGATTGAAGTTTGTCATTTCTTGTCTTCATTAATATGTGTTGTTCCTGTGCGTTGCATTAGTCTCTGTGTGTGTGTGTGTGTCTGTGCTTTGCATGAGTCTGTGTGTGTGTGTGTGTGTGTGTGTGTGTGTAGGTGGCACTGAAAGAGAGGCAGTCGAGTACAAGACTCTAAGATGTTTTTAGCAAAAAAGTAGATGGTAAACTCTTAAATAAATCTTTGCTTGTTTGCTAATATTCCACATTTTCATAACTTCTGCAAAAACAATAGAGATCATCTACTCAGCTTCATAATGCTGTTCTCTGCACGAGCACATCCACTATCATGTGAAACAGTGAAGGGAAAGCAGAGGAATTTAATGAGCCTTGTGACAAAGGGAGTAAAAATTATGAAACACGGGACAGGCAGGAATTTGCTTTAAAAGATAAGTAAACCTTTAAAATAAGTGAATATAAAATTAATGAGGGTGTTATTCTAAGCGCTTTTGCAATGTTCATTCTAGGGATGCACCGAATCCAGGATTCGGTTGGGATTCGGCCAGGATTCGGCCTTTTTCATCAGGATTCAGCCGAATCCTTCTGCCCGGCCGAATGGAATCCGAATCCTAATTTGCATATGCAAATTAGGGGTGGGGAGGGAAATTGCGTGACTTTTTGTCAGAAAACAAGGAAGTAAAAAATGTTTTCCCCTTCCCACCCCTAATTTGCATATGCATATGCAAATTAGGGTTCGGATTCAGTTCGGTATTCGGCAGAATCGTGAAGGATTCAGGGGTTCGGCCAAATCCAAAAAAGTGGATTCGGTGCATCCCTAATTCATTCCGAATCCGGGATTCAGTCTCGGGATTAGACCAGGATTCGGCCTTTTCCAGCAGGTTCAGATTCGGCTGAATCCTTGTGTGGCCAAACCGAAATATGTATAGTCAACTACAAGAGGTCCTCTGCACTCAACCCATTATCAATATATTTAAGACAGCGACATTTTGTGCATACTGCTACTGAAAAATGCCTTACCCTTTAAACAAAACAGGGATTGTTTGTCCATATATTGCAATATATTTAAGCTGGCCAACTACGTCAAAGTCATCCCATATCTGGCCAGTCCTACACTTAATTTTCATCTGATTCATTAAGAATTCAATTGCTTAATTATACATTTTACAAAGGGACTAAGTTTTACCTGCAACTTACTTGCTGTTTTCAAAGTAAAACTCCCAAACTTGGCTGCCCTTTTATTAGACACCAGTGGGATCACCTGACTATAGCTGGGAGGGGTGGGAGCTACAACATGGAGCTGGTCACTGCTCCTGTATAACTATAAAAAACAAGGGAAAGTTGTGCTCACCACTCATTTTTATAACCATTAGGCGGGGGTGCAATGAGGCTGTGACCACAAAATACATATAGTCAAATACAAGAGTCCTCTGCACTCAACCCATTATCAATATATTTAAGACAGAGACATTTTGTACATACTGCTACTAAAAAATGCCTTACCCTTTAAACAAAACAGGGATTGTTTGTCCATATATTGCAATATATTTAAGCTGCCAACTACGTCAAAGTCATCCCATATCTGGCCAGTCCTACGCTTAATTTTCATCTGATTCATTAAGAATTCAATTGCTTAATTATACATTTTACAAAGGGACTAAGTTTTACCTGTAACTTACTCGCTGCTTTCAAAGTAAAACTCCCAAACTTGGCTGCCCTTTTATTAGACACCAGTGGGAACAAACCGAAATATGTAAATTAGGTATAGGAAGGGAAATCACAAGACTTTTCGTCTCAAAACAAAGAAGTTTTCCTTTCCCGCCTCTAATTTGAATATGCAAATTCGGATTCGGTTCAGTATTCGGTCAAATCTTTCACAAAGGATTCGGGGATTCGGCCGAATCCCAAATAGTGTATTTGGTGCATCCCTAGTACATTATTTTTTTCATTCCAAGATATTAAAGGACACATATGTACTATTAACATGAATGAATTTTGTTACCACAGAGCCACCTGCTGGTCATTTCTGACCATTTTCACCACCAAGTAGTCAAGGAAGTTGTCAGGAGAAAAAAAAGGGCTGCTCTGATGTTCTGCTTAGGAAAGATTTGAGAAAGGTTTCTATTTTTTTCCCAAGCAAAAGAACATCAGACCAGCCCTCTTCTTTCTACAAACTACTTGTTGGTCAGGAATGGTTGGAAAATGGCACTGTTGTAACAAAATTAACCCATGTCAACACTACATGTATCCTTTCATATCTTGGAATTAAAAAATAAATAAATAATGAATGTACATTGCAAAAGTGCTTAGACTAGCACTCTCATCAATTTTACATTTACGGTACTTATTTTAAAGGTTTACTCATCCTTTAAGCAGAGATTGAGCCAAATTTGAACAGAAAAGAGTAATTTTAGAAAATGTTTAGAAAACTAGGATTTATTTTTTAGAAAACTAGGATTAAATCCATATTGCAGTCATATTCACATTTGCATCTCGGGTTAGTTTTGGCAGTTGTTGTGCACAGGCTGAACTACAGAGGCCACAGGGATTTACAAAATAATTCCAAAATCACGTTAGTTGAGCAAAATAAGCTTTACTTTACACTATATTTATTATTTTAATTTTGTTTCCTTCAGTCTTAGAATTACAGAAACACAGCAAGCAGGCAGGAACCATTTTGTGGACACTGTTATTAAGACAAATTGTGTATCACCCCAAAATCTAGAGGCCTATGGAGGGACCCTGGAACAGGTGGAGCGGAGTAAGGCATGACTTAGGGGACAAATAGGAAATTAAGGGGAGGTCTTAATGGGGCATTCTGGGGATTGTAGGCAGGGCTGAGCCTTTAAAGGGAGCTGAAAAGTGCAGGAGAGCATTCTTACCTTTGGCAGAAGCAAGGGAAGCAGTGTTTCCCGCCCGCCCGCCCTGATGGAAGGTAAAGGTGCCATCTTGCGGCTTTGGCGGTATGGGGCTGCCCTAATGGGTAGCCAAGTAAGGGGGGCTGGAGTCTTAAGGTGAGATTGGCCTGGCGCTAGGCTTAGGGGCAAGGAGGCACAGTAAGTGAGAAAACAGGACGGAGGCTTGCTTAGGTTGGAGAATGGGTTCATTATGAAGAGTAATGTGAATGCATTATAAGATACTGTTAAATGTTATGCAGCCTTAAGCGGTTAAATGTTATGCAGCCTTAAGCGGTTAAATGTTATGCAGCCTTAAGTGGCTATTATTTTATATGTCACAGCTTATTCATTTGTTATGCATTTGTTACATTAAGATTAACATTATGGGTATGTTGGTGGATGGTTTTACAAAGCTTGGTGAGTGTTAATAAATAAGCTGCGGCCTTTTTTCCACCCATAAAATGTTGTTTTGTGTCTCATTGGGGTTAAAAGAGTTAATTTGTGTTATTGAGTCATACGTAAGTCATGTGAATCTTGAATGGAAAGTGAAAGTAATTGACTGGCTCACCTCTATGCCTAAGGCATAGAAGCAGGGTAGGTAATATTTGATTGACAGTTCAGATATTTAAATACCTTTATAAAAGGTATGTTTAATTGACAAAATAATTTGGGTTACATGTTTAATTTGTGAAGGGTTTTCACTATACAACAAATGGGGGCAGATTTACATATGGTCGAATATCGAGGGTTAATTAACCCTCGATATTCGACTGCCGAATGTAAATCCTTCGACTTCGAATATCGAAGTCGAAGGATTTACCGCAAATAGTTCGATCGAACGAAAAATCCTTTGATCGAACGATTAAATCCTTCGATCGAACGATTAAATCCTTCGAATTGTTCGATTCGAAGGATTTTAATCCATCGATCAAAAGATTTTTCTTCGACCAAAAAATAGTTAGAAACCCTATGGGGGCTAAGGCTAACATTGCACCTCTGTAGGTTTTAGGTGGCGAAGTAGGAGGTCAAAGTTTTTTTTTCAACTATCAAATGGTTGAATATTCGAACGATTTTTAGTTTGAATTGTTTGATTCGAAGTCATAGATGAAGGTCGAAGTAGCCAATTCGATGGTCAAAGTAGCCAAAAAAAACATTCGAAATTCGAAGTTTTTTTTATTCTATTCCTTCACTTGAGCAAAGTAAATGGGCCCCTTGATGTGTAGGTGACAGGTTCCCTTTAAGTAGGACTGGAACCTTCAGACTTGTCTCCTATGGGCAATAGTGAAAAGCCCATCAGACAATGAGGGATTATTAAAAAATAACGTAAGGAATATGTATCATAAGGTGTACAAGTACCTTTACTATATTTATGGTCCTTTTTTGGATGTTCGTAGGATGTGCTTAGCAGACCTCACCCCAAACTTTTGTATATGGAATTTCTGAAAGCCTCAAAAGCCATAAAGCAGTACAGGTATCTATACATGCATGGTTTGTAACTGGGGCATACACGCATGCTTTGCATATATCCACCCATATTTGTTAAGTAGAGTTAAGAACCCCCATTTTGGGCTTTAAGGAAGTGCTACATTTCTACCAATGGCATGCTAATAACGTTTGAGATGCTTCTATATATATATATATATATATATATATATATATATATATATATATATATATATATAGATATCTATATCTATATATATATATATATATATATATATATATATATATATATATATATATATATATATAGATATCTATATATATATATATATATATATGCACCAAGGAAAAGGGGTAAGGGGAAAGTCAGGCTAAGACAAACTGTTTTTAAATCACCTTGTGTCAACTATCAGTATTTTTTCATTTTAGCACGCTTACCTGTTTATGACATCACACATGACATCACATTTTTGGCAAGTGCCATAAATATTCATCTAAGCAACATGGAAAAATCTGTATATGAAGACATGCATTTTACAGTTAGATTATTTTATAATGTATTTTGAACAAAGAAGAGTAACTACAGGAGAAAACCTCTGGAAAAGGTGGAGAAACACTTCAATACGCCATTGAGACTTATCTTACAGACAGGAGAGAAAGAATGGAGCAAGAACATTCCTAATACTCATACCCTGCCAAGAATATATTGGTTAAAGAAGCCCAGATGATGATCATAGGCAGAGAACTCATGAACCAGCCATAGAATAGCTAATACAGTGCTTCTTACATAATAATCACTCAAGGATATTTTCACTATCACAATGCAATTTGCAGAATGATTGGCAATTTTGTGAAGTTATCCACTTGGCAGTAATTTAACAGGCAGCAAGCACACTTGGCAATTCCCATTTTGCACTAGAATGCATAACAATGTTGAGAATAAGACATAATTGTCCTGTCCCAGGAGTATCTGAAGCAGTAAAACAACTAGGGTATGTCTGCTCCTAGTAAGGAAATGTGGAAAACAATACACTGGAAGCAGCAACCGTTTCTTTGTAGCCAGTGGAGTGATATGTGTATAATATGGAAACATAGGAGAGTTGTTGTAAGCAGGAGTTCTGGTGTTCCACAGACAGATTTTAAGTGATATAAGTACAAATTCTAAGTCTTACTGAGTCAAGGGAGGGTGGCAAGGAAACAACATTGAGGGATTTATATAATGGCAATTAGTACTGAACCAATAACCTAAAATATCTAGTTTGTCTTGGGCAAAGTACATAGAGAGAAACATAGTTTATTAGTTCAGTGTATCATGAAGTCTACAGTCAGGCCAAATAAATAATGAAGCTGACATAACATAGTAACATAGTAAGTTAGTTGGAAAAAAGACACACGTTCATCAAGTTCAACTTTTTGACTCTATTTTAACTTGCCTAACTGCCAGCTGATTCAGAGGAAGGCAAAAAACACCATTTGAAACCTCTCCAATTTCCCTCAGAGGGAGAAAAAATTCCTGTCTCGGAAATGGCGCCCCAGTCCCTGGATCAACTTGTACTTCCATAACCCTGTATTCCCTCACTTGCTAAAAGGCCATCCAATCCCTTCTTAAATGTATCTAATGTATCAGCCTGTACAACTGATTCAGGGAGAGAATTCCACATCTTCACAGCTCTCACTGTTAAATAAACCCTTCCGAATATTTAGGCGGAATCTCTTTTCTTCTAATCGGAATGGGTGACCTTGTGTCAGCTGGAAAGACTACTGGTAAATAAATCATTAGAGAGATTATTATATGATCCCCTTATATATTTATTCATAGTTATCATATCAACCCTTAAGCGTCTCTTCTCCAGCGTGAACAACCCCAACTTGGCCAGTCTTTCCTCATATCAATGGTACATCTGAGATAATAGGGTCTCCAAATGTAAAGTGATTACTCACCACAAGAGGGAAGAGGCCCAGGTGCACTGCCCTGAACCCTCAGCACGGGGAGTGGACAAACCGAACATCCTTTAGGAGCAGGAACTCAATGAAGGCAAACTTCCACCATGCAAATAGTTCAAAATGAAGAAAGTTTATTGTGTCCACAGCCTTACGCGTTTAGTGTCATAAACACTTAATCATAGACTGACATGACCTATCCTTCATAAAGCCTTGCTGACTGCTGCTCATATTGCCATTCACTAGGACAACATTTTGAATGTGATCCCTTAACAAGTCTTCAAATAATTTGCCCACCACCGATATCAAACTTAGTGGCCTATAATTTCCAGGCTGAGATCATAATCAGCTTTTAAATATTGGAATAACATCAGTTTTTCTCCAATCCATAGGCACCATACCAGATGAAAGTGAATCTGAGAAAATCAGAAATAGGGGCAGGTCTAAAACTGAACTAAGGTCTCTTAGAACCCAGGGGTGTATGCCATCAGGCCCTGGAGCCTTGTTTACATTAATTTTTATTAAAGCTTTATGAAACATATCCTGAGTCAGCCACAGACTAGATTGAGCTGAGCCATTAGTGCAGCTATAAAGTGAGCCTGGGAACCCAGACTCCTCTATTGTATACACTGAAGAAAAGAACTGATTTAGCACATTTGCCTTTTCTGTATCTGTATTACAATTATACTGGTACCATTATTTTTTTTTAATGAAAAGGTTTCTCTGACAGATCCTTATGCATATCATGGTAGATTAATCACCTCTAGCATGAAACACGTAAGGCTGTGTCAGAGATGCTTTTTTGATGAAACAATGTACATGCTTCTGTATATCAGCCACTCCTGAAAGGTACATTCATTTAAACCAAACCCTTTGGGGATTTTTTTCTCTGGAAACAGTAACACTTACAGTAAGAAGGGGAGGGCTATAATTGTGCATTTGGCTCAGTATCATTCCCCCCCCCTATCATTCTGCTAAATGGCTTCTTGTTGAACTCTAATATTCCAATAAACCCAATGCATCTATAGGTTCTCTGGGAAGAGCTTGCACTAAAGGGAAGATTTATTATGTGATGTAAAAAACGTTGAAAAATTTGTCACACATCGCCAGGCATTGCCATGTAAAGAACAGCATAAAAATAGCATCATTTTTAGGAGCTTTATCTTTGAGCAACTTCCCCAGAGCTTACAAAGATCTGAAGCAGTGTAAAATAACTGTGGTAATTCTGGCATTCATATGGTGTAAAAAAAAACACCTTGATAAATGTGCCATTTATTTTACACAGCTTTTCACAGTTTTATTGGCAAATTCCATTTTACATAGCATAATAAATAGACCCCTAAATGTGTTGAAGATGCTCTGTTCCTTTAAATGGAGTAAACCACAGTGGGACTTCAACTACCTTTCAGACGTGTTGCCAAGACTGTGGTGCCCATGCAGTGATATCTGTGATGCAATGATTTTGTGATGCAATAATGTTTTCTTGCATTGTGACCCAATAATATTCTGAATTTGTAGAATGGAGCACAAAGGGCTTCACCCTTTCTTTATGCTACCTTGCCAGCACTATTTTAAGTAGCAGTACAACAGTGCCTCCTGGAATACACCTAACGTATGTATGAATCGGCAGGTCTGGATTTGTAGGTAGACCACAAAGGCCCAGGCCTAGGGTGGCAGAGAGCTGGGGGCAGCATCTAAACTGGGCACTGGGAGATTTTGACAGTTTACTTGAATCTCTCAGTGCCGGCAATCGGAAATGGTAAAGTAAGTTAGTGGTGGAGCTGTCCAAGTGGGGTGATTGCAAGTGGATTGGGGTGTGTGTGGGGGGTGAGAGTGGGTGGGAAGTAGGTAGGGTGCAGATGCAGGGTCGGACTGGGGTGCCCTAGGCACACGGGGCTGCTGTCCTCTGCTGCACCTCCGTGGTGCCACAAGTGTGCGCAAGTGCGCACACACAATGTTTTGCTGCGACCACCTGAAAAAGGGAGGTTGCGGCAAGAAAGAGGCCACCGGATCTGGGTGCGGAACTGTGCCGGCAAGGCCCACAAGAGCTGGGGGCCCACCCCAGTGTCCCGTCGGCCCAGTCCAACCCTGGGCAGATGGATTGAGCGGCCTAGGGGGTGCACAGTCTTTAAATCTGGCCCTGTGAGTCAGCTGCTTATCTCCAGGGGATTCAAGTTGCTAAGAGGCCCTAAACATAACCTCTGCTGAAGACAATAGAAAAATGTTAGGTCTGAACCTCTCCCTGCCAATATATATTTAAATAGGACACAATAAAAGTTATTGATTTTATGAATAGACATTTTTGTCCACTCAATTAAAGTGGCATCTATAAATTCCTACAAGCATCATATGAATCATGGTCATTCATACACCATTTGTACCCAAATCCAGAATACTTGAAATTTTTGAAATTCTAGGATGGAATGATTTAAACAGAGATATTATGAAGGGATACATTCCATACAGCATTAAATACACCTTCCTGCTCATTTCTCTGGTTTCCATATAATCTTTATGTTAACAGACTGGCAACTGGGTCTTCTCCATTTGATTTTTATACGTTTTACGTATAATAATAATAACTACAGATGCTGATCCTGAAAATAACCCCAAATAATAAAGACACTGCTAAATTACGCAAACTGCATTATACTGGACTGCACGTTGTCAAGTCTTGTTGGTATGATGTTAGTTCTAGTGATACCACCTACTCCTGTTCTAAATAAAGCACCAAAATATTTTTTGGATTTGTGGGCTGCAAAATGCTGAAACCTGCCAGATGTTTAAACCATAAATTATTTTACTCATCTCTAGTGACATCCCTACAAACTCTTCACACACAGCCTTATTGCTTCTCAATTATCACAGCGTCAAGCAGTCTTAAATAATGGTTGTTAGGGTCAGAGCTGGAACTAAGGTTAAGCAGAAGAGGCATGTGCCTAGGTCACAATGTTGGTGGTGGTGGTGGGATTCTAGGCACATAACTCTGCCTGTCTATCATTAGTCTGGGCCCTTTCCTGCCTATGGCACATGGCCCGCTTGAGTTGGCTGTATAACTGAGTATGGGTGAGTTAGAGTGAAGGACTGTTGAGCTGTATGCATTAAGATACCCACTGCCAAACCTCTCCCACTGAGTGTTCGAAATAGGCCAGGTATGGCAGCCTCCCAGAGGTGCCAGGGATATTTAAACAATATGTGATGGTTACTCCTTTCCAGAGTTCCAGATCTTTTTAACATATACAGGTATGGGATCCATTATCCAGAAAGCTCCAAATTACTTAAAGGCCATGGACTCCATTATAATCAAAGAATCTACATTTTTTTTAATTATTTCGTTTTTCTCTGTTATAATAAAACAGTACCTTGTTCTTGACCCAAACTGAGTTATACCCTTATTGGAAGCAAAACCAGCTATTGGATTTATTGAATTTTTACATGATTTTCTAGTAGACTTAAAAGGGTTGTTCACCTTTAGGTTAACTTTTAGTATGTTATAGAATGGCTGAACCTAAGCAATTGGTCTTTATTATTTATTTTTTATCGTTTTTTAATTATTTGCCTTCTTCTTCTTACTCTTTCCAGCTTTCAAACAGGGGGTCACTGACTCCATCTTAAAAACAAATGCTCGTTAAGACTACAATATGTTATTGTTACTTTTTAATACTCGTTTTTCTATTCAGGCCCTCTCCTATTCATATTCCAGTCTCTTATTCAAATCAATGCATGGGTAATTTGGACCCTAGCAAACCACATTGCTGAAATTACAAACTGAAGAGCTGCTGAATAAAAAGCTAAATAACTCAAAAACCACAAATAAAAAATTAAAACCAATTGCAGAATATCACTCTCTACATCATACTAAAAGTTAAATTAAAGGTGAACAACTCCTTTAAGGTATGAAGATCCAAAATATGGAATGATCCATTATCCAGAAAACCCCAGGTCCCAAGTATAACGGGTACCTTAGCTGTACAACTTTAGTTTAAGTAGCAAGAGCAGCTTGGCTCCTACTAGAAGGGATAGCAAGGAGGTAGCTCTCACTTCAGGCAAGACTGGTCTGTAGTATAAGGACACAGCCTAATAGGGGATTAGGGCTAGTGAGTTTCCTGATCCCTGTGTGAGGATCCAGGTCATGGTGCTGAGGGTGTATCTATCCTCATGTTACGCTATCACCACTGTGCTGTCTCTGAGGTTGAACCCATGTCATGATTATCTGCTGGGGCCTCTGTGCCTTATAAGTACAAAACCTGTGGATCATTTGTCTCAATCTCACAAATAAAAGTTTTTTCTGTTTGATTGCAAGAACACCCTGGGACTCACTTCTTTATTGGTTTATACACAGTAGCCTGTGGAAGTTGTAGCTGCACTACACCGCACCTTCACTTCTTCCATGGCATACAAGACTTCTGGTGGTCCACCTAGCCTCCCATGATAACATTAACTCCTTCAGTAAGAAGAAGGATGTATAATGTCTTCAGATTCAAGTCCAAAAGATATGAATTAAAGTAACTTCTCATAGGAATCCACAACTGGGCAATAAAGGAAGAAAAAGAAAATACTTGTCTGTGTGTTAATAAAATAAGAAGAAAGTAATGATGAGCCCAGCTGCAGTGTATAATCAGCATCTTCCCGTTGGCTCCCTACACAATCCAGCCCTATGTACACCATGGGCAAGTGGCCCAGTAATTTGCATCAGATGGAACCTTCCTCACAATCAAAGCGGCCCACTGTCTGAACCTCCCACATCACACAGGTTTGGAAGAGCCGTCTGCATAATGGAGATAAAAGTAATAAAGGCACCTGCCAGCACATGAAACATAACAGCATTTTTTGACACAGTACATTTGTGATCATAAAAACATAGAATAAAGAAACACTGAAAAATTATGTTCTGGCACATAACAGGGGAATATCTGAGGTTGGCTAAAGGCTGCTTAGAAATTTATGGAGTACTTTACAGTTTACAGTTTTCTGCATATATGTATTGAAATATTGTAGTATGATATTCCCTTATTTGTAGTTATTATTAAAATGTATAAAAAAATTAAAAGTTGCCAGTTCTGTATAGATATGAGGGGGATAGTGGGGTCCAAATGACTTCATGAGTTATCAAAGCAAGACACTGGAAATGTTTTTTATATAAAGGACCGATCAGTTTGTCATTAGATTTGTGACTATTGGCGTGACTTTAGGCACCAGGTTAAACACTTCCCCATTAAGATCTCTTACTGACGAGCGGTTGAAGCTGCGCTCCCCTGCGTTCCGTTTTTCTGTGTTCAGCCGTAGGGGAGCACAGGAATAGATGCATTTAGCTTTTTTCAATGGGGCTGTACTCACACAAGCACGTGTAGGCGCTGAACGCAGGAAAAATGCAGCATGTTGCGTCTCAACCTGCGTTCGGCGCCTACACGCGCCTGTGTGAGCTTCAACCGCTCGTCAGTAAGAGCCCTTAAGCAGAACTTGTTGTCTATAGAAACCAGCCAGGTCTTTGCCTTTGTTTTCTAACACTGAATGCAGTGTGTGCAGAGCCCCAGGGGAGAGGGCCGGGAAGAGCGCCAGAGGGGAGAGGGAGGGGAAAGTGCCGGAGGGGAGGGGATAGCACCGGAGGGAGCGAATATGCACTAGGGGAAAGCAGAAGACAGGTACCTGCCCAGTGCCCCGCTTTCGTTGCACCCTAGGCAGGTGCCTCTTCTATCTACCTCTAGTTCCGGCCCTGCTATGGACAACATCCCTTTGGATGTCTCTTCAATGCTTTACACAGCATGATAAAATAAAAAAAAGTCTGACCAAACTAGAATCCTCGATTGGAGCGTATTTATTATTATTAAAAAAGCACGATTTAGGGAACAAATCCGAAAAAAATCTAGCGAAATTCCGAATCATACCATTTTTTCAGTTTTTTCCCAAAAAAAAGTCTGACCAAACTAGATTGGAGCTTATTTATTATTTTTTTTTTTTGCCAGAAAAGCCCAAAATAGTCAGATTCTTTGGGCTAAATACAGCACAGAAAATTCCAAATAGTATAGGGACCTCTCCCAATAACTTACTGTATATTGGCAGGTCTGAAATGCCAGATTTTCAGTTTTTAACTTTTTCCATCCTCGGGGTATACTAAATCTTGAAAAATTTGAGTTTTTTTCCACTAAACATTCAGATTTTTCAAAATGTTTAAGTTTTTGCCATTCAGACTTTAATAAATAACCCCTCTCAATGTTTAGCTAAAATATGTGGCTAAAATGGCAGATTATTTTAAAATGAAGTTGTAGTACAATGTAGACATTGACCCTCTGAGATGCCGTCTATACCTGCTGTCTCTTTCTTCCAACAGCCATTGCTTGAGCAGTCCTAGGCAGGTTCTCCCATGTGCACCCTCCTCTTAGAAACATTTATGCCACTAAATGAATCCTGTCAATGTTGTTGAGGATACACGGCATGAATCTTATGATGCTGATCTCTGAATGAGCTGTAGCCATGCAATGTGTGGGATGACACGTTAAAGAAAGGCCACTGCATTATGAATAAATAAATGGACCATACTATGTGTTTTACATTGCCTTAAGTGCATAGGCAACCAATATCACAGCTTGAGGAGATTTATTCTTCAATCCTTTTTCAATATCAGTATAACCTTTTCCCAGAATCTTCTGCTCTTAAAGATACACAGACTGCTTCAGCCCGGGGAACCGGCCTAGCTGACACCACACTTAGTAAGACAAATGGAGTCCCCCTACTTCATTAGATATATTGCCATATTCATGTTCAGTAAATCTGCTAAAATATTAATACAAGCAAATTGAAGCCATTCTGCCTCTTTGAATTAGGAAACCCTCTTTCCAAATGATAAAAAAACACAGAAACCAATTGTGCATCAAAACTAAAAACAATATTGCTTTTGCCTTTTATAGGATGCTGGTTACATTTTCATCAGCATAAATCGTATAGTTAATGGAATGCAGGCAGCCCTTTGATCTGCAGAACACACATTTGGCAATAGAAACGGATCCATGAGAAAATGAATTGATGGCTAGGCGATGGGTTGCCGCTTGCTCAGTCACAGAGAAGGTGTAATGGAATCTTCATGGGATTTCTGAGCTCGTGAGAAACACTTGCAATTGCCAATCCAAACCTTATTAGAATGAACACTATCTTAGCCAGCAATAATGAATTTACAAGGTATCAGTGAATTAGACAAAGAGAACTGCTGTTCCCTGAAATTATTTTCTCATTGCTTCATTTGCTTTAGTTGGAAATCACCTTGTACGGTGAAAAAGGCTGGACAGGTTGCATGTATCTGTACCGTGCCTGAGTATTCACGGCCAGTGAGCTGATTCTCTTTGGGGCTTTTGTATAAAGCAATGTTCCTTAATAGCAAAGCTAATTAAATAAATACTTGTTTTTAATATCGACAGGTAAAACTCACAAAGACAGAAAGCAATTGGAAAGGATTATTTGAAACCAAAAATAAAATTAGTTTTTTATTTCGTACAAGTATATTTGAGGACTTGTTTTTTATTGAGCTTTGTTAGAATATGTTAGTGTTTGCAGTTGCCCATAAATGCCTAGATTTGGGTGTGAATTTCGGCTAATATTCACCTTGCTGCCCGACCATCTGGCCATGTTTAGGATTTTGTTTAGGATTTTGCACCTTTGACAGACCATCCTGCAATCCCTGCTGAAAATCGTATCTGCCAATGACCACTCAATTAGATGGAGCCAGCACGCCAACATTTGTGCTTTTTATGTTCAAATGTTTTAATATATGGCATTTGTGGTTTTAGAGAAAATGAGTTTATTAGTGCTTCCTAAAGCCTCTAAATCCATGACAATGAGAATGTTGAAAAATGGGCGTCTCAGTAAAGTAGAGGTTCCTAATCTATGATGTGTTCAGTTTTAATTTGTTCCACTACAGGGGAGTGCAGGACCATTTGCATCCTTTCATCCCTTATTGGGATTTGCTCACACGAATATGAAAACGCCAAACACAGGTGGAACGCAACACATTTTGTCGCATATATGCATCCAAGTGAGTACAGCCCAGGTTAATTGCTGTTCATCCAATGCTCCCCTGCGGTGGAACACATTAAAACTGGACTCAGAGGGAGCGCAGGGAAAACCACTCGTCTCAAGCCCTTATGGAACAAATGGTGCATTGTAAGTAAAAGCCATGGCGCCTTGCGCCTGAAATTTCATTTTGCGAAGTGCATGAAGGAGCCCTAATGTTAAGAGCTTAGGGGAAGGGGCTAACAAAATATATCACTTAAAATCTGAAATCTTTTGGGTTTAGTTGTCTGTTTGATATGATCATTCAGGTGTAGTGATGGGCGAATTTATTTGGCAGGCGAATTTCGCTGTGAATTACCGCGATTCGCATTTTCACATTTTTTTCGCATTTTGGCAAAAAAATGGACACCGGCGTCAAAAATGAGACGCCGGCACCGTTTCACAAATTTTACGACGTTTTGCGAATTTCACTGGAAATTCGTGAATTTTCTGGCAAAGCGAAACGCCCCAAATTCGCCCATCACTATTCAGGTGACTTCCACATGATCATGTTCAGCTGCCTAGCTCAGTCCGAAACAATGAAGCACATGTATATTGATATAATACACAAAAGCCATGAATATCCTGTAAATTATATCCTTATAAACGGTGAGTAGTGATGTCATCAGTTATAAACGGTGAGTAGTGATGTCATTTCTGTCACATGACTCACTAAAATTTGTGTATTATAATAAATAAAGTACCTCCAGTTGTAAAATATGAGGATATTAGAAGTTACCTCGGAGTTCCATGACCTGCATGGTCATGAAACTCCTTGGTAACTAATAATATCCTTATATTTTACAAGAGGGGGTACTTTATTCACTATATAACGTCTATTAATTCAACCCCCAGAGACTAATTCATTTCCCATTCTAGAATTAAAATTTTTTATTTTAACCCATCTTGTGTATATTTTCAGCTTAATTCATAAATCTTTTCTCTTTATTTTAAAACACGATATAAGAACCACAAAGAAGAAAACCTCTAAATTGATGAACAAGGTTTCCTGTTTTCAAAATGTCGCTATTTATATGAATGCCTCTGGATAGCCTAATCCGTTTACAGAGGCAATAAAGTCAGAGGCTAAATTCAGCAAATTATTTGTATTATAGTTAATATCAGTCATTCTACACTTACAACAGTGAATTGAAAATAATCATCTTGACAGAGCAAAGAGCAGCCAAACTAAGCACATCCAGCCAAGCAACGTTATCACCATATATAAAGTATATGAATCAAGACTATTCATGCTCTCATAGGAACATTGTGCTGACGGCTGTAAAGGTGTTATAAATGTGTTTTTATACATAACCCAGATAAAAAAAATGTTGCTAAAATATTTTCTATGATTCTGAAACAAAACGTATTTTGTATATGCTGGTCATTTTCTATCTGCTTTCCTTTCACTGTATTGAAGTATCCATCTCTCTGATAATGTTAAGTGAAAGCAGTTTTTTTTTCCGATAATAGTATGTCAGCATGCAGAAAATGGTTGTCATTGTTACACCATTCCCTGACTGCACCTTAACCTAAAGTGTTGGTGTTAGTCTTACTAGGAACCTTAATCTTGCAGACACTGCCCCCCATCATTGTGATGGCTGCTTTCTTTCACATTACATTGCAGGAGTGATATCCAACTAAGGGCTAGATGGATCATTCTGCTTTAATTTCTAATGGCAGTGTGAATCAACCCTCCCCCCTCCCGTGTGTTGCCCACCCTCCCTCCTCCCCCCTGGCCTACCCGTCCCGCTGGGCAAATGCCCCTAACTTGTTACTTACCCTTCTGCGCAGGTCCTGTCTACGGAGTTCACCGACGCCATCTTCTTCCAAGCGATCTTCTTCCTGCTTTGAACGGTGCATGCGCAGTAGGAGCATTTCGCCGGTACGGATCTACTGCGCATGCGCCAAAAGTCACGAAGTGAAATTGGAAAACTTCGTGACTTTTGGCGCATGCACAGTAGATCCGTACCGGCGAACTGCACCTACTGCGCATACACCAAAACGCCGTTCAAAGCAGGAAGAAGATCGCGTGGAAGAAGATGTCGTCTGTGAACTCCGTGGACTGGACCTGCGCAGAAGGGTAAGTAACAAGTTAGGGGCATTTGCCCAGCGGGAGGGGTAGGCCAGGGGGGAGGAGGGAGGGTGGGCAACACACGGGAGGGGGGGAGGGTTTTTGCGCCGACTAGGTTTCCTTCTCCTTTAATACAACAAAATAGAGTTGTTATATTGCTCTACACATGAGCCCAGTGTATAGTTTATGTGCCATATGTTAGGCAATGTAGGGGGAAAGCCGGGTATCCTAAAAAAAATTATGATCTTTTGCAGCCTATCACCCTGAAAAACTGAAAAGTCTGTGTATCAGGGTTAAAAAATTTACAATTGCACTTCGCCCGGTCTGAGGCAAGTCTGGTACAAAAGGTAACGTTCATTAAAATCTGCATCTTAGTGAATTTGCGTAGTTACGTCCATTCGCCAGAGCGGAGCGTTAGAGTGTGAAGGAGAGCTAGAGTCTATCTCTTTCGATAGCGAATTTACACCAGCGCCCGTTACTAAATCAGCGAAGTCCCGAAATGACGTCACACCGGCGAGCATTAGTCACTTCACCCTTTAGTAAATTTGCCCCCATGAATATGGGACTATTTCAGTTGAACAGAGAAAAGCAAACTCTAAACATAGGGTCACTCGGCCTTCTCTGTTCCTTTGATTTCCAAAATACAAGTGTAACTCTTTTGTAACTCTTGCAGGGCAAAAAAAATTGGATTGTCTAACCTTGAGGAAGTTTCCTAAGTTTCCTTAGTTTGAAAGCTCCTCTGTGGCAGGAACTGATGTGAATGATGTATAATCTCTCTAAAGCACTGCAGAAATGTGTCAGCTCTATATAAATAACAGGTAATAAAATAAAATGGGCCAATGATTTAACCACGTGGACTTACTCTTTATCATGTCACAGGTTTGTTGACAATATTCACACACATATATTTTTTTTTACTTTATTTTTGCTGTTTCTGGCTGGAAGTGCCTTGTACTGAATAAAACACTCTACTCGCAGTTTCTTAATAGTGATGAGCAAAATTTTTCACTGTGTTTCGTCCATAGACTTTAATGGGTGAAAAAACGTGACGTGCCACATCACGAAACAGGTCAGGTTCGGCCATAACTATTTATTGAGCTTTAGCTAGGACTTGATTAGGTTTCCAAAGTGATAACTCTGCATTGCCAATATTGCCCATATTTCTCCTCTGTGGAGCTCCAGCAACTTTACATAATCATTCTTTTCAGCATCCATTGCTTTTGAAGGCTTTAGATCTTTTTTTTTTTTGGGAGGGGGGGAACCTACAATAGCCTTGACCACAAAGTTCTGTACCAGGAGAAGCTACTAAAAGTGTCTTTTTTTCTACTTCTTTTGGCAACTATAAACGTTGGCAATCTTTTGGATATATCTTCTGTAAGGAGCACCTATAGGCCATAAAAGGACCCTCTATTGGTATTGGTTAGGATACTGCAAATGTCATGCCTAATATATCTAGCAGTAATCTGTTTGTCCAGTCTATGCCACTATCCACTATGCCACTATCCATAGGCAAAAAAACTATAAGCACAAGTTGGTTGTGGACCAGCTCCCTGTATTTAATCACCTGTATCTTGATAACTGGTCTGCAATCACCAAGGGCTCCAGACAGATGGTAATGGTGTGGCAGGACTAGGAGGGATGGCTGTCACAGTGTCACAATTTTCTTGCCTTGGGTGCTGGTATAAAAATTGTAACCAACATTTTTGACTCTCTAATGGTAGCCTTAGTAGTAGGGTACATACTTAAGTTTTACCTTGCTTACATCCATCCAAGAGAAGACCAAGCCACACTTCTACATTAGGATTCACCAAATTAATCTGACCGTACATTTTTAGAGCTGAAGAGATGACAAAGTATACCGCCGACTTTGCTTATTAAATCAGCCTTTCTGTCTCAGTTTGTAATTATTGTCGCTCTGAATGCTAATAAATTATTCACTGTGCAAGTTTTGCATTATAAGAACTAATATCACTTCCTCCAGACAGCAAACTTGCCCAATTATGACATTTCCTTTCATGTTTCATTAATATAATACTATTATTTTATTTTAAATAGCATCCCATGTCCATGTTATATTGGGGTTTTCTTGAAAAGTGAGTTAAAAAAACATAATGTAAAGACTGGAGATCCATTTGCAGAAGAAGGTATATACTGTATGCAGTTGCGGTTTGATCGCATTTCCGTGGCCTTTTGTCATGTGATGTTCATTCAGTTAATGAAAAGTAGGTTGGCTGCCATGCTCTTGTCAAGCAGAAGTAGATCTAAATAGGGAATTGTTTTTTCAAGTGTGGCATTTTCTCCCCACTTGATAGATTATGCATGTTATATTTTTCTCATTAAAATCAGAAAAGCATAAAGAAACGTGTGTTAATGTTGGTCAGAATGTCCTGCAATCTTTCTTGTATACACTGACAGGTGGAAATTTGCAGTTAGTTATTTTAAAGGCAGAAGAATAAGGCACAATTTCTCTCATATAAGCATATTAAATGTTTATCTTATACTGTATAGCAATAAAAAAATTTTAACCCATACAGTTCTTTCACATATACGGCTATAGTATTACATCGTGTATGGTTGACATGATGTCATTTTCAAGTTACTTTTCTATTCTGATTGTAGTTTTTGTACAGGAAAATTAACAAAGAACTAAACCCTAAAGTACTTTTTGTTTTTAATACTTCATGTTTCCATGCCCTGGAACTACAGTTGTTGAATTAACTGTCATAAAGAGTCCTAAACTGGCATCAAAGTTGATGGATGGAGCCATCCTTGGATTTTAATTTCTTAAATTGTTTTTGTATCACATTAAATGTATTTCAGACTGTAAATGTTAAAACCTGGAGCAGCTACAGCTCTTATCTCTCTTAGATATCAGCTCTTATCTATATGTTTTATCAGTGTTTGTAACAGTGCTACATACAGTAGTTACATCGTTTATTTGGGTTCAAAAAAGTCAAAAGTTCTTCAAACCTATGTCGATCATGAGATTGTTGTAATCTAGCTATCCAAGAAGTCATCCAAGCCACTCTCAATAGAATATGCGATCATAACATTACCCAGCAAGGCATTCCACAACTTCACTGCTCTCACCATGAAGAACCCGCTGCTTTAAATGAAAGGTTAGTCTTCAAGCCTAAAGGTTTGGCCTTTGGTTCTTTAATCTTTTTAGATCACCCGATATGTGTCTATAATGTCCTTTAATGTACTTGTAAGGTGTAGCCATGTCCCCTCGCAAACTTTTTCCAGAGAAAACAACCCTAACCTTGACAGTCTTCTCTTAAAGTTTAAATCTTTCTTACTTTTACCAGTTTGGTTGCACATCTCTGCACTCCAGAGTTGCCAGATTTTAAGCTCTGTCCCCTAGTCTCCAGTCAGTCTTAAAGGAGAATTCAACCCCTTATTAAAAAACCCTACTCCTCTACCCTACGTAGACCCCCTCCCTCTGCCCCCCCCCAGCGTAGCTGCTACCCCGGGTAAATGCCCCTAACTTTTACATACCCCTTGGTGCAGATTCAGGGCATCGGAGTTTAAAGCAGCCATCTTCTTCTCTTCGATCTTCTTCGGGAAGTAAGTGTCGTATCTGCGCATGCACAGCTGGAGTGACCAAAAGTCACGGAAATTGCCGAAGCAACAGAAGAAGACCTGAAGATTACAGAAGAAGAAGAAAATGGCTACCGTGAACTCTGATGCCCTGAATCTGCACCAAGAGGTAAGTAAAAAGTTAGGGGCATTTAGTCGGGGTGTAATAAAATCACCCTGGTGGTCCAGTGGTGTGGCGGGGACGCCCACCGCGCCATCGGTGGGGACGCCCGCCACGCTGCTCCGCCATATTGGATACTTAGGGTGCTTGCGCCCGCATCTTGTTAATTATATTTACGTGGACGTGCTGGCGTGATGAAACCGGCGCGTAATGGCGCGAAAATCAAGCACTATATAAGGCTCATTTGGGCTTTCAGACCTTGCCCGTTATAGGTTTATCCTGGTGGTGTTTAGGCTTTGAGCTGATCTGATTCATGTTTTGACCCCTGCCTGGCTTTTGACGATTCTACCTTCTGTATCCTGACCCTTGACTGGTAACCGACCTCGATTCTGCTTAACCCTCCTGATTGACTTCCTGGTTTGACCCTTGCCAGCCTGACTACGTTTATTCTCTGCCTGCCCCGACCCGGCATGATCTGACTACTCTATTGCCTAACGCCTTGCACCACGACCTTCTGCCCAAAGACTTTGCCTACTGTTGTGCCCCTCTGCCTGTCTAGAACCCCTTGCCTTGCACCTCTTGTTATAAGACCTGGCGGCATCTGAGTAGCTGAGGGCTCCTCCCAAGGCCAAAGGTGGCTGCTACAGGCAGAATCAAAGCCGAGACCAGGGTGCTTGGCATCGGTTCTAGATTTAGGGTGCCAACCGTTACACGGGGTAGCAGCTAGGCTGGGGGGTCTATGTAGGTTAGGGGGGGTCTATGTAGGGAAGGGGGGTAGGTTTTTCTAAATAAGGGGTTGAATTCTCCTTTAAGCTTTCCCCTGATTTCTAAAGATTTGCGATGGTTTCAGATGATTTGCGGCAAAAATCCAGTGTGCACAAATGTCCAATGTGTGTATGCGCAAAACATTTCAGTGATGTCAGCAGAGTTCTGTGCACATGCTCCGACCAGAATCTGTGGCTTCAGGAGACATTATGCACATGCGTGTGACATCAAGCCCACCAACGTCAGTTCAGGATCAGCAATGTTTATGTGCTCACATGCATCGCAAATCCCCCATAGAGGCGAGCTTTGAAGATTGACAGCTCAGTGCACTGCATACTCAAGGTGAGGCCTTATCAGGGAATTATATAGCTAAAGTGCACATTTTCCTAAGAGGAAGATTTTTGTAAAATTCAATGTTCAACATATAACAAATGTTTTATAGAACTAAACCTAGGCAAAAAAACCTCCAAAAAAACTTTTTATAAGATTCCCATAATTGTAACAAGTTCCAAGCAATTTGTAGTACTGTATATCCAATAAGTGAATAACTACATAAAAAAATTAATTCTACAAATAAAATAAATGTACTTTGTTAACTTAACTTATTTTTGAACTATTTGCTGAAGCTTAGAATTTTTCATGGCAGTTTAATTTGTGCCCTGTTAGTACGTATTGATGTGTGTATATATATATATATATATATATATATATATATATATATTATATATATATATATATATATATATATATATATATATATATATATATATATATATATATATATCCTGCTGCATTTTGACAAGATTCATTTATTTTATTTGGAGAATTCATCCAGCTGAATGTGCTGTAATGATGCCAATGACAGCATAATATTAGCCTTTCTATAATTGTGCTAAAGTTGATCCTATATGAATGTGCCAACAAAGTCTTGTTTCTAGTTGCTTGTTCAGAAGCTAGAAGTATGGAAAAAGTCTTTCAACATTGCCACAAATTGGTCTCTTTGCTATATTATCAGTTACTCACATCAGACCCTAACACACTGGTTCAAGGGCACAAAATTGAACCTGTTATCACCCAGTGTACATAGCATTGGTGTAGAGCAGCTTCCCTCTGCCCCTGTCCTAGATGTGCCGTAAAGTGCCCATCCTGAACACAGTAGAAATGAGCCTTGTACTTAATGCCTGGAATGGGCACATCATCATCATTTATTTATATAGCGCTGTCAAGATACGCAGTGCATCCCAACCATTTGCCATCATTGTTACACATAATGAGACTTGAAACATCCCTTTTTGCCCATTTAGCCTTCACCCTGCCCCATGACATGCTAAGAGTAATCTGGAACTTTGCTGATGGTCAACTGATGAAGTGAAGGAAACAATTACAGAGCTCAACTAGGAGCAGAATGAGATTTCATTGTCATGATCAACTAGGCCAGGTAACTCAAGGCTCCAAAACTCCCCTACTTTCACTATTTTTTTCAATGATACTTATTTATGATTATATGTAAGCCCTACAATGTCACTCTTTAAATATATGTGTCTTATACAACCCAAAACAAAAGTAGAAATAACTGTTGAAGCTGAGGGTGTACTTGTTCTTTAAACTTCAAGTAAAGTATATTTTACTTAAGTGGAAGATAATTGTGTAGCAGTTAGAAGCATTTGATTAATAATGCTCATTCCCTTTTAGAAATGTATAGGTTACATATCCATGAGTTATTTTTATCAGATAAGTGGGTAGTCATCTTGCTGAGTATTACAAACACCTGTTAGCGGGAACATTGGCCAGCTTTCTGTTATTTGGAAGAGAAACACAAAAGAATACACAAAATAAACTTACCTACATGCAAAACTTTCTCTTAAAGTAAAGAATAAATAATCAGATTTGTTTATATACATGAATGTTAAAAACAACAGCTGGGAACATTTTGCCTTTTAGTTCTACTTGTTCTCAATGTCCTTAAATACCATTTCCCAAACCATTAACCCATATACATATACATGTACCTCAACCCCTATATTTTGGATGGTGAAATAGCCCTTTAATATTACACTTTTTATTTCAGTGGAATATAGTACCAGATATTTGCTCCTAGGGCTGTAACATGTCTTTGCATTTAAGCAGAACTTCTTCTAGATGGGGGTTGAGGTGTGGTATAAGGTGGTATACAAGAAGGTGGTTTCTTTCCCATCTATTGTAACGTCTGTAACTGAAGAGAGAAAATAATATCTCTGTTCTTTTTCTTGGGTTTTTTTCAAAATACATCCTTTAACAAGTGCTGCTCCGGATGAATTTTGCATTGAAATCTCTTTTTCAAAAGAGCAAAAGGATTTTTAATATTTATTTTTGAAACCTGACACTGGGCTAGTTTCCCAGCTACCCTCAGTCATGTGACATGTGCTATAATAGACATCAGCCATTTTAAAGTGATGCACTTGAAGTGAAAGCCCCATTCCTTTCCTCCCCGGCAGCCTATCAACATAACAATGGGAATGTAACAAGATAAAGCTCCCTGACACCTGCATTTCTAGAGGTAAATAAGAAAATAGCACTCATTGGTTAAAAATCCAATTCCCACTGCGACTCCTCCAGTGAAATTGAGCAGGAGAAACAATAGCTTATCTAAAAGCAGTTCTGGCTCTTTATGAAAGTACAGGATCAGGTACAATGACGACCTGAGATAGGAATTATATGGTAGCGGGAGTTATTAATTGTAATGTAAACATTACAATTGTCTGCAGTTTTCATCAAGCCACCAAAATGTTTTCTCAAGTATAAACGGCACACAGGTTCTATCCTGCCAGTTACACACATATAGTTACTACTATACACTAGGGGGCAGATTTATCAAGGGTCGAATTTCGAAGTTAAAAATACTTGGAAATTCGACCATCAAATTGAAATACTTCGACTTCGAATATCGAAGTCAAAGTTTTTTTGATCGAATTAGGGTATCCTTCGGTTCGAAGGATTTTACTTCGACTTTTTACTTCGACTTCCAAAAACTTAGAAAACTGCTCTAGAATGTCCCCGTAGGCTAACATAGCACTTCGGCAGGTTTGATTTGGCGAAGTATTGAAGTCTACGTTTTTTTAAAGAGACAGTACTTCGATTATCGAATGGTCGAATATTCGAATGATTTTCTTCTAATCAAATTCGAAGTCGTAGTATCCTATTCGATGGTCGAAGTATCCAAAAAATTACTTCGAATTTCAAAGTTTTTTACTTCGAGAATTCCCTCGAATTCACTTCGACCCTTGATAAATCTGCCCCTAGGTGGTGCCAATATAGAAACCAATAGAAACCAATCAGATATCTCCTATAGTTTAACAAAATTATACTTATCAAATCTTAGGGGGTTATACATGTTTTTTTAGTATAAAATCAGAATTTTTGGTTGGAAAAAAAAACCACAAATTTTTTGGAATTTATTATTCCCCGAGGATGGAAAAAGTCTGAATCTGAAAATCTGGCATCTCAGACCTGCCAAGGTTGCATATTATTCAATGGGAAAAGTCCCAAAGATTTTTTGATCTGTGCTGGGTTTCGTGCAATAATCCAAAGTTTTCAGGGTTTTCGGGCAAAAATCTGAAAAAGTATGCTTTCGCGTGGAAATTCCAAAAAATCCGTAAAATTCATATTTTTCCGGATTTTTTCCTGCAACCCAAATCCTACATTTTAATAGCATTTCAGTGATTCTGACATAAAATAAGTGTACATTTTCCCAAAAATAAGTTCTTTATCCTTCCATTGAAATACTGTAAATGGGATTTCACCAGGTCCAACCTTTAAAGAATTTCTTCTATATCTTTTTTTTTTTTTAATGTGAGAATTCTATAAATAGAGGTTAATGAGGTGAAAAGAGTCAAAGCAGAAATGTGTCAGAAATGAAACATTCCTGTCAAAACAGAAGTTTTATAAATAGGTGACGTTGGAAAAGAATTGTGGGATTGTACAAACACTGATTTTCCTCCTTATTTCGTGTAGTTTGAATGTGGCCTGAGATGGTTTGAAATGCATTTATTTTTGAAACTCTAGAGACTATACACAGAAAGAAATATACACAAAACTGTTAGGAATTTCATAACATTAATAAACATTCGCAATATCATTTAGAGCAAAATGTCTCCATTTTTTTAAGTTGCTGTACATTAAACCTGATTATAGAGAAAGGGGTAATCTATTCCTATTTGAAGTCTATTGTAGTGGTTAATTTAGCATTCTATTCCCATTGCCTGCAGATCAATTGAAATTGTATTTTTCCCCATGTGCGCAGTCACAGGAAGTGTCAGCGGGGAGCAGAAAAAGAGAAATCTGTATTTTTATCTGTGATAGAGAAGTTCTGGAACCTGTTGAAAGAGAAGACATTTCTGTTTTTTTTAATACAACACTCTTCTCTCTTGTCAGATTATCATTTTCTTCCCCCTCGCCATTCCGCATTAATCACCTCCCTTCTTTCCTCTGATTTATTTTTCTCTCTGCGCTCTCCCGTCTCTTAACTTCATGGCACTCTGCCTATGCCTGCTCACAATATAGCTAATTTGTTGGATGTTTTCTCTACTAACAGAAATACCCTTAAATTGTTCCCTACCATCTGTGTAAATTCAACTTGTGTGAATGAAAATGAGATTCAAATGCCATCCAGATGTCCCAATGCAAATCGACATTAGCATATTATGTAAATTCCCACAATGACAAAAAAATTCTCTTGCACAAACAAAAAAACATTTATTTTTAAATGAGAGATAAAACGACATTATTATAGCCTGAAGTACAAAAAAATAAATTCCGTCCTGTTTTGCATATACCTTTCAGGAGAGCCTAGGCAGCATTGCTGTACCTATTATATAGCATGACTTACCAACTTAACTTACATCATTTATATATGACCTGAGCAGCATCACGCCACTGGTCCAGTCTATACTTAAACCCATATATACCATACTTATTACAATAACGACACTTGGAGCCCAGGAAGGAATTTAAAAGCCACAGCCAGAGTGGGACTGGACATTGGGGGCCCACGGTTTCCAAACCTCTGGGGGCACCCTACGCACATGCGTAAACTCCAGGCCCCAGCACGCATGCACGAACTCCGGGCCCCTGCACACATGCATGAACACCCAGGCTCTTGTGCATATGCGCAAATGCCGGAGAGACACGCATGCGCAAACACCGGTGCACACTGCTGCAGTTTGATGTATTTGGCGGCGGCAGATCGGGGGAGGGAGTCTGGCCCACCAGGCTTTTTCCCAGTGTCCCGTTGGCCCAGTCTGACCCTGGCCATAGCTTTATTAATAACATCCATGTAAACAACATGTAACATATAATTGTCCCAACAGGAATGCATACCCAACAAATTACTCTAAAGAGTGAATGGCCACCACCATGCCAGCTATCTAAATGGGCTACACCTTGGTGGGCAAGTGGGAGCTAATGGCCTCACTCAAAACCTTACCTTCCGGGACCCTTACCTTGAGAGGCACTACTACACTCTACCAATAAAGGAATAATGTCCCCTTGCCCTTGTCTTGCAAGCATTCCCCCACCTACCCAGCTGCCATGGCACTATACTTGAAAGGAATGTTGTCTCACATTGCTTCTCCCTACAAGATAAGCCTTCTCCCTTTCTCTCTTGGCAACCTTAACCCTCTCCTCCTACTGGCCTTCCTAATCAGGTCAAAGCTCTCCTCTCTACACTAGTCTTCTGGGAAGCCCTTATGTCCTCAGTGACAGTATATTCCTTTCACGGGATTAAAGCTAGAAATTATTATTGTGAATATGGTTCATTGAAACAGAAGAGCTATGCCTCCTTAATTCTCCCCAGCAGCTATATATAGCAAAGGGCCTTATAAAGACTCTCAACATATGGAGGAATGTGGGGGAGACTTTTGAGGCAATACACCCTGTGCCTTTAAGGTGGTAAAGAAGCCCTATGCACAAAATGCATCATTTCTACAGGTATGGGATGCCACGAGCTTAAAGATTAGCGCGCATCAAAATTATTCAGACGCCCATTGACTTTAATGCATTTGAACCAAACAATCGCGCATATAAAAATTTTCGCTCACGTCAAAACTATTTTGATGCACTTTGACTTCAATGCGTTTAGTGAATTTTGCGTCTGTTTCGTGGCACAGATTCACCCATCACTGGTTACCAGGCATGGTGCAAATTTAGCTTTACCCCCCTATTGCAGCAGCTTGACCAGTCTACAAAATCCTAAAGCAATACATGCAGAGACATACCAACTTTTAAATAACTGTTTATGAGCGTTAAAAACACATATTTGCATATTTTAGATGGCCAGGCTCTTTAGTAAGAGCAACACTTTCCATAAAGTGCAATAACAAATAGATCAGGGAGACTGTCACCCTGCCGTGATAATGAGACTGTGAGTATGTGTCACCCAGAACCAGTTCTCAGATGCTTTTCAGAAGTTTGCTCTAATAATCACACAATCGCTTAATTTTTCTTTAAGCAGGGAAAGAATGCTAAAACATATGTTAACCACGTAGATTAGTAAAGGGAAATATAAGATATAATCCTCAGCATATTGCTAAATAAACTGACAGATGTCCAAGAAAACCAACCTTTCTATTAACTTTTAAAAGAGTTTATGATCTGAAAATAGTTGGTAGGGATTGAGTGGTAAAAATCAGCACCATCTGTTCAAAGTATTCAAACGATACCGAAATAAAGTCTAAATTTAACAAATGTCATCAAAAAAAGAATGTCCATTGCTAAGATACATTCAAAGAGCTAAATGCGCTATGGATTCATACTTTGCGGGTCTGAATTCATCATGAAGTTCATTGATGAAATGTTGGAAATGTTTTAATTAATTACACAATATGGACAAAGGTTTATGAACACACCATATGGCCAAAAGTTTTTGGGAAGTCCCTTTTAAAATTGCATCTTATCATCTGGAACACTCCAGGATTCAAACTGTCTCTGGAAGCAATGACAACACAGTCATTAGTTGGATGTATGGGCACCCAAATCTACCAGCACCATGCACAATGAAAAGCTCATTCAGTCTTTTCGTCTTGGTTTTGTGGATGAGAAATGTCTGCTACCTGCTCAAATAAGTAATGCAGCATTGGTTTGAAGAACAACTGTCTAGTGCAAAGCAAAATAAACTAAAAGGGTGTTATTCTTCCTTATTAATTTGTGGCAACAGGTAGGGGTTTCGCTACAGTAATGCCTCTCATGCATAATGCAAGCTAATTGTTTGCTAAAATGGGTGAGGAACTTGATGCACTTTTACAGTGTGAACGCACTCACTAGCCCTCCTCTGGTAAATTGCCTGGTGCACAGCCCTCTGGGGAGACAGCACTCAGGGCTGGCCTTAGGCCTATTGGACCAATTGGGCCCAATAGGGCCCCGCATCTCTGGGGGCCCCGCACCAGAGGGCAGCACAGATAATATTTCCCTCAGCACATGATCCTGCCTGGCCTGCCCCCAACTTTGAGAGTCCAGCCCATCCCCAAATCCATAGGTCCAGCCCACCCCCAACTCTGATAAGCCAGCCTATCCCCCAACTCCGTAGGTCTAGCCTGCCCCCAACTCTCATAGGCCCAGCTTTCCTCCAACCTTGATAGGCCCTGCCTGCCCCCAATCCAACCAAGCCTGCTCCCAAGCTGAATCGGCCCAGCCCGCCCCAAACGAATTGGCCCAGTCCACTCTCCTATTTCCTCCCTCTCTCTCTTACCCTGTGTGCCCCTATTATGTGCCCCTATTTCATCCCTCTCACTCTCTTACCTTGTCTGCCCCTTTCCTTTCTATTTTGTGCCTGTATGACCTTATTTTCCTAAATACTTGGTGTGTCAGTAGCCAGCAACACTTTGTCTAGGGGCCCCGCCAACATGGTCCCAATTGGGCCCCACATTCGATAGGACCAGCCCTGACAGCACTCCCCGGAAATCCAATGGAAAAATGCAAAAGGAGGAACCGGCACACAGGAGCATATGCAAACGGGGTTAACCCTTTATGTGTTTATTAACGTCAAAATGATGCACAACGTTTCAGGGGCTGGCCCCTTCGTCAGGTATCAGCCTAATGAAGGGGCCAGCCACCAAAACATTGTGCATCATTTTGACGTTAATAAACACATAAGGGGTTAACCCCGTATACATATGCTCCTGTGTGCCGGTTCCTCCTTTTGCACTTTTACAGAGACCAGACCTCAAATGAACTGAACAATTCTGAGATACCTTGGAACTCCAAATGTGAGCAAGGTCTGACTGCAGAAGCCTCTGTCATGTCTGAATTGAAGTATATTCCTATAAAAAAAAGTTTCAACACCTATAGGAAAGCCCTCCCAGAAAATTAGAGGTAAGTACCTAGAAGTGTTTGAACCAAACAATCGCGCATATAAATTTTTTCGCTCACGTCAAAACTATTTTGATGCACTTTGACTTCAATGCGTTTAGTGATTTTTGCATCTGTTTCGTGGGACAGATTCACCCATCACTGGATACCAGGCATGGTGCAAATTTAGCTTTACCCCCCTATTGTAGCAGCTTGACCAGTCTACAAAATTGCTTCTCTTGCAATACATGCAGAGACATACCAACATTTAAATAACTGTTTATGAGCGTTAAAAACACATATTTGCATATTTTAGATGGCCAGGCTTTTTAGCAAGAGCAACACTTTCCATAAAGTGCAATAACAAATAGATCAGGGAGACTGTCACCCTGCCGTGATAATGAGACTGTGAGTATGTGTCACCCAGAACCAGTTCTCAGATGCTTTTCAGAAGTTTGCTCTAATAATCACACAATCGCTTAATTTTTCTTTAAGCAGGGAAGGAATGCTAAAACATATGTTAACCACGTAGATTAGTAAAGGGAAATATAAGATATAATCCTCAGCATATTGCTAAATAAACTGACAGATGTCCAAGAAAACCAACCTTTCTATTAACTTTTAAAAGAGTTTATGATCTGAAAATAGTTGGTAGGGATTGAGATGTAAAAATCAGCACCATCTGTTCAAAGTATTCAAACGATACCAAAATAAAGTCTAAATTTAACAAATGTCATCAAAAAAAGAATGTCCATTGCTAAGATACATTCAAAGAGCTAAATGCGCTATGGATTCACACTTTGCAGGTCTGAATTCATCATGAAGTTCATTGATTAAATGTTGGAAATGTTTTAATTAATTACACAATATGGACAAAGGTTTATGAACACACCATATGGCCAAAAGTTTTTGGGAAGTCCCTTTTAAAATTGCATATAATCATCTGGAACACTCCAGGATTCAAACTGTCTCTGGAAGCAATGACAACACAGTCATTAGTTGGAAGTATGGGCACCCAAATCTACCAGCACCATGCACAATGATAAGCTCATTCAGTCTTTCGGTCTTGGTTTTGTGGATGAGAAATGTCTGCTACCTGCCCAAATAAGTAATGCAGCATTGGTTTGAAGAACAACTGTCTAGTGCAAAGCAAAATAAACTAAAAGGGTGTTATTCTTCCTTGTTAATTTGTGGCAACAGGTAGGGGTTTCGCTACAGTAATGCCTCTCATGCATAATGCAAGCTAATTGTTTGCTAAAATAGGTGAGGAACTTGATGCACTTTTACAGTGTGAACGTACTCACTAGCCCTCCTCTGGTAAATTGCCTGGTGCACAGCCCTCTGGGGAGACGGCACTCCCCTGAATCCAATGGAGAAATGCAAAAGGAGGAACCGGCACACAGGAGCATATGCAAACGGGGCTAACCCCTTATGTGTTTATTAACGTCAAAATGATGCACAATGTTTCGGGGGCTGGCCCCTTCGTCAGGTAGCCAGCCTGATGAAGGGACCAGCCACCGAAACATTGTGCATCATTTTGACGTTAATAAACACATAAGGGGTTAACCCCGTTTGCATATGCTCCTTTTTGCCGGTTCCTTCTTTTGCACTTTTACAGAGACCAGACCTCAAACCAACTGAACAATTCTGAGATACCTTGGAACTCCAAATGTGAGCAAGGTCTGACTGCAGGAGCCTCTGTCATGTCTGAATTGAAGTATATTCCAATAAAAAAATGTTTCAACACCTATAGGAAAGTCCTCCCAGAAGATTAGAGGTAAGTACCTAGAAGTGTTTCAGTAATATAGTTAGGGATGCACCGAATCCAGGATTCGGTTTGGGATTCGGGCCTTTTTCAGCAGGATTCGGCCGAATCCTTCTTCCTGGCCGAACCGAATTCGAATCCTAATTTGCAAATGCAAATGAGGGGCGGCGATGGAAACCACATGACTTTTTGTCACAAAACAAGCAAGTAAAAAATGTTTTCCACTTCCAACCCCTAATTTGCATATGCAAATTAGGATTCGGATTTGGTTCGGTATTCGGTGGAACCTTTCGTGAAGGATTCGGGGGTTCGGCTGAATCCAAAATAGTGGATTCTGTGCATCCCTAAATATAGTGTATGTCCCCAACCTTTACAAAAATAAATGCAAGGTAGCGATTAGGAGGATAATTTGATAATGTTTTATCTATATTTCTGTTCTTACTGAACATTGTGTTCAATGGAACTTATTTTACATCCCCTGCAAGTAAGTTGAGGGCCTCTCAACAAGCAATTTTCTATTCCTACACCTGTACTACAATCATGACTTAAAACAATTCAAGATTAAACAGAGTTTAAGACACGTACAGTATGTGTATTGGAAAATTTGTGATGCACCAAATCCAGGATTTGGTTCAGGATTCTGTCTTTTTCAGTAGGATTCCGATTCGGCCCAATCCAAGGGCATGTCTGAACCGAATCACATGACTTCTTATCACACAAACAAGGACGTTACATTTTTTAACCCTGCAGCTCTCTTTAACCCTTTCTTACCTTGTTTTGCATATGCAAATTAGGTTTTGGATTTGGTACGGTATTCGGCCAAATCTTCCATGAAGGATTCGGGATTCGGCTGAATCCCAAAATAGTGCATTTGATTCATCCCTAAGGTAAATGTAATGCTGCAGAGGAAGCTCAAGGACAAGATTACTTGGGACTTGAGTTTTTGTGAGCCTTGCTAAGCTTGTGCTACTATATTTAGGCACTATAGTGACATAAAACATAGGGATTAGTGTTATCCCTGACAAGGTAGAGACATTTCAGATGAGTCATCTGCCAGCTAGGCCAGGGCAGTAGTTTTCTGCTGATAGGAGCACCGGCCCAGGGTTTCAGGTAAGTAAATACAATCACTTGGGGGTGCCTAACATTTTGCACCCCCAAGTGGAAGAAGACTTTCCTTCTCCTTTAAGTGAACCATAAAACAAGTCAATAAATACTAAATTTATATTTGCCCATTTGCTATATCTGCATCGATCTATTGATATCTACAATGTGCAGTCACTCATCCATCCTTATTAATTGTTGCAGGTTCAACTGCAGAGATATCAGTTTTTCCCCAGTTCTTTATTTTTGTATCCAAATCATGCCTATATTGTTCTTTATTAAAACTGATTTCTTGTTATAAATTTTTTAAAAAAAAATCACCTGCAACTCATTTATGGTAGCTGGAAAACAATCTCCACTCAATGAAGGAAAAGCAGAAGAAGAATTTGTCATTGTGGGCTGTAAGATATTTCAGTCTGCATCAGGAAGAGCTTAATAAAATTATTTTCTACAACTGAGTCTACAGTCCATGATGGATTTGATCAATGTCCCTGACAGAGATGAATTGGCAGGTCACGCACTGATCGAAACAGTACAATGAATACAAGCGCCTTACAAGATATGAAAAATATGATTAAATAGTGACATTTAGTGAATTAAAAGTCTGGGAAACACAGTAAAAAATCATTATGCCTCAATAGGAGGCAACATAATCTCATCTCACCAGGGAAAGTAGCAATTCTGCAAGTACTATTAAAAGTAATATTGCAGAAAAACCCAATCCTAGCCGAAAGGGGAATAAAGAAAAGCCAAGTTCCTACCTCTTACATGCATTAACAATTTGTATCTGGATAGCTTGGGGATTTACAGAGATCCGCTAATAATCTGCAACTCTGCTGTTTGCTCTGTTATAATTCCTGCAGAAGATGTTACAACAGAGATGTCCTGCCTTCCCAGTGCTGTCATGGATTGATGGGGATATTTAGCTTGACTCTAGATAGAAGGGCACATACTGAACACTCACTATTGATCAATGCAAATAATTGAGGACACATACATTATTAATGGGCTTGGCATTATTACTTCAAATATTCATCGTGTCACTATTACAGTCGAGTTTCATTTTCAAGGTCCTTTAACCATACTGAGATATCCAGAGTCCTGAGGTTTTTTTTATCATTTCTATATGCTGTTTTACAGGCAAATGAAAAAAGATGGCAGTCCCCCATAATTCAGCTGGTAACAAAAGATTCCACGGCTCTCATACCACTACAAGCTGCTTCAAGTCTTTCAGTCGTCACAATGACGACAGGTGCCACTTGTTGCTAGAAATGGGTTTAATTATGGCTGGCCTTAGTGCCAATAACCCAACTGCCCATGGGGGCCACTGCACAATTGCATACCTCCCAACATAAGTGTTCCTACTCCAGAATAGACATACTAAGATCTACCAGGCAGCTGTTATCTTGAGTTAGGGAGCTGTTATCTGGTTACTTTCCCATTGCTCTTTTGTTAGGCTGCTGGGGGAGGGGAGTGGTAACAGTACAGCGGTAAAGAGTGACTGAAGTTTATCAGAGCACAAGTCACACGACTGGGGGCAGCTGGAAAACTGACAATATATCTAGCCCCATGTCAGATTTCAAAATTAAATATAAAAAAATTGGTTTGCTCTTTTGAGAAATGGATTACAGTGTAGGATTCTGCTGGAGCAGCACTATTAACTGGTGTGTTTAAAAAAAATAAATAAAAAACAACATTTTTTTCACATAACAGTATCCCTTTAAGTTAGCTTTTAGTATGTTATAAACTGTATTATTCCAAGAAACTTTCAACTTTTCAATTGGTCTTCATTATTTATTTTTTTATAGTTTTTGAAGTATTTGCTTTCTTCTTCTTACCCTTTCCAGTTTTAAAATGGGGGGTGTCAATGACCCCATCTAAAAAAACAAAGGCTACAAATGTATTGTTAGTGCTACTTTTTATTGCTCATCTTTCTATTCAGGCCTCTCCTATTCATATTCTAGGCTCTTATTCAAAATAATTCATGGTTTCTAGGGTAATTTGAACCCTAGCAACCAGATTGCTGGAATTGCAAACTGGAGAGCCGCTGAATAAAAAGCTAAATAACTCAAAACCACAAATAATAACAAATGAAAGATCAATTGCAAATTGTCTCAGAATATCACTCTCTACGTCATACTAAAAGGGAATTCAAAGGTGAACAACCCCTTTAACCCAGTCTTCTTTACAGAACCCACGATGAAGGGGTTCAATTTTCTTTTTTCTCTTGTCAAAAACTGTGTACAGAATGGCTGAAGAAAGCTCCTCATTAGTGATGGGCGAACTCTCAGCGAATCCCCGCGATTCGCTGCCGGCGAATACATTTTGCAAAACCGGCGCAAACATTCGCCTGCGTCAAAAAAAATAGACGCCGGCGTCTGTTTTTTTGGACGCCGGCGCATTTTCTCCGGCGTCAAAAAACTGCCCATCACTACTCCTCAACCTTGGCTGTCTATGATGATCTGCTTTAGCCTCAAACAAATCAAACAGTGGCGTGTGTTGCAGCTGGCTGGAGTCGGCTGCAGCCGCAAAGAAAATGTGAACGGACGAGGGTGGGGGCTGCACGACCCACACCAGGGCCCGCCCTCACCTAGTTTAGTTACTGCTAATAAATAAGATGCACCAGACCTCTGAAGCTTACCTAAAGAGAAAAGGAATAGAGGTTTTATATTTTCCATCATGGCAGAGTCTGAACAAAGCCTGCAATTCCACCCTTATATACAGGTATGTGATTTGATTTTCTAGCAGACTTAAGGAATGAAGATCCAAATGACAGAAAGATCCATTATCCGGAAAACAACAGGTGCAGTGGCATAAATAGATGTTACTGGGCCCCACAGCAAATTAATTTTAGGGCCCCCAAAATAACCAGAGTTTGTCCTGTTTTACCAATATATGTTAAAATTGCTCATTAATTATGGCCACATAGGGCCCCCTGTACCTTATGGGTCTGCTTCCTCTGTAGTTATGCCCCTGCCCAGATTCCAAGCATTCTAGATAACAGATCCCATACCTGTAGTACTCTCAAGATATCATATTCTCCAACAGGTGCCTGGGCAGACAGAACAATACAATAAGATAAATACATGACAAATCTAGGGAATATTATTATTATTGGACATTAGTATGGAAGGTAGACTGGCCACATTTATTTTCTAGGGCTTGGTCAACACCCATTGTTGCAGCTAAACATAGCAATGACAAAAATAGAAAATCTACCTGTTTATTAACATTGAAACATTTATGTAAATGAAGATCTGGCTGTGTAATCGTACAGCTTTTTACAAAATCAACATGTATGAACAGACTCAATAAAGACTGATTATAACCTGTCAGGACAGTGGGACACTAAACTTTTACAAATGGATTCTGTTCAGTGGCAAAACAGAACACAAGCGGTAGCAGGAAAAATAAAACCAGTGCCTTTAATAGCTGTGAATCTGGTTCAAACTATTACAGGGCCAGATATGTAAACAGGGGCCCTCAGTTAAAGAGATATACGCATCTGCCCATTAGATCGCCTCTACCCTCTCTGTGTATTACTTTGATACAAGTAAGAACTGCCATACAGGTGTAAAAGTCTTACCTTGGCCTCAATTCAGTCTCCATCTTAATTCTACTAAAAAATATTTGCTTTGCATTTCTTTCGCCTTTTAAATGGAATGCCACCATCTTTGTGCAGGAGTGCCCTACATTATAAAATGGGAACAAACTTGATTGCCAAAGTGAGGTAAATGGAAACACTTCAGTTCATTGTCCTTTCATTTTAGAATGTTCTTCCCATCCCACAGAGCTGCCTTGTAAACTCCTAACTGTCTATGTGCCACAAAGGATTTTATGTATTGTCCTAGTTACAGGCTCGAATAATGTAAGGCAGCTACTTTATGACACATTTGCTGCTGTCTGAAGTGTCTGGAGCTGGAGAATATTATAAACATATAGGGCACAGTCATGGAATAGCCAGTAAATACACTCACAAACCAGAATAGAAACAGTGCATACCCATTAATAGAACTTGTAATAGGGATATCATCCAGTCCACCCAGAGTGACTCTTCTTTCTTGGGGGACTCCTCTTTAAGGGGAACCCAGTTGGGGAAACTATGTAGTCCCTAAACCCTGCACACTGATTCCCTTACTAGGCAACAATGCCAATGGGGATCTAACACCTTCTAACACTCCTTGGTGGAGGCAAGATCTGCTCATCTAGGTAGCCCTGAACCTGTCTAATGAGCAGATTTACTAAAGGGTGAAGTGGCTAACGATAGTGACTTTTCGCCAGCATTGGCACCCGCAGGAACATCGCCAATTTACTAAAAGGCGCAGGTGCCAATTCGCTAGCGAAACAGACCGTTGCTAGCGGTCATTCGCACTCTATCGCCAGGTGACTTTTCACTCTGTTGAATGGAGGTTACTCTGCAAATTCACTAGAATGCAGATTTTACTGAACGTTACCTCTTTTGCCAGAGTTGCCTTTGCCGCCTCAGACCAGGTGAATTGCAATAAAGCAGCTAGATCTTTCTCAATCTTCTGTCACTTACATCATATTCTGTAAGCCGAAAATGCATTAAAGTTCAAAAAACGCTGGCGTCTTTTCCTTTTTTCAGAGTGATTGCCTGCAAAAGTCCTAACAAACTTTTTTGGGGTACCGTTTTTTCCAGACATTTTCAAACATATGGAGCATTTATTTTACAGTAAGCTCATGTAGGGCATTATATTAACTCTATTGTCTTTATTAAGGTTCCCTGGACATGTGTTTTAAAAAGTGGAATTTGTAAGTATTTGCACCAACATTTAACATAAAGTCGTCCATACAACTTTAAATTTCCCGCCTTATGCAAATTGACCTGAGCGTAAGTTCACTAGCAAATTTTCGCTAGGCAGAAATGAATGCAGGTGAATCTTGGCTTTGAAATACTCGCACTGCCGAAGTAACGCTAGAGAAAAGTCGCCAGCGTTCGGCGCCCAGGATGAAACTCTGCATATTAGTGAATTGGGGTAGTCTGAGCGCATTTGTGCCTGGTGAAGTGTTGCGTTGGGTGCGAAACGGACGCAAAATTCGCCAGTTAGTGAATCTGCCCCTACAGACCCGGACTGGCAATCTGTGGGTTCTAGCAAATGCCAGAAGGGCTGCCATAAGATGCCATAGAAAGTCACTAGTTAGAGGGCTGGTGGGGAGCTGATTGGGCCTCTCTATTATTGGAATGCCAGGGCCTATTTTGACTCCCAGTCCAGACCTGTGCCCATATATGTCCTAGTGAGACCTGTGACTCCCTTTTACCAAGGGGAGTATCTGGGAAAAAGTCCTTAGAATCACATCACTTTCCTTTTTATATTATAGCAGTCTGCCACCTGATGGCCAGATTCAGGAAAGCTAGGGGTCATGCTTTGACCCTGGAAGAGGAGAATTACTCCCTTTATAGACTAAGGGGCCCCTTCAATGGCTAAACCTTGAGGGATTACACAAAAAAGGAAGATACTATTTATCAGTCCCCTACACAAATAATTAAAAAAACAAGTAGGCCATCTGTAACTACTACTCAAAGTTTATAGAAGTATGAGCATCCCCTTTAATCAACAGGCATCTGTAGGAATTACGTTCACGTGTAAATACATCTATTTCCGTACATGCATTATAGTTTAGGTATATTTATGTACAGTATAAACACGTGGTTTACCTGATGGCAGCAATTCATTACAATATATCTGAAGCCTCATGTCAGTCTGGCAATGTTCACAGACATTTTCTGGCATGATGATGATGAATCCCTGCCCCATGCCTTGAAGACATTGCAAGCAGATTCCGCTGTGTGTGGCACTGGGACAAAACAAAATGCTGACAAGTATCTCACAAAGGGATGGCTGGGTTCCAGCACCACTGTGACAATTTAGTAAAATGATATATGTGTCAAATTATCTCTATGGAAGTGTCTGCCATTCTTTACAGTTGCCAAGTTTGCTCCCACTCTTATAGAAAACAACAGCTTTGCACAATGGATTCAGGAGATGTTGTGACAAAAGGAAGGGCAGATGGCTTTTTTGGCACCTCTGGGCCTCTAAACCATGTACGACAATGCTCAGCAAACTCTTTTTCTCAATTAAGTTCTGTTCCACCTGTGCCCTTGAATCCATCTAAACCAGTCTTTTGACCCTGTCCTAATGGAGTGCCCCAGGCAAACAGAAATGGGATAGGAGCTCAGTTGGCACAATGGCTGGCAGAGTCGTTTACTTCTCCCTCCTGCTGCGGGTGCTTTTAGATGGCCTTTTAGGAATAGTTCTGCTACGTAAACATCCATTACAGCATTCGCATTAACTTTTTGTGTCAGTGACTGGTGTTTTTTAGTCTCTAAGCACAGCATGGCAAAACACACAGATGCTTTCAGTGCATTGTTATTTCTGGATTTGTGATATGGAGCGTTGATCATAAGCAAGATGAGTGCAAAGATTTTTCATGTATTGTTGATGAGACGATGGCTAACAATTCTAGAACTCTCGCAGTGTGACAGACTGACAGACAACTGTACACTGGGATTGGGATTTGTGATGAAAGAAGACTTTGCACCTTGGTAAATACATACAGAATAAGTAAAGAAGCAAATCAAGTTGCACATACAGTATAACCCTAAAATTAATTATTATTGCCATCCAATCTTTCTTTATGAAAAGCCACAATAATCCAGATGAGACAAAGAGTTTGGCATTGCAAATTGTTTAAATGGGTGGCCTCTTCTAAGCATTTTTTTAATTGGTCTTCATTATTTATTTTTTATATTTTTTAATTATTGGCCTTTTTCTTCTGACTTTTTTCAGCTTTCAAATGGGGGTTACTGACCTCATCTAAAAACAAACAAATTCTCTGTAAGGCTACAAATGTATTATTATTGCTACTTTTTATTACTCATATTTCTAATCAGGCCTCTCCTATTTATATTCTAGTCTCTTATCCAAATCAATGCCTGGTTGCTGGGGTAATTTCCACCCTAGCAACCGGATTTCTGAAATTGCAAACTGGAAAGCTTCTTAATGAAAAATTAAATAACTCAAAAACCACAAATAGTTAAAAAATGAAAACCAATTGCTATTTGCCTCAGAATATCACTCTCTTTATCATGCTACAGGTTAACTCTAAAGTAAGAACAACCCTATAAGAAATTGTAAAGTAAGATTAGAAGTTATTTCAATAATACACATTAGCTTAAACACGCCTCTACTCCATACCGGTGGTAACTTCAGGCTGAGGTTTATTCGTGTAGTAATGTCTCCTGTGCTTGCTTTAGTGTGCAAGACAACATAACTTTATATATCATGGTTTATCCACTGAATAAAATATATTTTCTTATCAGGTAAGTAAAATGTGATGGGCAAGTTTAGAAAAATGTTGCTTCTACATAAGCCTCCTCTCTAGTACCCTGTCAACACTTTGTTTCTTTTAGGAAGTTACCACAGATCTAGACTTCCTTTACACTCTACCCATTGCCTTAATGCATTGTGTTTCTTAAGAAGACTATGGGAGCTTGTGAGAAGACTTCCCTTGGCCAATATGTTCTTAAATGGGCTATACATCAGGGCTATACATCAGCTTGTTTCACATTAGAGTCAAGAGTCAAGAGTGAGTTTATTGTCATTTCATCCACATACGTTTGTACAGTACACAGTGAAACGAAACAACGTTCCTCTAGGACCATGGTGCTACACACAACATAGATGTACCAGACAACAGACAAAAAGTGCAAGTGCAAAAATATGCGACTCCTGCAAGACAGGACAGCACAGTGCAGGGACAGGACAAGACAGTGCACACTCAGCAGATGTAATATGTTAAGTAAATAATGCTAAACGTCAGACATGATGGGTGTATCATTGTGATATGATAGTAGTAAGAACATGATAAAGAACATGATTAAGTGCAGATGTGCTCATAGAGAACAATTGTATTCAATGGCTATTTATTTATACAATGGCAATGAATTAATGCAATGAATAGGGCTTCTGCTTACCTCTTTGCCTATTGATTTCATTATGAAAAATCTAGGAGTTTTAATTGTTTTTTTTTTTTTATTTCTTGAGTTAAAGGAAAACTATACCCCCAAAATGAATACTTAAGCAACAGATAGTTTATATCAAATTGAATGACATATTAAAGAATCTTACCAAACTGGAATATATATTTACATAAATATTGCCCTTTTACATCTCTTGCCTTGAACCACCATTTCGTGACTCTATCTGTGCTGCCTCAGAGATCACCTGACCAGAAATACTACAACACTAACTGTAACAGGAAGAAGTGTGGAAGCAAAAGACACAACTCTGTCTGTTAATTGGCTCATGTGACCTTACATGTGGTTTGTATGTGTGCACAGTGAATCTTACGATCTCAGGGGGCGGCCCTTATTTTTTAAAATGGCAATTTTCTATTTATGATTACCCAATGACACATACTACTAAAAAAGTATATTATTATGATAATGGTTCATTTACATGAAGCAGGGTTTTACACATGAGCTGTTTTACTCAGTATCTTTTAATAGAGACCTACATTGTTTGGGGTGTATAGTTTTCCTTTAAACATGGCAACCGGGGAGATTGAAGCTACTTCATGTTTGGACCTTGCGAGGTAGACAGTTTCTCAGTTTGCTCTGTTTAAATCAGGAAGTAACATCACAAAAAGTTTTTTTGTGATTACAACAGGCAAGCAGTATGGGTCATTAAAGGGCATGTAAATTCTAAAATAGAATAAGGCTAGAAATTTTGTATTTTGTAAACTAAATATAAACATGAACTTACTGCACCACAAGCCTAATCAAACAAATAATGTATGCTTTCAAAGTTGGCTACAGGGGGTCACCATCTTGTAACTTTGTTAAACATCTTTGCAAGACTAAGACTGTGCACATGCTCAGTGTGGTCTGGGCGTCATAAACAAAGCTGCTTGAGTTCTGCATGGCTGGGAAGTAAGGCAGCGGCTCCCCCTGCTGTTCATAAGTATGATTGTTTCCCTGCTCAGCAGTTAGGACCATCTGACAATTCCTATTCACAGCAGTAAATGAAGGGTGAATTTCACTGCGTACAGTCAGGTTTCTTATAAAAACGGTACACATTTTTTAATTAAAGTATATTGGAGACAGGTTTCTTTTTCATTAAAGAAAGTAAAAATGGGATTTTATTTTTTTGCCTTTACATGTCCTTTAACACACAAAGGGCATTGAGCAAAGGGCAATTTTGAGGAGCCACTATGATTTTTTCCTACAATGCAGTGTTTTCCTAAGAATTCCAGTGTTGCTGTGGTTGCCAGGAGGGAAGTTACGCCTGACACAATTGCAGCCTCCTTGATGAGAAATGGCTGCAAATTTGCTGAAAAGTCCACTTAGTGTCATTTTCAGTGGTTGGTGTGAGACCTGTGCACCTGATTCATTTTACGCACCTATAGATTCTGTGTACTCGGAGAATCCTAAAGCTACCACCTGGTTCAGAGGTGGCATTAGCTCTAAGGTACCTTTATGTCAATATGCAGCAGCTCTTGACTCAGAAAATAAGCAGCACCGAGTGCAACTATACGGAAGTGCAAAGAGCGTGTGTTGCCACAAGTACCTTTAATGAACATGCAACTGACTGGAGGGAAATGTGTGCTAATGTAAATAAGCTTATAGTTCTAAGTAACCCCTATCATATTCAGTCTAAGCCCTATTAATTGAACTAATGTTGAAAAGGAGATAGACTTTCCCTTTAAAACCTTCATCATGTCTCATCAACTGTTTCTTTCTACACTTCTTTGGACACCAGCTGATTTTTATAATTTATAATTGTATAATATTATTTTTTCAATAAATGATATTCGGAAAATACATTGTAGCTGGCTGCGTATATAGGTTAGACACTGTCTAAAACTGATTCAAATGAATATAGTTTATTCTCTGGTTACATACAGCTACTCTACGATCCCAAAAGTCTGTGGGAAAATGTAAAAGTCTGATTCCGGTTCACTCCAAGAAGGATCATATCAATTTGCAGACAATTATGTTAAAAGAACAGATCTGAGCAGATAGTACTTCCCCGATTAAAGAAAATAACATCATGGACTTAAGGTGATTCCTTTACTGGCTAACTGAATCAGCAGTGGTTACAAGTGTAATGAAGAGCCATAGCGGGACTATTTAGGCCTACCCTGTTGCTATGGTTGTCTCTGTCGATTACAAAATGTACTGTATATTTTGTTATTTTGTGTTATTACTGTATTTGATTGCTCTGTGTTTAGGGCATGTAGGAAATTAGCTCTCAAATATGCTACTCTGCATCCAAAAAGGGTCTGACTGCAGCAGACGATTGCAAGTGTCTCCCCCTTTATGGAGAAAAGGTATTTCTATGGGGTCCCTGGCAAGACTCCTAGACCTGAAATAGTTAAGTGCTTATATATATAGAGATATAGAGGCCATGTGCAAGACCTTCTATCATAGCTTGGCAAGTATAACACAGTTTATTTGACAATGAAGAGCATGAATGGGTTAGAACCCATAGTTCAGCCACTGTTTGGTGGCAGCTTTTAGTTGGTTTAGGGTTAGGAAGGAATTGTCTACTGATGCTATGTAGCCCATCTATTTTATTTAATTTTGTGTGCTTTCTCTCATTTTCAGTAGCAGGATCATCTTATAGAGCTCTATTATCCTTTGGAAATATTGCTCTGCAGAGTAGGGTTACTTTTCTGATCAGGTCAGTAAGGCCTTATTTTCAGTGTACAAACCAAGCAAGATGCTGTTTCTGCCTGTACCACCAGCTGCTGTTTGGATATCCACAAACCATGTGCTGTTTATGAGGCCTGATGACAGGTTTGAGAATTTATGTTCTAACCTACTTACCCTGTTCCCTGCTGTTAATATAGGGAGTGGTGATTGTCTAGCTGGTAGGAATAAAGAAGAAGGAATTCTTCATCTATCCATGTCACATTCATTCCATTCTTTTAGTTTCTAAAAGTCTCACCTATCTAAAGAGAACAAAAATATATGCAAGGTTCACTAATATTAATGGATCACCCCTATTCACCTATATACTTAAATTACTTGCCTAATCGGAATGCTCCTGCATTCATAAGACCTTAGCCTAGTTCTACAGCCATTAAAACATTTAAAATAACTGTCCAAGCCCCAACCCTAACTCTCAAACCACAAGCCTAAGGAATTCCCAACTGGCTGCTTCTAGCTTAACTGCCCAACCTATCCCATTTTCATGACCATCTTCCAATGAGAAGGAGGGTATAGGCTGCTTAGAATATTGTGCCCCCTTTAACAAGTTACATTTAAACTCAGGATGCCCTGCCATTCAGAAAGATTAACTACAATGCCCGTAATCCCATAACCCTCTCTCAATTCAGGTATTTATTTCCAACCCTACAATGGCCCTCATCTCTTGGTCTTTCTAAGACTTTAAAGGGGGACCCACACTGTTTTAGCTGTAGGTTTTCCACCTGGACAGTATTTTCATAGTCCTAGCTGGTAAAACACCTGTCAAGGGCTGGTACCCTGTTTTTCTGCTCCTGGTCCACCCGTTTAAGCCCTGATCTGGCCTTATACCCATTTTATTGCCAATTGGTGGCAGCCCTTCATCAACAGGCCTATTTATGTCATCAATCTGTCCACATGTACTTGCTTTGCCTACTTACATCATTGATATGCTTACTGATGTCATCAAACTACCCCCTAACATAAGGAGCCTTAAAGTTACTCAATAGAGTGATTAAAAGAAATGTGATTGGGTGACAAAAGTAGGAATTACTTGTGAGAATAGTGGCATTTGCTTGGACCTAAGAGTGCATTTGTGGGACAGGCAATTGTCACTTGGAAGTACTAATTGCCACTTTTACATCAGTTGTTTGGCCAATAAGTACACCAGTAGACCTAGGCCATTGGCAGTAAAAACAACAGGGAGTGATTCAGAGCATTATATTGCCTGCCCATGGAGTTACAAACTGGCCAGAAGAAGTGTCCAATAGCCCTAAGATAATGCTTTCAACTTGTACAGATTGTTATCTTCATTACCCATTGAGTTTATTTTATTAGTAGCCGCCGGCAAATAAATTCGCCTTTGTCAAAAAAAATGGACGCCAGTGTCCGTTTTTTTGGACACCGGCACATTTTCGCCGGAGAGAAAAAAAACGAGACACCCGGCCGCTTCGAAAAATTTTCGCCATTTCACGAATTTCACGGGAAATTATAACATTTTTCGGCGAAACGCCGCAAATTCGCCCAACACTATTTAATAGCATACGTAAAGAAAGTTTATTGCTTCATATCCCTTGGGTTATGGCAATTAATATAAGCTAATGGGTGTCAGTAGATGATATCCACACCCCTAGGGAACATTGTATTAAAATGGAGCAAAATATTTTATTTCTACATTGTCTTGGTACTGCTTCATATTACAGTATGGCATGTGTACAGCAATTCCTATGAACATGATTATTATTTATTATTAACATGTATTTATATAGCGCCAACATATTGCGTAGCACTGTAAAGTAACTGTGATTATACAACTACATCACATGAATTACATACATAGAATATATGGAGTAACAAACATCACAATCAATACAGGTACAAAGAGGTGAGGAAGGCCCTATGCATAGGCATACAGTCTAAAGGGAAGGGAGCAATACACAAGGTGTGGGAGTGGGCAAGATCGAAGTAAGTGGGTGAGAAATGTGGTGTTGTATGTGGTGTTGCGTTTGGTAGTTAAGCAGAGTGAGGGTAGGCTTCTCGAAAGAAGTGCGTTTTCAGAGATTTTTTGAAAGCAGAAAGGTTGGGAGAAAGTCGGACAGATCGTGGGAGAGCGTTCCAGAGGAGGGGTGCAGCCCTTCCAAAGTTTTGAATGCGAGCATGTGAGGAGGTAATGAGAGAAGAGTTGAGTAGCAGGTCAGTAGAGGAGCGTGGTAAGCGAGTGGGTGAGTATATAGAGATGAGTTCAGAGATGTAGGGTGGAGCAGAGTTGTGAAGTGCTTTGAAAGTCAGTGTCATTAATTTGAATTTGATTCTGAAAGGTAACGGAAGCCAGTGCAGGGATTGACAGAATGGCGAGGCAGAGGATGAGCGGTTGCTGAGGTGTATGAGCCTCGCAGCAGTGTTCATTATGGACTGGAGAGGTGACAGTCTCTGGAGGGGGAGGCCAATTAAAAGAGAGTTACAGTAGTCTAGACGCGATATGATGAGAGAGTGAATAAGAATTTTGGCAGCGTCTTGGGTGATAAATGATCGTATTTTGGATATATTCCTTAGGTGGAAGTGACATGATTTAATAAGTGACTGGATATGAGGAGTGAATGACAGGGCAGAATCTACGATAACCCCAAGGCACCGGGCCTGGGGAGAGGGGGTGATAGTGGAATTGTTAACTATGATGGATACTTCGGGGATGCTACTGGTGTTTCTTGGAGGAAAGAGAACCATTTCAGTTTTAGAGAGGTTTAATTTAAGGTAGCGTTGCAACATCCAGGTAGAGATAGCGGACAGGCAGGAGGAGACGCGAGTTAGGAGTTCTGGGTTGAGATCAGGAGATGAGAGATAGATCTGAGTATCGTCAGCATAGAGGTGGTAGTGGAAACCATACGAATTTATTAATTTGCCAAGGGAGGAAGTATAGAGGGAGAATAGTAATGGTCCCAGGACAGAGCCTTGAGGAACTCCAACAGAAAGAGGTAGGGGAGAAGATGATACTCCATTGTAGGAGACACTGAAGGAACGATTGGTGATGTAAGAAGAGAACCAGGACAGGGCTGTGTCACGAAGGCCAAGCGACTGGAGGGACTGGAGGAGGAGAGGGTGATCTACAGTGTCAAATGCGGCTGAGAGGTCAAGCAGTATTAGTAGTGAGAAATGATTGTTGTCTTTAGCGGTTAAAAGGTCATTAGTTAGTCGAGTCAGGGCAGTTTCCGTGGAGTGTTGTGGCTTAAAACCAGATTGTAGGGGGTCCATTGATACTCCATTGTAGGAGACACTGAAGGAACGATTGGTGATGTAAGAAGAGAACCAGGACAGGGCTGTGTCACGAAGGCCAAGCGACTGGAGGGACTGGAGGGACTGGAGGAGGAGAGGGTGATCTACAGTGTCAAATGCGGCTGAGAGGTCAAGCAGTATTAGTAGTGAGAAATGATTGTTGTCTTTAGCGGTTAAAAGGTCATTAGTTAGTCGAGTCAGGGCAGTTTCCGTGGAGTGTTGTGGCTTAAAACCAGATTGTAGGGGGTCCAGCAGGTTATTGTCAGAGAGGAATGAGGTAAGTCGGTTGTAGACTAGGCGCTCAAGTAGTTTAGAGATGAAAGGTAGCAGAGAGATAGGTCGGAGGTTGTCAAGATTGGAGGGATCAAGAGAGGGTTTTTTCAGAATGGGGGTGAGAAGAGCATGTTTTAGTTGAGAAGGAAACAGTCCAGTTGAGAGCGAAAGATTAAATAGGTGAGTTAAGGCTTTGATTAGACAAGGATTGGTATTGCGGAGAAGTTTCGAGGGAATTGGATCAAGCGGGCAGGTGGTAAGGTGAGAAGAGGCCAGAAGCTATGAGACTTCCTCATCAGTGACAGGGGTTAAGGATCACAGGAGAGACTGGGCAGTGTGGAGGGAGGGTGGTGGAAGTCTAGGGGGGTTGAGTAGTGTAATGTCCCTTCTGATAGTGTCAATTTTGTTTTTGAAGTGCTCAGCAATATCTTGAGCAGAGACAGATGTGCATGGAGGGGGTGGAGAAGGGGAAAGGAGAGTGTTAAAGGTGGAGAAAAGTTGTGCTGGTTTTTTAGAAAGGGAGTTAATGAGTGAAGTAAAGTATGTTTGTTTGGCTTGGAAGAGGCTGGTGTTAAAGGAGCGCAGGGCGGATTTGTAGCTCCAAAAGTCTGATTCTGAACGGGATTTGCGCCAGCGACGCTCAAGTGCACGTGAGTGTCTTTGGAGCGCTTTTGTATGAGCAGTATGCCAAGGTTGAAGTGGTTTGGGTCGAGAACGTTTAGTTTTTATAGGAGCAAGCTCATTTAGGGCAGTGGGGAGAGTACTAAAGTAGACAGAGGTAGCCACATTAGGACATGAGATGGCTGAGATATTAGAGTGAAGAGAGTCAAAGGAAGAAGAGAGATGTGACACGTCTACAGCTTGCAAGTCACGGTAAGTACGTGTTTGGGGAATAGCAGGGGGTGAGGAGGGAGTTAGTGAGAGTTGAAATGTGTGCATATTGTGATCAGAGAGGGGAAATGGTGAGTTAGTAAAATTGGTGGTTGAACAGAGTCTGGTAAATATGAGATCCAGAGCATTACCATTGGAGTGAGAGGGGGAGTCTGAGCACAAAGATAAGCCTAGGGAGGAGGTTAGTGAAAGAAGTTTAGAGACAGAAGAGTTGTTGATGTTGTTAACGGGTATATTAAAGTCACCTAATGATGGCTTTATGAAGTTTACATTGCCACCTAGTGACACATATAAATCAAACTGACAGGTCCCATATATGAAAGCTAAATCTCTGCTGTGCCTGAGTCACTTTGGACTGGATTTATAAATGTATAAAATATTATTTCTGGCATTTTGTTAATAAAGCCCTTTTACGTGACTATCGCCCAAAAAGCTTTGTCAGGGGGAAACTGAGTTTTGTGACACAAAATGCAGCAATTGTTTAAAGATTAACTATTGCGAAAATGAAAATTTAATATAAGTGTCAGCATAGTGAAATAAGAAACTTTCTAAATACAATCAATTAAATATTCTGTACCGTTTCTGAAATAATCAAGTTTATCTTCACTATTGCTCTCTCAGCATCTGTTCTCTTCATTTTGTCTTCATGCAGCAGTTGGGTCAGTAGTGATGGGCGAATTTATTTGCCAGACGCGAAGTTGCGCGAATCAAAACTGAGCAAATTCGCTAGGTGTCAGATGAATGATACAATATATCTTATAGGGGGGCTCCTTTTGCCTAGAAGATGTATTAGAGCTCACTCTATTAAAATCACAAGAAATCCTCTCTACATGCAGAATTTGTGCAAAAGGCAGTTATTTTGTTAGATTTAGTTTGTACTGGAATCAGTTATTTCAGGGCCGCCATCAGGGGGGGACAGGGGGGGACAAGTGTCCCGGGCCCGGGCCTGAAGGGGGGCCCGGCAGGGCTGCACTTTTCAAAAGAGCCGGGACCCCCTTGACAGCACCGAAGCGGTGCCGCTCGATCGAAGTCCTGAACAGTCAAATGCGGAAGTGCCGAACAGACCAAGTCCTGAAGTTGCGGAAAGACCCGAAGTCATGAAAGGAGCAGACACTGAAGTCCTGAAGCGGGAAAAGAAACGAAGTCACGAAAGGAGCCAACACTAAAGTCCTGAAGCAAAAAGATCTGATGTCACGAAAACAGCTATAATTGAAGTCCTGAAGCCACAAGTTCAATTCTACTAACACCAATGTGGGTTTTTTTGGTTTTTTTAATCCCCTGGCCACCAATGTTTTATTTCAATACTCTATAGGCACCTGCCAATATTTTTTAAAAAAACATTTTATGGGCGCCGATTTTTTTTAACTTGTAAGGGGGGCCTTTGCACCAACATTTTTTAAAAAAAATATATTCTGCGGCCCCAATTTTTTTTAACTTGTAAGGGGGCCCTTGTGCCAAGGTTTTTTTAAAAAATATTCTTGGGGCCCCAATTTTTTCAACTTGTAAGGGGGCCATGGCGCCAAAGTTTTTAAAAAAATATATTTTCTGCGGCCCCAATTTTTTTTTTAACTTTTAAGCGGGCCCTGGCGCCAAGGTTTTTTTTAAAAAAAAAAAATATTCTTGGGGCCCCATTTTTTTTAACTTGTAAGGGGGCCCTTGTGCCAATGTTTTTGTAAAAAAAAACTTTTATGGGGGACCTGGCGCCCCAGTTTTTTTTTTACTTTTAAGGGGACCCTGGCCATCAATAGCTTTTTATAACTTGTGGGGGGGTTACCTTTTTAAGCGCTGATGTCTGTGTGGTCTTTTAACTGTGGTGTGGAGTGGGTGGGATCTGGGGTGGGGCCTGGATGGGCGGGGCCCAGGGGGCCCCAAAAATGTTGTTATACAGGGCCCCATGATTTCTAATGGCGACCCTGAGTTATTTGAGTGAGCTCTAATACATCTGCTAGAAAGGAAGCCCCCCCTATAAGATATATTGGATTATTCATCTGACTCACCCAACTGCTGCATGAAGACAGAATGAAGAAAAACAGATGCTGAGAGAGGGATAATGAAGATAAACTTGATTATTTCAGAAAGGATGCAGAATTTTTAATTGATTGTATTTATAAAGTTTCTTATTTCAGTATGAAGCTTATATTAAATTTAAATTTTTGTCATAGTTCCCCTTAATAAATATAATTGGATATTGTCAGTTTATAATAATTTAGTTTCTTTATTGCAAAACAGTATCAAAGGGAGTATCATAAGGAGGCTACTAAGATCCGCAAAAGAGTGTCCATTTCCATATTTGTAAGTAAAACATTTTATTATATTTATTCAGGACCCAACAAAGTAATTCTGTAATTTGAGAAACAACGTAAGTCTCTTATACTCACCTCCTTCTATCAATGTTTTTTCCTTGGGGCAGGAAAGGTGTGTTTATCTACTGGGGTGAAGGGAATTGCAATAGCTTCCAGGTCTGGGACATAAATTGGCCCTAGAGCCATAAAACATACTAATACCAATTCTTCTGTGCTGCCTCTTCTGTGTTCCCTTGTATTTATATTTTCTGCTGACCTGAATCTAAAAGTAATACATGGTTGGTGCTTAGAGGTGAGAATATAAAGCACAAAAAGAAAGAACATCAGGATAAAACAAAACCAATGAAGAATAATAAGGGATACATAAGAGAAGTTCATATAAAAAGGAGCATATGAATGAGATGGCAGAGGAAAATGTTTGAAAATTAAAAGCCTGATAAAGAAAAGAGAGAGAAAAGGTATTAAGCCGAATAAAAATAAGATGAGTAAACAACCATTGTATGTGAAATAAGAAAGCGGAAACATACACAAGTACATGAAATAGTTATAAAAGAAAGTTGAGAAGGAGGAAATAAGAGTGAAAAAGAGACAGAAAGTGTGAATTAAAGTTAAAAGCCACAGAGATAGCAAACCCAAAGTATGTCTGGCTTAGTAACTTATAGAGCATCGCAGTAGCAGCAGTAAAAAGACATAAAAGGTCAAAATGAAGGTACATTCATGTAATAGCAGATCAGATGCAGCTATCATCTTCAGTTGTGATCGTGCCACTTCCAGTGCATATCATTAAAGAGTGGTTAAACTTTTAGGTAGGTTTTAATATTTTATAGAATTGACAATTCTACTCAACTTTTCAATTTGGTCTTCATTAATATTATTTATCGCTTTTTAATTATTTTAATTATTTGCCTTCCAAAAAAGCAGGCTATCGGGGGCCATACATGCTTACACAGTTGCCCCACATTCTCAATGCTTAATTAAATACAGGTATGGGATCCGTTATCCAGAAACCCATTATCCAGAAAGCTTCGAATTACAGAAAGACCATCTGCCATAGACTTTATTTTATCCAAATAATCCAAAAAGTTTTTTAAAAAATTCCATTTTCTCTGTAATTATAAAACAGTACCTTGTACTTGATCCAAACTAAGATATAATTAATCCTTATTGGAAGCATAGTTTTTATTTAATATTTACCTGACTTTCTAACAGACTTAAGGTATGAAGATCCAAATTAAAGAAAGATCCTTTATCGGGAAAGCCCCAGGTCCCAAGCATTCTGGACAACAGATCCCATTTGCCACCAATCACGTTAATTTTTGATATACTATAAAGAAGAATACTCTATGCTAGAATTTATGACACACCCTTCTAATATAAAAATAGATTCACTCTCTAGCCAATTTTGGGATGTATATGTCTTAGATAATCATCCATTATTAGGAGCGTCTTCTAAATGGTATAATTATCTACAACACTGTGTGCCCTCCTCTGATCTTGTTAAGTCTGTATTTGATTATAATAATATGATTCTCTCTGTAAGTTAGAGGGTTCAACAGTTTAAACGTACTCATTTAGTATATAGAAAACTATATGCAAAAGAGGAATCATCCAGATATTATTCATACTGCCCAAAATGTGAAGAAATTGATGGAATCCTATTCCACAATTTCAGGTCCTGTCAAAAGATAAGTCTTTTTTGGAGTGAAGATACTAAATTATTGAACTCCTGGTTAAGAACTGATATAAAGTTATCCCCTAGTTTTGCTTTATTGCATATTGACAATAATTTTCCCAAATCCTGTTAGATCCAATATCCCAAGGAACTAAGAAATGAGTGACTTTATTCATGGCTGCTTCCAAGAAAGATTTATTTAATTGTTGGTTAAAAAAGGAATCTCCTCGGATAGCAGATATCATTTCATACCTTAATCAACTAAGTTGGCAGGAAGCTCCTGTATGAAAGCAAAACAGATGAAGTCAAGTTTAAGCAGTCATTCAAGATTACATGGTCACATTACTTTGTGATATTTGACTCTAAAAATAAAGACCAAGGGGCAAATTCACTAAAGCGCGAAGCTGCTAACGCTAGAGCAAATTCGCCAGCGTGGCGTCATTTCATTACTTCGCCGATTAACTAACGGGCGATGGCGTAAATTCGCTAGCGAAGTGGACCTACTCTAGCGCTACTTTGCACCCTTACGCCAGGCGAAGTTGCGCTATGGCGAATGGGACGTAACTACAATAATTCACTAACTTGCGCATTTTACTGAACGTTACCTCTTGCACCAGACTTGCCTTCACCACCTCAGACCAGGCGAAGTGCAATAGAGTAGATAGGGCTTGCTTCAAAAAAAGTTGAAATTTTTTCTGAGTCCCAAAAAACGCTGGCGTCTTTTCCTTTTTTAAGGGTGATAGGCCTAAAAAGATTGTTATTTTTTTGGGGGTACCATCCATCCCCCCTACATTTCCTAACATATGGCATATAAACTATACAGTGGGCACATGTATAGGGCAAAATAACAACTCTACTTTATTTTATGAAGCTTTCCCAGGCTTGTGTAGTGTAATGTATTTGCTGCTACACATATGTCCATTGTACTTTAACTTGGCGCCGTTTGCAAATTAGGCATTGCTAGCGTAACTGTGCTTTCCTTGACGAATTACCGCTAGCGCAACTTCGCTACCTTTTGCCTCCCTGAGCGCAACTTCTGATATTAGTGAATTAGTGGCGCCCTGGCGAAACTTTGCCTGGGGAAGTGCGACGAGGCCTGCGCTAGCGCAACTCCGCAGGTTAGTGAATTTGTCCCCAAATATTTAAGTTCCTTCATATCTAAATGTATGCAAATCCATGGAAACAATGGTCTATTTATTACTTGTTTCATTTCCATTCATTGGATATATTTATAGTTACGTTAACTGTGTATGTTAAATGTTTCGTTTATTTGTTGATTCTATTGTAAAATTTCAATTTCTATGACTCTATTTATTGAGGACAAGTTGTCTGTTTCTTGAAGCCTATGATATAAGTTCTTGTGGCTGCATTTCAATATGTGGTATATTCAATTCTGCTTGCTTTATTATTTATTATTGCAAAACTTCAATAAAACATTTGAAATATTAAGAAGACTACCGACAATGTACATTCCAAGGCACCTACTACTTTACTACACAGCGTAGAGTTAAAAATCTTCAAGGCCACTTAGGAAATAGGAAGATCTCTTGGCTAGTGTAAATTAGAAGACCTCTTTGGCTTAAAGTAGAACCTTACCCCCTAGCCTACATAGACCCCCCTCCCTGCTCCCCCCCAGCCTAGTTGTTACCCTGGGTAAATGCCCCTCTTTACAGAATCAGGCATTAACAGAATCGTTCATCACAACATCACCCGGCAGTGCATTCCACAACCTCACTATACTGACTGTGAAGAACCACCTACGTTGCTTCAAATGAAAGTTCTTTTCTTCTAGTCTAAAGGGGTGGCCTCTGGTACGGTGATCCTCTTTATGGGTAAAAAGGTCCCCTGCTATTTGTCTATAATGTCCTCTAATGTACTTGTAAAGTGTAATAATGCCCCCTCAAAAGCTTCTTTTATGCTTAAAATTATGTCCTCTGATGCAGTGATCCTGAAGTGGCTGCATCCTGCATGGAACCTATAGTTCTGCACAATTTAGTATCATCAGCAATTATAGAAACATTACTTTCAATGCCCACCTCCAGGTCATTAATAAACAAGTTGAAAAGCAAGGGACCTAGTACAGAGCCCTGCGGTACTCCACTAACAACACTGATCCAATTAGAAAATGTTCCATTTACCACCACTCTTTTTAATCTATCTTTTCTTCAGGTTTGGGATGAAATGTTGGATACATCACATAGTTTTGCCAAATAGTGTATACAAATACTGTACCAGTAACCCACCCATTTCTTGAAACGCTTACACTACTCGTTTTTGGAATGCTACAGCCCCAGCCCAAAATCACGGACTGAAAAATACTTCTGGAAAATACAAAATCTTCATGCTTTAGGACAGTGTAATTTTTAGATCCAACTTCTCTCATTAAGGATTTAAAAAAAAATCTGCTGAATGATCTTCACACAATTGTTCCAGCACTGTTATTAAATAGGTTTGGTGTGTTACAGACTAATCAAACACAAAGGAAGGCATAGCAGATGGCAGCCACCTGAGGGTACAGACACCGCCATGAAAATTATTCAGATACCTTCAGCAAAACGTTATAAATGGAAGAGTGAGGAAAACTCGCAACTGCAACTTGCAAAGTTTGCCAAAATTGCTTTTGTTAACAGAATTTGTTTTCAGTCAGAATACATAAAAGTTTTTTAAAAAGAGGACGCTTTGAAGCAGAACATTTCTTGTGCAGATGATGCCTCCCTCAGTGTGAACATTTTCCATGTACAAATGTCATGTAATAAGTGCACTGTCAGCATTAAAGTCTTCCAGTGGATCATTCAGATCACCGGTGATTTCACAGCATCCTTACATCTAATTAAATGTTACTTTTGGCAGCATCAACCATTTCTTTTTTTTCTGATTCTTGACGTTAGAGTTTTACAAGGATTCATGCAAAAAAGTTATTTTATTTAAAACTTTAAGTTGCTTTTCATCCGCGTCAGCGACAAATCTACAGTATTGTATTTTCAAATTATTTCGAAGCGTAGATATGCTTGAGTTGTACTTTAATTCTGTAAAATGTACTTTGATGGAGGAGTGTAAAGACCCATGGAGCAAGTGACTCAAATGTGATGAGAGCTAAGCCAGTGGTCTCCAACCATTGGCTAGCAAGCAACATGTTGCTCACAACCCCTTGGATGTTGCTTCCAAAAGAGGTGCTTATTTTTGAATTTCTGGCTTGGAGACAGCTTTTGGTTGCATAAAAACCAGGTGTACTGCTAAGCAGAGTCTCCAGTTGGCTGCCAGTCCACATAGGGTCTACCAAAATAGCCAACAGCAGCCCTTATTTGGCATCTCCAGGACCATTTTTAATGCTTGTGTTGCTCCCCATCTCTTTTTACATTTGAATGTGGCTCTTGGGTGAAAAAAGTTATGGACCCCTGATTGATGGTGTGAAGCTTTAGGGTAGCTCCAGTAGGTGTGTACCTACAACAAGTATTGTAGTTGTTGGAGTCCCATGTGCTAATAAAAGGCATATGATCCTCAGTAATATAAAAAGTAGTGGTTGTCAAGGATTAGGTAGGGGGCGCTGTAGAGTCTGAAGGGAAAGGGCGAGTCCTTGAGGCAGGGGCTGTATGTGCCAAGGGGAAACTTGAAGGGAAGCAGGAACAGGTAGATGAGGGCGAAGAGTCAGACTGGAACAGGACGGATAGGACGACGATCAGGACTGGACAAGACAGGAAGAAGAGGGCGACGACTCAACAGGAAAGGACTGGACGTGGCAGGAGTGGAACGGCTTGGATGGGACAGGACGGTGCGGGCGTAGATCAAACTGGGGGATAGAGTGCAGAGGGAGACAGGAGCGGATAGCAAGACAGGACTGGAGCAAGATAGCAAGAGAGGACTGGAGCAAGATAGCAAGAGAGGACTGGAGCAAGAGAGGGCTGGAGCAAGATAGCAAGAGAGGGAGACTGGAGCAAGATAGCAAGAGAGGACTGGAGCAAGAGAGGGCTGGAGCAAGATAGCAAGAGAGGGAGACTGGAGCAAGATAGCAAGAGAGGGAGACTGGAGCAGGATAGCAAGAGAGGGAGACTGGAGCAGGATAGCAAGAGAGGGAGACTGGAGCAGGATAGCAAGAGAGGGAGACTGGAGCAGGATAGCAAGAGAGGGAGACTGGAGCAGGATAGCAAGAGAGGGAGACTGGAGCAGGATAGCAAGAGAGGGAGACTGGAGCAGGATAGCAAGAGAGGGAGACTGGAGCAGGATAGCAAGAGAGGGAGACTGGAGCAGGATAGCAAGAAGGGACTGGAAGCAGGATAGCTAGAGAGCTGGAAGCTGGATAGCAAGAGAGGAGTACAAGGTAGGGTTGGAACAAGGTCGAGGCTAGAAAGGTACAAGATAGGAAAGGTAAGCAGGACAAGACAAGGCAGACTAACAAGGGAGAAGGGGCAAGAGCTAGAAACCTAGTTAGGGGCGATGCCGCAGTACTAGAAAACCATGCAATGCTCAGGCAAGGAGTGGTCTGAGAGCTGCCCTTAAATAGGGAAGAGGCAGCCCTGATTGGTTGATTAAGATAGGCAGCAGCTGAGCTGGGGCTGGAGAGGCCAATCAGGCGGCAGCTGGGCTGGGACTGCCGAGGCCAGGTTACACACAGTGAGCAACCCTACAGGCTGCTCACCTGGCCAAATGGCCAGGGCATCGAGCCAGAAACCCAAAGGTCCCCGGCTCGACTCCCAGCAATACCTGACAGTATCCCCCCCCTCACAAGGCGACTCCCAGGCGCCACAGTGACCAACATTTTCGTGCACCTGGGGAACTGGCAATGCTATGGGCAGAACTAACCACATAGGTGCCCAACTAGAAGGTAATGCTATTGTATTAGCCACCCTGGAACTTGGCAGAGCCACCCTGGCGGGTGCCCTGATGCTCGGCAGAGCCACCCTGGCGGGTGCCCTGGGACTTGGAAGAGCCACCCTGGCGGGTGCTCTGGGACTCGGAAGAGCCACCCTGGCGGGTGCCCTGGGACTCGGAAGAGCCACCCTGGCGGGTGCTCTGGGACCTGGAAGAGCCACCCTCACGGGTGCTCTGATACTTGGTAGAACCACCCTCACGGGTGCTCTGATACTAGGTAGAGCCACCCTGGTGGGTGCTCTGGGACTCTGAAGAGCCACCCTGGCGGGTGCTCTGATACTCGGTAGAGCCACCCTGGCGGGTGCTCTGATACTCGGTTGAGCCACCCTGGCGGGTGCTCTGGGACTCAGAAGAGCCACCCTGGCGGGTGCCCAGGTGTTTGGCAGAGCCACCCATGCGGGTGCCCTGGGACTTGGCAACAGTATAGGCAACTCCACCCTCGCGGGTGCCCTCCACATGAGTGCCTGGGTTTTGAATGTTATTTTAAGGGTTGGTACAGTCACTGTGTTAAGACACTGCAGAAGCCCCACCTCTGAGGGCACAGGACAAGGCAGAAGCCCCCCATCTCGGGGCACAGGATCAGGCAGAAGCCCCACTTCTGGGAGCACAGGATCAGGCAGAAGCCCCACTTCTGCGAGCACAGGATCAGGCAGAAGCCCCACTTCTGGGAGCACAGGATCAGGCAGAAGCCCCACTTCTGGGAGCACAGGATCAGGCAGAAGCCCCACTTCTGGGAGCACAGGATCAGGCAGAAGCCCCACTTCTGGGAGCACAGGATCAGGCAGAAGCCCCACTTCTGGGAGCACAGGATCAGGCAGAAGCCCCACTTCTGGGGGCACAGGATCAGGCAGAAGCCCCACTTCTGGGGGCACAGGATCAGGCAGAAGCCCCACTTCTGGGGGCACAGGATCAGGCAGAAGCCCCACTTCTGGGGGCACAGGATCAGGCAGAAGCCCCACTTCTGGGGGCACAGGATCAGGCAGAAGCCCCACTTCTGGGGGCACAGGATCAGGCAGAAGCCCCACTTCTGGGGGCACAGGATCAGGCAGAAGCCCCACTTCTGGGGCACAGGACAAGGCATGGGTACAGGAGGCAGCTGCTGTTGAGCCGGCACAAGTGCAGGAGGCAGCCAGTGGGGAGCCAGTCGCCGGGGAAGCCTAGCTGAAGCCATGGGCAGCGGAGGCTGCTGGGGAACCGGCTCTGGAGCTGAAGGCAATGGCGGTTGCAGGGAAGGCCCCACTGGAACTGTAGGCAGCCGATGCTGCTGGGTAGACCCCTTTGGAGCTGTGGCCAGCCGATGCTGCTGGGTAGACCCCTTTGGAGCTGTGGCCAGCCGATGCTGCTGGGTAGGCCCCTCTGGAGCTGTGGCCAGCCGATGCTGCTGGGTAGGCCCCTCTGGAGCTGTGGCCAGCCGATGCTGCTGGGTAGGCCCCTCTGGAGCTGTGGCCAGCCGATGCTGCTGGGTAGGCCCCTCTGGAGCTGTGGCCAGCCGATGCTGCTGGGTAGGCCCCTCTGGAGCTGTGGGCAGCCGAGGCTGCAGGGGAAGCAGTTGCTGAGGGGTGGCAGGCCCGGGAACCGAAGCAGACTGCAGAGGGATAGCCGGCCCTGGAACTGGAGCAGACTGCGGAGGGATAGCCGGCCCTGGAACTGGAGCAGACTGCGGAGGGATAGCCGGCCCTGGAACTGGAGCAGACTGCGGAGGGATAGCCGGCCCTGGAACTGGAGCAGACTGCGGAGGGATAGCCGGCCCTGGAACTGGAGCAGACTGCGGAGGGATAGCCGGCCCTGGAACTGGAGCAGACTGCGGAGGGATAGCCGGCCCTGGAACTGAGGCAAATTTATCTAGGAATGCCAACAGAAACTGAGCAGTATCGTAGATTATAGGGGATTTACTGCACAGTAAGTTCTCGGCCCAGTAACGAGCTTCACCTTCTAGCAGGAAGAAAATGATTTCCGAAACTTGCTCGACTGGAGGAGCACTTAGAAAGTGTTTTTTCTCTGAAAGGAGCAGGACTTCCTCTAGAAAGATAGGAATTTTACTTGGGGAGCCATCACAGTATCTGCGGGTCAAAATAGAATATTCAGTCTTTTTGGGAATCAGGTCAGAAGGCACAGGAACAGCCCTTACAGACTCTTGGGGCCAGAGCATTCTGTCAAGGATTAGGTAGGGGGCGCTGTAGAGTCTGAAGGGAAAGGGCGAGTCCTTGAGGCAGGGGCTGTATGTGCCAAGGGGAAACTTGAAGGGAAGCAGGAACAGGTAGATGAGGGCGAAGAGTCAGACTGGAACAGGACGACGATCAGGACTGGACAAGACAGGAAGAAGAGGGCGACGACTCAACAGGAAAGGACTGGACGTGGCAGGAGTGGAACGGCTTGGATGGGACAGGACGGTGCGGGCGTAGATCAAACTGGGGGATAGAGTGCAGAGGGAGACAGGAGCGGATAGCAAGACAGGACTGGAGCAAGATAGCAAGAGAGGACTGGAGCAAGATAGCAAGAGAGGACTGGAGCAAGAGAGGGCTGGAGCAAGATAGCAAGAGAGGGAGACTGGAGCAAGATAGCAAGAGAGGACTGGAGCAAGAGAGGGCTGGAGCAAGATAGCAAGAGAGGGAGACTGGAGCAAGATAGCAAGAGAGGGAGACTGGAGCAGGATAGCAAGAGAGGGAGACTGGAGCAGGATAGCAAGAGAGGGAGACTGGAGCAGGATAGCAAGAGAGGGAGACTGGAGCAGGATAGCAAGAGAGGGAGACTGGAGCAGGATAGCAAGAGAGGGAGACTGGAGCAGGATAGCAAGAGAGGGAGACTGGAGCAGGATAGCAAGAGAGGGAGACTGGAGCAGGATAGCAAGAAGGGACTGGAAGCAGGATAGCTAGAGAGCTGGAAGCTGGATAGCAAGAGAGGAGTACAAGGTAGGGTTGGAACAAGGTCGAGGCTAGAAAGGTACAAGATAGGAAAGGTAAGCAGGACAAGACAAGGCAGACTAACAAGGGAGAAGGGGCAAGAGCTAGAAACCTAGTTAGGGGCGATGCCGCAGTACTAGAAAACCATGCAATGCTCAGGCAAGGAGTGGTCTGAGAGCTGCCCTTAAATAGGGAAGAGGCAGCCCTGATTGGTTGATTAAGATAGGCAGCAGCTGAGCTGGGGCTGGAGAGGCCAATCAGGCGGCAGCTGGGCTGGGACTGCCGAGGCCAGGTTACACACAGTGAGCAACCCTACAGGCTGCTCACCTGGCCAAATGGCCAGGGCATCGAGCCAGAAACCCAAAGGTCCCCGGCTCGACTCCCAGCAATACCTGACAGTGGTGATGCAAAACTCCCTCTACTGGATGTCCCTTGTTGAGGAAGTTGGATGCTTGTATACAGCCTGATGTGGTATAATTCCCAAAAGAGGTCAAATTGGGGTGTGGCCTATGAGTGAGGTTCTAACGGGAGGAAGAACCAGGGTTCTGCTGTAGTTGTTTTGGTAAATATGATAGTTTTGTTAGTTAGAAATGTAGTAATAGACGGCACCAGTCATTGGTTTGTTATCTTAAAATGCCTTTATTGGGACATAGGCTCTGACCCCAAACACCCGGCAACGTTTCAGACCTCTCACGGTCTTTTCTCAGTTTTGTTAGTTAGTGCAATTAGCATCGCTAGTGGATATCACCAGAGTTGGTGTCATCATTTGAACAACTGAACCAGCATTTGAATGTTTTTAAGCATTTGGGGGAGAATATATTTTGACCTTTTCAAAAAGGACACGTTGTAGCTTCCAGCTGGGCAACAGGTGTCCCCTGCAAATATGACAGCAGCCATTACTTACAGTACTGATCAGCTCAGCCATGTTCAACTCACTGAATAAATCATTTGTACCAACATTAGGAAACATTGGCAAAGGCATTTTATAATGATAACAATCATTCAAGGGTAATTTAGTGTAGTATAGTGTCTCCTACTTCAATTCAGCTTCTAAGTCTTTCCGTAGATCCATAGCCTTAGTTTTCAGAAAAGTGCTTAGTCTGGCACAAAAAAAACCCCACAATGCAAAGACAATGTATTACCAAGAACGAGACCCAACATATGTGTAATAGATAGAGAGTCTTCAGAAGAGGCACATGCTTCATTGTGTGCGCGCTTTCTCCCATGTGAACACTATTGCTCACATTCATTAACTCAGCTATGCCAGCCCTCTTTAAAACAGGAACCAATTGGAACATCTTATAGCGGTTGCTAAAGTTACCCATGTGCCTAAACATGGACACCGATAGGTGTGTTTTATTAAAAGTGTGTTTTATAAAAAGTTTACAGCCACTTTTATTGAGAAAGTAGTGATGCTGCTCTTGCACGCTGCTGCTCGTGTGCTGTTGGCTTCTCATCTATGTGCACAAGAAACTATGCACAAGGGTGAGCTGGCAGGGAAATGTTGTGCATGCACAGCTCTTCAAAATCGTCCATCTTGATGATGTTGGCTCAGGAAAGATGGCAGCCATGAATGAAGTAAGCAAAGGCAGATTCTTGAGGGAAGCAGCTAGTTTTTTTTTTATTATTATTTTTTATTAACCGGGGGGCACCGCAGGGGGCATGGGGGCGCCGACTGGGGTCTCCCAGCTAGTTTTATATGTCTTTTTTGTTGATATAAACTAGAGATCCAGGAGAGGAAGGCATGGCAAATAATATGAGTTATTGAATAGATGGGGTTCCTTGTCCTTTAATTACATTTTATAATTATATTTTTTGCTCCATGTTTTTCTTTGTAGTCCAACTTGAGTGCCAAACCTGTCTGTCCTAAGAAGTATACCCATTTCTTATTGCTGAAGGTCTTGTGTATCTGGACCATTTTTTCAAAATAGGGGGATAAAATAAAGTTTTATTAAACTTTAACCACTCTGGTAGTACTTTTCACTGTTCTCCTGGCAACTGCTGAACCCGACTTTTCTTTCTGCCAAATAGTGTTATGCCATTTATCACTCCAAAGGAGGTCTTTGCACTATTCTAGTGTCCAATAGTGGGTGAGCTTTGCTATATATTTGGTTTGTTTACCGCTGATCACCCATAAAAAATACATTGTTTGTGACACTGCTTTTGTAGGCAGTTTGATCTTTATCATTGAGTGTTCCATCTAGGGTACCCAACATTTTTTACCCAAGAGCTACATTGAAATGTGAAAAAGAGCTGGGGAGCAATACAAGCATGGAAGAAGTCCCTGGGGTTGTCAAATAATGGCTGTGATTGGTTATTTGGTAGCTCCTATATGGACTGGCAGCCAACAGGAGGCTCTTTTTGGCAGTACACCTGCCAAAACTTGCCTCCAAGGCAGGAATTCAAAAATAAGCACCTTCTTTAAGGGCACTGGGAGCAACATCCAAGGAGTTTGTGAATAACATGATGCTTACGAGCCACTGGTTGGAGATCACTGCATCAGAGGACATCATTTTAGGCAAAGTGTTTACATGCCTCTGGCTAAAAATACAGCTGGATATATTTGGCCATACAGTTTAACTGTTGGAGAAAAGCATGTATATTTAGTTTCAACAATCTTTTATTTTGTTGGAACAGATTTTAAAACCAATATTTCCATGTTACAGGCAAGAGCAAACCTATGGAATTCTAAACAGACAACAGATGTTAAAATTCCAGGATTAAGGGATTCCCCCACAGCGCTGAATTAATGGTACTATTCAACCTTTACAGAGAACTCATTAAAATTGATCCTGGGGAAGGCAAACAAACAATCAAACATACAAAATATGAAGCATCAGCAATCTGAACCACAAAGGGGAGAAAGACATTCCTTCGTGATCCCAACAAGGCAATCAAATTTCTCCCTTGATCAATAAACCTGAAGACCATTAGTAGCTAAAAACCTCATTTAATACATTCTAAAATTTATCTACAGAATCAGTCATTACATCCTCCCTAGGGCAAGTTTTAATAACCTTATCATCAAGAGCAGCTTCATTTGCTAAAACGTAAATCTCATTTCCTTCAATAGCAGGGGATGTTCTTTTGTCGCTTCTACAGCCTAGTAAATAAAGCATTCCCCTGAGAATTTCCTGGACTGACCTTGGGGGTATTTATAGAGATTAAATATGACTTTGAAGGTTTTTTATTTAATCCTAATGAAGATAAAGCTAATTTGGCAAGCATTTCTTCAAAAGCTCAACCTCAAAGCTCAACCATCCTCTTCATTCTATTATTTGTGTCCTTCTCTAAGCAAGTTTGAGGTCAATAATGCATATTTTTTTATTATTACAGTTCAGTTGAGTTAAGGTTTAATTTATAATGCTCAGTGTATTTTAAAATACTATACACAAAGCAGATGAGTTGTGTTTAGCCCAATACAAACAGTTGCAGAAAAGGCCTGTGTTTTATCCATGGTGTTCAAAGAGAGGGCTATGTCTATTGTGCAACACTCAATTGAAGGAGTATACCCATAGCTACCCACCTTGACTCCCAGAATGTACTGAGTGACTTGCATGCCATTTACTAACAAGACCGATTTTCTTTCATGTTATAGCAGAGATCATGCTTAGCAGCATTTTATTGGCTTGGGATCCAAGAGTCATGCATAGGGTTGCCACGCGTCCAGTTTTGACCTAGAAAGCCTGGTTTTCGGAAAGGCTGTCTGGGTCTGGACTGCTTGCTCTGTTTTCCAAATTAGGAAAACCAGGCAGGATTTCCCTAGAATGACGTGGAGACCGGCCAATCGGTGATCTCCACGTCATCACCCTGTTCCACAACATTGCAGTCACAACACCTCAGCTCCGACTCTAGTTCAGAAAGGGGGACAGGAAAAGGTGGCAACCGTAGTCATGTAGGTTTGGACAGACAACCACAGCCCCAGACACAGGTTAAGGTGGGTGGTGGGTCAGATTTAGAGCAGAGTGTCTCTTCTTTGGTGACATATTTACATCTATGCCCGCCCCTCCACTGCATGCTATCATCAAATATTTATGACAACATCAAAGCAGGTTTGGTAGGCCCCTTAAAAGTTAGAGTAGGGGAATTTTAGATACTGGCATGCCAGGCATGAGGGTCTGGCATTGGGGGACTGGCATCGTTCAAAGCCAAAAATTGCCTCTCTGGCCTAGTAACGCATCACATGCTCACAGCCCTGGTTAGCATTAACACCTTCTCTGGAGTTCTGTTAAATATTTTTTTGCAAAAAACCCTTTGCGATTGCAAAATTTTATTACAAACACTGCAAATGTGAAAAAAGCCATTTGTTCTCAAACTTTGCAAGAATGTCATTGAGGTCTCAAATTGGTCATAAAGGATGCAAACAATGAAAATCTTGTTCACTAATGTTCGAAAAGAAACATATTACATACCCCTTAAAGTCTAAAATAGATTTTGCCTACTTTTTCCAAAAAAGATTGTTCACTTTGCTCTGGGTTTGGTGAATCATGAAGGCGTGTCCTGATGATTGGCAGCTGTGCACAAGTATTAAAGTAATCTTCAGCAAACTCTGTAAAAGAACAGCTGCCACAGGGCACCAAACTGGATAACTACTGGGGGAGTTAACAGCTATGGCCAGGGACAGGTGACTGTTGCACATTTTCAGATCCTCCCATCACTACTCCAAATTGCTACATCTGGTGCAAACTTAAAGCCTGTTACAAGCCTTCAACCAGCTGGAAAACAAATCCAAGTCATTTGCACTTTATTCCCTGACCGTGCTCATTGTTCTGCCTCACTTGGGGTATGATTACAGATGTTACCTGCAAATTCTTGATAGTGGGTTGTGATGTCTGCTGTTGATATATTGCTCAGCTTGGATGCTGAAGAGTAGTCACAATTAATTTTGGCCAGCACTTAAATTTGTGTTCCTACCTGTTTATTGGTTGTATTTCTTGCCTGCTTAGTGACACTTGCTTTCATTACACAGAATCGTCTTGTAAGAGCACGCCCTCGCCCTCATTAAAAGTCCCTTCCTCAAATTTTTCTTTGCTCCTCTGTGCTGGTACATTAACTATAAAAAGAGGTCTTCACCTTACATTTTTTATCATTTACTTAAAAGCCCTGCATTGATACTCGGTGCTATTCATCTTCTGAGACATATCGCTCTCAACGTGTCACTAGCCGGCAATTAGTAGTCTGCATGGTGATTGTTCTTGGGATTGTTATCTGCAAATTGCAGGTGGTGAGAAATAAGCATTCATTATATAGATTTTTTTTTGAAGGGGAAAAACAGTACTTAAAAGCAATTTTCTGTTATCAGAAAAAAGGGCTAATAATATACACAATTGTACAACCAGACTCAAGCTTAAAATGCTCACTTTTGTTATGGAAGGATATAAATAGTCCACAAAGGTAGCAGTAACCTTGTGGTTAGTTTGCTCCAAATAACTAAATCACCTCTAATCTAGAGGGACAAATTGTAGTTATCCAAGCACTGGCAGAGGAATTTTCAAAGGAGGTCATCTGTTACTTTTCTGTTTGTCTGGGTCAGTGACCCTAGCAAAGAGAAAATATACTAGCTGAGAGGGCTTTTTTATTTTTATTCTGTAAGTAAGTTGATGGTTTTAAGGCAATTGAAGTTTAAGTCAATAAGAAGCAATTTGGATCCTATTATTATTCTAGCTATTTCCAGCCTGCAGCTGAAATTTTCTTCTTTTTGCCTGGGTCAGTGATCCCCAACAACCAAAAAACATACCAACTGTGAGGGTTCTGTTTTAATTTAATCTTTTCTTAATGCTTATCCTTTTTTTAGCTCTATAACTATTCCTCTTCCAACCAAGGGAAAGTTGTGCTCACCACTATTTTTTAAAACCATTAGGTGGGGGTGCAATGAGGCTGTGACCACAAAATACATATAGTCAAATACAAGAGTCCTCTGCACTCAACCCATTATCAATATATTTAAGACAGCGACATTTTGTGCATACTGCTACTGCAAAATGCCTTACCCTTTAAACAAAACAGGGATTGTTTGTCCATATATTGCAATATATTTAAGCTGGCCAACTACGTCAAAGTCATCCCATATCTGGCCAGTCCTATGCTCAATTTTATCTGATTCATTAAGAATTCTATTGCTTCATTATACATTTTACAAAGGGACTAGGTTTTACCTGCAACTTACTTGCTGCTTTCAAAGTAAACCCCCATACTTGGCTGCCCTTTTATTAGACACCAGTGGGATCACCTGACTGACATAGCTGGGAAGGGTGGGAGCTACAACATGGAGCTGGTCACTGCTCCTGTATAACTATAACAAACAAGGGAAAGTTGTGCTCACCACTATTTTTCAGTAGCAGTATGCACAAAATGTCACTGTCTTAAATATATTGATAATGGGTTGAGTGCAGAGGACTCTTGTATTTGACTATATGTATTTTGTGGTCACAGCCTCATTGCACCCCCGCCTAATGTTTTTAAAAAATAGTGGTGAGCACAACTTTCCCTTGTTTGTTATAGTTATACAGGAGCAGTGACCAGCTCCATGTTGTAGCTCCCACCCTTCCCAGCTATAGTCAGGTGATCCCACTGGTGTCTAATAAAAGGGCAGCCAAGTTTGGAGGTTTACTTTGAAAGTAGCAAGTAAGTTGCAGGTAAAACCTAGTCCCTTTGTAAAATGTATAATGAAGCAATAGAATTCTTAATGAATCAGATAAAATTGAGCATAGGACTGGCCAGATATGGGATGACTTTGACGTAGTTGGCCAGCTTAAATATATTGCAATATATGGACAAACAATCCCTGTTTTGTTTAAAGGGTAAGCCATTTTTCAGTAGCAGTATGCACAAAATGTCGCTGTCTTAAATATATTGATAATGGGTTGAGTGCAGAGGACTCTTGTATTTAACTATTCCTCTTCCATTATGACTTTCAGTCACCTGGTTTCTAGTTCTCGTTTATTTAACAAGCCTTGCAACCATCTAGAATTTGAAAATCCAAGTCAGGGACCCCTCTATACACTCACATAAACTATATATACCCATATATATGCCAACTATAGTCTTTAGTAGCACAAAAGCTTTGGATATTATGCTAGTCAAAGAAATCATTCAAGCCACTCTTAAAGGCATTAACAGAATCAGCATCACAACATCACCAGGCAGTGCATTCCACAACCTAGTCCTCATGATGAAGAATCCCCTACGTTGCTTCAAATGAAAGTTCTTTTCCTCTATTCTGAAGGGTGGCCTCTGGTACAGTGATCCTTTTTATGGGTAAAAAGGTCCCCTGCTCTTTGTCTATAATGTCCTCTAATGTACTTGTAAAGTGTAATCAGGGTCCCTTCGCAAGCGTCTTTTTTCCAGCAAAAAATAGCCCAACCTTGACCTTCATAATTTAAGTCTTCCATCCCTCTAACCAGTTTATTTGCACGTCTCTGCACTCTCTCCAGCTCATTTGTATCCCTCCTAAGGACTGGAGGCAAAAACTGCACCACATACTCTAGGCGTGGCCTTACCAGGGACCTATATGGAGGCAAAATTATGTTTTCATCCCTTGAGTTAATTACTTTTTTATGCAAGTATTTTATTTGCAATTTCGTCAAATCATTCTTCAAAGTGGCAACATCCTGCATGGAACTTACAGTTCTGCACAATTTGGTATCATGAGCAAAAATAAAAACAGTACTCCACTAACAACACTGGTCCAATTAGAAAATGTTCCATTTACCAACACTCTTTGTAGTCTATCTTTTAGCTAGTTCTCTATCCAAGTACAAATACTATGTTCCAGGCCAACAACTTAATTAAACCAGTAACTTTCTGTATGGCACTGTATCAAATGCTTTAGCAAAGTCTAAGTAGATAACATCCACTGTCATACCAGAATCAAGGTCCCTGCTCACCGTCTTATCAAAAGAAATTAAATAAGTCTGACAAGATATATTTGGCATAAAACATGCTGGTACAAACTCACAGTTTTATTATTTGCATTGAAATCAAGTATCTTATCCCTTAATACCCCTTTGCAAAGCTTTCCTACCACTAACATCAGACTAATCCGCCTAGTTTTTTGGTTACTTTTGAATAGCAGCACTACATTAATCTGCCAGTCTCTCTGCACCATGTCAGACCTCAATGAATCCTGAAAAATTAAGTAAAGAGGTTTGGCAATCACAGAGCTAAGCTCGCTTAGTTCCCTGGGACAAATATCATCTGGTCCCAGATCTTTGTCTTAACATGTTCTAGTCTCTTTTAAATTTCCTTGTGCGTGAACCATGCTTCATTAGTTGTATTACTAGAAATGTGACTATTAAGAAGGAAACCTCCATTAACTGGTCCCTCATTTGTGTAGACAAATGAAAGATAAATGACAGTTCAGAATCTCTGCTCTTTCTCTGTTCTCATCAACCAGCAGACCTCCCATTGACATTAAGGGTCCCACCCCTTCCTGCTTAATTTTTTTACTATTTATATATTTTAAAAAACAATTTGGATTCTTTGTACTTCTTGCTGCAATACTCTTTTCCATTTCAATTTTAGCTTGTTTTTTGCATGATTTGTTGGCCTTCTTGTACCTGAAAACGTTTTGGCTGCCCCATTTAAATTGAAAGCCTTAAAAGCATCTGTATATTTATTAAGACATCCTATTTTTGTTCTGTGTTTAACCTTGTGAAAAGCATTTCCCAGTTAATATGTTGCTGAGATGCCCTTATACTGTCAACGTTTGCAAGGCTTAAATTTTGTATTTTAATTACTCCCTTATAGCGCTGTCTCTGCAACATAATCTCAAAGGAGACCATGTTATGATCACTTTTCCCTAAATGCTCACTCACACAAATGGTGTGAGATAAATTCAGTATTATTAGTTATTACAAGAGCCAAAAGAGAGTTATTCCTAGTAGGTTCTTGAATGAACTGAAATAAAAAATTGTCATTCGGCATATTTACAAACCTGCTAATCTGGTAATCTTCTGAATGAGACCAGCGCTTCTGCAATTTTCATGAGTTTTAGGGCATGCGCAGAAAATTGCTCCAACTGCGTATTTCACCACCACAATGGTCTGATTCCAAAGATTTCTGAAGAGAAGAAGATGGCGCCTGTGAACTCTGATGCCTGAATCTGCACAGAGGAGAAAGTAAAATGTTAGGGGCATTTGCCCTGAGGAGGGAGGGGGGTCTATGTAGGGTAGGGGGGTAGGGTTTTTTTAACTTTAGGGTTGAATTCTCCTTTAATAATTTGTCTATCCGATCAACCACAAGCCAAACCCTGGCACCAGGTATTTTTATAAAAAATCTGAATTCAAGTATTAAAGTACTTAAAAAAACTTTTAAAAATACAAAATTAAAGACTAATTGCAAAATACTGCCATCGACATCATACTAAAAGTTAATTTTAATGTGAGCTACCCTATGAGACAAGATTGTGTGGGGTAAGCTGGTAGATACATTTAGTGCATTTATTATTTTTTGTATTTTTGTCCGAGATATAGCTTCTAAGGGGAACATTTAATAAGGGGCTTTTTCTCTATTTTGTTAATAAAGGTAAATTCTCATTAGGCTTAGTGTTCTTTGGTTTGACACCTCAGTAAGTCTGTAACTGCACAGCGAGTGTTTCATGTGAAATAAGTGTTCAGGAAAACCTTAAGGTGTTTAAAACTAAAAAGTTGTTTTTGAGGAATTGCACTAGGGAGACTGTAAGTACCCAGTGAAAATATGAGTGCAAGTGGGTTTGCCGGTATCACTCAGTGTGTGTCACATGTATATAGTGTTGGAGCAGCAGTTCCATGCAGTATTTACATGTGAGAGATGTCGTTGGGTTTTCATCTTGGAATCTGAACTGCAGCACTGAGGGTGGCGGCAAACGCGGGGGAGGAAAGGAGGCTAGCAGAGCAACCACTGGCAGGGGCCAGTGTAATGGAGGGTGGAGGGCAGTGAGGGCTAATGAGGGAGGAAGGTTTGTGACAGTCAAGAGGGTAAGTAGGGGACAGAAGGGTAGGAGTTGGAAGGGTGGGGAGCTGGTCCACAGCTCATCTAAAGCAACAGATTCACCATTTTGGCTGAAGATGCTGGGGAGGACAGGTCTGAACTAACGTGTATTGAGCAGACTGACTCTCAGAACACCCTGGGAGGCTGTGTCTCTAATACAGGTGATGGGGGGAGTGTAAAGAAGGATAGGCAGGTTTTAGTTATAGGGGATTCAATTATTAGAAAGGTGGATAGGGTAATCATAAGGACCCTTCATGCCAAATAGTCTACTGCTTAAAGATAAAGGGCCATCTCAGGGTTTAGAGTTGAATTTTCTCTTAGTCTAGTATCACAGGGGTTAATTAACCTGCATATAGTAATAATGCTAAAAAGTGCAACACCAGCACACTGTACACATGCAGTCATTCGTACAGAAAGGAATCTGTTAATATAACCTGGATTTATCTTCCAAGCTCTGCCAACAGACATTGATAAATGTTGTTTTTTTCTTCTTCTAGTATTTGTTCTTTCTTACTAGCTCTAAAGCCTGTATTCAAATTACATGGATTCAATTGGGGACTTTAAATTAGCAAAAAAAAAACTTTAAATGAATTTTATGTGTATGATAAATTATTACAAACTCAGCATATCAGCACAGGCTGTAGCTTTTCTCCAGTCCTTCCTATGTTTTATGTAGATACAATTTATTATTACCATCACTAGCTTGCTATGGTGGGAAGCAGGCACTGGTTAGTGCTCATTTATAAACCATGGGCAAATTTGCATCTGGGCAGTAACCTATATCAACCAATCAGTGAGTAGCTTTTTTTCATCCAGCTGCAGGTTGAACAGTAAAAACAAACATCTGATTGGCTGCCATGAGTTACTGCCCAGGTGATCCTTAGCATTCAGCTCAGATTCAAAAGCAACAGTTGTGACCCATGTGTTTCCCCCTCAAGTCACAGATTGGTTACTGCCTGGTAACCAATCAATGGAAACTAAGAGACCTGTAAGCAGGAAGTAGTGTTCTGGCTATTATGTTAGACATCCAGTCACTCTAGCTTTTATACATTACATTTTTGGCTAACTAACTATTTTAGAAACATTTTTTATTTGGCACAGCCTATATATTTACCTAGTTTTTATTTTTATACTGAACAATTCCTTTAACTCATTCCTTCTCATCCAATCTCAATTACATCTGATTCTGCCAATCTTTAAACACAAACCAGTGTAAACTGGCTTCTGGTCTTTTGGATTCCTTGTCATGCAGCCCCTGTTTTTATAGCTCCATGACTTTGCTATAAAATGATAATTAAAAAAAACAATTAGGGTATAGTATATAGTCTTAAGTTTTTCACATTGACTCCAAAGACAAAGTCGCAACTAGGACAACTCCAATGCAATGGCTTATATATATATATATATATATATATATATACACACACAAGGCTCAGGGATTCACCATCTTAAAATTAAAAGTTTGAAATAACAGATGTACTAGGAGTAAACACTTGTGACATTTGATTGATCACTATTAGAGATTGGCCTGAGGGAAGCTTTGTCAATGTTACTAAATACAACTCTGTTGATCACCATCACATCAGATTAGGTGGGTTATTTAATAAACTCCGAATGCAAAAATCATGAATTTTCAGAATTTATTAAAAGTCCAGATAATCCAGCATCTCAGACCTGTCTAGGTTGCATATAAGTCAATGGGAAAATTCCCAATGATTTTTTGATGTGCGTTGGGTTTCGTGCAATACCCCGAAGTTTTCGGACAAAAATCTGAGTTTTAATAATAAATAAGCATAAAAAACCCGAGCGGCTTTGATCAGAGTTTGTAGCAGAAAATATTGAGATAAATTCATAATTTGATAAATAACCCTCTAGGTGTTCGAGGGCCAGACACACAGGGTATACCTCCCAACATTTTGGAAATAGAAAGAGGGACCAAAAAGTTTGGCGCGAGGAGCATAGTGAATTTGTTTTATCACGCCCATTTTGTGGCCACACCCCCTAATTACCATGTTAATTTTACAAAATTTGGCAGGTTATGAAAGTTTGAACACATTTCTGTGGTTCTTATGTGTTATTTCAGTTTTGCTAATGAAGTTGAATTGCCCTTCAAGCTGCAAGTCACAGTTTCCCCAAGAGACCTGCTTATCTTAAATTGTTAAAATTGTTTCTTTGTTTATCTTAAATTGTTGCAAAAGTATCAACATGCACCTACCACATATTCTGGGCTCTCTGCCAAAAGCCAATTAAGTTTTAGAAATGTTGTATTTTTTTCTGGCTGTTCAGTGCAGGAGATCAAAGAGAAAGGCGGGACATTTTAGTAACAATCCTGGACTGCAGGTTGAGCTGTCAAAGTGGGGAGTGTCCCGTGAAAAATGGGGCATTTGAGAGGCATGCACAGTGGACCATAAAAATCTGCTTCAATAGGAATGATGAGCAAAGATAATAAAGTCACGTGCCTTAATATAGTTCAATATCATAAAAGGAAGTCAAATGTTGCTAATATAAGGCAACAAATGCATTTTATATATAATTTTGTTTTGTCAGCTCCTCTAGAAGAATATGGGTTGCTTAGTTTAGGCCCTTGCAGTATTTTCGAGCGGGCTCCAGTATTTCTTTATCAATCTTTTATTAACAGAACCAAAGGAAATAAAGTTGCATCAGTTGATTCTATATCTTTAAAGGAACAGTAACACCAAAAAAATGAAAGTGCTTTAAAGGAATGACACTATATTATTATGTTGCACTGATAAAACTGGTGCATTTACTTCAGAAACATAACTATAGCTTACATACACAAGCTGCTGTGTAGCCACAGGGACAGGCATTCAAAGCTGAAAAAGGAGGAAAGGCACAGGATATACAGTAGATAACAGATACATTCTGAAGAATCCATTGTATACTACAGAGCTTATCTGTTATCTGCTGTGTATCCTATGTATTTTCTCCTTTTTCTCCTTGTGTCTGCCACCATGTCTACACAGCAGCTTGTGTATATAAACTATAGTAATGTTGCTGAAGTAAACATGCAAGTTTTACCAGTGCAAAGCAACAGGACATTATACTTTAATTACTATAAAAAACTTTATTCTTTGTTGTAACTGTTCCTTTAACATTTGCAATAAATAATTTGCTACTTTATAGCACTCTCCATGTGCTGCCCAAGGTGGACTACCAAAACATTAACTTGCAAATACAACATAGTATCAGAGTAGATAAAAAGTTTTTTATCCTTCTTAAAGGGGAAGTCCAAAATAAAATAAAACGTATTTTGTATACTAAACATAAACATGATCTTACTGCACAAAAAGGATTGGAGAAAAGCTGATGTTATTCCAATATTTAAAAAGGGATTACGATCTCAGTCTGGCAATTAAAGACCAGTAAATTTGACATCTGTGGTGGGAAAATTATTTGAAGGCTTGTTAAGGGATCACATTCAAATTTTGTCCTAGTGAATGGCATTATGAGCAGCAATCAGCATGGCTTTATGAAGGATAGGTCATGTCAGACTAATCTGATTGCTTTTTATGATGAGGAAAGTAAGATGCTGGACAGTGGGGGGGGGGAGTAGATGTGATCTATTGGGATTTTGCCAAAGCGTTTGATACTGTTCCCCACAAACGACTGCTTTCTAAACTAAGGTCTGTTGGGCTTAATGAAGTCGTTTGCACATGGATAGGAAACTGGCTACAGGATCGGGTACAGAGGGTGGTTGTTAATGGGACATTCTCTACTTGGAGTAAGGTTCTTAGTGGGGTCCCCCAGGGCTCAGTATTGGGTCCACTTTTATTTAACTTGTTCATTAATGACTTAGGGGAGGGTATTGTAAGTAATGTATCAGTGTTTGCCGAGGTCACTAAATTATCCAGCCCAATTAATTCCATCCAGGATGTGGCATCCTTGTAGCAGGACCCTGACAAACTGGCAATCTTGGCAGCTAAGTGGCAAATGATATTCAATGTTGATAAATAGTGATGGGCGAATTTATTCGCCAGGCGCGAATTCGCGGCGAATTTGCGCGTTTCGCCGCCAGCGAATAAATTCGCGAAAATTCGCGGGAAAAATTTGCCGGCGTCAAAAAATGGGCGCCGGCATCAAAAACGAGACGCCGGCGCCGTTTCGTGAATTTTTAGCCGTTTCGAGAATTTCGCGCGAAATTCGCAAATTTTTCGGCGAAGCGAAACGGCACAAATTCGCCCATCACTATTGATAAATGTAAAGTCATGCACCTGGGATGTAAAAATATCCAAGCCACTTATACCCTTAATGGGACTGCACTAGGCAAATCCATTATGGAAAAGGACCTTGGAGTCCTTGTAGATGATAAACTTGGCTGTAGCAAGCAATGCCAGTCAGCAGCATCAAGGGCAAATAAGGTCTTGAGCTGTATTAAAAGGGGCATAGAGTCACGGGAGGAGGGGGTCATTCTTCCACTGTATAGAGCACTTGTAAGGCCCCATCTAGAATATGCCGTTCAGTTTTGGTCTCCATCCCTCAAACAGGACATTATTGTATTAGAGAGGGTACAGAGAAGGGCAACTAAGCTGGTAAAAGGTATGGAAAATCTTAGCTATGAGGAAAGACTGGCCACTTAAGGGGTGATATGATAACTATGTATAAATATATAAGGGGATCATATAATAATCTCTCTAATGCTTTATTTACCAGTAGGTCTTTCCAGCTGACACGAGGTCACCCATTCCGATTAGAAGAAAAGAGGTTCCGCCTAAATATTGGAAAGGGGTTTTTTACAGTGAGAGCTGTGAAGATGTGGAATTCTCTCCCTGAATCAGTTGTACAGGCTGATACATTAGATAGCTTTAAGAAGGGGTTGGATGGTGTTTAGCAAGTAAGGGAATACAGGGTTATGGGAGATAGCTCATAGTACAAGTTGATCCAGGGACTGGTCCGATTGCCATTTTGGAGTCAGGAAGGCATTTTGTCAGCCTCTGAGGCAAATTGGAGAGGCTTCAGATGTTTTTGTTTTTTTTGCCCTCCTCTGGATCAACTAGCAGTTAGGCAGATTTAAAAAAAAAAAACGAAAAGGTTGAACTTGATGGACGTGTGTCTTTTTTCAACCTTAATTACTTACTATGTCAGAATATGCAGACTGCACTGGGTCCTGTGTTGTCATGTAATCTAATGTGGATTTTCTTCCTTTTGTATTGTTTAAAACAAACTTTCTCCAACTCTGCAGAACCAGTGGCTGCAGCAAAATAATCCTCTAAATAGAATCCCAGTTTATCTGTTTAAATCTGGCTCCATGATATTTGTCCCTGCAGCTGGAGTTAGAAACAGGGAAGGAGATGTAAAGGTAAAATAAAATCCAATACAAATCTCTACACAGTCGCCGACAAACACAGCTGCTTGAGTTCTGTATGGTGGGGAAGTAAGGCGGGGGCTCCCCCTGCTGTTCATAAGTATGATTGTTTCCCTGCAGAGCAGTTAGGGACTGTCTGACGATTCCTGTCCACAGCAGTAAATGAAGGGAGAATTTCACTGCATACAGTCAGGTTTCTTATATAAACGGTACACATTTTTTAATTAAAATATAGCAGAAATAGGTTTCTTTTTCATTAAAGAAAGTAAAAATGGGATTTTATTTTTTTGCCTTTACATGCCCTTTAAGGTTTAACTTAGCTAGAGAGGTAATATGCCCGTTATTATCTTAGTCACTCTTCTTTGGACTGTCTCTATATTATTGAATTACCTCTTATGCACTAGAGGGCAAAACTGAACTGCATATTGTGGATGGGGCCTTACCAGTTCTCCTGCTGCAAATCTATACCCCCTTTTAATACCTTGCTGGCACTTCCTGCAGCTGACTTACTTTGCTTGCAACAGCTAAGTTTGTTATCCACATTTATTCCCAGTATTGTAACCATTAAGGATTTGCTCACATATTTTAAATACTAAATGCATAGACATACATTTATCAACATGAAGGTGGTTATTTACTATATCCAGAATTTATCTCATATTAGAATTGGCCATTTTTTAACATACAAAAAGTTAACTTAAAGGTGAACCAATCATTTAATCCAGCTACCCCTTTAAAGGGCATATAAAGTCTAAAATAGAATAAGGCTAGCAATGCTGTATTTTGTATACTAAATATAAATATAAACTTACTGCACCACAAGCCTAATCAAACAAATAATTTATGATTTCAAAGTTGGCTACAGGGGGTCACCATCTTGTAACTTTGTTAAACATCTTTGCAAGACTAAGACATGCTTAGTGCACATGCTCAGTGTGGTCTGGGCTGCTTAGGGATCATCATAAACAAAGCTGCTTGAGTTCTGCATGGCTGGGAAGTAAGGCGGGGGCTCCCCCTGCTGTTCATTAGTATGATTGTTTCCCTGCTCAGCAGTTAGGGACTGTCTGACAATTCCTATCCACAGCAGTAAATGAAGGGAGAATTTCACTGCATACAGTCAGGTTTCTTATAAAAACTGTACAAAATTTTTAATTAGAGTATATTGGAGATAGGTTTCTATTCATTAAAGAAAGTAAAAATGGGATTTTATTTTATTGCCTTTACATGCCCTTTAAGTCCCATATCATGTGTCAGCCCCTGACAGCTTGTTTTGAGGCTGTAACTCTGACTCCTCAGAGCAATTTGTTTCTTCTTTTCTATCTTTGCCACACTGGGTTGTTAGGGACCACACTGGATCCAGTATAACATCATTTCTGGTTGGGTCTTCAACAATTTGTGACATAAACATTGTCATGCAGCACATTCATAATCCTCTTTCCATTAACTGTGCTGGCAGTATTACAATTCTACAGTATTAAAACCTGCCACAGTTGTAACTTTTAGGGGGTTATTTATCAAAATCCGAATTTTTCTCATGTTTTAAAAAAAAAAGAAGTCTGACCTAGAATCCACGATTTACCCTTATTTATCAATAAATAAAACTTGAAAAATCAGATTGGGGAAAACCCATTTGATGCCCACATTTTTTGTGAAATTATGTGAAAAGCCCGAAATGTATGGATTATCGTACGAAACCCAGCATAGACCATAATTTCTTCAAATTGCAAATAGGACCTCTGCCATCTACAGGATCTCGACAGGTATACCTTGGGGTATGATAAAAATTCTGATTTTATAGTAAAAAACTGGAATTTTTTTAGCATTCGGACTTTAATAAATAAATAACCCCCTAAATATTTGCAACAGGAGCTGCAATATTTCGCTTACATGAGAAGGCTTCAGACTTTTATTCTCCTCCACAATTTCTTGCTTTATAATGTATTTCAAATCATGCTTATCATGTCATCACAATTGATGAGCGAATAAATTTGCCAGACCCAAATTCACTGCCAATTTCAGCGTTTTTGCTGCCATTGAATACATTTGGGAAACTTTGTCAAAAAAAAATTGGACACATGTCAGAATACTTGCATATATAAAAACTGTTGGGCATCAAAATTATTCAGACGCCCATTGACTTTAATGTGGGCGTCAAAATCGATGCAGGCGTTAAATTTGCCTTATGCAGACTTTTCTTCGTTTCGGCGAAGCAAAATGGTACAAATTCTCCCATCACTAGTCATCACACCCCTCCTCCTTTTCTATCTCCCTATCCCCCTGAAATAAGTAGTAGCCTTCTGTATTTACTGCCCAGTTGTGACCCCCTTCAGCCATGTTTTAGAAATGCCAATGACAGGGTAATGTAATAAAAAGGCACTAAGTTTGCCCAGGAGCACTATTTACTATCAGGTAGCATTACTGGAAGCTATGAGTTTGCTTCCGGGGAAACTTGGTGCATTTTATTACATATACCATTAATGTCATCCTTTTTGTTTTACTAGCCAAGCTTTATGTCTTTGTAAACAAATATTTAATACTAGTAGTAATTTCAAAATTCTGTTCTTCTCCATCCACCATGTCTTAGACAAAATGTAACCACTTAGGGGGATAACTCACAATATACTGTGACTTCATAACGAACTAGGGGTTTATGTAATAAAATGCACTAAGTGAATGATGCTATTAAGGTAGTGATTGCACTGGTCTGGGCTGTAATAGAGGAAAACTCAGATAGTAAGTACATACAGGGCATCCAATCATATTGAGGCCACAAAAACTTCAGTTTGCACCTATGAAATGGCATGCAAGTAAGGAGAATTCAGCTGGATCCCACCAAAGTATGAATAATTCCCTATACCACCTAATTACTACCAGGTGCAAATCTTTGCACCCTTGGAGTTAGATGCTAAAATGTGTTCCTGATAAGGACATACAGGGTATCTAATGCATTTTGAGTTCACAAGAACTTTGCACCTAAGAAATAGCATGCAAATAAGGAGAATTCAAGTAGAATCCACCCAAGAGGTTGTTATCCTATTTACTACTAGATGCAAATCTTTGCACCCTTAGAGGAACGTTTGCAAAAGTGTGAATTTTCTCCTCCTCTAACTTCATCAAAGTTCATCTAAATTCATCAGGTGTTTTTTTAACAAAGCTTCTCTCTCTTTTGCTTAAAATCGTTAAGTATACATTTTCAAGAGAAATGCTGTGAATTTTTTCCTGGCATAAATTCTCTGGGAAACTTCACTGTAAATATTCCCCATACAAATGTATTTTGAAAAATTCTCTAGAGAAAATTCACTAGAGAATTTTTCACCATAAAAAATGAATTATGGTGAATTAGCTTAGAGTGGGCAATGTAGATAAAGAGATTCAAAAGTGGCTGCTCTATTTTTAAAATGGTGAACCTGGAGAACTTTCTCTAGGTGAAAATTCTTTCTTGTGCTCATAGTAAACTGGAGAGTATTCACTGGAGAAAATTCACCTGGAGAAGAGATGAAGACTACTGAAAAGTTCATTCTGCAAAAAGTGTTGCATTTTTCTTTTAGTTGAGGGGAATCTTCATGTTTGGTTAAATTACTCCAAATTTTCAATTTCACCCTTTAGCAAGAACTAAAGTCTCTTCCTAATAGCAGCAAATACTATGTAGCAACACAGTGGTTTGCGCTGTGCAAATTTTACACCTTTTATTAAAGGAGAACCAAAGCTTAACAAAAGAAGTAGGCTAGAAAAGTTGTACGTTATGTTTTGGGCTTCTGTACCAGCCCAAGGCAACCACAGCCCTTTAGCAGTAAAGGTCTGTGTCTCCAAAGATGCCCCAGTAGCTCCCCATCTTCTTTTCTGCTGATTCACTGCACATGCTCTGTGCTGCTGTCACTTCCTGAGCTTAGGGACCCACTCACAATATACAGTACACATAGAATAGAAATGTCACAATATAAGGCTGATTAGTAATTAATACAGATAATTACTACACAGCGCAGAAACCAGTGCAATTAGCATCAGAACTTAATAATCAGCCCTGTAGCATCATCTTATATTATAGACAAACCTCATTTTCTGCTTGTTGATTTGTGACGACCCCTAAGTTTAGCTTCTCAACAGCTGCTCAGAGCCCACTGAGCATGTGAGTGTCACAGACACTTTCCAAGATGGTGACCCCCTGTGACAAGTTTGAAGTCCTGGATCATTGCTGCTATTGACAAGCTGAAACTTTAGGATGGTACATTAAGTGCAGTATATAAAATATGGCATTTTTAACCATATTCATTTTTAGAATTTAGTTCTCCTTTAAAACAGAAATGGTATTTGCACAATGTTTTCACTTTGCAGCTTGTAAACAAGCCTTTATATGGAATGTATGTCATCCAGCTAAGTTACAGACAAAGCTGTGCTATTCAGTTACATTCGCTTTAGCTCGTGATTGAGGCATGCTGGTAGACCGGCACCTTTCCATTTTAAAACTCACTGTCCTTCTGCATTTCAGGAATTTATTTAGTTCCACGCAAATTAACCAATTATGTCCGATATATAAATCAGTTGGAAATGTTGTTAGTCATATAAAAACCTGGCATATCAGTGGCTCTCTGGGACAGAAGCTGGACGCGAGACATAATATATAATATTTGGAGCCTGTATTCCTGACCCATGAAAAGAAATGATTTCATTAATTTCACAAAAGAATGCGATGAATAATACGTTTTCTGGACTGCACACAGTTGCCCCTCTTAGAAACCATTAGTCTAGTCGAAAAGAAAAATCCAAGGAACTAAAAATGAGATGAATTGGCCATTCTGTGACACTGCATCGCGGTTGCCAAGCGAGGATTAATTTCCTGCAACCCTTTCGCTCTGCCAGGGCCAAAGACTTCAAAACAATCCAATTAGCCCAGAAAAAGCAATTAATATGTATTTGGAGTGAGAAGCTATGTTTGTGGCTGTGACTCCAAAGAAAGAGGCATTCCAAGCAAACTGCACAGAGAACCTTGATGACTAGAAGTACTAGTATAATCATAAGTTACTGCACAAATATGCACAGCGTCGGATTGGCCAGTGAACCAGACTATCTCCCGGTGGGTATAGGCACTGGTGGGCCCTTGCCAACCGCAATGAGCACGTTCTTATTTTCACCATTAACCTATATAATACCTAAAACATTCATTGGTATCTACAGCCAATTTTTGAGAGAATAGGACCTGTCAAGGTGGACCCTAAGAGCCCCAGTAAAACCCTGCTAGTATAAATATTCATGATTTGCCAACTGAATGACGGAGCCAGGAAAAGAAAACAAAGAAAAGAAAACAAGAATTCAGTGTAGATTTTGCTTTGAGTCTTAGCAGTGCCAGCCATTGGCAGATTCAGCTGGGAACCTGGGAAGCTCAGGGTATTAACTTTAAAAGTAAAATGAAGCACTGAGAAGTCTCACACCATTATCTAACATCAACTTGTTTCACCTCTTCTGTAGAAAGTAGGGATTTAATCGAAATCTACTCTCACAGCGAGGGATTAGTACAGTTACCTGGAAAGACCAAGAAGTAAATATGTAATAATGAGAAAAATACGTCTGTGGCTTAAACTGACAGGGAAGAAAGAGCATTTTAAAATAATATCTCAGATCCATTTTTTTTTTACTCAGCACACTGGCAATTCCTTTTTATCTTACAAAGAAACCTATGACTCTCAGGGCAGACTTCTGTTCTGGGAAACATCATTCCTGGGGTGCATTATGTAATACTGTTTAAGAAAAATGAAGGCCTGCTAGAACATAAATAAGTTCTTTGGGCTGTAATCTGTCCTTTTTGTTTTTTTGTTGCCCACAGACTTCAATGCATTTCAGCATATTTTTGCTATTTTGTGAATAATCTGTGAATTTTTGCCATTTCGATAATTTTTGACAAAGCGAGACGGTCAGATTCGCTCATCACTATATATATATATATATGTAGGGGACAGGAAGAATCCTTCCCCTGTTTGTCTTCCAGTGACATCATCCAGCCCAGTTGCATGCTGGATAGTGACCCGATTGGCTGGGAACCCCAGTGCATCCTGGGGAGAAAGGGTGTGCCTGACTTTGGAGCCAAAAGCACAGGGTCTCCCAGGAAGAGAGCTGAGAGAGCCAGCGTGAGTAGCTGTAAGACTGTGAGGTGCAGAGAAGAAGCTGCTGAATCTGGGGAGATTGAGCCCAGCCTGTCCCCTGCCAAGTTGCTGCAAACTCAGAAGGAGAAAGGCGCCACTAGTGAGACTGATTCTGCTGCAGAGCTGTGTGTGATCTCCACTGTGAATTCCTCTGAGAGCCCCCCGGTGAGTGAGCCACCCAAGGGAGGATACTGGCACGGATACAAGCGTGGGGCCCCATACTGAAGACAGCTGTTAACCCTTTACCTGCTACGAGAGAGCTGCTGCCAACATTCAAAAGGGAGAGGTACTTTTGGGGAATAAGGTAGCGCTACCTGGGGAGTAAGAGCTCTGGGGAAGGGACAATCATTTGACCTGTGTTATTATTAACCCCTTCAGGAGGATTGGGACTGTGATATCTACCAAGGACTGTGATATCTACCAAGGACTGTGATATCTACCAAGGACTGTGATATCTACCAAGGACTGTGATATCTACCAAGGACTGTGATATCTACCAAGGACTGTGTGAAGCAACAGTTAAGCACCTAATAGTGGTTTAGGGAGTGTCCCACGTGTCCCCAGTGTAGGAGTGCAGAGTGTATTAGTTGCCCAAGTGTTTACTTTTTGTTTATATAAAGTTTATATTGGTTCAAATTGCAAACTGTGTGTTTTATTATTCCTAGTGTAACCCCCTGAGGTGTCTTCCTCAGTGTTCACTAGGTGGAGGCACTGCGCTGTAATTCCCAGTTCCCAGTACTTTTCAATGCAAAAGGGACTCAGGGCCCCTGGATTGCCAAGGGTAAGTGGTGATTTAAAGAGACAGTAACCAAATTAGTGTTACATATATATTTCATTAATAGACTCCCAAATTCGGTGAAGAGTTAAGAAGAATTTATTGTCAACATTTTGTTCCTGTTTTGGACCATTCTCAAGACACAAAGGTAACTTCTAATATCCTCATATTTCCCAACAAGGGTTACTTTATTTATTTTAATACACACGTTTTAGTGAGTCATGTGGCAAAAATGACATCGCTACTCACTGTTTATAACTGATGACATCACTAGTCACCGTTTATAAGGATAGAATACACAAAAGCCATGAATAGCTTGTAAATGATATCCTTATAAACGGTGAGTTCTGATGTTATCAGTTATAAACGGTGCGTTCTGATGTCATTTCTGTCACATGACTCCCTGAAACTTGTGTATTATAATAAAAAAAAAGTACCCCCAGTTGCAAAATATGAGGATATTAGAAGTTACCTTGGAGTTCCATGACTTTGGCCTCGTGTTTTTTTATGGTCAGGAAACTCCTCTGTAACTTATAATATCCTTATATTTTACAAGAGGGTGTATACATAACTTTTGTGTGTATATATATATATATATATATATATATATATATATATATATATATATAATCCATGGAAATCAGTATTACCTATGCTTTGTATAGAGGAAACCTTTGAAAGCCCAACTACACCAGAGGTCAGACCCCTTACTTTCCATTCTGTATTTCCCTCAGAAACAGTCACCTGTCGAGAACACAATATTGTTGTACAGCTGTTAGAATACATAATTAGAGGAATTAGTAGTCCATGATACACATCCATCTATGGCAGTGGTCCCCAACCAATAGCCCATGAGCAACATGTTGCTCTCCAACCCCTTGGATGTTGTTCCCAGTGGCCTCAAAGCAGGTGCTTATTTTTGAATTCCAGGCTAGTTTTGGTTGCATAAAAACCAGCTGCACTGCCAAAACAGAGTCTCAGTGTAGGTTGACAATTCACATAGGGGCTACCAAATGGCCAACCACAGCCCTTATTTGGCACCCCAAGAACTGTTTTCATGCTAGTGTTGCTCCTCAACTCCTTTTACTTCTGAATGTTGCTCACGAGTTCAAAAGGTTGGGGATCCCTAATCTAGGGCGTAAAAATAGCTACTGAGGGAAACTGTGTGCAATGGTATACCGCCTCCACCATTGGGAGGTCTGCACTAAATGGATGGAGTCTGGGAAGATAACTCATGTTCACTTTGGAGAATTAACAAAATAGAAGTAGGAACCCGTGTCAACCAACCAAAACTTGTTTCCAGTTTTGTTGCCAACGTTGTGCTGACATTGCTGCCGTGCAGTGCTGGCTTCCCAAGTTCAGCCCCAGTCAGAGATTACTCTGCAAGAATTTCTATGTCCTCCTTGTGTGGATTTACTCTTCTAGCTACTCCACTTAGACTTGGAAAGAAACTTCAAAACAGGCAGGTTAACTGGTTCCTGATACTAGGGTCAGAACTAGAGGTCAGCAGAAGAAGCAGGTGCTTAGGGGAAAATGGGGGGCACAAGACACATACCTCTGCTGTCGCCTACTCCGAATCTTGGCCCTTGTCCCCCCCATTGGGTGATGGTTGTTAAGTGCTGCACGTAAGAGTGTATGCTTGTGCTGGGTTGCCTAGAGCCTGGCACTGCCTGATACAATTGACCATGGTTTGTGTAGATGTGATAAGAAGATTGCAGGGCATTGTTTGATATTAATTATTTATAATATCTGTAAAGTACTGTGGAATATGGCAGCTCTATAAATAAAAGATTATAATAATAATAAAAGCATTGTGTATACAGTGAAACCTCAATTTTATATCCCCTAAATTTAAGTTTTCTGCATTTTATACCTTTTTTGTGGTCCCACCAATTTATAATGCATAATGCATTGCCCTGACTTTACATATTTCTGGAGTTTATGCTTTTTTTTGTGCTAAGTGCTGTTTTAGTATCCAACCTGTGAAAACTTTTCATGAGTATTCAGAGGTTTTTTCCATAGAAGCATTTTGGCCTTCAGCTTTAGTTTAATTTTCATAAATGGAGCAAATATTTAATTTCCTAAATATGTCCCCATACTCATTGTGATTTTATTCTTCAGTATTTTAGGCTGTTTAATTAGAGATTTGAATTGACCCTCCCGTTCCTTTCAAACAAGTTCCGCACAGAGCTGTTGAAATCATATTCAGATTGTTGGAAGCATCGTTAATTAAAGGTGTGAAAATTAGGCCAAGTTCAATTTTACCAGAAAAATGCTAGGGAAGCTGCTTAAAAATATATTTACATGTTCACACATTAAGAATGTTCTGATTTTGCCATTATCACAATAAAAATTGTTGCGTGTCAAAATTACTCGGACTTGTTGAATTGTTGCGGGCGGCAAAATAATTTTGACGCCCATTGACTTCAATGCGTTTCACAAATTTTTCGCTATTTTGTGAATTTCGTGGTAAATTAGAGAATTTTTCTGCGAAGCGGACAAATTTGTCCATCACTACTTAATAGTAATAACAATAATTTCTTCCAAGGAAATTCATATAAAAGGTCTGTGCAAAGCTGTTATAACAAGTAGCAAAGCACCAAATATGCATTTTTTATATAAACCAAAAATTTGGCAAAATATTGAATCAAATTAAAAAATTCAAACCCTCATTGGTATATGCATATTTTAAAAAAAAAATGTACCCCAACAAATGGTTCCATTCAGTTGTCCAGAGCTTTAAAATGGTTGTTCACATTTGATTTAACTTTTAGGGGCCGATTCACTAACTTCGAGTGAAGGATTCGAAGTAAAAAAACTTCGAACTTCGAAGTGTTTTTTGGGCTACTTCGACCATCGAATGGGCTACTACGACCTTTGACTACGACTATGACTTTGAATCGAACTATTCAAACTAAAAATCGTTCGACCATTTTATAGTCGAAGTACTGTCTCTTTAAGAAAAAACTTCGACCCGCTAGTTCGCCATCTAAAAGCTACCGAACTCAATGTTAGCCTATGGGGAAGGTCCCCATAGGTTGGCTAACTTTTTTTGATCTAAGGATATTCCTTTGATCGTTGGATTAAAATCCTTCGAATCGTTCGATTCAAAGGATTTTATCTGGTTGCTAGGGTCCAAATTATCCTAGCAACCATGTACTGATTTGAATGAAACACTTGAATATAAACAGGAGAGGGCCTGAATAGAAAGATGAGTAAAAAAAAGTAGCAGTAACAATTAATCTGTAGCCTTACAGAGAATTTATTTTTAGATAGGGTCAGTGACCCCCATTTGAAAGCTGGAAAGAGTCAGAAGAAGGCAAATAATTCAAAAACTATAGAAGATATAATGAAGACCAACTGACAAGTGGCCTTCATTAAGTGGTCAACCAATAGTTGACTAAAAGGTAAACCATCCCTCAAATTATGGAATGAGGGGAGGATTTTCAGGATGCAGGTCTGTAGGTCATGGGTCTTATGTAAAATTGTCTATATTTTACTCCTTTTAAAGTTTCTGTCCCCGCCCACTTTTGATGATGTGACTTCTGGTTTGCAGCAACATCACTTCCTGTTTGATGGTGGTCGGCACGTTGAAGGTCGGGTTGGAAATAAGCCAGTTGCGGGTCGGGTAGCGGATCAAAGTGGATAAATATGCAGGCTGCGGTAACATATAAATACAATGGAAGAGCAACATATCTGGACAAATTACTTACAATCATACAAGAAAGGGGATTCAGTCATGCACATTTCCCGCCCCCTGTCTAATTAATAATTTAGCATTTATGCAAGAGCATATTTCTTCATAATATTGTGTATTTCTCTAGCAGAGTAGCAATACACTCTCTTTTTATGCTTGTAGCTAATTTGGGCAGATCTGTTGCACTTCCATTATATATATTTTACTTACCCTTGTATTGCTTCCAAAATCTCCCGTTTTGTGTACTACCCATCATTCTGGCCAACATACGTGTTCTAGGTTAGGTGACAACTCTACCAGACATGTCTGGCTTTGTAAAGACCTCATGTCATGACCACTTTGTGTAAAGTGATACAATAAGACCAGATCATTATCTCCCTATTGACATAGCATTAGTTAATATCTTTGCCTTTAACTGGTTGTTGCAATTAATTGATCTTGGATGACAGTATGTTTTACATTACTGCTACAAAGAATATTAGCCTGTCAGCAAACCCTTTTCTTTAGGGACCCTGTAGAACACAGAGTGTCATGGAATCCATAACACAGCGGTTAACATGTCTCCTTGCATGGGTTCACCTTCACACTAAATTAGTGTCCATCCTATGAAACTGCGGACTTTTCATGCAAAGTGACACATGCTCCATCCATTGTTTGTTTAAATCGGCCACAGGGAGCAAACCGTCTCTTCCATGTTTCTTTTTTTCCTGCTGATGTATTCCTAGGGCATTGCTGTATTTCTTAGTTTTGAGCTATATTAGTAGTCCCATCAGCCCTGCTCCTGAACATATATTCAACCCAATCAATTGTAGCAGCATTTAACCTGTCAGCTGAAATTACACAGGTAGAAAGGGTTCAGCAAGGTCGTAATATATTCAGCCTTCCACAAAGCCTCAAAGAACGCGACTCTGAAGCTTTTTAGCAAATGGAAATTGCAGTAAACTGTGGGCAATATATAAAAACTCTTTGCAGTAAATGCTGTCTCCCTTTCTTTTCCAAGCGCTCATTTTTTACATCTGTAGCCACATCCATACGAGCTCACTCACCAGTCTTAGTGTGACTTCTCCACCAATCTTGTTATTTGTGTTTTCCCACCATAACTACAAAGACTCCTTCAATCAAGTATGGCCAACTTCCAGCCTTCCATGTGTTGTTCTACTACTCATTATTCTCTGCCTGATATCTATAATTAGTTACACCTTTCCATAGGTATTATCTAGTTGAATTAAGTCAAAGGCAACTGGAGTTTTAGAAAACGTTTCACCACTCATTCAAGTGGTATGGAAATTCCCCAGCAGTTATACTCTTAAAGGAGAACTAAACCCTAAAAATGAATATGCATAAAATGCCATATTTTTTATATTGAACTTATTGCACCAGCCTAAAGTTTAAAGTTTTTAATAGCAACAATGATCCAAAATTTCAAACTTTTCACTGGGGGTCACCATCTTGGAAAGTGTCTGTGACACTCACATGCTCAGTGGGCTCTGAGCAGCTGTTGGGAAGCTAAGCTTAGGGGTCGTCACTAATTATCAAGTAGAAAATTCGGTTTCTCCTGTAATATAAGATGATTCTACAGGGCTTATTATTAAATGCTGATGCTAGTTGCACTGGTTTTTGTGCTGCCATGTAGTAATTATCTGTATTAATTACTAATCAGCCTTATATTGTGACATTTCTATTCTATGTGTACTGTATATTGTCAGTGGGTCCCTAAGCTCAGTAAGTAACAACAGCACAGAGCATGTGCAGTGAATCAGCAGAAAAGAAAGATGGGAAGCTACTGGGGCATCTTTGGAGACACGGATCTTTACTGATAAAGGGTTGTAGTTGCCTTGGGCTGGTACAGAAGCCCAAAATGTATGTACAACATTTCTAGCCTACTTCTTTATTTAAGATTTAGTTCTCCTTTAAGGATAGTACACCCAGACAGACACCCAGTCACAATGGTTCCGTTAAACTTCAGTAAGGTATTTGCTGAGACTCACAATGTCTGAGTTTGTCTGACATCAGTGATAGGAAAGATTTTTGAAGGGTTAATGAAGGATAAGATCCTGGACTTCATAGCAAATCATAATACTATAAGTTTGTGCCAGCATGGTTTTATGTGTTATAGATCTTCCCAGACTAACTTAATTTATTTTTATGAGAAGGTAAGTAGAGACCTCGATTCTGGAATGGCAGTGGATGTGATTTACTTAGACGTTGCTAAAGCATTTGATACAGTGCCACACAAAAGGTTACTGGTTAAATTAAGGAATGTTGGCCTGGAACATAGTATTTGTACCTGGATAGAGAACTGGCTAAAAGATAGATTACACAGAGTGGTGATAAATGGAACATTTTCTAATTGGACCAGTGTTGTTAGTAAAGTACCGCAGGGCTCTGTACTAGGTCTCTTGCTTTTCAACTTGTTTATTAATGACCTGGAGGTGGGCATTGAAAGTACTGTATCTATTTTTGCAGATGATACTAAATTGTTCAGAACTATAGGTTCCATGCAGGATGCTGCCACTTTGGGTAGTTCTACCCTTAGGAATATTACTGGTAATTAAACAGATAGAAGCCGATGTGCTGTGTAACAACCGTTTTAATAAAGAAAAAACATAAACTCCTTTGCGGATAGCACAAATGAGGGCAGGTAAAAAACAAGTTCAAGTTCAGGCCGAGGGTCAAGGGCGGGCAGCAGACAAACATAACCAGGAACAGGCCAAGGTTGGGACAGGCAGAGGACTTGCAGAGTCAGTTAACAGGCCAAGGTCAAAACCGGGAGATCATACCAGAGGGAACAGGGACAGGACTTGAACAGGACAGGGTTACTGGATCAGAAACAGGATCACAGGAACTGAAGCAAATCACGACCAGGAACATGACAGGAGGCTGGGATAAGGCAGGTTGGCCAATGATCCAGCATGGAGGAGTCTGGGAGGCAGACTTAAGTAGCCCTTTAATAAAATTCAGAGGGCATGAATCCTGGAGGACTGAGATGGAGGTATTAGAGATTATATGTCACAGCCTCCCATGGCTCAAGCAGGCAAAAGAGCAGCTGCCAATATATAGCCGGTCCCTGGTTTGAATCCAGTACACAATGGTACTATGATTCTCATTGAGGCAATTGTTAATCTTTCAATTTACATGACTGGGAGTGTGAATTGTTGTGAAGCCACTGGGGTAAGGATATCAAAGCGGCATTGTATGTTAATGAGGAGCGGTGTCTCTTTTCATCAACATACATTGTCGCTTAGGCCTAAATTAAAAGGATTGTATCTTTATATTCCATGTAATTTTTATTGCCTAAAGCTGGCCATACACCAAAAGATCCTCTCATTTTATGAAGTTACCACCAAAGCAACCCATGTGCTTCGCCAAATTTGGTTGATCGAATTGATGTACGACGACAATTGTATCACAGCAAGAACCCTGCTAATTAGGGGCATGTTTACTAACATTGGAGATAAATCTGGAGATATTGCCCAGCAACCAATCAGATCTTTGCTTTTGTTTTCTTATAGGTGAATGTTTAAATCTAATTCTCCATAAATCTCTCCAGTAAGTCTATTAAAGGGGTTGTCCACAGGGTCGGACTGGGCCGGCGGGATACTGGGAAAAAACCCGGTGGGCCTCCAGCTCATGTGGGCCCCGCCAGCCCAGATCCGCACCCAGAACCTTCTTTGTGCCACAACCTCCCTTTGTCGGGGGTTGCGGCAAAGACACTGCGAGTGTGCGCATGCGCACAGACGCAGTGCAACCGCACACACGCACAGCGTCAGCGCGTATGCGCACACATGGGACGCCGCGCGTCATACGCCACGCATCTCAGCAAGGGAGGCCTGGGAGAGCAGCCCCGTGGGCCCTGGGCCCCCCAGTCCGACCCTGGTTGTCCACCTTTTCTCAGTGCTACTCAAAACACAATAGATTAAGTTCGCCTAAGTATGATAATATGTGTTACGTAAAGACCGTGTATCTACAGTATGTGGCTGAATACACTGTTTAAAACTCACTATAAGACCTGCAGTTATCACAGAAGAATCTAAGGAATTTTTCAACCAGGGAAGCATGAGAAAAAGGAGACACGAAGCAGATATGTGCAATAGCTTTAGAAGATCCAACTGTCAGTACTCAACGTTACACAGAGCTTCTACAGACTGACATAGGCACAGACACTGGCGCAGTGTAAAAGGGGGGTCTGCGACCCCCTCCCCTGGTGTCTTCACTAACTCCTGCCCTAGAAAGAAACGGTATCTTCAGAGGGAGATTTCTCAAAAACCATATACATTTTCTGATAGAGATACATTACATATTTTCTTAAAATGACCTAATCTGCTAAAATAACTGCATTAATGTGAAGGTGAACAACCCCTTTAAGAGTCCAAATTACTTTAAAGGCCCAGTCACTGTAGAGTGTCAGAAGTCAGATCGCTGCCCTCTTTTCCTTGGTGAAACAAACAGCAGAGTAACTTCCTAAAGCATTTCTGGCTAGTGTAGGACTGAAAGTATTAATTCTGTTTACTACAATACTGCTTTCAGGGCCAGATTTACATAGTTGGCACCCCCATAGTTGGCTGTCGTTCATCCCCCCGTCCCCTTTATTAGTCCAAATTTTTGGAGCAATGGGGATTGGTGCACAAGAACATTAAAAAAACTATCGTATCTCCTGCACATCCCCAGTGTTTCTGAACCAATGTGGGTGTGGTTGGACAGCATGCCGTCCCCTAAAATCTTGCCCAGGCCTTGGTGGCTTTTCCACAAATCCGGGCCTGACTGCTTTACTTTACCAACCATTCCATTTAGGAGTGCGTATACATTTTGTAAGTTATTGTGGCCTTTTGGAGTGATATTGTTAAAATTAACATTATTCATTCTGAATAGGTCGTCGTTATTTTCTCCAAATCTCAGACTCTTTGCCTTAGGCTCATGTCACACAGGCATTTGTGATCACTGCAGTTCCCGTAGGTTTAACTGACATGATTAGAACAACCATTTCTGCACATTTATCATTAAGTTGCATGTGAAAAGCTGTCAATGATCATTAGACATTGTTAAGCAGTGGTTCTTAGCATGTTGCTCTATAGCAGGGGTCCTAAACCTTTTTTTAACCCGTGAGCCACATTCAAATGTAAAATGTAGCAGTTAGGCAAAAGGTTGAACTTGATGGACGTGTGTCTTTTTTCAACCTTACTTACTATGTTACTATGTAACACAAGCCTGAAAAAAGTTCCTGTGGACTGGTAGCCTACAGGAGACTCTGTTTGGCAGTAAACATGTTTTTTTATGCAACCAAAACTTGCCTCTAAAGCAGAAATTCTAAAATAAGCACCTGCGTTGAGGCCACTGGGAGAAACATCCAAGGGATTAGGAAGCAAAATGTTGCTCACAAGGCACTGGTTGGAGTTCACTGTGCAATATAGGATGGCAGATAGATGGACCTAACAGAGGACTTCGGTTGAGTTCAGTTTTTCACATATTTGAAGGCAAAGTTGGTGTAGGTCAACTTTCATGGAGCACTAGGTAAATTATGTTAAGCATACTTAAGATTGTGTTTTCTGGAAAGATCAATAGCTAGTACATCGTTACTTTCATATTTTGCTTTACCAGATCTTATGTGTATAAAATCTTCAGTAAAAGTTTTTATTTTAGCCCTCCATTGTTAATTGTGATATCCCTCATTTAAGGCCGGATTTCTGTTTGGGCCACCCCTAGGCCAGAGGGTCAACTGCCTGCCCCCCTCCTAATTGTGCTCCCTCCCCTCACAAGCGTGAACCCCTTCCCTTGTGAGCTCACATGTGCAGGCTCCATCTGGAGCACTTGGGATTAGTTGTGGGGGCAGTTTAAACAGCAGCGCATCCCCAACAAAACTGAAATGTGGCTGGGAGGCATGCCACCCCTGAAATCTTGCCGCCCTAGGCCCAGGCCTTTGTGGCCTTTCCCCAAATCCAGGCCTGCCATCATGCCCTCTAGTGGTTAGAGATGTCACCAATGCACATGTGAAACCATATCCTTCCTCTACAATGGGTTTGTACTAGTGATACGTTAACACCAGCCCAGGTCTTCTGCATATGTGCAGACATGAATTTACATGGGAATAGTACATTTGCAGGCTACAGTGGGGTTAATGGTTACTATAGAGTATTATCTACAAACAGTGTACTGAGAAATTCTCTGGAGATGGATAGCGTAACCCTTCAAAGAATATCCCTTTGTGTCGTGTACAAGCAGAGATTCTCTGCTGAAAATCCTATTGTTCCTTCACTAAAGAAAGCTAGCATCAGATATCCTGAGAGAATGGAACATTTCATTAAGCTATGCTGCAAAAAAAGAGAACTATGATGTTGTGAGCCATTTATATATATATATATATACTTCAAACCTCTCCATGATGATGCTCAGATGCATAACTTTCATCTTTTCCTTACACATTCACCCTCCTACACCACTTTAATACACATTCCTATCCTATTGTTAGAACACCGGAACACTGGCACCGGAATACATAGTTATTAGCGCTGCGCAATATGTTGGCGCTCTAAAAATATACGTTAATAATAATAATAATACATACTGTAGTTACATAGTTAAACAGGGTTAAAAAAATACCAAGCCCATCACGTTCAACCCCTCCAAATGAAAACCCAGCTTTCCTACATACACACGCTTACACTGACCCCTCCATACACTCACAGAAACTATATATATATATATATATATACTCTTGAAAATGATCTCAGCACACCATTTAAGAAAATACTTGTTCCGACCCAGGTGCTATCCAAACGTGCTTTCATACAAAAATGGATGCACACCGGGATTTCTTAAAAAAATGAAAACTTACTTTTATTTAATACATATTTAAAACATGGTCAGGTCAACGTTTCGGTCTCCATCTTAGACGTTTGTCAAGACCCCCTTTGTCAAGACCATGTTTTAAATATGTATTAAATAAAAGTAAGTTTTAATTTTTTTAAGAAATCTCGGTGTGCATCCACTTAGTCACATTTATATATATATATATATATATATATATATATATATATATATATATATATATATATATATATATATATATACTCACAAATTAACTATAGAGTTTAGTATCACAATAGCCTTTGATATTATGTCTGTCCAAATAATCATCCAAGCCATTCTTATAGTCATTAACTGAATCAGCATCACAACATCACCCGGCAGTGCATTCCACAACCTCACTGTCCTGACTGTGAAGAACCCCCTACGTTGCTTCAAATGAAAGTTCTTTTCTTCTAATCTGAAGGGGTGGCCTCTGGTGAGGTGACCCTCTTTATGGGTAAAAGGGTCCCCTGTTATTTATATATAATGTCCCCTAATGTACTTGTAAAGTGTAATTATGTCCCCTTGCAAGTGCCTTTTTTCCAGAGAAAACAACCCCAACCTTGACAGTCTCCCCTCATAATTTAAGTCTTCCATCCCTCTAACCAATTTAGTTGCACTTAGTCTCTGCACACTCTCCAGCTCATTTATATCCCTCTTAAGGACTGGAGTCCAAAACTGAACTGCATACTCCAGATGAGGCCTCACCAGGGACCTATAAAGAGGCATAATTATTTTTTCATCCCTTGAGTTAATGCCCTTTTTATGCAAGACAGAACTTTATTTGCTTTAGTAGCCACAGAATGACACTGCCCAGAATTAGACAACTCGTTATCCACAAAAACCCCTAGATCCTTCTCAGTTAAGAAAACTCCAAACACACTGCTATTTAGTGTATAACTTGCATAGCTCACTTGTTAATCATAGACTCCTGGATTCACATTTCTTCCCTTCCTGTCATACACAAGACAAATCACCAAACACCAGGACAAATACTAGTGCACTTCCTTTTTAATTTTTTTTAACTTAGTGCCTTAGAGTCCTTCCACAACTCTCCTTTTTTGTGTACTTTAGCATAATTCCTAGAGTTTCTCTGCAGGAAGAATGGCCAGATTTCCATGTGATTGTAGCACACCCACACCAGTCCCTTTAATCTTATGCCTTTAAAAATAGGGGTTGGTATTTGTAGTAGTGGTATTTGCCCTGAGAAAGTGGCACCAACACCACTTGTTTGACTTTTTTTTTTTTGCACTGGCATGTTTTCCTGCATGCTATGAAAGATGGAAGAACAATAAAGAAAGTCTGATGGTTACTTAATAATAAATGATGCTTAATTGCACAAGTGCAGTTTCAAGTAGCAAATAATCAACAAGTAAAGCAGGTCATACATTTAAAGACATGCTTATTTGGTCAGATCACCAAACTAGTGACTATGTTCCCATTAAGCAGACCTTGAGGTTGGGGATATCAAGCTGGTCAGGCAAAATGATTGGATTACAACAACAGAATTCTGGTCGCACTGCAAAGAAGTGCATCAATTACCCAATGTTGTCCTCCCCCGGTGGGATCTTCAAATCTGCCCTTTTAATATCCACCCAATTCTTGGCCAAAGCTCAGTCAGACAGGCTGACCAGAGGTCCCCATACACAGGCCAATAACACCTCGGTTTGGAAGGACCATATCAGTAAGCTTTTATAGCCTATGTATGACTACCTTTAGACAATGACAGCAAACATCAGGTTAGTTGCAATTTGAGCTAATAAATAATAACCAGGTTATACTACACAGAAGGGATGACACTGAAGAAGTTTCATTAGAGTTTCCATTTTTGCACATCTTGTAAGCACCAAGAAAGTTCCCATCACTGTTCCCATACCTAATAAAGAACATTGCTAATATTGCTGTATTTTATATAATGACCTTACTGTACCAGTGTAGAAGTTCGGCAACAATGATCCAGAGCAACTCCCATCTTGTTAGGCCATTTTTGAGTTTCAGTGGCACTGCACATGCTCAGTATGCTCTGGGCTGCTGTTGAGAGACTAAGCTTAGGGGGTCATTAGAACATCATCAAAACATTAGCAGAAAGCAAGGCTGCATCTGTCACTACAGAGCTGATTATTATTCATCAGTTCTGATGCAGAATGTACTGTTATCTGTGCTGACGTAATGAGAATCTGAATGGACTACAAATGTATATTGTAGTGTTATATTGTATGTATTCTGAATAATTGAAATTGGTCCCTCAGCCAAGGTAAGTGACAGCAGCCCAAAACATGTGCTTTCCATTCTCCGTTACCTTATAGCAACACAAACAGTTAATCCCTCCTGTCGATTGGCGAGCCTTTCTACTGCAGATACACAGCCTGATCAATATATTATGGGGCTTGTGTGCGAATTGCCGAGTGTCGTTTCCTGAGGGGTATTTGTCATTGTGTCATTCCTTGCCGTGACACGAAGCTTTCGAGCAATATTGATGCTCCCCACAATGTTACAGTTGTTCAAAGCAGACAGATCAGTGTGCAATCAAATGCCAAGATTTATTAACAGGGAGGCAGAATGATACAGCATCAGATGAGGAGGAGGAAAGGGATTTGAGCGTGAAATGGTTTCAGCAAAAGCCCATATTCTCCATCTTCTTGCAACAGGTTCCTGCACTCAGTTGACTGCATACATTATATATTCTAAAACCAGGAGAGGGAGAATGACAGGCGGAACAGCTAAAAATAACCAGTTTTAGTGCCAAGAATCCTACAGCTTCCACTGAGGCAAAACATCAAATAGGAGGATTGAAAATTGAATGCCAAAGGGAAGCAATTATTGAAATAGATTTATTTTTGGGTGCATATACTTTTTTGGTTTTGCTGGTAATATCCTATTCCAGAACTACCTCACACTAAGCCTCCCTGGTGGACCACCAGCCTTATGGTATGTTTGGGTGCTTTAGGTAATCTTCTTACTGAGGCCTCCTGCCTCAAGCTCTCCAGCAGCATCCACTCCCCTCCTGGAGTGGAGTCCAAAGGAGACAAGAACCATGTGCTCCTTTCCAGGAAACAGGAACTACCATCACTACCCCTATACCTATGGTAACACATCTCTCCCAAGGGCATAGGTACACTTCCTCACCATAGGGATGGCTAACTATGTATAGTGCAATTCCACATTCAATAGTGTGCCAACCATTGCACCTACACTTTTATAAATCACCCCATTGGTGCAACTAGAAAATAACGCATCCTTTAAAGTTTGGAACAGACTTGACTGGTGGGGCCTCGGACCAGGACAGCAAAAATGCACCCTTTCTCACAAGATGGTTCTTCCCAGGGTTGAATTGAGATGTCTGGGTCCCACAGGAAGCCATGATATCAAGGATCAACAAACCCCAACCACCAAGGGCCTCTGCCGTAAACCCACAGCCACCAATGTCCAAGGGGGCCAGTTTGACCCTTGCTCTATTCACAAAGCAGGTTATATCATTGTAGTGCATACTAATCAAACACTTTATATTAGAAAACACAAATGCAAATTGCAGAGAATCATTTTATGATTATTCTTCAGTATAGAAAAAAACACAGATTCCAGAACTGTAGGGCCAAACCACTATGGCAGAGGGATACACATCTGAATGTCTGAATGATGTGTAGATTAGGGAGGAAGGATTTAGAATTCCCAAGTTCTGCCCTTTCATGAATACAGTGTTGTCGAAGCTCTGTATTCTGGAAAATAAATACCTGCACCTAGGGTGCTAAAAATGGGGCAGGGTGCAAAAGTTCACTTAAAAGGTGAGCCCTAACATTTTCTCTGATTTTACTTGCCCTTTAAAAGTGAATGTGACACCCAAGAGAGAACAAAAAGAAAAAAAGAAAACAGGCACTTTTGTAACATCCTGCAGCAACGCAAACAGCTCTGCCTGTTCCATTCAGCCATATGGTGATCTATCTAATTAGTTTACACAAATACATGGTTGGAGTTGTCATTTTAAATGGCATATGGAAAAAAAGTCTAACAAATAGTTTGTGTAAGAGCTGTATAAAAAAAATATTCTCAGAAAACATGATTTTAAACAGCCGACTGTCAAGTCCAGTTTTTGGCGCATTCAAGCAGAACTGAGAAAAATATGTAAGCCCTTAGGCTAATGTCACACCTGCAGTTTTTCTGGCAGTGTCTTACAGTGTACATATTGGGAGATCTTTCAGCAATAACATTGTACAACATGTGCATATCAGTATCAGTTATGAGGTATCAGCACATCTTTAAGTGAACAATATATAAGCATTGTCAAATGTTTTGCTCCCTCCCTGTAATACCTCCCTGTAAGTCCCCAATGGTCAAGCATTCTCCATGCTCCATCTGCTATCTGACTCTGCCATGGTCTCCATCCTCTTGCACCATCCACTCAGACCCTCTTACTCACCAAGACCTTGGATGTTATCATTGGTGTTACGAATCCCAAACACAGAACTAATGTCAAGGTCCCGGCTCACTCTTCCCTTCAGGAGGAGCCCTCCGCTACTCAGATGTTGTCAGGTCTTAATGTGAGAGGACCAAGGAGAGAGTTCTGGGCAGGCAAGGGAACACTACCTTTGCAACAGGAACAGAGAAGAAGGAGTGTGGTCAAGGGACAGGCTAGGCCGATATCAATAAGGAAAAGCAATACAAATTTTGGAGACAAGAGAATAGTCAAGTTCACTGGCTGGGTCAAAATACACCAATATCGCAGTACAAAACAGGAGTAATCAAATAACGGACAGGACAGGCAGCGAACTAGGAATGGTCAGGGTCAGGCAAGATTAGGAATAGACAAAACAACTAGGATTAGCACCCAGGAACTATGAAAATAGACCTACATTTGACAGTGAGGAGTTTAGTCGAGGCCCCTTTAAATATTCAAATTTCGCGCCAAACCGTCATGACATAATGAGGCGTGCCCAAGTTAAAAGATGCATACGTATAGACAAGCATGTCAAAAATCCCAAAGCAGTGTGCATCGGCACGCAGAAGAATCAGCGCTGTGGGCATCCCTGCAGGAAATGCGGCAGGTGTCCATGCCAGCCCACTGGACCACCAGTTACCCTTACAATTGGCAACGAACCAGGTGCTTATTTTCGATTTCCTGGCTTGGAGGCAAGTTATGGTTGTATACTTACTCAAAGGTTAAACTTTTACACTAAGATTAGGAAGAGCCTGCACTTTATGAGAGAAATGTAACTAAATGTGTCTCAGTGGGACATGGGTATTTACTATTGAGTGTTGTTCTTCGATCTACCAGGCAGCTGTTATCTTGTGTTAGGGAGCTGCTATCTGGTTACCTTCCCATTGTTCTTTTCTTTGGCTGCTGGGGGGAAAAAGGGAGGGGGGTGATATCACTCCAACTTGCAGTACAGCAGTAAAGAGTGAATGAAATTTATCAGAGCACAAGTCACATGACTTGGGGCAACTAAGAATTTGCCAATGTGTCTAGCCCCATGTCAGATTTCAAAATTGAATATAAAAAAATCTGTTTGTTCTTTTGAGAAATGAATTTCAGTGCAGAATTCTGCTGGAGCAGCACTATTAACTGATTTATTTAGAGAGAATTTTTTTTTCCCATGACAGTATCCCTTTAAGGTAATGAGATAGGAGCACTGAGGACATATGCAGGGGGCTGAAGATGGAGGAAGGAGCATTGATAATGAATCATGAAGGCCTCATCGTTTAGGTAGAAGGTAACTGTGGAGAAAGCACCTTAATGAGTTTGTTAATAAAATATTATATTCAAAGACAGGCAACATGGATCAGGATTTTATCCACCAGTAGAAATATGCCAGTGCGACAACAGCTTGTGGTCTACATTATGTTGTTTCCTACTGTGGGTGCCTTGGTGATTACCACTCAAGCAAGCTGGCATTATTTAAGACCTGTGATACTCCTTAGCTATTTTGACCAGTAAGAGCAATAATTTTAGCCCACAGAGTGATATCAAGCCAATATGTCCAATTTATGTGTAAATTACCAAACTGACACGTGTATGGCCTGACTGCAGTTATGTAGTCATATATTCTCTTTCTCCATATGTTTGTCCTTGTGTGCATGCAGAATAGATTCAATCAAAAGGAAGATGTTAGGAAGGTTAAAGGAGACAGGGAACAATCTGTCTGTTACAGTAAACATATAACTGGCAACTGGTCCAAAATCAATACACTCATTTAGATTAGCTCAATCAACCACTAATCATTTACAGTGACATCAGAAAGACTTTTGTGTGCTAACAGATTGCATGTCAGAAGTCCCCTTGTTTAAATAGAGTGGCATGTTAAAAATGCACTGCGAGAGGATGGTGGCCTTGCTAACTTGTTTTCTACATGAGAAATATAGGCATCTGTATCAGTGAGCATTGAGCTTTTGGATGGGACCTTAATTTCGTGAAGCAGTGGGGAAGGGTGCACATAATCAGGCAACCCCAAAGCATTTATTAAGATTGATAGATAGGATATGACATACTAAATCTCATCTAAAGAGCTTACAATCTAAGAATACAGAGGAATCTACAAAACAATACATTCTGATTACAGTTGCATGTGTAGCTAAAATAATCTGCTTGTTGGCCATGAATGGAAGGGCAGAGTTAAAGGTCAGCAGATGTCACTTCAGAGTTTTCATAGCTGGATTCCAAATACTGAACCTTTACAGATTTACAGCCCAGCAGTCTTCTCTGGTGGAGAATACAAACAGGGTCTCAGTTGGTAGACACTGCATTCATAGGTTATTATATAAAGATAGTCATCATAAAGCAGTCCAGCACAATACTCATCTCCAGTAGTTAAAAGATTAAAACTGTATTTTTAGGACATAAAAAACAAGCCTAACACGTTTTGTGCCTAATAACGCACTTACTCTATAGATTCAGACTTAAGTAAGAGTAGGGATCCATATGGTTAAAATGCCCCTATGGCTTTAATTCCCTACCCTTCCTCCTTTTACCTAGTTGCTGAGCAAAAGCCCATGTATCTAGTTTGTATATTTGTCTTGAACAAATAAACTGTTACTCCTTTTGTTTTCACTGCAAGAACCTCCTGGCGTCCATTATTCCTATTGTATTGCACAGTAGCCTGTGGTAGTTGTAGTTACACTACACCACACCTTGAATCTTGCACTTAGCGAAGGCCCTAGCCTGAAATGTTTGAGTCACATGTAACCCATGCTCTAAGCACTAGCTGGACATTAACTCCTTTTGGTCTGTATGGTCTATTTTTTGGTGTTTTATTTCCTAATAAATACATTTTTTACTTTTTATAATTACTGGTGATAAATATTGCATGAGGCTTTCAAATATTTTATAACACATTAGGGAAACAGCAGCTGATTCATTTATATTGAAAAGATCCTACATGTGTGGTATAGGGTGGATGTATTTACTTGGAGTGCTTGTGTTGGATGCCTTGGTGAATGACGGAGAGGGGATTCGCAAATAAAAACTGGTTGGCTGGCACATGCCTAGCAAAAATGTCACAATTTCTTCTGCCACTTAATGGATAATTTAGCATCAGATCCTCTCTTGAAGCCCCGTGGCCCTTTTATATCAATGCTGCTGCTGGATCCCAGTAAGGCACTGCTTGTGGTGTTTAATGGAAGTTTCTGCACTTATGGGGAAGGATGCTGAGAGTTAAACTGCACTTTTCAGGTTATATGTTACCAATTTAGACAAGTGCGAGCAGTTTTCAGAGTTTGCCTTTTGTAATAAATGGACTATGGAGCCACTGATCCATTAATAATCTCCCTTACTGGGCCTATGACACCTGGCACAGCGTATCACCTTTATTATAGCAGCATCCAATGTCCCCTACCTCTTAGAAATCCCATTACCGAGCCTTCCCTCCACATGCAAGTAAAACAAGCTGTTTGAAGATTCATTATTTTTCGGTTGAAAGTGTATTGTGGCCATATTCACTCTCGTTTGAAAGAAATAACAAATGGGCCCAGATTTTTTTATGTATATTTTTATTCGCAAATCGATGCAGCCTGGATCAATCACATCAGGCTTTTTTTATCGGAACAAATCTAACAGTGTCCTATCACATCAGACTGGGACTAAAACAAATCACATTTTGTCCCAAAACCGAAAAATGCATATTTCATTCCCTAATATCACTCAGCTGGGCCGTTGCCCTTCAATACGTTGCTAGTTGGTGACCTTTTTTACAGAAAAATCCATCTGGGGCCCTGGCGGGCACAGGAAGCACATTTAGACAGTTCAAATAAGGTATGGCTTTAATCTGTCATTCCAGCAGCATCATGCTCATGATATACACACAGCAGCAACAAGGCCCAGGGACCTCATCATTCATGACATAGTTATGGAAGGAAGCTCTGTGTTATTATGTCTGGCACAGCTGGGGTCTACATATTGCATTCCTTCAGCTAGCGCTTTCACTGTTTAACTCCAATCCTAGAAGCCAGGTTGAAGCTATTGCCGTTATTGATTAGGAGTCTGATATCCTCACATAGATTGTATTTTGTGCTTAGAGGCTGTAGATGTCACATAACACTTGGTGAGGATATTTTACAGGATCATTTCCAATATTTAGACTTTATCGATGCCATACATCTGTTTGGTTCAACTGGCATACCAAGAAAGAGAGCAAAATAAGTATTAGTATGGTTCCACAGTTGGCAGAACAGCATTGATTTACCTGCTTTTAGGAGAAAGGGAGTATAATATTAAGAATGTTATTTACATGTATTTATAGAACATTACCCAAAAATAGAATAAAGCAAAGAATATCAATAAATGTTATAGTCAGGGGCTGTAAGAAATGGAGTGTCCACTAGCAAATCAATTTGTATATCCATGTACCGAAGTTGAGACTTAAAGGAAAACTATACCCCCAAAATGAATACTTAAGCAACAGATAGTTTATATCAAATTGAATGGCATATTAAAGAATCTTACCAAACTGGAATATATATTTACATAAATATTGCCCTTTTACATCTCTTGCCTTGAACCACCATTTCGTGACTCTATCTGTGCTGCCTCAGCGATCAGCTGACCAGAAATACTACAACACTAAGGGGCAGATTTACAAAGCTCGAGTGAAGGATTCGAATTAAAAAAACTTCGAATTTCGAAGTGTTTTTTGGGCTACTTCGACCATCGAATGGGCTACTTCGACCTTCGACTACTACTTCGACTTCGAATCGAACGATTCGAACTAAAAATCGTTCGACTATTCGACCATTCGATAGTCGAAGTACTGTCTCTTTAAGAAAAACTTCGACCCCCTACTTCGGCAGCTAAAAGCTACCGAAGTCAATGTTAGCCTATGGGGAAGGTCCCCATAGGCTTGCCTGTGATTTTTTGATCGAAGGATATTCCTTCGATCGTTGTATTAAAATCCTTCGAATCGTTCGATTCGAAGGATTTAATCGTTCGATCGAACGAATAATCCTTCGATCGTTCGATCGCAGGATTTGCGCTAAATCGTTCGACTTCGATATTCGAACGATTTTAGTTCCTAGTCGAATATCGAGGGTTAATTAACCCTCGATATTCGACCCTTCTTACATCTGCCCCTAACTGTAACAGGAAGAAGTGAGGAAGCAAAAGGCAGAACTCTGTCTGTTAATTGGCTCATGTGACCTTACATGTGGTTTGTATGTGTGCACAGTGAATCTTACAATCTCAGGGGGCGGCCCTTATTTTTTAAAATGGCAATTTTCTATTTATGATTACCCAATGGCAAATACTACTAAAAAAGTATATTATTATGATAATGGTTTATTTACATGAAGCAGGGTTTTACACATGAGCTGTTTTACTCAGTATCTTTTAATAGAGACCTACATTGTTTGGGGGGTATAGTTTTCCTTTAACATCAAATCCTATTCCCTTGAGTATTGTACTACTATGAATAATCCAAACAAAATTAATAAAAAGGTAATATTTATTCACAACCATGCCAAAAAGATGTTTGTTAAACCCAAATAAAAAACAGAAGGTGCAGCATGTATTTATAGAGCGCCAACATATTTCGCATCGCTGTGAATGTTTTTATGTATACCGCAGGAACGGTTGTGATCTAACCCCTTTATGGGTCTTGCTGAATGCTGTTAATATAGAAACTTCTGATAAATAATAGAGGTTTATAAAAACAAAAACAGTCCTGTAAGTTAATAAATAATATTAATAAATAAACAAATTAGTAATATAAATGGTGGTAGAGTCACGTATATGATCCACAGGTAAAAATGGCTTGGATGGGGCTGAATAGAAAAACACCTGTACAGATTTAATAGGAAAGATTGACAGTCGTGGGGAGGAGAAGAAAGAAGAGCACAAAGGAAAGATAGAACAAAAGAGGACTAAAAAATGGGGGGAGGAAGATTTAGGGGGGGGAGACAAAACAAAAGGCAACTAAAGATGATACAAAAGGAAAAAAGGAAAAAAGATAAGCCTAGCAACTTTCACATTGTAAGCACCATACGCAAGATAAAAAGACAGGTAGCAACATCTCACAAAATGTAACGAAGGTAGAACACGAAGAACTGTGCTTTGCCTCATTAACATTCTCAATTTCCTTTGCTTATGCATATAAATTATGAAGCATTCTTTGCCCACGAAGCTGAATAGCATCATTATGCACTGTTTATTGCTGCCAATGTGGGAAAAATATACAAATGTAAATGTAAAATATATGTAAAATATATGTGTCTGTCACTAGCTCCTGCTACCTAATAGGAAGCGTACCATATTTTTTATTTTCTGTTGTAAAAAGTTAACTCCACATATTCAGCAGCTTTGTGTCCATTAGAAAAAGTGCAGGCACGAAGGGCAGGATCCAAGTAAAATAATGGCATTGGATTTTAATGCATATAAAACTACCAATACCAAAAATACCAATCAGAAAAGCCAATATGTCGTAGACACCACATCACACATCATTCACTGTAAAATGTGTCATCTTCTTGGGAGTTTCCTTAAATGAGAAGGATCTAGGGGTCTTTGTAGAAAACACGTTGTCTAATTCTGGGCAGTGTCATTCTGTGGCTACTAAAGCAAATAAAGTTCTGTCTTTCATAAAAAAGGACATTAACTCAAGGGATGAAAACATAATTATGCCTCTTTATGGGTCCCTGGTAAGGCCTCATCTGGAGTATGCAGTGCAGTTTTGGACTCCAGTCCTTAAGAGGGATATAAATGAGCTGGAGTGCAGAGACGTGAAACTAAATTGGTTAGAGGGATGGAAGACTTAAATTATGAGGGTAGACTGTCAAGGTTGGGGTTGTTTTCTCTGGAAAAAAGGCGCTTGCGAGGGGACATGATAACACTTTACAAGTACATTAGAGGACATTATAGACAAATAGCAGGGGACCTTTTTACCCATAAAGTGGATCACCGCACCAGAGGCACCCCCTTTAGACTAGAGGAAAAGAACTTTCATTTGAAGCAACGTAGGGGGTTCTTCACAGTCAGGACAGTGAGGTTGTGGAATGCACTGCTGGGTGATGTTGTGATGCTGATCCAGTCAATCAATTAAGAATGGCTTGGATGATTTTCTGGACAGACATAATATCAAAGGCTATTGTGATACTAAGCTCTATAGTTAGTATAGGTATGGGTATATAGCATTTAATTAAAAGTAGGGAGGGGTGTGAGTATGGATGCTGGGTTTTCATTTGGAGGGGTTGAACTTGATGGACTTTGTCTTTTTTCAACCCAATTTAACTATGTAACTATGTAACTATCTTCTATTAAAAGACCAGGCTCAGCTTGGTATTCCTACTGCATACTGTTGCATTTCCATTTGTACATGTAAATCCTGTGTCTACTGTCTTGTTATATTCCAGATACTTTACATAATTGCTAAATTGCAGGCTATATGAGCAGTACTTGGTTGTTGGAAGATGCAAAGCACTGCAGGCTTGCACAATGGGTAGAAAGGCTCTTCTGTCCTCCCTGTATACTGCAGACTGCAGACTGCAGACTCAATGCTGTCCTCATTATTATTGTAGAGAATGGCATTCCTTAAAAAACTCTACTTTTAACATTACCAGGGGAAAACATGGCATTCAGTTTTACATGAATATCCAATATGTGATCCAACTTCCAAGGCTACTTGAGCCAATCACAACCTTACATTAAGCTGCAGATACACATAGCAATAAAATAAGTTTTGTGGGATTTTTTTATATTTGCATTATCCATTGTGGGCATTACTTCAAATGTTAGCCTTAGCAATAACTTCTGAAAGTAGAAATTCAGACATTCAGGTAACTTTATACAGAAATCTATCTGTTTTATTCACAATGGCGTTTTCAAGAGAGTAGTAGCTTGTAATGGCGTGTAACAAAAGTAACAGTAACTTACAGATTTTGTTCATTAACCAGAACAGCCTGTTTCACTAGCAGTCTAGCCGCACAGGTCTTGCTCTTTGCAGCAAAGTGTTAGCCCCCACTTAATGTAGACAGTCCTTTCACACAACACCTCCCTTAGTGTGTCCTTCTCAGACTTCTTCTTCCTGCTTTCCCTAGGCAAAGAAAGAGCTTCTCTCCCCTAGGGCAAGGCTCATCAGCCACAGCCTCACAGCCATCACATTTCCATATGCTGTGTCTCATAGAGGATCCTGGGAGATATGTACCATCCCTCTAAGGTTTTCCCAGACACTGTGCCACATCATGTACTATGGATATCAGTCTGTTTAGAGGTCAGACCTATCTGCTGATACAAAATCTTCTAGTATAGGGCATATCAGCAGAAGGAATTGAAGAGGAACTGCATCTTCTCTTTCTCCTGCTGGCATTATTATTATCGGCCACATGATTGGAACAATAGAAAGGAAGCTCAGATGTCAGTTGGTCCGCCTGCTTCTAACCACATGGCCTATTTCATAGTTAGTTCTTATTTCTGTGTAGAAGAATGTAGGCTAAATATAGGGAAGATTTAAGTATGAATCCTCAGTCAGACACAGAGAAGCTGAGAAAAGGATCTTAAACTCACCAATGCAGGTTTCTCACCTAAGCATATCAACTGATTAATTTAATTATATTCTGCCTGGTTGTATTCATGAACATTCAGACTTGCATTTTATGACTTTCACGTTTCATTGAGGCTTTTTAAAGATCACATAGTGAATTTTCTTTTGCTTGATGCATGTTCATAATACAATACAGTATACTTTAACAAAGCTTTGCCCAGTCTATTGCATTCAATAGAGCTATTTTATCATAAAAACGGACAAAAAAGTACTTACAGTAGGTATATTTCAAAAAATGCATACAAACCTGATATATGTGTTTTTATGGACTTAGCATGCATTTCTCAACACATAAAAACCACCTGTGTGTAAGAGCCCTTAATATGAATGGGGGATCTTCCACATATGTGTAGTTTTGTGTGTAGATCTGTAAAATGCAGATTGTGTCTTTATGTAGATTTAAGAGAAATAAGGACACTTGACCATTTGTAACTGAAATAACAAATGTGGCCAAGTGCCATTCTCAAGGGCAAACAAAATACTTTGAGTCATTTTAATTAATTCGTTCATTGGACATTTGCCTTTGAATATTAATCAAAAGTACGGCTTGGTTCTATTTGTATTGCCCTTAAGAATATCAGATGACCCTGAGAGCCCAGTGTTGCCACCTCTGCTTTACAGACTCAGATTGCTTGTTTTGAAATATGAAAGTCATCAGTAACAAATACATATATCTGTGCTCAAAACACTAATAGCTGTATAAATCTCATATTCTGGTGTGGGTATGTTTTACCATACAATATTAATATGTTGTCATGTATTTATAAAAAATATACATGAAACTTTGGAGCGTGTAGACAGCCTCCACTGGAAGAATTCATCTTTGCTGTACGGGATATGGATGATGGTCTCCAGTTGCCTTTTCTTTACTTTCCATAACAGTTTTTAGAACCTTGACTGAGAACTGTTCCCTGTCTCCCTTAAGAAACTAGCCTTGGTCTCAAGAAATCTAGGTACTGTATTTGTTATTGTCTTGTGTCAATGTTCTTTGTCACTTGTAAACTATTTTCCCTTAATACAGAAACAGACAATACATGAATAAGGTTGAGGTTTCTGGAATTGTGTGAAGAACTTCAAAGTCCTGCCATTTTTCAGAAAGGTAAGGATCAAGGCATACAAACCGAAGTAAAGACCAGCTGGAAAGTTTGAAAATGCCAAAGTTTCATATACAGACTGGTCTACAAACAGAACATAAATCATATAGGAATCGTCTCTGTATCATTAATTGATCTAATGCTATTTTTTATCTGCTCGTATGGCCTCCAACAAAAACAGTAAATGAATAAATTGATAAATGAGACAGTAACTGATTAGAGACTCCGAAGAAAATATGAAGATGACTGGGGAATGGTAGCTGTGCTCTCAGTCTCAGTGAAACACCTCCGCTCCTGGTGTGGAAACTTAACCAATTATTTAGGAGGCTGAGAGAAAGCAATCAAGGCAGAACTTGCTGCTAAGTGTTCTTTATTGCACACAACATGTTTCGGGTTGGTGCCTTTTATCAAGTGTGGACAATACTTGATAAAGGGCAACGGCCCGAAACATGTTGTGTGCAATAAAGAATACTTAGCAGCAAGCTCCGCCTTGATTGCTTTCTCTCAGCCTCCTAAATAATTGATTAGAGACTCCAGCCTAATAATGAAATACATGAGAAGGGCATATAAGTGGGAGCAGATAGGAATGAGGAGATAGGATGAGATAGGAATCCCCAAGAAGTTTGTTGGCAATTGGGTTCCAAAAGATGAGTGTCAGGAATCACCTGTAATCAAACTCCAGACTCTGTGCTGAATTCTACCTGCATTAATCTCCTGGTTTGTCTTCCCAAGTTACATGGGTTATGTCTCCTGGCTATTCTACCTCCTCCACCTTCCTCATTAATAACATGTGTAGGCAATCTACAATTAAGCTCCTGTTCTTTGGATTCATCCTTGTCTTCAGCCTGCACAGACCTCGGCCTGTTTGTTGGACTTTCCTTGTTTGCCGCCAGCCCAGACCTCTGCTTTTATTACGGACTTATTTGCTTGCCACCTGCCTCCGGCCACTGGCCTTGTAATAAGGACTTGTGTATTCAACAACATGTTCCCAGCATATCCTCAAATCAAATATCCACTTTATCCGTGTTATGCAGCTCATAGTCTACTATCAGCCAGCCACTCACCTGTAGCTCAACCTGACAATGAGCATCAGAATTAGGTTCTAATGGGTGATGGTGCATAATATTATGAACCATTTAATTATATGAACTTGTCGGAATCCATCTTAGAAGAGTCTAGGGATGTAGCGAACGGCGGAAAAAATGTTCGCGAACATATTCGCGAACTTGCGACAAAACATGCGAATAGTTCGCGAACGTCGCGAACCCCATAGACTTCAATGGGAAGGCGAATTTTAAAAGCTAGAAAAGACATTTCTGGCCAGAAAAATGATTTTAAAGTTGTTTAAAGGGTGCAACGACCTGGACAGTGGCATGCCAGAGGGGGATCAAGGGCAAAAATGTATCTGAAAAATCCATTGTTGACACAGCGCTGCGTTTTGTGCTGTAAAGGGCAGAAATCACACTACGTCACTCAGGTGATGTTTCTGGACACGGAATGTGAAAAAGCTCACACAGCTAGGTGGCACTTGGTTAAAGACTGGGCAAATAATGCCTGCAAGGTCAACGTATACACTACAGCCGTTGGATACGGAATATATTATTGCTGCTTGAAAAACGTCACTCGGGTGGTGTTTCTGGAGACGGTATTATTATTGATATTTAGACAGCTAGGTGGCAGTTGTTTGAAGAACAGATGCAGATGAGAGATCAGCAGCAGGACAGACAGCTGCCCACAGCAGCTACATACAGAGCACTGCAGTAGAAGGTAGATTACTAGCCAGCAAAGCTACCTAACCTAAAATGTCCCTCAAATCCCTGCAGAGTTCTGTCCCTACAATACAGAGCAGTATCAAGTAGATTACTAGCCAGCAAAGTTACTATCAACTGTCCCTCAAATCACTAACAGCTCTCTCCCTACACTAGCTCTTCCAAGCACACACAGGCAGAATGAAAAAACGCTGCAGGGCTTCAGTTTATATATGGAAGGGGAGTGGTCCAGGGGGTGTGGGGGTGGTCCAGGAGGGAGAGCTTCCTGATTGGCTGCCATGTATCTGCTGGTCTGGGGTGAGAGGGCAAAAATAAGCGCCAGCTAAGGCGAACCCAAATTGGCGAACGTCGCGCGACGTTCGCGAACATTCGCCGAACGCGAATAGTCGATGTTCGCGCGAATTAGTTCGCGGGCGAACAGTCCGCGACATCCCTATAGAAGACCTAATTATTTGGGATATATTAAGAATGTGGCAAAGCCAGCACTCGATCTGTAAGTACCAACTGTGGAGGGTTCCCTTCTGGTCTCCTTACTGGAGTTTTTAGACTGTTCAATTACTTACCCTTATCCTGTCTCTCACTCCTAGAATGAGCCATTGCAGATCTTTCATGTCTTCTCCTACTGAGGCCTACCTCCACCTCAGGCTTTTTTTTACACCAACCACCCCCTTCAGCAAGAGGGTTCAAAGAAGAAAACCAAGCACATGATGACTTCCCTTTTAATAGACTAGGGAACCTGGCCAGCTACTGAACTGCCAGGTAAATACTGGTTCACAAAAATACTTCTCCACTAGTGATGGGTGAATTTCTCCCGCGAAACGGCAAAAAATTCACAGGAAAATTGTGAAATCGGAAAGTTTCACGAAAAAATCGTGAAAATCTGCATTTTCAAGAAGAATCGTGAAAATAGGAAATTGACGGCCGCGTCCAAACTAACACTGGCATTGAAGGCAATGGGCTTCTGAATAGTGTTGACGCGCCGATTTTGACGCGAGCGACTTTTCGGATGTGCGTCCAAAAATTTTGCTGCTGGTGGAAATTCACGGCAAATTTGTCCCAGGCAAATTCATTCGCCCATCATTATTCTCCACCCAACTGTAAAATAGGACTAGTTCTTAGCTATCCTAACCCTTCTGGAGACTGTATGAAAAAAAGGTGAACAAAAACCTTCTACATTCGTAAATCTCGAAAGTCACCCGGACAGCCCTTTCAGAGACTGGGCTGTCCGGGTTAAAAAAGGACACGTGGCAACCCTAAATCCTTTAAATAATAACACGGATGTAGAAATGTAAAAACTGGGGGGAAAATTGCATGAAAATGAACAAAAACTACCATTTTCCCTTGTAATGATTTCCATTACAAGGCACACATTTTTTTGGTATTTTCCAGGAGAAAAATAGCAACTTTGTTTGGAGAGAAGTTTTATCACCTGGTCTGTGCCCTGACACAACTATCAAATGTTTGTTTTCCACTGGAGCATGGGCCGCGGTACTTTTGCAGCTTTGCTTAACATATATTTAATTCATGCAAAGGAAAAATTGTTCACATTGTGCCTTTTTCGTTACAACTTACAACCTTTAAGAACATTTACAAAAAAAGTCATCAGTGAAACATACCAGTTACTGTGTGAAATGAAATAATCATTACCAGATTTCCATCAATCAATTTGTCCATATTTAGCCCTAATGGCACGTAATATTTTGTTCAAGGCAGATCATCAAATGCTGTATCGTCTGATTGGGAATCCACAAATATTGAAAAGGCAATGATAATAAAAGCATTTGTAGCAGAGATAACTGTTGCTGATGTGATTTATGGAAAATATAAAGATGGCTGCACGCTTTTACACATTTATGAATATGCTTGTGAAAGCAATACATATTTATAACAGCGGCAATAATGCAAGGAACACCTTTTAAAGAAATGTCTTCAGTTTCTCTGTCGCACAAAGAGAAGAAATAAAATTAAAAGTATTTATGAAGAGAAGACACCAGTGCTGTAAGGGACCTTTTTTTAAATTCCCAAGATACTTTTTCACAGAATTTCATGTTTTTTGTAAGTAATTTTTGCATTCATTCAAAAGTCAGTCAAAATAGCACCGATTCAGTTGGGATTCGGCCAGGAGTCTGCATTTTTCAGCAGGATTCGGATTCAAACGAACCCTTCTGCCCAACCGAATCCGAATCCTAATTTGCATATTCAAATTAGGGGTGATTAGGAGTGGGGAGGGAAATCGCATGACTTTATGTCACAAAACAAGGAAGTAGAAAATGTTTTCCCCTTCCCATCCATAGTTTGCATATGCAAATTCAGTTTTCAGTTCGGTATTCAGCCAAATTCGGGGTTGGCTGAATCCTAAATAGTGGATTCGGTTTATCCCTACAAAATAGTTTGGTTTTTTTAGCCAAACTACAAAGTTTCTTATTACACCTTTCATAACCAAGTAAGTGCAACATAAAGTGGGCTATGTATTAAAACTCTAGTTGAGTTTTGAAGGGTAAATTTTAATTCTTTTTTTGGAGATTTATTATAACCCGAAGTTGGTTACAATACGAATCCAAAAGTAAATCATGCAAAAGTCAATGGCACATGGTCCATTTAACCTTTGGAATGGGTTTTTTGCCTTCCTGGTTCTTGAAAGTTTTGGTCTTTTAGCGCTGGTTTTCCTTCGATAATATGAATAATCAGAGGTTTTCAGGCGGCAACTCGAAAAGGTTGTATGATTCGAGCACCAAATTGAAAAAGTTGATTTGAATTGTTGTTCAATTTTGCCACAACGTTTTTTCACACAGATTTTTCCCAGAAAAAATATTGGTAAATTAAGAGGGTGTGGGAATTTGGTTGAATTTTTTTATTTTAATAAATTGAGAAAAAGTTTAGTTTTATTAAATAACCCCCAAAATCTATGGTTCCTAGTTCCATTCAAGATCACAGAACCCATTGCGCTAAAAGATTGAAATAAAAATGATGTCAAAGGGGGTCTTGGTTTACTGGACACTGCAGTATTAGGTGTAATGCTGAATTAATGGCTCACCTTTAAATTAACTTTTGGTATGATGTAGAGAGTGATATTCTGAGTCAATTTGCAACTGGTTTTAATTTTTTATTATTTGTGGTTTTTGAGTTATTTAGCTTTAAAATCAGCAGCTCTCCAGTTTACAATTTCAGCAATCTGGTTGCTAGAGCCCGAATTACCCTAGCAATCATGCACTCTTTTTCATAAGAGAGAGGCCTGAATAGAAGGATGACTAATATTTGTTTTTAGATGTGGTCATTTACCCCCGTTTGAAAGCTGGAAAGACTCAGAAGAAGGAGGCAGATAATTCAAAAACTATTACAAATAAATAATGAAGACCAATTGAAAAGTTGCTAATAAATGGCCATTCTATAGCAACTAAAAGTTAACTTAATGGTGAACCACCCCTTTAAGTCATTTAAGCCCTACTGGTTTTTATTTTGGGAATAACTTTTGGTCAGGATATTTTTCTATCTATTGTTATTACGGGTCTGGGACCTGTTATCCAGGACCTGGGGTTTTACGTATAACAGATCTTTCTATAATTTGGAACTTCATACTTTACCTTAAGTCTACTAGAAAATCAAATAAATAAACCCAAAAAGATGGTTTTGCTTCCAATAAGTATTAATGATATCTTAGGTTGGAACAGTTACAAGGTACTGTTTTATAATTACAGAGAAAAAGGAAATCATTTTTAAAAATGTGGATTATTTCATTATAATCTATGGGAGACAGTCATTCCGTAATTTGTAGCTTTCTGAATCACGGGTTTCCGGATAACGGATCCCATACCTGTACTAGGAAATTTGTAGTCACTTGAGTGTGCTGTTGTGAATCAGGAGCTCCCTCCATGACTCAAAGAAAATAAAGGTTATTACAAGGAAAAACTATGTTTTTTCCAGTAACAGACAAGATTAAGTCCATGTGCAACAGCAAGATAAGAAGTACACTAATGGCAGGGTCTATTATAAAATGCTTTGCTAGCTACATCTGTTACTATTTTATACATAGCAAAGAATGTTGTAAATGAGCCTTAATTCTAAAATATAAACCCTCCACATGATGGAACTCGTCAGGTAAAATCAAGTAAGCTATTGCACACCAAAAATACATACATAATGACTCTATTGCACCTACCACTAATGACTCCTTATAAATGAATGATGACAAGGAAGAATGGAAAGAGGAGCAAGGCAGAGTAAACAGCCTCTACTTTATCGATATACAAAGGCATTGCAGCATCAGGGAGGTACAGACCTATAATAATGTCACCAGACATAAATAGTGAGGACCAGGTTTACCTGGACATGGTATGGTGGCTTGGCAATTTTATGATTAACCATGAACTGTGGTTGGAAACAAATGCACTTGCCTAGAATGAGTTATTAAAAATACATGGGGCCAGAGAATGTGAATTGATTTAATCCCTTTCCTCTGAACTCTAAAGTAGCCATCAACTAGGTATAGTACAGGGCTCCATTTGTACATGAGCCCACTGTATAGTTTATGTTCCATATGTTAGAAAATGTATGGGGGAACCCGGTTACCCAAAAAAAAAATTTTAAGGACTTTTGCATTTTTTTGGGACTTAGAAACTTTTTCCACTAAAAATATGATGTAAGTAACAGTAGATTGAGGAAGATCTATGCACTCCAATGCACTTCGCCTGGTCTGAGCTGACGAAGGCAAGAGGTAAGAGGTAACGTTCAGTAAAATCCACATCTTAGTGAATTTGCAGAGTAACGTCCATTCACCAGAGCGACAATTTGCCTGGCAATAGAGTGTGAATGACGGCTATCGTCTGTCTCTTTCGCTAGCGAAGTTACGCCTGCACCTGTTAGTAAATCGGCCTGAATGCGGTAATGCTGGCAAATCCTCACCAGAGTTAGTAACTTCACCCTTTGGTAAATCTGCCCCTATGCTTTGTTGAGTTCTTTCCTGATATCATCTGAACTTGCTACATTAAATCCATGGGTCTCCTCACAGTCCCAGCCTGAGTTAATAAGTACCGGTCTCTTTTTGTTCCACTTCATGACATCCAAGATCATTTTCTGGTAAAATAAATATTACCAGAGGAAAAGGGCATTTATCAAAGCTAAAACGGTTCTTAGAAACTGAAATCAATTGCATCGCTAAATTATGCAGCTCAGGAGGAGAAATTACACTGACCAGTCCATTAGCTGCTCAAGCAACAGTTGTTTTTTGGGGAAATAAATGAAATGGTAAATAGAAATAATGAAAGTAGTCATCAGGTACAGTAACTTCTGTCATTTGGTCTTTGAAAGACGAACAACTGCACTGCTTCAGGCAAAAGATTCACTGTCATTAGAATTCAGTCTCCAAAAAAACAGAAAGCAGACATTTAAAATGAAATGTGTGTTGAAAAGTATATTGATCAAAAATCAGGCAGCTAAGACTTGAAGAGAAGCCAACTGTTCCTAATTTCTTGGCAAATGTTCGCGTTCTGTAATTTGTTTCTAAGGGCTGTATCCCTGGTTTATACAATTCATTATCTTCTCCTGTGTCTAGAATATAAAATCTTTGCACAAGACATTATGATTAAATGGACTCTGAAAAGAACCTGCATTGATGTTATTCATCTTGGTACCTGTTTCCATACCTGAGGGCACATGCGCTTCCGCAACTGCAGTTAGCAAAGTGCAATTTTAAGCACAATTGCGATGGTTCTTCTCCCCACAAGGCAGCATTTTTTCCCAGAATTCCAGCATCATTGCAGTCACAAGGGGGTGATGTACTTGAACCAATTGTGTTGCGCCTGGTACAATTGTATCCAAGTTGCCAAAATTAACCCAACTGTGCATGCATTTAGTCACAAATCAGATGCAATTGCCCAAGTCTTTAGGAGTAAGAAAGCTGCGCCTGTTAACAATGGACACAAATAGATAACTGGAGCCAGTAACGTAACTTGGTGGGGGCGGGCCCTGGTGCGGGCCGTGCAGACGGGCCCGCTCCCACCCTTGTCTGCACAATTTTTCTGTGCCGCTGCAGCCGACTCCAGCCGGCTGCAGCACGCACGATCATCTGGGGGGCCCTGCGGGGGTGCGGGCCCTGGCCCATTTGCACCCCCTACTCCCCCGGTAGTTACGCCCCTGACTGGAGCAACTGCCTGGTCAGGAGGTGACAGTTGCTCCAGAATTCCCTTGCATCAATACTTGGAGCAGCTCCCAATTCAGAACTGAAGGCAAGAAGGACTGAGCGGGGCAGAGCACAACTATTCAGAAGTGTAAAAAGCTTCTCTTGATGCAAGTACCTTTAATAAAAGTACAACTGATAATAGTTGGTTGTGAATGTAGATGACTCTGTTCTTGTGATATCTGCCAATATACCCACCCAGCCTGCCTTGATGGAACCTGGAACCTTGATGGACCTGGTAATAAATAATACCTCCCTACATCTGTAAAATGGAAAAAGGGAGAAAAATTCTGCCGCCCTTATCGCATCTAATGCTTTTGACCATGCCATTTTATGATCACACCTCCTAATTACCATGTCAGTTTTACAAAATCTGGCAGGTTATGAAGGTTTGAGTTTTATATGTTATAACAGTTTTGCTAATGAAAGGAAATTGCTGTTTAAGCTGGGAGTCTCCCAAGAGACCTGCTTATCTTAAATAGTCAGAAGTGTTGCTTAGCTTAAATAGGTTCAAATGTATCTAAGTTCAAGCGCTGAGTGTTCTGGGCTCTCTGCCAAAAAGCCTCTTATTTTAATTACTTTCAGAACATTTATATCGTTTTCTGGCATCAGTGCAGGAGATTAAAGAGAAACATTTGTAATAAAAATCTGGGACTGGGGGCTGAGCTTTCAAAACCGGGGCTATCCCACAGAAAATGGGACAGTTGGGAGGTATGCATAAATCAGCATTTCATCCAAAAAAAGGCTAAGAAACTATTTTCAGGGTAATCTTCAGTATTAGAGAGGCCCAGACAAAACCAATTTTGTGGGGCCATTATTAGGGCAACAACACACAAGGCATTTCCAGAATTTTGGTGCCCAGATGATTTCCAGCTTCATAAATGCAAGAGAAAATGCTTGCAATCTCATCCCGTTGACTTGAGTGACAAGTGCTTACAATCGCATGTGCACTTACTAGGGATGCACCGAATCCACTATTTTGGATTCAGCCGAAACCCCGAATCCTTTGCGAAAGATTCGGCCGAATACCGAACTGAATCCGAACCCTAATTTGCATATGCAAATTAGGGATGGGAAGGGGAAAACATTTTTTACTTCCTTGTTTTCTGACAAAAAGTCATGCAATTTCACTCCCCACCCTAATTTGCATATGCAAATTAGGATTCGGATTCGGTTCGGCCGGGCAGAAGGATTCGCCTGAATCCGAATCCTGCTGAAAAAGGCTGAATCCTGGCCGAATCCTGAATCCCTAGCACTTACCTGTCAGTCAGCTGTCTCTTGAAAAATAATAACTGCTCCATTTACCCTTTATACTAAAAAGACATAATATAAATAGAATACAATCTCAATTTGTATATTTAATTTAAAACACAGATGTAAATTGCCCCTTTATGGTTATCTCACATAAGGCGTATCACTAGGGTCGGACTGGGCCGGCGGGACACCAGGAAAAAACCCGGTGGGCTCCCACCAGCCCAGATTCGCTTCCTGTTTGGATGGGGCCCCATAAAAAAATCAAAATGCAGGCTGGCGCGGTGGTGTCCACATGTGCGCTGGCATTTGTGCATGTGCACCTCCCGCCACATTCGCGCATGCAAACGTGGCGGGCCCCCAAACGTCCAGTCTGACACTGCTTTTCAGTGACCACCATCACCCTGTAATTGTAATAAGAACCTTCACATGGAAAGTGGAAGTTTTTCAAGTTCTCCTTGAAGACCTCAATCTAGAGGAGAAATATTAAAGACATTGTCACCAACCAAAAGGGACCTATGAACCTGTATAGACTATAACATAATTGAAGTGCAAAATACAATCAAGATTGCCATGTTTTTTTCATTACATTGAGTTTTTTCAATGCATATCTGCCTGAATTTGTGTCCATTGAATAGTGCAATTATTGTATCCACTTTTCTGGAACTGCACTTGTGACTGTGCTAGTTAATACGTCCTGTTATCTCTAGATCTACTGATTATTTTGACATGCAGTTTTCACTGACCTCTAATCATAATTTTTTTCATCCTGTGCTCAATTTATATTGACCAAGTTGGTGACAGGGTATATTTCAGTCTTCAGATACACCATAATGGAATGAAAAATTTACTTAAACTGTATAATGTTACCTATTTGCAATTAAATGTAAGGAACCTACCTTCATATGTAATAAAAGGCACTAAGTTTGCCCAGGAGCAGTAACTTGTAGCAACCAATAAGATGTTTACTTTCAAGCAGATGACCAGTAAATCCTACTTGCTTACTATGGATTACTGCTCCGGGGCAAACTTAGTGACTTCTATTACATTGGCCCATAGAGTTATATATGTATCCTCCTAGAATGATGAGCACAAGGACTGGCTGTAGCATATACATTCCACTTTAATTTCTCTTCTGGTTGATAACTGTCTCATCCATTTGAGTGATGGTTACTGACCACAAGCCAAAATCTAACTTTACACCAACTATAAAAATGTCTAAACACTGAAATCATTCTAAAACTGGTTACTAAGTAACTAGAGACATTATCCAGAGAAATGCTGTGTTTAATGACTGCACAGTTTGACTGAGATTTGAATTGGAATAAGAAAGTACAGTCGATATCAGCGATTATGTCCCGAAAACAATATAACACATTGGTTATAGTATCCTGTAGAGACTAAATATTGAGTGGTTCTGAGTTCAATGTTAAGAATAAAACAAGGAATATACTGTATCTTCAGATCAGAGTCTTCTTCTCATAACACAATGTCCATCAAGATAAAATGACCTTCTGCCCCAACCCCCTGGGGTATGATGTGGTTTGAGAAAATGATTATATTGAATGTATCAGTTTGCATTGGGTGCAAACTGTGCCACAATTCTAGGAGTCATTAACATCTAATGATGAACTGTTGGAAAGCAAGGATCTCGTTGTTATAGATTTCAAGACATCTGCACCCGTTGTGCTTTTATTACATTACCCAATATATTCCTTTAGGATATTCTTGACAGTGCAGTTTGCATTAGGTACAGAATCCAATCATTCTTCAGTGGCCATTTCTAGGTGTGGGAGCTCAGAGCTATTCCACAGTGAGTAACAACAAACAACACATACATTGATGGTGCACCTCGGGGCCAGAGTTAATGGGGCAAATTCACTAAGCGCCGAAGCGCCGAACGCTAGCGTTACTTCGCTAGCGTTTGGCATTTTCGTTACTGCGCAAATTCACTAACGAACGCTGGCATAGATTCGCTAGTGTTACTTCGCACCCTTACACCTGGCGAAGTTTCGCTACGGACGGAACTACGCAAATTCACTAACGCGTGCAGTGTACTGAACGCTACATTTTACGCTAGACTTCCTTCGCCACCTCAGACCAGGCGAAACGCAATAGAGTAGATAGGGATTGCTTAAAAAAAAGTCAAATTTTTTTCTAAGTCTCAAAAAACGCTGGCGTGTTTTCTACATTATGGGTGATAGGCTGAAAAAGATCGCAAATTTTTTTGGGGCTCCCCTCCCTCCCCCTACATTTCCTGACTCATGGCAACGTACCTAGACAGTGGGCACATGTGTAGGGCAAAATAAAATTTTTATTTGATGTTTTGAAGGTTTTCTAGGCATTTGTAGTGCTGATACGTATTCCTCCATTGAAATTTGAATTTGGCGCCGTATGCAAATTAACCATCGCTAGCGTAACTTGGCTTCGCTTAGCGAATCAACGCTAGCGCAACTTCGCAACCTTATGCTACCCCTGAGCGCAACTTCGGATTTAAGTGAATTTGCGAAGCACTGGCGAAACTACGCCTGGCGAAGTGTGGCGAAGTGCGGCAAAGTTACGCCTGGCGCAACTACGAATCTTGGTGAATTTGCCCCATAGATTGTTGGGCCCCAAGCTGAGAAAAAACATATTTTCGTAATTTACGGATGTAGCTAATTCACATTTCATTTCACATTTCAAGGCAGTGTGGAAACTGGTGCATTCTGTGCCACAATTGATCCCAATTTTAAATTTCTGCTAATATTGTTAAGGTTTTCAGGGAGCTTACAATCTTAGTCAAGAGCACACTGAGCATGTGCAGTGCCACTGGCACTCAATAGATGGTCTAACAAAACCCAAGATGGGGGCTGCAAAAGACAAATTTGAAGACACGGGCCGTTACTGTTATATGGTCCTTAAACCTCTGAACTATTAGGATTTAAAAGTCAACATTTTTAGCCATATTGTATTTAATGCATTAGTTCTCTGAATCGAATGGATTAGTCAGGACTATTTGCCTTGAGCATTGAGCATAATGTTTGCGCTTAAGCCCAGTTTTATATTGGAAATTCAGTATGAGAAGTAATGACCTGATGGATTTTACTGACCACTTGAAAGCAAGCATTGATTTGGTAAGTATGGGTTACTTAACCTAATGGAAACGGTTATGCCTATTATTTCTCCCCTTTATTTTCTAATATTGTCATTGCTATTATAGTCCCTCTGTTGCCCTGCTCTGCTGATAATCTAAAGTGGTTGACATGCTGTACTGTATGTTAGCTATCTATTTTTTCTACACATTAAAGAAAATGTAGAAATCTATAAAACAACACATTCGAGCCATGTAGGAAAGAAAGGTAATTAGTGGAAATTGATTTGTTGAGTGGTTAACCTCATGATACTTTTGCTTTAATTGTGTCAGACAATAACTGACTTCAGTTTTAGGATTTCAAATGTCCATGTGAAGTCCTGGTGTATATATCCGTTTAGCAGAGCTAAGAGTTGCATGACTGGGAGAACTCTCCCATAAGAAGATAGACAGCAATAGCATGACTAGCCTAATAGACCAACAAGGAACAGGTATTCACCTAGACAACTTGTATAGGTGGATTTATATACCCAATGTGTGGATAGCCCTTTGTGCCGGTATGACATCACTACTGTTTTGACATATTCATGAAATGCTTTGAGAGACTTGTGATGGCACACATCAAGAGCACCCTCCCCCGCTCACTGGACCCACTACAATTTGCATATCGGCCAAACAGGTCAACTGAGGATGCCATATCCTCTGTACTCCACCTCTCACTAACTCATCTGGACAGGAAAGACAGTTATGTGTGAATGTTGTTCATAGACTTTAGCTCAGCATTCAATAATATCATCCCTCAAAAGCTGAGTGGGAAACTGAGCGAGCTAGGATTGAGCACCTCTTTGTGCAACTGGATTTTGGACTTTCTGTTAGAAAGGCCTCAGTCTGTTCGTAATGGCGACAATGTTTCCAGCACCATGAGATTGAGCATAGGAGCTCCTCAAGCACGTTGTTGTACACATTGCCGACACATGACTGCACAGCTAGACACAGCTCAAACCACATCATCAAGTTCACAGATAGGGATGTAGCGAACTGCCGTTTATGTGTTCGCGAACGCCGTTCGCAAACACCAGCAAAAAATGCAAACAGTTCGCGAACAGTTCGCGAACTTCGAACATCCTAAAATCGTTCGATTCGAACGATCGAAGGATTTTAATCGTTCGATCGAAGGATTTTCGTTCGAATCGAACGATCGAAGCCATTCGATCAAATGATGCGAACAGTTCGCGAACAGTTCGCGAACTTCGAACATCCGAAAATCGTTCGATTCGAACGATCGAAGGATTTTAATCGTTCGATCGAAGGATTTTCGTTCAAATCGAACGATCGAAGCCATTCGATCGAATGATTTCATTCAATCCAATGGCTTCGATCGTTCGATTCGAACGAAAATCCTTCGATTTTAGCGGTCGAAGGAATCGAATGGTCGAATGGTCGAACGATTTTTGACGCGAACGCCTATTGGCGAACGTCGCGCGACGTTCGCGAACATTCGGCGGACGAGAACAGTCGAAGTTCGCGCGAACTAGTTCGCCGGCGAACAGTTCGCTACATCCCTATTCACAGATGACACGACTGTGGTGGGGCTCATCAGCCACAACGAGTCGGCGTACAGATGAGGTTCAGCAGCTGGCGGTCTGCTGCAGTGAGAACAACCTGTCACTGAATGTGGATTATACTAAAGAGATGATCGTCGACTTCAGGAGAACTCGCCCTGCTCACACACCACTCTACATCAATGGCTCCACAGTAGAGACAGTAAAGAACACCAAATTCCTGGGAGTCCACACTGCAGATGACCTCACCTGGACCACCAACACCGCCTCCATCACCAAAAAGGCTCAGCAGCATCTTCACTTCCTGAGACGACTGAAACGGGCCAGCCTTCTGCCTTCCACCCTCACAGTGTTCTACAGGGGCACCATAGAGAGTGTCCTGACGAGCTGCATCTCCGTCTGGTACAGTAGTGCCAGTGTTTCTGACCAGAAAAGTCTACAGAGGACTGTCAGAGCAGCTGGCAACATCTTCGGAGTGGCTCTTCTACCACTGCAGAACATCTTCCACAAGCGCTGTGCAAGAAAGGCCTCCTACATTGCACTGGACTCCACACACCCCTCACATGGACTGTTCACGCTGCTCCCATCCGGCAGACGCTTTCGCAGTATTAAAGCCCGAACAATCAGGCTGCGCGAAAGCTTTTTTCCACAAGCGTTTAGACTCCTCAACTCACTGCCTGTCCTCCCACTATATTCCAGACACACCTGAACTGTTAACTGAACTTTTCTTTACACACCTGGACTACCTCAGAGACACTCTGATATCTGCACTAGCTGGAGCCACGTCGTCTCGTCTCACTGTGTATTCGTATTCTGCTGAGATGACAATAAAGTTTACTTTGACATATAGATATACATGTATTTTGTGGTCAGAGCCTCATTGCACCCCCGCCTAATGGTTTTATTTAAACCATTTTTATTTAAAATTTGTGGTGAGCACAACCTTCCCTTGTTTGCTATGGTTTATACAGGAGCAGTGGCCAGCTCCATGTTGTAGCTCCCACCCAGGACTGGACTGAGATTCAAAATAGGCCCTGCCATTCCTAGTACACAGAGGCCCAAATAGACCCCAACAGCCCACTTAATAGTGACTTTCTATGGCATCTTACAGCAGCCCCTTCCCAGCTATAGCCAGGCAATCCCACTGGTGACCAATATAAGGGCAACCATGTTTGGGAGCTTTAACCTTGAAAGCAGTAAGTAAGTTGCAGGTAAAACTTAGTCCCTGTGTAAAATGTATAATGAAGCAATAGAATTCTTAATGAATCAGTTGAAAATTAAGCGTAGGACTGGCCAGTTATGGGATAACTTTGACGTAGTTGGCCAGCTTAAATATATTGCAATATATGGACAAACAATCCCTGTTTTGTTTAAAGGTTAAGGCATTTTTTAGTAGATGTATGCCTCAATGTCTTCAATACTGTATATATATATATATATATATATATATATATATATAACCCTCCCAACTGTCCCATTTTCTGCGGGACTGTCCCAATTTTGACAGCTCAGCTTGCAGTCCCGGGTTTCTTATTGAAATGTCCCGATTTTTTCTTTAATCTCCTGCACTGACACCATAAAAAGATGCAGAGTTTCTGAAACCTAATTAAAATGAGAGGCTTTTTGGCAAAGATCCCAGAACACTTTGCAGCTGCAATTAAATACATTTGTAACAATTTAAGATAAGCAAAGAAACAATTGTAACTAGGTAAGATAAGCAAAGAAACAATTGTAACTATTAAGATAAGCAAGTCTCTTGGGGAAACTGTGACACAGCTTTTAAGGGACAATTTCAGCTTCAGTACACATAAAACATTGCCCTAAAACTCCCAGAAATGTGTTCAAACTTTCATAACCTGCCAAATTTTGTAAGGTTCTTAAACATGTTTCTCGGAGGCCTTGTTTAGCATAAAGGTTACCCAGACAAATGAAGTAACTTGGCCTTGTGCTAGGAGCATGCTAGTCCATTTCAGTACATACAGTATATTGTGGTGTGTCAGCTGAAACACAGCATCTGATTTATTTTAGCAACTCAGCTAATTTGCTGTTTTAATCTGGTGCCCTTTGCATTTTGGCTGGCAAATCTCTTCTCTTTGGTTCCTCACTCCAGATGATGAGAATATTCTTCTTCGATTAAATCCACAACTATTAAAGCAGAAGGAGCAACATCCAAGGCCCATTTGTCTCTGTGTGATTTTTCAGCAAGAGCAAGAACATTAATGGGAAAACATTTCATAATGAATCGTCAAATTAGAGATGGCAGCCAGCAGCTCTCAAGCAGAAAGTGAGGCAATTTTCCCAATCATCTTTTTTCATCTTCATTGTTGTTACATAGATAGTTACTTATTAAATGAACTGTGGTGTGGGGATGCCTTGCCTCAAGGATACAAGACTCAAAGAATAATATTATCCATACTTTATTTGCTTGGACATGTTCATAGCACTTACACAGACACACCTACATCTATTCTGCTGCTGCTCAGACCTGCATGAAAGGAAAATGGTGGGACCATGTTGTCACCTTGTTCTCTCCTTTGCACATCCATGAATAGTGTTTTTTTATTCAGTTAATTCCAATTTTATATACGTATACATTCATTGGTAGAAGATTCGCTTGGTTTGCCTCTGCTACAACATTCTCATCACTAAAGCTTGAGACAAAAGTTGACCAAATGGTCCTATCTGATAAAGCTACAGAGTACAATGAAGAGAGTGGGAATATGTTGCCAGGTGAACCTAGTGACACCATCACTGATGTGTCCACAGGGGCACAGTGATTGGTTGTACCATGGCATTATCCATCAATCATCTGCTCTAATATGTCCCAATACCACCCAATTTACAGAAATACTTTTTTTTGTGAAGGCTCATTTACTAACAATGGGTAACTTTACCCTACATCAGAGGTCCCCAACCTTTTTTACCCATGAGCCACATTCAAATGTAAAAAAGAATTGGGGAGCAAGACAAGCATGAAAAATGTTCAGTGGGGTGCAAAATAAGTGTTGTGATAGGACATTTGGTAGCCCCTATGTGGACTGGCAGCCTACAGGAGGTTCTGTTTGGCAGTACACCTGGGTGGTTATATATCAAAGTCCAAATTTATCTCAATATTTTCTGCTACTAATCCGTTCTGATTTTTTACGCTTATTTATTATTACATTTTCCCAAAAATTTGGTTTGGGGGAAAAAAATCAGTTTTTCATGATTTGTTCAGATTTTTCATCAGATTTTCACGATTTTTTCAGAATTTTCACCCGAAAACTTTGGGGTATTGCATGAAACCCAGCGCACATCAAAAAAAATCATTGGGACTTCTCCCATTGACTTATTTGCAATCTTGACAGGTCTGAAATGCTGGATTTTCTGAATTTGACTTTTCAATCCTCTGGGTTTAATATATTCCAAAAAATTCTTGATTTTTTAAAAGTCTGATTTTATAAAAAAAAAAATCGGAGCTTAGTTTAGTTTTTATGCAACTAAAACTTGCCTCCAAGAAATGAGTTCAAAAATAAGCTGCTTTGATGCCACTGGGAGTAACATGCTCGGAGTTGATGAGCAACATGTTGCTCACAAGCCACTGGTTGGGGATCACTGCCCTAGAGCATTAACCAATCCCGTTTTTCTTTTAATTATTCTACTTGGAGCTGGGCATGCATTGCTCATCACTGGTTTTTGTGAATTACTGCTAGCAAATGAGCCTATGAACTCACTTTGAGCAGATGTCGTGTCATGTATGCAGTTATATTATATTATACATTAGATTACTTGCAGGGATATTGAAAAAAGGTTTGTTTTAGGTCCCATAACTGTATATTTTAGCCACTAGTGACTGCATCCATACAGGGCCCTGTTTTTTTTACCCCAAACATTACTGGCTGTCACATACATATCAGCATTGGTTCCCCCTGCACCTTGTACTTCCTGTCGAGACCTATACAGTACATCTATGAAACTTTCACATTTACTACCTTTTGTTGAGTGACCCCTATGAGTTTTCTGCATCTGCCATTGAATGCTATTGGTTAGCATCAGCTACAAAGACTTCTTCTGCTCCGTGCTGAGAACTTTACAAGGAACCATGATGACCAATGGTGTTTTCAAGTGACTTTTAGCACTATATCAGATCAGTGAATGAGTCCCATTGAGCTCTTGGTCAGGCTCAGGACTGCTTACTTCTTTGTCAATACTCAACTAGACGCCTTTTTAATCTTTCCGTTTTACCCGGCATTTCCATTAAAATAATTTTTTTCCCTGCGGTGCAAATCCTCAACCAAAGACAAAAAAAACACTCAATTTGTTTTACCTGTTGGAAAGTGGCCTCCATATATCAAGATAAATAAAGCATAACACACAGATTTATAGTTTAAAAAACGGTTCGTTTAATGTTATTATATTAGTAAATTGCTATTTTTACTGCCTGATTTGCTGGTTCAGTGAGGTTTTTCAACAGAAACATTTCATTTGTTTTTATCATACTGTATCTTTTGCATTCCGCATTTGTTTTTATTCCCATGTTTTGTTGGTTTTGCATTACAAAATATATTGTTCAGATATAAAATCAGAGGCAGAAAGACTTGCAAGGCCTGGCTCAAAAGGTTAGCCAAAAAAAGACAATTCTGAGCCTTAACAAATACGTTTTACGTGTTTGGCATCACAATATTCATCTCCAAAAAAAAAGAATTAATAAAAGTTACATCTTGTGGGAGAACAGGCAGCAATTTAGAGGACCTGATAGGAAACAATACACCGGTATCTATTTCCCTGTGTTAAGACTTTCCATATCTAATTGTGCTTGGAGGGGTAACAGAACATGTCTCATGTTTATTTATTTTTTTTATTCTATATTCAGGTTAAATATTCAACAATGAGTGTAAGTTTACTTTTAAACCTATCGAATAAGAGAAATAAGGGTAGAAACAAGTCAGAAGAAGAGGTGAAAGGAAAAGAAATGAACAAAGATAAGGGGAAATAAATATTGTGTCTGCGTCAGGTTAAACAGCTAGGAAATACATAAATTGCATTATTGAAGCAGGGCCGGAACTAGGGTTAGGCAGAAGAGGCACCTGCCTAGGGCGTAACGATAAGGGGGCACTAGGCAGTTACCTCTTAAATTGTCGTCTGCCTACCCCTAGTCCATTTTTGTAGCCCTCTTTTGTTTTCGCCTCCACCCCTCCCTCTCCCCTCCCCCTCCATCGCTCTCCTCCCCTCCATCATCCCACCTCCCTGGGGCCCTGCCCTGAATGATAGAATAACATGCAAATCTATTTGTTTTGGGAGTTTGGGTATGGGAAATGTTATTCAGAATGCACAGGATTTTTGCCCTAGGATTTTCCAATAAGGGATCACCATAATCTACCCAACAATCATTTAAAATTAAATAAACCCAATATGGTGGTTTTGCCTCAAATAAGGATGTATTGTATCTTAGTTCGAATCATGTACAAGGTCCTGTTTTACTATTACAGAGAAAATGGAAATCATTTTCGAAAATGTGACTTATTTGATTATGGAGTCTATGGGAGCTTTCAGGATAATGGCGTCCAAATAATGGATTCCATACCTGAACCACAATTGATTATACAGTTGCAAAAATGGCACACGACACTTCCTATTGTTTATTTGTAACACAAACAAAGATACAGTATCTGTAAAGTGTGCAATACACAATAGAGCAATTTTACAGAATAACCGGCTGGGAATTCAAGTTGAGCCCCTGAATCATGGAGCCCCAGTATGGCATAGTATTGCCTATATGCAAGTATGCAGGTGTAATCATAGTCTTTATGCTAAAATGTGTTGCTACCAATTACTCCCCAGAGCGTGGCTGTCACACTTAATACAACATGGGCATTGTGGTTTAGTTCATCACCTATCACATGTCTAGCTTCTGAGATGTTTTCCACACTATGGGAACCTGAGCAAGAAATGAAGAAACAGTGCTCAAGATTTCTCACCGTTGATAAAAATCTAAAATGCTTCACAAATGATAAATCTGCCCCTGAATGTTTCCTTCTATTATTATTGTTGCTAAGTCCATCAGTTTATATGTGCAGGTTGTCATCTATTCAGCTGAAAATAAGGTTTCTCACAAGCCATCCAGACATTAATCAGAAGCCCATAGAAAACTCTGAGAGTTATACAGATATGCAATGGTGATTGTTTCCTGGCAGATTCTAACTCATGCCAAGGCTGTTTCATGCTTCCATCCTTGTCACAAGGCTGAGGAATCAACATCCAAAAGAGAAGACGGTACAATTTAACTGACTGGAGGCCATGGAAGCGGATGGCACAACTTAAAAAGAGCACAGAAAACCTAAAGGGTTTATAACATAAAACAGTAAGAATGTAATATCAGATATTTTGATTAAAATCGACACTATGCCCTCAAAATAGAAGCTGAATTTGTGTTCAAGCCATGCATTTTGGATGAAACGGTAAGCACAGATATACTATTGTGGCCATTATTCAGCTGCAGGTGTATAGTCCTGACATCATAGTAGCCTATATGGCACTCTTTGAAGTGAGTTATACCAAATAATACATTCAGTATAAATAATTATGGACATTGACACAAAAGTGCTTGCAAATATTTTAATTGAAGCTGTAACCCTTATTTTGTGCCATGGTCCTGTCACATGTAGTTATATTTCAGTGCAGTTAATGGTCCTGGCAAAAGAATATCAGTAGAAATTCTACTAAAATATCAGTGTTGATGTTCTGGAAGGCTTTTTTGCAAAATGTAACATTGACTCGAGCAGTGGTACATAGGCAGTTTACCATTCCTTAGCAAGAAGCAAGTGCCAACAGGATCTACAAATTAGTTCTTCTGATGGTTTTTGCTGGTGTTGCTGCAAGTCAGCCCTTGGAGATCATGCTCTTCATTCTAGTTAATCTGCTGCACTGTCTCAAGCTTTACCACCCTCGAAATCTCACTACCTTCTACATCACTGATCCCCAATCAATAATACACTGGCTTGTGAGCAACATGTTGCTCACCAACTCCTTGAATGTAATGTAGCCCTCAGTGGCCTCTAAACAGGTGCTTATTTTTGAATTCTCGACTTGGAAGGAAGTTTTAATTGCATAAGAACCAGGTGTACTGCCAAGTAGAGCCTCCTTTAGGCTGTAAGTCTTCATAGGGGTTACCAAATAGCCAATCAAAGCCCTAATTTAGCATGCCCATGGACTTTTTTATGCTTGTGTTACTCCCCATCCCCAACTCTTTATGCATTTGAATGTGGCTCATGGATAAAAAAGGTTGGGGATCTGTGCTCAAATATAGCATAATGTCAGCTTGGGTGGCCCCAGGTTTCTTTGTTTTAAGTGAGCACTCTCAAAGTTTATGACTCATTGCTTTCAGCTGCCTGCTGTACCCTACTGATACCTGATGGCTTCATCTACTTTATTGTTGCTCATGTGCTCCTTTATAAGTCCCCCCAAAATATGTCCACAT